>NC_090845.1:71845743-72473680 GCF_028021215.1 Eschrichtius robustus | reverse complement strand
ACCCAGAAATTATCTCACACTTACATAGGCAATTAATCTACAACAAAAGAGACAAGAATATACAATGGGGAAAAAGAGAGTATCTTCAATAAACGGTTTTGGGAAAAATGAACAACTACTTGCAAAGGAATCAAACTGGACTAATTTCTCACACCATGTAAAATTAAACTAAAAATAAAGACTTAAATGCAAGATGTCAAACCATAAAACTTCTAGAAGAAAACAAGGAAGAAGCTCCTTGAAATTGGTCGGGCAATGATTTTGTGCATATGACACCAAAAGCAAAGGCAATAAATAAAAAAACAATCAACAATTGGGACTACATAAAACTGAAAATATTCTGCACAGCAAAGGAAACATTCAACAATATGAAAAGGCAAGATACAGAAAGGGTAAAATATTTGCAATTCTTACATTATATAAGGAATTAATAACCAAAATGTATAAAGAGCTTATTCAACTCAATATGCAAATAGGTTTGCCCCTTATGGAAAAAGTATGAAAATTCCTCCAAAAATTAAAAATAGAACTCCTACGTCTGAGTATATATCCAAAGGAAATGAAAACATGATGTCAAAATGATATCTGCACTCCCATGTTTATTACAGCATTGGTCACAATAGCCAAGATATGGAAACAACCTGGGTGTCTATCAACATATGAATGTATAAAGATATGTGATATATATTTAAACACACAATGGAATATTATTCAGCCATGAGAAATAAAGAAATCCCACCATTTGGGACAACATGAATGGAACTTATGGACATTATGCTAAAGTAAGTGAGACAGTGTAAGACAAATATTGTATGATATCACATATATGTGGAATGTAAAACAGCCGAATTTGTATAAAGTGAGAATAGAATGGTGATGACCAGGGGCTGAGGAATAGATAATTGGAGATATATATTTAAGGATACAAAATTACAACTAGAAGATAAATAAGTCCTGGAGTTCGAATGCCCAGCATAGTGATTATAGTCAGCAATACTATATTACAGACTTCAAAGTTGCTAAAAGAGTAGATCTTAATCATTCTCACCACAAAGAAAGGAAATGATAATTATGTGACCTGATAGAGATGTTAACCAACACTGTGATGGCACTCTTATTGCAATATATAAAAGTGTCAAATCAACAAGTTGTACACCTTAAACTTAGAAAATATCATTATCTAATCTATATGTCACTTAAGAAAAGGAGATCAGTTGACTATAGGCAGGTGGTTTCACTTCTGGGCTGTCTATTCTGTTCCACAGGTATATATGTCTTTACACCACCACCATACTGATAATTTTGTAATATATTTGACATTGGATATACATATACATTGTGAAATGATTGCCATAATCAAGCTAATTAATGGATCCATCTAATCACATAATTTTCATTTTTTTTTGTCATGAGAAGACGAGATTTGTTCTCAGCAAATTTCAAGTATACAATACTGTATTATTAACTGTAACCACATGGTGTTCCATAGATGAATAGATGATAGATGATAGATAGATAGATAGATAGATAGATAGATAGATAGATAGATAGATAGATGATAAGTAAATAAATAGATGATAGATATATTCCTTAAACATTTTGGATAAGATCCTTTTATCAGATATATAGTTTGCAAATATTTTCTTCCATTTTGTAGATTGCCATTTCATTTCACTGTTTGTTTTATTTGTTTTTAAATTTGATGTAATCCCACTTGTCTATTTTGACTTTTGGTGCCTGTGTTTTAGATGTCCTAGCCAATAAACCATTTCCAAAGCTAATGCTAAGAATCTTTTCCCCTATGTTTTTTTCTACAAATTTTACGTTTCTGGTCTTTCATTTAACCCTTTAACCTACTTTGAGTTTATTTTTATGTTGTAAGGGTCCAATTTCATTCTTTTACCTGAGGATATACAGTTTTCCAATACCAATTATTGAAAACATTATAATTTCCCCATTTTGTGTTCTTGGCATCCTTATTGAAGATCAGTACCTTATTTGCATGGGTTTATTTGGGGGCTTTCTATTCTGTTCCACTGGTCTAAACATCTGTTATATACCAGTCCCATGCTCTTTTGATTACTGTTGGCTTGAAATATATTTGGAAATCAGGAAATATGAGGTCTCTAGCTTTATTCTTCTTGCTCAAATATACTTTGACTATTCAGGGTCTTTTCTGATTCCATATAAATTTTAGGATTATTTGTTCTAGTTCTGTGGAAAATGTTATGTGTATTTTGATAAGGGTTGCATTAAATCAGTAGATTGCTTTGGGTAGTATGGATATTTCAACAATATTAATTTTTACAATCCATGAACACAGTATATCTTTCTATCTGATGGTGTCATCTTTAATTTTTTTCAACAATGTCATAGTTTCCTGAGTGAACGTTTTTCTTCCAACTTAGGGAGTTTTATTCCTAGTTATTTTATTCTTTTTGTGGTGATTGTAAATGGGATTATTTCCTTAATTTCTTATGCTGATAGTTGGTTGTTAGTGTATAGAAATTCAACAGGCTTTTGTGTATTACTTTTGTATCCTGCAACTTTACCGATTTCATGGATGAGATCTAGTATTTCTCTGATTATGTCATCTGCAAAGAGTGACACTTTTAATTCTCCTTTTCCAATTTGGATTCTTTTTATTTGTCTGATTACTGTAGCTAGGACTTCTAACACTATGTTGAATAAAAGTGGCAAGAGTGACCATCCTTGTCTTGTTCCTGAATATAAAGAAAACACTTTCAGTTTTCACTGTTGAGTATGACGTTAGCTATGGGTTTGTCATATATGGCCTTTATTATGTTGAGGTATGATCCTTCTATATCAAGTTTGATAATAATTTTTTTATAATGAATGGATGTTGAATTTTGTCAAATGCTCTTTCTCTATTAAAATTATCATGTGATTTTTATTCTGTTTTAAAAATTGAAGTATAGTTGATGTACAATATTATATGTTATGGCTATACAATATAGTGATTCACAATTTTTAAATGTTATACTCCATGTATAGTTACTATAAAATATTGGCTATATTCCCTGTGTTGTACAATATATCCTTGTAGCATAATTTATACATAATAGTTTGTACTTTTTAATACCCTACCTCTATATTTCTCCTCACCCTTTCCCTC
Organism: Eschrichtius robustus; assembly: GCF_028021215.1. Lineage (NCBI taxonomy): Eukaryota > Metazoa > Chordata > Mammalia > Artiodactyla > Eschrichtiidae > Eschrichtius > Eschrichtius robustus. The sequence goes on along the minus strand of NC_090845.1, from coordinate 72,470,544 downwards.
TCCCCGCTGGTTAACACTAGTTTGTTCTCTATATCTGTGAGGCTGTTTCTTTTTTGTTATATTCACTAGTTTATTTTATTTTTTTAGATTTCACATATAAGTGATATCATATGGTATTTGTCTTTGTCTGACTTATTAACTTAGCATAATACCTTTTAGGCCCATCCATTTGGCTGCAAATGGCAAAATTTCATTCTCATGGTTGAGTAGTATTCCATTGTGTGTGTGTGTGTGTGTATATATATATATACACACACATATATATATGTATATATATATGTACACATATATGTGTATATATATATACATATATGTGTGTATATATATGCTATGTTTTCTCTTTGTTAAAAATTTCTATTTTCTAACTCTATGCATCCATTCTTCCCCCAAGTTCTTTCATCATCTTTACAGTCACTATCCTGAACATACTCTCTATTAGATTGCCTATCTCCACTTCAGTTAGCTCTTCCTTTGGGGTTTTATCTTGTTCCTTCGTCTGGAACATGTTACTCTGTCACTTCATTTTGCCAAAGTTGCAGTTTGTATTTTTATGTATCTGGTAGGATAGTTATACTTCCCAACCTTGGAGAAGTGACCCTCTGTAGGAGACACCCTATGCAACCCAGCAGTGTACTCCCCTCTCATCACTCAAGTTATATGCTCTAGTGTTTCCCCCTATGCGGGCTGTGTAGGTCCTTCTCTTGTCTTGGGATGACTATGTAGGCTTGGCTAGCCCATGGTCTGGTTGGCTGCCAGGACCTGCCTTGTTCAAGGGCTGCAGGCTGTTGTTTGGCAGGGCCAGAGAATCCCAGGGGGCCCTGGGGCTACTGCTGTCTCACTGGTCAGCAGAGTCAGGATGCAGAAGACTCCAGGACTTTTACCTGCCCTGTGGTGGGTAAAGCCATTCTGGAGTTTGTTTGCAGGGCCCTTATTTTATATTCCTTGTATATCATATTCTTTGTACATTATATTCTTTGTATATTATATATAATGTATATGTATATATATATATATATATATAAAGTATATATGTATTATTTTTATATTATATTCATTGTATATTCCCCATTGTATATTCTTGCTTCCTTTGCTGTAGATTAAATGACCATATGTGTGTAGTTTTATTTCTGGGTTCTCTATTCTGTGCCATTGATTTGTGGTCTGTTTCTGTTCCAGAACCATACTGTTTTGAATATTGTAACTTTGTAAGATAGTCTGAAATCAGGAACCATGATACCTTCAGCTCTGTTCTTATTTCTCAAGATTGTTTTGGCTGTTCGGGGTCTTTTGTGTTTCCACACAAATTTTAAAATTATTTGATGTATTTCTGTGAAAAATGCATTGCTATTTTGATAGGAATTGCATTGAATTTGTAGATTACCTTGAGTATTATGGTCATTTTAACAGCATTATTTCTTCCAGTCAATAAATACAATATATCTTTACATCTGTTCATGTAATCTTCATTTATTTTCTCATCAGTGTCTTCTGAGTACATGTCTTTTACCTACTTTGTTAGATTTATTCTTAAGTGTTTTATTGTTTTTGAAGTGATTGTAAATAAGATTGTTTCCTTAATTTCCCTTTCTGATAGCTCATTGCTTGTGTATAAAATTGCAACAGATTTATTTATGTTATTTTGTATCCTGCAACATTGCCAAATTCATTGATGAGCTCTAGTAGGTTTTGCTGGCATCTTTTGGATATTCTATGTATAGTGTCATGTCAACTGCAAATAGTGACTTTTTTAATTCTTCCATTCCAATTTGGATTCATTTTATTTCTTTTACTTTTCTGATTGCTGTGCCTTGGACTTTCAAAACTATGTTGAGTAAAAGTGGCAGGAGTGGGCATCATTGTCTTTTTCCTGATCTTACAGGAGATGCCTTCAGCTTTTAACCACTGAGTGTTATGTTAGCTGTGGGCTTGTTGTATATGGCCTTTATTATGTTGAGATATGTTCCATTTATACCCACTTTTTGAGAGATTTTATTTTTAATGTATCTTGAGTTTTTTCAAAAGCTTTTTCTGCATCTGTTGAGATGATCATGTTTCTAGATGTAGCCTTTTCTTTTACACTCAGAGAAGTCCTTTTAAATTTCTTGTAAAGCTGATTTGGTAGTGCTGAACTCTGAGTTTTGCTTGTTTGTAAAACTTTTGATTTTTCCATTAAATATGAATGAGAACACTGCCAGTTATAGCATTCTTGATTCTAAATGTCCCTTCTAGCCTGCAGAGTTTCTGCTGAAAAATCAGTGAAAGTTTTATGGGAGTTCCCTTGTATGTAACATATAACCTGTTGCTTTTCCCTTGCTGCTTTTCTGTTTTTTTCTTTTTTTTTTTTTTTGGCTGCGCTGTGTGGCATGTGGAATCTTCGTTACATGGGTTGTGAGATCTTAGTTCCCCAACCAGGATCAAATCTGTGCCCCCTTCATTGGAAGCACAAAGTCTTAACCACTGGACCACCAGGGAAGTCCCCTTGCTGCTCTTAAAGTTTTCTCTTTATCTCTTATTTTTGCCATTTTAATTACAATGTGTCTTGGTGTGGTCCTCTTTTGGTTGATCCTGTTGGAAACTTTGTGCTTCCTGGACTTGGAACACTGTTTCTGTTCCCATGTTATGGAAGTTTTCATTTATTATGTCTTCAAATATGTTCTCTGCTCCCTTTCTCTCTCACTTTTCCTTCTGCTACCCATATAATGTGAATGTTAGTATGCTTGATATTGTTACCAAGATCTCTAAAACTGGTCTCATTTTTTAAATTCTTTTTTCTATTAATCATCAGTGACTTCCATTATTCTATCTACTGAATCACTGATCTCTTTTCTGTATCACTTTATCTACTGTTGATTCCTTCTAGTGTATTTTTCATTTGTTATTGTATTCTTCATCCCTGGTTCTTTTTTATATTTTCTAACTGTTGAATTTCTCACTGTTTTCATCTGTTCTTCTCCTGAGTTCTTTGATCATTTTTATGATCATTACCTCGAAATTTTTTCAAGTGGGTTGCCTATCTCCTCTTCAGTTAGTTCTTCTTATGGGGTTACATATTGTTCCTTAGATTGGAGCATGTTCCTCTGTCACTTAATTTTGCCTAATTTGCTGCTTTATTTCTAAGTGTCTGGTAGGTTGCCTATGTTTCCCTATATTGAAGAAGTGGTTTTTTCTAGGTAACATCCTATACATCCAAGCAATGCATACTTTTCTGGTCACCAGAGCTATATGCTCTAGGTGTTCCCCCTATGTGAGCTGCATGGGTCCTTCTGTTGTGGTGGGATGACTACTGTGGGTGGTATGTTAGGTGTGACTGGACCCTGGCCTGGTTGCTTGCCAGACCCTGCTTTGTGCAGAGGCTGCTGGCTACTTGTTGGTGGGGCTGGTTCATAAGGTGACGGGGTGTGGAACCCTGGGAAGTCCCAGGTCTCATGATGGATTACTGGTTGGCAGAGCCAGGTTCTTTGGTCAGTGGTTGTGGGTCGAGTGCTTCTGGATTTAGTGTCAGCCTGCTGATGTGTGGGGCTGATTTCTGACATGGCTGGCTGCAGGTTCTGATATGTCGCAAAGCTGGTGTTGGCCTGCTAGTGGTTGGGGTTGGATCCTGGGGCTGTTGGTTGAGGGCAAGATGTCCCAGAGCTGGAGTTAGACTCCTGGTGGTCAGTGCTGTGGCCTGGAGCATTCTGGGGCTGGTGTTGGCCTGCTATCTTGAATGGGTCCTGACAAGACAAGCTATGGGGATGCAGTGGTTCTGGAGCTGGTGTTCATCAACTGGTTAGCAGGGTTGTGATCCAGGAGACACTGGGTCAGGTGCCCATTTGCAGTAGGTGAAACTGGTACCTGATGCTAGTGCCAGGCCACTGACAGGCAGATCCACGTCCTGGATTCCCTGGCTGTAGGTCCCAGGTGTCCCATAACTGGAGTTGAAATGCTGTTCATTGGAGTCGGACTCTGGGGTGGTTGGCTGAGGGATTCATGCGGTCTCAGAGCTGGTGTTGGGCTGCTGGTAGGCAGGGCCATTACCCAGCATGTTCTAGGGCTATTGTCTGCCTGTTGGTGAGTGTGGCTGTTCCCAAAGCTGGTGGTTGGCATTCTGGAAGGCAGGGTTGGGGCCCAAGTTGTCCTGGGGCTGCTGCCTTTGCACCAGTGGGTGAGGCTGGTCCTGAGGCTACAGCTCTCTCACTGTCAGGTAGGGTTGGGGCCGGGACTTCCTGGGGCTGGTGCCTGCCCACTGGTGGGTGTATCTTTGTCCTAGCGTCTCTGAATGCAGGGCCATAGAGGTCCAAATTTTAATGCCTGCACACTGGTGTGTGGGGCCAGATCTTGGGCCCCCTCTACTGGACAAGACTCTGTCGAGGGATGACTGTGCACTCAGGGAGTCTTAAAGCAGCTTGACTGCTGGTGGGTGGGGCTGCCCCACATGGCTATTTGCTTGGCCTGAGGCATCCCAGTACTGGTGTCTATAGGCTGGTGGGCAAGGGAAGAGCAGGGTCCTGGGCTAATAAACTAGAAGGAGGATTCCAAAATGGCACTTGCCAGCACCAGTGTCCTCGTAGAATGAGCTCCCCAAAATGGCTGTTGCCAGTGTCCATGTCTCCAGGGTGAGTTCCACTTACTTCTTGCCTCTCTTGGAGACTCTCCAAGATCACCAGCTGGGTGTGACCCTGGCTCCTTACAAATTACTGCTTCTGCCCTGTGTTCTGCAGTGTGTGAGATTTTCTTTGTACCTTTTAAGAATGGAGTCTCTATTTCCCTTAGCCCTCTGGATCTCCAAAAAGAAAGTACCACTGGCCTTCAAAACCAAACTTTCTGGGGGCTCGTATTCCCAGTGAAGGACCCCAGGCTGTAGAGCTCGATGCTTGGTTCAGATCCCTCACTCCTTGAGGGGAACCTTTGCAATTATAATTATCCTCCCATTTGTGGATCACCCACCAGGAAGTATGGGTCTTGACTATACTGCAACCCCACTCCCCCCATCAGCCTCATTGTGGTTCCTCCTTTATACCTTTAGTTGTAGAAGATCTCTTTTGGTTTACTCTGATCTTTCTCCTCAATAGTTGCTCTGTAAATAATTGTAATTTTGTTTTTCCCGAGGGAGGAGGTGAGCTCAAGGTCATCCTACTCCACCATCTTGCAGCAATCTATGACTTGTTTTCAGTTAATCTCTGTAAAATTATGCTGGAACACAAAGTACAGTCTTTAGATTTACAACTTTAGTTCTTCCATTACCTTGGGAATTTTCTGCTGTTATATTATCCAATAGTTTCCCTGTTCCATTTGTAGAGCAGAAGTTGTTCTACTTCAGGATTATTTTTACTACATCACCTGTGATCTCTGTCTCTATTATTTTCTTTCTAACTGCTTTAATTTTTAAAACTCTTTTTCCCTGCATTCACTGTGATTATATTAGAATTTCTCTCCATTTCTTTAATTTGATTTTTAGCATTTCTATGGAGTTCTGTGCATTTTGTAGTTTGTTATTTATCAAACAGAGTTTTATTGTTTTGTTTCCTTAGCCCTAAATCCTTCCTTTAAACTTATATTTTGATATTTACCTGTTCATTGAGTTCCTTTTATAAGTAATTCATATTTTTAATAAGCTCTTTTCTTCACTAAACATTCATGGGTAATTTGAATTGTTTTTTTCCCTTGCATTGTGCATTCTTCCTGAGTGGATTCTTCATCAGTCTTTTGCCTCCTATGCTCAATTTTGTTTCTTACTTTACCTCCCATTTTTTTCTGTGGTATACTTTTATTACTGTAATGCAGTTTTATTTTGTCTTACCCTGCTTATGGTTAATAGAGTCAGGTTTTGTAACTCATATTTACCTTTATATAGTACAGTTATATTTTCTTGACACTATTTATTTATTTTCTGATACCCTTCCACTTCCCTTCTCTTTTAAGGTATATTTTAAGGGTTGATTATTGAAATTCTGTTCAATACTTTTGTAACATACTGACTGGAGAGTGAGGAGTAGGTGTGAGCTACTCTGAAGCTGCCTAAAACTTTTGTTTCAGAACCTGGTCTCTGCAAATCTTTCTGATATATTAAAAAAATGTCCTGAATCATGATACACTCCACTTGTGTCCTTTTCCCATGAGATATTATTCTTCACTTTGGTTTATTTCTCAAATTCAGCATTGAAAAATGATAGTTTCTAGATTTTCCTACCTCTCCTGCTATCCTAAAAAGCTGTGCCTGTAATTGAAATCTTGTCAAAGAATTTTCATTACTTTTATGCCTCTACATCTTCCTCAGTTTCCTTCTCTTTAAATTATTCATGAAAATTCTCAAGATTCTGAGATGTACGCTCTCCCCAGTACAATTTCTCAGTGTAAATGATTTGTATAAGAAACACTCATGACTGAGGTGGCAGCTGTAGTGTCAATGACTGAGACCAGATGTGAGAGGCCAAGAAATGCACAAAAACACAGCCAAGTAGACACAAGGAATGAACGTCAAGCATACTTCTTGCACCATTTCAGCAACCCACACACTGCACATAAGGGGACATAAAATTATTGTTCATCCAACACTAAATTAATATTTTAACAACAACAACATAAATGAATTACAAAAATGACTCTGAGAATGATGTCACATAAGATGGCAGATTGGAAGCTCCAGGATCCTATAACTCCACTGAGACAATTTTATTGGCAAAAAAAATATAAATCTCAGAATGAACTATATTAGAACTCTGGAATTCAATCAAACAATCGCATCATCCATGAATGTGCTAGATGAATTAAGATGCTGGTAAATTGCAGTAAATTTTGGCATTTTCATAACAGCTACCATTCCACATCACCATAGTGGGCACACATGGAAAGGATGGACCAGATTTCTGGTGTGGCTTTCTGGTACAAAGGCAGGCAAAAGAACTTTGTCCTACAAGAGTCAGAGCTGTGTGTTTTTATGGGCCTGCTGGATTACTGAGGGACAAGCACAGGGTGGCCATTATTTTAATTCTCTCAGGCTGAAGTAATTTTTCCAGATAATATCTGTTGAAAGAATTTAGAGTGATTAAATATCTTTTTCTTCTTATTTGATCCAGGCTTTCAAGGAAATTTCTGTAGGGTCACAGTTTGAGTGTGGGGATAATGGAACAGGGACTTCAATAACCGCACACAACAAATATTATAATCTTTGCAAAAATAGTTTGATGATGTCACTCACAAAATAGAAGACTACAGCACTCAATAAGCAAAAGCAGCAATCCTGGGGAATATGAGAGAATCTGATTTCCTGAGTTACCACATTGCAATATTCAAAATATCCAACTCTCTGAAAAAAATATGAAGCATAAAAAGAAACAGGAAACTGTGATCATTTTATAAGATAAAAGAAATAAGCAGAAACCATCATTAAGGAAGCTCAGACTTTGGACTTACAAGACAAAAACTATAAATTAACTGCCTTAAATATGCTCAAAGAGATAAAGAAACCATGGACAAGTAATTAAAAGCAATCAGGAAAATGATGTGTGAACAAGTAGGGAAAATCAAAACAGAGATAAAAGTTATAGAAAGAACCAAATACAAATTATGGAGCTGAAAAATATAACAGGTGACATGAAAAAATTCACTACAGAGGTTCAAAAGCATATTTCAGCAGGTAAAGGAAAATAATCTTAAAACGGCTAATAAAAATTACCCTGGGCTGACGATCAGAAAGAATAAAGAAAAATGAACAAAGCCTAAGCTACAAATTTGACACAATCAGGTAAATCAATGCATGTATTATGGGAATCCCAGAAGGAGAGGAGTAAAAAGGGTCAAAACATTTTGAGGAAAAAATAGCTGCAAGTTTTTCAAATTTGATTTAAAGACACAAATTCATACATCCAGGAAGCCCAATAAATACCAAATAAGATAAACTAAAGAGATTTACATTGAGACACATTATAATCAAACTGTTGAAGGCCAAAATGAAAGTAGTTTTTTTGAAAGCAGCAAGAGAGATGCAACCTGTCATATACATGGACTCCTCAATAAGATTAATAGAAAATTTCTCATCAAAAAACACAGAGGTCAGAAGGCAGTGGGATGATATATTTAAGGTGCTTAAATAAAATTAAAAGAAAAACTTCTCAAAAGTTCAATATGGCAATACTATCCTTCAAAAATGAAGAGAAATTAAGATCTTCACAGATAAACAAAAGCTAAGTGCTCTTGTTGCTAGTATACCTGCCCTACAAGAAGAGCTAAAGGGAGTTCTTAATGCTTAAGCAAAAAGACAATAAATGGCAATGCAAAGCTACATAAATATCTCTGTTAAAAATAACATAGATTAATATAAAATTTAGTGTTTTTGGATTTGGGGTTTGTAATTTCTCTTTTTACTTACTATGTGAGTTAAAAAGAAAAATGCATAAGATAATAATTATAAATCTGTATTAATGGGTACACAACGTATAAAGATATAGTTGTTAACAATAATGACATAAAGGGGAGAATAGAGATGCATAGCAGCATAAGAGCTAACTTATGCTATTGAAGCTAAATTGGTATAGTTCAACTAGATTTCTAGAAAATTTAGGATACGAATGGTAATTCTCATGATAACTACTAAGAACATAAATTTAAAATAGAAATAAAGAGGAAATAAAAATGGTACACCAGAAAAAAAATCAAATACAAAACAAAGAAGTACAGGAGGAATTAAACAAAAAAAGACATGTAGAAAAAAACAGAAAAGTGGCAGAACTAAATTCTTCATTAATGATAATCACTTTAAATGTAAATAGATTAAACTCAATAATTAAAAGAGAAAATTGGCAGACTGGATTAAAGAATAAAAACGTGATCTACCTATATGTTCTTTAAAAGAGACTAACTTTATATGAAAAGACACAAATATGTTGAAAGTGAAGGAATATAAAAATATCCCATGCAAATAATAAGCAAAATAGTTCTACAGTGAATATACTAATATAAGACATTACAAGAGACAAAGAGAACATTGTATGTTTATTAAAGGGTGAATTCATCAAGAAGATACAACTATAAACATTTATAAATCAAACAACATAGCCCCATTATATATGAAGAGAATATTGACATAATTGAAAGGATAAATATAAAATTCTACAATAATATTTGGAGACATCCACACATCACTTTCCATGATGGCTAGAACATCTAGAGAGAAGATTAATAAAGAAGTAACTTGAACAATATTATAAAATAACTAGACTTAATGTATATGTATAGTACACTCCACTTAACAATAGTAGAATACATATTCATTTCAGAAGGAAATTTTTTTAATTAATTAATTAATTTATTTATTTATTTTAATCAGTCATCAATTTTATACACATCATTCTATACATGTCAATCCCAATCACCCAATTCAGCACACCACCATCCCCACCCCACCGCAGTTTTCCCCCCTTGGTATCCATACGTTTGTTCTCTACATCTGTGTCTCAACTTCTGCCCTGCAACCCGGTTCATCTGTACCATTTTTCTAGGTTCCACATACATGCGTTAATATACGATATTTGTTTTTCTCTTTCTGACTTACTTCAGAAGGAAATTTATAGCATCTAATCACTATGTTAGATAATAAAATCTCAAACCAACAAATTAACTTTACAATTTTAGGAACTAGGGAATAAATTGCAAACTGAACTCAAAGGCAACAGAAGGAAGGGAATGAAAAAGATTAGAGCAGAGATTTTAAAATCAAAGAGAGAATAGAAAAAAAAATCAAGAGAATCAACAAAACTAAAACTTGGTCCTCTGAAAAGATAAAACTAGCTAGATGAAGAAAAAGAGAGAGAAGACACAAACCACTAAAATCAAAAATGAAAGTGGGAACATTACTACTTACCTTAAATTAAGTGTAGTATAAAAGAATAGCATGAACAATTGTACACCAGGTAATAAGATAATCTATAGGAAATGAGAGAATTCCTAGAATCAAACAAATTACCAAAACTGATGCAGGAAGAAATAGAAAATATAAACAGATATTGATCAAATGCAATTTTCCCAGGAATATGAGTGCATTTCAACATAAGAAACATAAGAAACATAAGAAAATCAATCAACGTAATATACCATAATAATAGAATGAAGGGGAATAAAGAGTATGAACATCTCAATAGACGCAGAAAGCTTTTTGACACAATTTAACACTCTTATTCTTTCAGTGATAAAATCTCTCAGAAAACTAGGAATAGAAGGAACTTCCTCAGCATAGTAAATGACATATATGAAAAACCCACAGTTCACATGACACTCAAGCGTGAAAAATTGAAACTTTTCCCCGAAGATCTGGAACAGACAAAGATGTTCACTTTAACCAGTGCTATTTAACATTGCATTGGAAGTCCTAGTCAGAGAAATTAGGCAGGTTGGGGGGAAGGAAGTAAAATGCATCCAAATTAGAAAAGAAGAAATAAACTACTTGTATTTGCAGATGGCATGATTCTATATATACAAAAATCCCCCCCAAGACAAATCCACAATAATACTAGAGATAACTAAAAAATTCAACGAAGACACAGGTTAAAAAATTAACTTATGAAAATCAGTTATGCTTCAATACACCACCAACAAACAATCTGAAAAAGAAAGTAAGAAAATTATTCTGTTGACAATAGCATCAAAAAAGATAAACTATCTACAAATAAATCAAACTAAGAAGGTAAAAATCTGTGCTCTAAAACTACAAAAGCAGCCTTGCAGGCAGTTGGCTCTCATCAGCAAGCTGTGCCAGTGCTCACCTGAGCAGCACCTGGCAACCCATGGTCCACTGGCCACTCAGTAGTGCTGCCTTCATGACCCTCCAAAGAACGGGCAGCCATGCCCTCTCCATAGTTTATGGGTGGTGAGCAGCTTTGAGAGATAACAGAGTCTGAACTCTTCTTTGCACCAAGAAGTTGAGCCCTGGCTCTGACATTCTGTGAGGACTTCCAATACCATATTGAATGAAAGTGGCAATGACTGATCACAGACAAGATGGCAGGGTAAAAGGATGTGAGCTCACCTCTTCGTATGGAAACACCAAAACACAATTAACTTGAACAACCATTGACAAAAAAAAAAAAAGCCAGAATCTACCAAAAAACGATACCATATATCCAAAGATAAAAAAGAAGTCACACCAAGACAGGGGCAGACAGCAGAAGCCAGCAGAACTACAACCCTGAAGCTTGTGGAATGGAAACCACAATCACAGAAAGTAAGACAAAATGAGATGGCAGAGGAATACATCCCAGATAAAGGAACAAGACAAAACCCCAAAAGAACTATGTGAAGTGGAGACAGACAATCTACCTGAAAAAGAACTCAGAGTAATGATAGTAAAGATGAGGCAATATCTCAGAAAAAGAATGGAGGCACAGATGAGAAGATAAAAGAAATGCTTAACAAAGACCTAGAAGAACTAAAGAACAAAGCAACAAGGAAAAAGCAAGAAATAATGTATGAGGGAACTCTCATAAGGTTATCAGGAAGAATCCTGTTCCATTGATTTATGTCTGTCTTTGTGCCACTACCATACTATTTTGATTACTGTAGGTTTGTAGTATAGTCTGAAGTCTGAAAGCCCTATTCCTCCAGCTCCATTTTTATTTCTCAAGATTGCTTTGGATATTTGGGGTCTTGTGTGTTTCCATAATTTTTTTTTAATTTATTCCAATTCTGTGAAAAATGCCAATGGTAATTTGACAGGGATTGCATTGAAGCTGTAGATTACCTTTGGTAGTATAGTCATTTGACAATATGGATTCTTCCAATCCAATAACATGGTATATCTTCCCACCACTTTGTGTCATCTTCTATTTCTTTCATTAGTGTCTTATAATTTTTGAAGTACAGGTTTTTGCCTCCTTAGGTGATTTTATTCTTTGGTATTTTATTATTTTTGATGAGATGGGATATGGGGTTATTTCTTTAATTTCAGTTTCTGATATTTCTTTGTTAGTGTATAGAAATACAACCAATTTCTGTGTATTAATTTTGTATCTGGCAAAATTACCGAATTCATTGATGAACTCTTAATAGTTTTCTGGTAGCATCTTTAGGATTTTCTCTGTATAGTATCATGTCATCTGCAAGCAGTAACAATTTTACTTCTTCTTTTCCAATTTGGATTTCTTATATTTAATTTTCTTCCTGATTGGCATGACTAGGACTTTCAAAACTATCTTGAATAAGGATGGTGAGAGTGAACATCCTTTCCTTGTTCCTGATCTTAGGGGAAATGCTTTCAGCTTTTCACTGTTGAGTATGATGCTAGCTGTGGGTTTGTCATATATGACCTTTATTATGTTGAGGTAGGTTCCTTCCATGCCCACTTTCTGGAGCGCTTTTACATTAAATGGGTGTTGCATTTTGTCAAAAGATTTTTCTGCATCTATTGAGATGATCATATGGTTTTTAGTCTTCAATTTTTTAAAGAGGTGTATCACACCGATTCATTGGCAGATATTGAAAAATACTTGCATCCCTGGGATAAATCCAACTAGATTATGTTGTATGATTCTTTTAATGTATGATTGGATTCAGATTGCTAATATTTTGTTAAGGATTTTTGCAACTATGTTCATCGTGATATTAGTCTGTAATTTTCTTTTTTGTGGTATCTTTGGTTTTGGTATCAGGGTGATGGTGGCCTCATAAAATGAGTTTTGAAGTGCTCCTTCCTCTGTCATTTTTTGGAAGAGTTTCAGAAGGGTACGTGTTAACTCTTCTCTAAAAGTTTCATAGAATTCGGCTGTGAAGCTTCCTGGTCCTGGGCTTTTGTTTGTTGGAGGTTTTTAAATGAGAGTGTTAATTTCAGTGCCTGTGATTAGTCTGTTCATATTTTCTATTTCTTCCTGGTTCAGCCTTGCAAGGTTGTACCTTTCTAAGAATTTGTCCATTTCTTCTAGGTTGTACATTTTATTGGCATATAGTTGTTTGTAGTAGTCGCTTATGATTCTTTGTATTTCTATGGTGTCTGTTGTAATTTCTTTTTCATTTCTAAATTTATTTTATTTTAATTTTTTAATATCTTTATTGGAGTATAATTGCTTTATCATGGTGTGTTAGTTTCTGCTTTATAACAAAGTGAATCAGCTATACATATACATATATCCCCACAATTCCTCCCTCTCACCCTCCCTATCCCACGTCTCTAGGTGGTCACAAAGCACCGAGCTGATCTCCCTGTGCTATGTGGCTGTTCCCACTAGCTATCTATTTTACATTTGATAGTATATATATGTCCATGCCACTCTCTCACTGAGTCCCATCTTACCCTACCCCTCCCCATGTCCGCAGGTCCATTCTCTATGCCTGAATCTTTATTCCTGTTCTGACCCTAGGTTCTTCAGAAACGTTTTATTTTATTATTTTAGATTGCATACATATGTGTTAGCATACGGTATTTGTTTTACTCTTCTTGACTTACTTCACTCTGTATGACAGTCTCTAGGTCCATCCACCTCACTACAAATAACTCAGTTTCATTCCGTTTTATGGCTGAGTAATATTCCATTGTATATATAAGCCACATGTTCTTTATCCATTCATCTGTTGATGGACACTTAGGTTGCGTCCGTGTCCTGGCTATTGTAAATAGAGCTGCGATGAACATTGTGGTACATGTATCTTGTTGAATTATGGTTTTCTCAGGGTATATATCCAATAGTGGGATTCCTGGAAAATATGGTAGTTCTATTTTTAGTTTTTTAAGGAACCTCTGTACTGTTCTCCATAGTGGCTTATCAAGTTACATTCCCACCAACAGTGCAAGAGGGTTCCTTTTTCTCCACACCCTCTCCAGCATTTATTGTTTGTAGATATTTTCATGATAGCCATTCTGACTGGTGTGAGGTGATACATCAATGTAGTTTTGATTTGAATTTCTCTAATGATTAGTGATGTTGAGCATCCTTTCATGTGTCTGTTGGCAATCTGTATATCATCATAGGGGAAATGCCTATTTAGGTCTTCAGCCCATTTTTGGATTGGGTTGTTCGGGTTTTTGATATTGAGCTGCATGTGCTGCTTGTAAATTTTGAAGATTAATGCTTTGTCAGTTGCTTCATTTGCAAATATTTTCTCCCATTCTGATGGTTGTTTCTGTCTTCTTTATATTTTCCTTTGCTGTGCAAAAGATTTAAGTTTTATTAGGTCCCATTTGTTTACTTTGATTTCATTACCATTTCCCTAGGAGGTGGGTCAAAAAGGATTTTGCTGTGATTCATGTCAGAGAGTGTTCTGCCTATTTTTTCCTCTTAGAGTTTAATAGTGTCTTGCCTTACATTTAGGTCTTTAATCCACTTTGAGTTTATTTTTGTGTATGGTGTTAGGGAGTGTTCTAATTTCATTCTTTTACATGTAGCTATCCAGTTTTCCCAGCATCACTTATTGAAGAGACTGTCTTTTCCCCATTGTATACTCTTGCCTCCTTTTTAACAGATAAGGTGAACATAGGTGTGTGAGTTTACCTCTGGGATTCTATCCTGCTCCATTTATGTATATTTCTGTTTTTGTGCCAGTACCATACTGTCTTGATTACTGTAGTTTTATAGTATAGTCTGAAGTCTAGGAGCCTGATTCCTCCAGCTCCATTTTTCTTTCTCAAGATTGCTTTGGCTATTCGGCGTCTTCTGTGTTTCCATACAAATTCTGAAATTTTTTGTTGCAGTTCTGTGAAAAATGCCATTGGGAGTTTGATAAGGATTACATTGAATCTGTAGATTGCTTTGGGTGGTATAGTGATTTTACACAATGTTGATACTTCCAATCCAAGAACATGGTATATCTCTCCAACAGTTTGTATCATTTTTAATTACTTTCATCAGTGTCTTATACTTTTCTGCATACAGGTTTTTTGTGTCCTTAGGTAAGTTTACTCCTAGGTATTTTATTCTTTTTGTGGCAATGGTATTTGGGAGTGTTTCATTAATTTCTCTTTCATATTTTTCATCATTAATGTATAGGAATGCAAGAGATTTCTGTGCATTAATTCTGTATCCTGTACTTTACCAAATTCATTGATTCACTCTACTAGTTTTCTGGTAGAGTCTTTAGGATTCTCTATGTATTGTATCATGTCATCTGCAAACAGTGACAGCTTTACTTCTTTTCCGATTTGGATTCCTTTTATTTCTTTTTCTTCTCTGATTGCTGTGGCTAACACTTCCAAAACTATGTTGAATAATAGTGGTGAGGGTGGACAACCTTGTCTTGTTCCTGATCTTAGTGGAAATGGCTTCAGTTTTTCACCATTGAGAATGATGCTGGTTGTGGGTTTGTCATATATGGCCTTTATTATGTTGAGGTCAGTTCCCACTATGCCTAATTTCTGGAGGGTTTTTTTCATAAATTGGTGTTGAATTTTGTCAAAATCTTTTTCTGCATCTATTGAGATTATCATATGGTTTTTATCCTTCAGTTTGTTAATATGGTGTATCACATTGATTGATTTGCATATATTGAAGAGTCCTGCAATCCTTGGGTAAACTCCACTTGATCATGGTGTATGATCCTTTTAATGTGCTGTTGGATCCTGTTTGCTACTATTTTGTTGAGGAATTTTGCATTTATGTTCACCTCTCCTGATGCATTTTTTTTTGACTATCTGCAGATCCTCAGATTCACCTCACACTCTTCTGTAGTGAAATACGTAGAGCACAGGGCATGTTATCATAAAGCCTGGATTTGAATCTTCATTTTACCATTTAACACAGGTTTCCTTGGGAAAGCCATGAGGACTTTCTCAGGCTCAATTTATTTATTGAGAAATTAGGGTAATCCCTCTTTCTATCTCTACCTTGTGGAGTTGTACAGAAAGTATAGAGAAATATAGGTGGATGTGTCTTGGTAAAATGTAAAATATAATAATGTGATGTAGTGTTATTATTTGGGGGTCTTTATAGTGGTTTTGGATACTTTTTTAGTCTGAGGATCTAAGTAATCTGGATTCTTTAAAACCCATGTTTGAGGTTTCCATGGGTAAAATCAGAAACAGGTCTTATAAGGTCTGTGAGGTGTGTTACAGTGAGTCTCTAGAGTTCCAGCATTTTCCTCATTTTTGCCACATATTCCTCATTTTTCCCTTTGTTTATAAACATGGCTTCTGAGAAAGCCAGCGACACTGGCAGTCACTTAGAGTCTAATTTATCTTCAATTATTCATCTTGTGAATCATCCACACTAATGTTTCAATAAAACTGATCACTCTTCTTTTTTCCTGATTTTATACATTGAGGTATATTGTTCCACAAAAACTAAAAGGCGTAGGGAACATTAATGTTTTTTTCATTTATACTTTCAGCTTTTGAGACAGGGAATGTGTATTAGTAAGAATAGAGAGTATTGCTGAAACAGAACTGCAGATGATTCCCTTATAATTGAATATTTTTGTTAAGTAAATCACTTCTTGTCTTGCCCTTTTTAAAAGAAGTGGTTTCTTTGGTGTCACTAAACAGGGGAATAGATACTCATATTCCCTTATAATCCCTCTCTTTGGTATGATTTCTTCTCCAATTAAGATAAAAATAACATAAAGAAAGAAACATATTTCAAGATTATTTTCTTTGTAAGAAATTATACTCTATATGCCTGAAAAGATAATTTTGTTAAATATGGCCCTATAATTACTATAACCTCACTCTACCTCAACCAAGATTACTGTATAAGAAACTACATGTATTGAGGGGAAATTTTAAAAGCCTCATTACATAGTACGACTCCATGTTTCCAATTGCTTCAGTTTTACTTTTACTTTTTAAAATAATAATTCTTACTATAAAAATAATACCTGTACACACTATGAAGATTGAAGTAAAATTAAGAAATGTATTAAGGTATAATATAGAAAACAAAAATAAGTTATAATCCGATGACATACTGTGCATATTTTTCTGAGATTTTTTTTAGACATCAACCATTACACAGAATTTCAAACTCAGTCAAAGTTATTCTCAGACCACAACAAACTAAGGCAAGTAAAGGCCATTTAATAATTTTGCCTGAGAACAGACAGACTCAAGTTCATTGTGCCACACACAAAATACTAACTACCCATTTCTCAGCCAAAATAAGTGACTACCACTTCTTTACCAATTACAGCTTTGTCTTCATATTGGTCTCTCTCTTCCCTATAGGTAAGACTTACTGAGATACCTAATCATAGAATGCCCCTCTTCTGCTTTCTACCAGCATCTAATCTGGAGCAAAATTCCTTAAATACTCCCCCAAATTACCCAACCAAAGCCCAAACCCTATAATATGTTGTGTTTTTTTTTAATACCCTATTCCTGAGACACTCCATGCTTCTTCATGATGTATGTTCTCTCTTGCCGCAATGAGAAATAAATCCAACATGTTTAATTGCAGACATATATATTATCCATGTTTTTCTGATGTTTTGACATCTGGAGCCTTACTGATCTTGGAGGAATTATCCCCCAAATGTTAGTCAATTTGTAGAGATAGTGAACAACTCAGCTGTGAGTGTGCATTTCAGATACAAACCAAACAATCTAAAGCCTATATCCTAACCACCTCCTTTATTGGGTTTTCACACTCTGGGTCTCTATTCAACTGCCCTAAACACATCAGGGACAGGTACCAGACAGCTAGGGAAAGCTCATAAACCCCTCTATACTCCAGAGCCTGCTGAAATTTTTCTAACTGATCCTTAACCTGCTTATCTGCCTTGCCCATTCCTTCCCACAGAAAGCATGATAAAGGTTCTTGCCCATGTTTCCCCATTACATTTGTCTCCTGACTGACCCTGGTGCTTACCTGGGTGTCCACCTCTGGTGGCATACCATGTCACCTGTTACTAGGAATTTGTAAATATAAAAACTTCTTCCTTCATGACAGTTATTTCGGTGCCTGCATGTCTTGCCATACCTGATTAAAATAAATCTCATGTATATTTTAAAACACTGTGTCCCTTTAGCTGGAGGGCAATATATTTTTTTTTTTATTATTTCTGTCCAATGGCCTTCCTCAAGTGTCAGGGCAAACCTAGGGGGAATGATGACCACATGGGCTGCTGTTAGGTTTGAACTCCAGTGGCTGGGCTTTATTGGATGAACTGCATCTCCTAGTTGCTAAAAACACAAAAACATTGGTAATTTGATGCGAATTGCATTGAACCTGAAGATTTCTTTGGGTAGTACAGTCATTTTCACAATAGTGATTCTTCCAATCCAGAAGCATGGTATATCTCTCCGTTTCTGTCATCTTTGGTTTCTTTCATCAGTGTTTTATAGTTTTCTGAGTACAGGTCTTTTGCCTCCTTAGGTAGGTTTATTCCTAGCTATTTTATACTTTTTGTTGCGATGATAAATGGGAGTGTTTCCTTAATTTCTCTTTCTGATCTTTCATTGTTAGTGTATAGGAATGCAAGAGATTTCTATGCATTAATTTTGTATCCTGCAACCTTACCAAATTCATTGATTAGTTCTAGTAGTTTTCTGGTGGCATCTTTAGGATTTTCTATGTATAGTATCATGTCATCTGCAAACAGTGACAGTTTTACAACTTCTTTTCCAATTTGGATTCCTTTTATTTCTTTTTCTTCTCTGATCACCATGGCTGGGACTTCCAATACTATGTTGAATAATAGTGGTGAGAGTGGACATCCTTGTCTTGTTCCTGATCTTAGAGGAAATGCTTTCAGTTTTTCACCATTGAGAATGACGTTTGCTGTGGGTTTGTCCTATATGGCCTTTATTATGCTGAGTTAGGTTTCCTCTGTGCCCACTAAATGTCCATCAACAGATGAATGGATAAAGAAGATGTGGTACGTATATATAATAGAATATTATTCAGCCATAAAAAGAAATGAGATTGGGTCATTTGTAGAGATGTGAATGGACCTAGAGCCTGTCATACAGAGTGAAGTAAGTCAGAAAGAGAAAAACAAATATCGTATATTAATGCATACATGTGGAATCTAGAAAAATGGTACAGATGAACCTATTTGCAGGGCAGAAATAGAAAGGCAGATGTGGAGAACGGATGTGTGGACACGGGGGTAAGGGGAGGGTGGGATGAATTGGGAGATTAGGTTTGACATAAATACACTACCATGTGTAAAATAGATAGCTAGTGGGAACCTGCTGTATAGCACAGGGAGCTCAGCTTGGTGATATGTGATGGCCTAGGGTATGCATATGTTTGATTCACTTTGCTGTGTGACAGAAATTAACACAACATTGTGAAACAATTATACTCCAATACAAAAAATAAAAACATCAAAACATAGTTAGCTATGGGCGTCAAATTCAAGCCAAGAAAGAGAGTCAAGGTCAGTCTCAGAAGAGCAGTGTCAAGATCAGAAATAAGGCTAAAGTGCTAGAGATGAAGCACTCAGGGTTCAGGAATGGACTGAAAAAAAAAAAAGAAAAGAGAGGAACCAAAAGGGTTCAGAACATTAACCATGAGCGAAGCAGCAGTGCTCATTATCTGGGGTGGGAGCTAAGGAAGTGTGAATAATCTATATCAATTTAAAAAATATTAATATGCTTCAACATATAGTGTATACTTATTGTTTGACTTTGCAGATTTCATAGCTTTACTTTAGGAAGAGTTATTTTATTTCCTAATAAGTTAAATGTACAATTATTTAACTTTTAATTTAAAGTTTTGCTTCTACTAATAAAGTGAGAATACTGAACTGTCTACTTTAATACTGAATACATGACAAACCTGATGGCATGAGATTGGGGGGTCTGGCATAAAACTGTAGAACTGATCCAGATCAGATACCCTCAAAAAAAATGGTGCAGATAACTTATTCTCCCCATACTGGCTAGAACAGGAAACTCTGAGGCTCAAGAAATGTTTGATTACAAATGAAATCATTTCCAAGCAATAGTCCATATACGAACACGTTTAGTATTGCTTCTACATACACAAGACTCAAAACTGAACTGTTACTCATACTTCTATTTGGGACTACGGGAAATAGTGGGTTCTGCTAATTTATTTGAATTCATGAGTTTTATTAATCTTGATTTTCAAGTTACTGAAAGTGTTTTTTCTTACAAATAATATGGATATATACTTTTCAGGTTAGGAATTTTGTCTACAAAATCCTGAATAACATTGCCAAGCTTTTTTCCATTAGTCCCTTAGCAATTCTTCTGTTAATGGTGACTGTGTTGAGATATCATATACAGTAATTAATCTAAGCTCATTATTGTATCTCTCACATGAAAAATAGTAGAGAATGTCATGTCAGTTGATTTGAATGAAATATAAGCTCTTTTGTATTGAAGTATAGTAGATTTACAACCTTGTGTGTTTCTGGTGTACAGCAAAGTGATCCAGTTATACATATATATATATATATATATATATATATATATATATATATATATATATATATATATATATATATTCTTTTTCATATTCTTTTCCATTATGACTTATTGCAGGATATTTAATATAGTTCTCTGTGCTATACAGTAGGACCTTGTTGTTTATCTGTTTTATATATAGTAGTTTGTACCTGCTAATAACAAACTCCTAATTTATCCCTCCCCCACCACTTTCCCTTTGGTAACCATAAGTGTGTTTGCTATGTCTGTGAGTCTGTTTCTGTTTCATAAATAAGTTCATTTGTGACATATTTTAGATTCCACATATAAATGACATCATATGGTATTTGTCTTTCTATTTCTGACTTAATTCACTTAGTATAATAATCTCTAGGTCCATCCATGTTGCTGCAAATGGCATTATTTCATTCTTTTTTATGGCTGAGTAGTATTCCAATGTGTATATATACCACATCTTCTTTACCCAAAATATAGGCTCTTAATAATTAAAAGCATGTTCCACAAATTTTTCATTTTCTGCCCAGAAATCTGTAGTGAGAAAGAAGTTCTCTAAGGCTCCTTTCTTTCTTTAATATTGGGTTAGCCAAAAAGTTCGTTTGGGTTTTTCCATAAGATTTTACAGAATAACCTGAATGAAATTTTCGGCCAA
Organism: Eschrichtius robustus; assembly: GCF_028021215.1. NCBI lineage: Eukaryota > Metazoa > Chordata > Mammalia > Artiodactyla > Eschrichtiidae > Eschrichtius > Eschrichtius robustus. Next base: position 72,449,587 of record NC_090845.1, on the reverse strand, counting down.
CCCATTATATTAAAATAAAATAAAACTACCTCTCTCTTTTCTTCTCGTCATCTCTCACTTGCACTCTTTCAACTGTAAATACTTTTAGATTTCACGGAACTGAGCGTGTTTCTTTAGGATATTTACACAGATCGATGGTTTTAATAAATATCCTAAACTCCAAGAGGAAATATCATGTCAGGACAGTCTCACTATCTATTTGCTTAACATATAAGATCGTTGACTCCCTGAGTAAGAAGGCAGGCTGAAAAATTAGTGGAACATGCTGTATATCATCTAGTCTAGTTCATATTTACATCCCAGTCCCTTCTGCACAAGCCAGTCTTTCAAAATTTGAAGACAGTTTTCACAGTCCCTCATGCAATTTAGGTACAGATTATTTTTGACAAACCCAGCTACCTATCTTTGGTTGTTTCAGTTTATTTATTTTTAATTAATTTATTTATTTATTTTTGACTGTGTTGGGTCTTCATTGCTGCGTGCGGGCTTTCTCTAGTTGCGGCGAGCAGGGTTTACTCTTTGTTCTGGTGCGTGGGCTTCTCACTGCAGTGACTTCTCTTGTTGAGGAGCATGGGCTCTCGGGGCCTGAGCTTCAGTAGTTGTGGCATACGGGCTCAGTAGTTGTGGCTCACAGGCTCTAGCGCCCAGGCTCAGTAGTTGTGGCACTCAGGCTTAGTTGCTCCGCAGCATATGGGATCTTCCCAGACCAGGGATCGAATCCATGTCCCCTGCATTGGCAGGCAGATTCTTAACCACTGTGCCACCAGGGAAGTCCTGTCTCAGTTTATTAATGCCCTTTTAAAAATGTGGCACAACATTCCAGATTTGATCTGAACTTTATACTTCTATTTATGTACCCTAAGATAGCATGAACTTTGTAGAAAGCCATGATATGTTGCTTGGTTCATATGAAGCTTGCTGCCAACTAAACTCCCCAATGGTTTTATAATGTCACTTCAATTCTGTTCTTGTAAAATTAATCTTTTTGAATTTAAATGCATGACTTAATTCCATTAAGCTTCATATTTTTAGTGTTAGCCCAGTATTTATTATAAATAATAACAATAATAATAATCTGATAATTATCTTCTTTTAGCCAGTAAACATTTTCCAGGGCCAGATGGTAAATGTCTTTAACTCTACCACCTATAGGGTCTGTGTTGCAACCACTCTGCTAGCATAGTGCAAAAGTAGCCATATACAATTCATAAACTATTGGGTGTGACTGTGTCCCAGTAAAATTTTGGTTACAAAAACCAGTGAACAACATTTGACCCATGGAATTTAGTTTGTCACCCCCTACTCTAACATGTACATATAATCCTGTCTTCAGTCTTCTGAGAGGAAGGTCTATAGCTTTCCTCAGATTCTTAATGGAATTGAGGTCTTCAATTATGATGATGAACATATGCTTTGGGGACTCTGTCTAACTATGTTCTTGCTAAGTTTATATTCATTTACATATAGAACAACTGTCCCAGTTTATGTCTATTGTCTCAGTGTTCTCTCTGGTTAGTGCTATCTTTCACTCTCAAAAGTCTCCTAGTTTGGTTAAGAACTGTATGGTTACTCTACTAATATGCCATATGGATATGATCTCTATTAGGTCCAGAGACATTTCTAAAACTTGGAATTACTTCAAATTTTTTCTTCTAACCATTCAAGTAAGTAATCTTCCAAAGACAAGTACTTTGCTATTTTTTCTCTATTCAGTTTTAAAATGGCAGATTAAAAAGATGAAAAACAAAGGGCTATTTTGCTGAACTGAAGACGGTTTAAAATAGTAATATGTTAAGAAGAATTTAGGGGCAGACAAGAGCACCATAAAGAGGAAAACAAGCACTGTGGTCAGAAAAATAATACTGAGGCAGGAATAGAGAAAAGCATGCACACATGGTCCCTCTTTGAGAACACTACCACACAAAATTCATGATTTTTTAGTCTCCTGATTTTGTGTGCTAGAGAAGAAAATGCTTAAAATTTTTGAGATCCTCCTGAGAACTTCAGAAATTAAAAACAGAAGATTGCCAAGACTTTGAGGTGCAACTGTGGTGGGGGGATGGACTACTTGGGCCTTTGCACTTTTTTCAACACTACAACTCAATAATTCCTCTAGAAATTTGTTTTCTAAATAGAGGTTGAGATAAATCTGCTTCTAAGATTAATAGGGTTCTAGATCTGTTCTTCTATTAGCTAGCTATGTTGATTTCAAGTCATTTCCCCTCTCTGGGCATTTGCTGTCCCTTTTTTATTTTTCAAGTGGGATAATAATCTGTGTTCTGCCAGTAGAGATTTTGGGAATATATATATATATAATTTTAACCTCTATTTATCTATTTTCCTGAGTTTTGTGGGACTAAACTTATGGCAATGTCCTTAATTGCATATCTGACATAACTGTTGTTATTATTTTTTTATCCTCGGAAAGTAATGCTCAGTATAATCTGTTTGAGAGTCCCTCCCTTACTTCAAATTGTAGGACAGTCTGGCCCCCGACTTCATGGAGCCATTCAAGACTATGAATCTTCCACTTTATGATGAAGACACATTTTTAAGACTTGAGTAGGTGCCTTACTCTCTTTTACAAAAGGAAATAAATACAGTATGCCCTAGAATGCATGGACAATATCTTTTCTTCTACCAGGTACTTGTGTATGTGAACTTGATATAAGCAGCTCTTTCCAGGTGGAGCTTAGGTGTGATATTTTTAAAGCATGCATGCAGGGGCTTTTCATCCCAATATAACTAATCCTTGCCTGATATCTATCTGAACTTTAAAAATTAGATGTTCCCCTAAAGACTTGAAATATTAGAGATGGGTTTAATGAAGAAATAATGTTAATTCCTTCTGTGTGTACTATGCTTTATCATTTACAAAGCCCTCTGAATCAGGCAGGGCAGGTGGTAGCATTCTCTCTTTACAGGTGGAGAAACTGAGGCTTTAAAAAATGAATAAGATTTGTCTAAATTTAAACAGATTAATGGAATCACTAACACTAAAACCAAGATGAATTTTAAAGTATTTTAAAATATCTTTTCTTTCTTTTGCCTGATTCAGATAAACTTTACCCTCACAGCAACTTGGTGATGTAAATAAGAGTAATTTAAAAATAAAACTGTTAATTGTTACTATAATTAAAAATAGATACCCACATTTCACCTGATATTCTGCATTAAAAAAAAAAGATGGAATTTTTGCCTTAAAAAAAGTACCTGCTAAAACATCCAAGGTAAAGAGTTATTTACACATATCTTAATCAACTCAATACTTCATGACTTGTCAGTTGTGATACCATAGTTTAAGGCCCAAAACTCAATAAATTACAAAGCCTTGCATCAGGGAATCAGTGTTTAAAAAAAATATTTAAGTATTAACACTAACGTTATGATAATTGTTGCCACCGATTTAGTCTTCGATGGAGATTTTTTAAAGAAGCTTTGTACCCATTGAAAAGAAATCAGTCATGACAGTTTGTTTCTTGGCATACTTCTCTCAACAACTAGTTATTGAGAATCAACACTGTGCTAGTCTCTCTGGGGTATAGAAAACAAGATGAAGGCACAATCCCTGACCTAGAGAAGCATATATCCTAGTTGGAAATTTATATAACCCCTAAGGTGCAAAACAAAATGTTACAAAGCAGAATATTATCACTTTTTAGTATGTACTCTAAGGAACATCATCTTTGGATAATATAGCCATTGTCCTGGTATGCACTGAGTAGCATGGATTTCTGAAGATAGAAATGGACATTCCATTGCATCACAGTCCAAAAGGAATGTACACCATTAGGTTTTCAGAAGGATATAATGGTTAATAATAGAGGTTCTGGTAACTTTACCCAGGTTTCAATCTTGGCTCAGTTACTTGCTAATTTGGGTTCAAGTTATTTGAGTCTCAGTACTTCATTCATAAGAAGTGACAATTAATAATACCTTATAAAGGTTTTTACAAATTAAATAAGATACTCCATAGAAATGTTTTAGCATAGGGCTTGGGACATAGTAAATGCATGGTAACTATTATTACTATTTCCTAAGGTTACGTATTGAATTTGTTATGTTACTTTTAATTCCTTCACCAAATTTAATTCCCCTTAAAATTTGAATATCGAACCTCGAACCCACGGTGTTTAGAATATGACTTGATTTAGAAATACGGTCATTGAGATATAATTAGTTAACTTACGATGAGGTTATATGGGGTAGGATGGGCCCCTAGTTCATTATGGCTGGTGTCTTTACAAAAGGGAAGATTTGGACTCAGACTTGCAAACAGGAGAATGCCATGTAACTATTGGGGTTGTGTTGCCATAAACCAAGAAACTACCAGAAGGTAGGAGACAGGGCTTGGAATAGAAATTTCCCTAGTGCCTCTAGAGGAAGTATGGCCATCACAACACTTTGATCTTTGACTTCTAGCCTCCAGAAGTATGACACAATACATTTCTTTTGTTAAGCCACTCAGTTCGTGGCACTTTGTTACAGCAAACCTACAATATGAATATACTACTTTATAGTGCTAGAACATTCATGAGTCAGGTCTATTACTCCTTGTAACCTGTAAAATACATATCAACACCTCATCTCTGGACAGCAGGAATGAGGTAAACGAAGGAAGAAAAATTTTCTTTCCCATTCTGTTCTCCAGATCCAGTTTTTTTCTCAAAGAATATGTGTCTCTTATACTTAAATGAAATATAGCAGTATCCTCAGGTCAATACCAGAAAAAATCTGTGCTCCTGAAGGACAAGGGTAACAGGAAAACAGAGAGAATGGTCATTCAAGGTATGCAAGTGGTCATTCAAGGTATGGCAAAGTGGCATAAACATGAGCAAGAAAGCGTGTTGTATAATGGTGCATTCTTTTTGGCATGGCATTTGGTATAAGGATACCTTAATGCCTGTATACCAAGTACTTGCCTGCTGAGTGTCAGTGCCCTTGGCCAAATAAAGTATGCTTACTCACACTTTAATTCTGTGAAATGGCAGCATGTAATCTGACAAGATCTTCATATACAACTGTAAATGGAAGACCATGTAATTAATAAATTTGTTAATTCATATACTAATTTCATATACAATATTTGAAGACTGATGAAGACAACTAATCTTTCTTTCATTGTTTATAATTGAAACAATATGTAGTGGCTATTTTTAATTGACATTAAATTAGCATTTAAATTCTCAAGAAAACTGAAAACAATTAAAATATATATTCCCTTCTTTGTGTTTTATGATATTTATTCTTCTTTTCTACTTGGAATTTAACATGGTCTTTTAACTAAAATCTTAGCATGTATTCCCAAAATTATTCATAGTAAAAACTTCAAACCTTTAAACACATACACACTTTAAAGTTCATTTATATGAAGGGGAGATGACTCATGTTTTATAAATGACTTATAGGGTATATATGATTTTAATGTTGCTTATTTTTAACATTAATGTAACATCAACATGGTGCCAACTTTTATATAAATTGGAACCAATACAGTGTCAAATTTACCAATTCATTCATTGGAAAATGAAATAAGAAAATAACAAATTGGTATTAATGTCACATATCCAAAATCAGTTGTAATTAACAATTTTTCCCTATAACAAATAGATGTCATATAGTATAACAAAGATATTGTGAGTTACTGATTGCATTCTGACACTAATTCTCACATACCAGCTGGGTGTCCTATAATTTAATTCAATGCTGACACTATCTGAGTATCAGATTCCGAAGGTGAAAGGGCAAGATCCCCAATAAAGCTGCCTTTACTTCAGATGCCAGCCATAAGAAGGGTCCCCAGGATACCCTCAGTTCTGCCCAGCTGACTACAAATTTGCAGTTTCCAACAAGTTTGATAATTTGTTTGATAATTCACTAGAAAGATACATAGAACTCAGGAAAACACTATATTTATGATTACCATTTCATTATAAAGATTACAAATGAATAATCAGATTAAGAGATACATAGAGCAAGGTCTAGGAGGGTCCCGAGTACAGAAGTTTATGTTTTCTTGGAATCAGACTGTGTCACCCTTTCAGTATATTGACATATTCACCAACCAGAAAGCTCCCCTGAGCTTCAATGTCCAGACATTTTATATGGGGTGTCATTACATAAGCATGATTGATTAAATAACTGACCTAATACCTAAGTACGCTCATTGGGTCTTGTAGGGGATAGTTTAATTCTCCCAGAATTCTCCCTTCAGATAACTGTTCCTTATAATCATTTATCTTCAGATAAGGAAACTGGGGCCCTGCAATAAAGTCTCTGAAGAAAATAAACTAAAAAAAAAAAAAAACAAAAGCACAACTTACTGAATGGAAGAAAATATTTGCGAATGATATGACCAATAAGATGTTAACATCCAAAAATATATACACAGCTCATGCAAATCAATATCAAAAAAAAGTCCAAGTTTTAAAAGAGCAGAAGGCCTGAATAGACATTTTTCCAAAAAGACATGCAGATAGCTAATCGTCACATGGAATAATTCTCACTAATCATCAGAGAACTGTAAATAAAAACCACAATGACCTAGGGGCAGGACAGGAATAAAGCCGTAGATGTAGAGAATGGACAGGAGGACATGGGGAGGGAGAAGTGTAAGCTGGGACAAAGTGAGAGAGTGGCATGGACATATATACACTACCAAACATAAAATAGATAGCTAGTAAGAAGTAGCTGCATAGCACAGGGAGATCAGCTCAGTGCTTTGTGACCACCTAGAGGGGTGGGATAGGGAGGGTGGGAGAGAGATGCAAGGGGGAGGAGATATGGGGATGTATGTATATGTATAATTGATTCACATTGTTATAAAGCAGAAACTAACACACCATTGCAAACCAATTATACACCAATAAAGATGTTAAAAAAAACACAATATAACCTCACACCTGTCAGAATGGCTATAGTCAAAACAAAACAAAAAATGAATAAATACAACAAAACAAACAGACTCACAGATATAGGAAAACAAATAAAACCAGTGCTATCCAGGTGGAAGAAGAATTGGAGGAGGGGCAGAATAAGGGTAGAGAATTTTTTTTTAAACTTTTTTTAACATCTTTATTGGAGTATATTGCTTTAAAATGGTGTGTTAGTTTCTGCTTTATAATAAAGTGAATCAGTTATACATATACATATGTCCCTTTTGCGTCTCCCTCCTTCCCACCCTCCCTATCCCACCCCTCTAGGCGGTCACAATTCACCCAGCTGATCTCCCTGTGCTATGCGGCTGCTTCCCCCTAGCTATCTATTTTACATTTGGTAGTGTATATATGTCCATGCCACTCCCTCACTTTGTACCAGTTTACCCTTCCCCCTCCCCGTATACTCAAATCTATTCTTTAGTAGGTCTGCATCTTTATTCCCATCTTGTGCCTAGGTTCTTCATGACGATTTTTTTTTTTTTTAGATTCCATGTATTTGTGTTAGCATACAGTATTTGTTTTTCTCTTTCTGACTTACTTCACTCTGTATGACAGACTCTAGGTCCATCCACCTCACTACAAATAATTCAATTTCGTTTATTTTTATGGCTGAGTAATATTCCATTGTATATATGTGCCACATCTTCGTTATCCATTCATCTGTTGATGGACACTTAGGTTGCTTCCATGTTCTGGCTATTGAAAATAGAGCTGCAATGAACATTTTGGTACATGACTCTTTTTGAATTATGGTTTTCTCAGGGTATATGCCCAGTAATGGGATTGCTGGGTCATACGGTAGTTCTATTTTTAGTTTTTTAAGGAACTTCCATACTGTTCTCCATAGTGGCTGTATCAGTTTATATTCCCACCAACAGTGCAAGAAGGTTCCCTTTTCTCCACACTCTCTCAAGCATTTATTGTTTGTAGATATTTTGATGATGGCCATTCTGACCGGTGTGAGATGATATCACATTGTAGTTTTGATTTGAATTTCTCTAATGATTAATGATGTGGAGCATTCTTTCATGTGTTTGTTGGCAATCTGTATACCTTCTTTGGACAAATATCTATTTAGGTCTTCTGCTCATTATTAGACTGGGTTTTTTTTTTTTTTTTATTTAGCTGCATGAGCTGCTTGTAAAGTTTGGAGATTAATCCATTGTCAGTTACTTTATTTGCAAATATTTTATCCCATTCTGAGGGTTGACTTTTCATCTTGTTTATGGTTTCCTTTGCTGTGCAAAAGCTTTTAAGTTTCATTAGGTCCCATTTGTTTATTTTTGTTTTTATTTCCATTTCTCTAAGAGCTGAGTCAAAAAGAATCTTGCTGTGATTTATATCATAGACAGTTCTACCTATGTTTTCCTCTAAGAGTTTGAGAGTGTCTGGCCTTACATTTAGGTCTTTAATCCATTTTGAGTTTATTTTTGTGTTTTTTGTTAGGGAGTGTTCTAAAATCATTCTTTTACATGTAGCTGTCCAGTTTTCCCATCACCACTTATTAAAGAGGCTGTCTTTTCTCCACTGTAAATTCTTGCCTTCTTTATCAAAGATAAGGTGACCATATGTGTGTGGGTTTATCTCTGGGCTTTCTATCCTGTTCCATTGATCTATATTTATGTTTTTGTGCCAGTACACTACTGTCTTGACTACTGTAGCTTTGTAGTATAGTCTGAAGTCTAGGAGCCTGATTCCTCCAGCTCCGCTTTTCTTTTTCAAGATTGCTTTGGCTATTCGGGGTCTTTTGTGTTTCCATACAAACTGTAAAATTTTTTGTTCTAGTTCTGTGAAGAATGTCAGTGGTAGTTTGATAGGGATTACATTGAATCTGTAGATTGCTTTGGGTAGTAGAGTCATTTTCACCATGTTGATTCCTACAATCCAAGAACATGGCATATCTTTCCATGTACTTGAATCATCTTTAATTTCTTTCATCAGTGTCTTATAATTTTCTGCATACAGGTCTTTTGTCTCCTTAGGTAGGTTTATTCCTAGATAATTTATTCTTTTTGTTGCAATGGTAAACGGGAGTGTTTCCTTAATTTCACTTTCACATTTTCATCATTATTGTATAGGAATGCAAGAGATTTCTGTACATTGATTTTGTATCCTGCTACTTTACCAAATTCATTGATTAGTTCTAGTAGTTTTCTGGTAGCATGTTTAGGATTCTCTACGTATAGTATCATGTCATCTGCAAACAGTGACAGCTTTACTTCTTCTTTTCCGATTTGCATTAATTTTATTTCTTTTTCTTCTCTGATTGCTGTGGCTAAAACTTCCAAAACTATGTTGAATAATAGTGGTGAGAGTGGGCAACCTTGTCTTGTTCCTGATCTTAGTGGAAATGGTTTCAGTGTTTCACCATTGAGGATGATGTTGGCTGTGGGTTTTTCATACATGGACTTTATTAATTTAAGGAAAGTTCTCTCTAAGCCTACTTTCTGGAGCGTTTTTATCATAAATGGTGTTGAATTTTGTTGAAAGCTTTTTCTGCATCTATTGAGATGATCATATGCTTTTTCTCCTTCAATTTGTTAATATGGTGTATCACAGAGCTTGATTTGCGTATATTGAACAATCCTTGCATTCCTGGGATAAACCCCACTTGATCATGTTTTATGATCCTTTTAATGTGGTGTTCGATTCTGTTTGCTAGTATTTTGTTGAGGATTTTTGCATGTATGTTCATTAGGGATATTGCCCTGTAGTTTTCTTTCTTTGTGACATCTTTGTCTGATTTTGGTGTCAGGGTGATGGTGGCCTTGTAGAATGAGTTGGGAGTGCTCCTCCCTCTGCTATATTTTGGAAGAGTTTGAGAAGGATAGGTGTTAGCTCTTCTCTAAATATTTGATAGAAGTTGCCTGTGAAGCCATCTGGTCCTGGGCTTTTGTTTGTTGGACGATTTTTAATCGCAGTTTCAATTTCAGTGCTTGTGATTTTTCAGTTCATATTTTCGATTTCTTCCTGGTTCAGTCTTGGCACGTTGTGCATTTCTAAGAATTTGTCCATTTCTTCCAGGTTGTCCATTTTATTGGTATAGAGTTGTTTGTAGTAATAACTCATGATCCTTTGTACTTCTGTAGTGTCAGTTGTTACTTCTCCTTTTTCATTTGTAATTCTATTGATTTCCGTCTTCTCCCTATTTTTATTGTTGAGTCTGGCTAATGTTTTATCAATTTTGTTTATCTTCTCAAAGAACCAGCGTTTAGTTTTGTGACCTTTGTTATCGTTTCCTTCATTTCTTTTTCATTTATTTCTCATCTGGTCTTTATGATTTCTTTCCTTCTGCTAACTTTTGGGGTTTTTTGTTCTTCTTTGTCTAATTGCTTTAGGTGCAAGGTTAGGTTGTTTATTTGAGATTTTTTTGTTTCTTTAGGTAGGATTGCATTGCTATAAACTTCCCTCTTAGAACTGTTTTGGTGAATCCCATAGGTTTTGGGTTGTCGAGTTTTCATTGTCATTTGTTTCTATGTATTTTTTGATTCCCTCTTTGATTTCTTCAGTGAGCTCTTGGTTATTAAGTAGTGTATTGTTTAGCCTCCATGTGTTTGTATATTTTTACAGATTTTTTTCCTGTAATTCATATCTAGTCTCATAGAGTTGTGGTCGGAAAAGATACTTAATACAATTTCAATTTTCTTAAATTTACCACGGCTTGATTTGTGAACCAAGATATGATCTATCCTGGAGAATGTTCCATGAGCACTTGAGAAGAATGTGTATTCTGTTGTTTCGTGATGGAATGTCCTAAAAATATCAATTAAGTCCATCTTGTTTAATGTATCATTTAAAGCCTGTGTTTCCTTATTTATTTTCATTTTGGATGATTTGTCCATTGGTGAAAGTGGGGTGTTAAAGTCCCCTACTATGATTGTGTTACTGTCAATTTCCCCTTTTATGGCTGTTAGTATTTGCCTTATGTATTGAGGTGCTCCTATGTTGGGTGCATAAATATTGACAATTTTTATATCTTCTTCTTGGATTGGTCCCTTGATCATTATGTAGTGTCCTTCTTTGTCTCTTGTAATAATATTTGTTTTAAAGTCTATTTTTTCTGATATGAGAATTGCTACTCCAGCTTTCTTTTGATTTCCAGTTGCATGGAATATGTTTTTCCATCCCCTCACTTTCCCTCTGTATGTGTCCCTAGGTCTGAAGTGGATCTCCTGTAGACAGCATACATATGGGTCTTGTTTTTGTATCCATTCATCCAGTCTATGTCTTTTGGTTGGAGCTTTTAATCCATTTACATTTAAGGTAATTATCGATATGTATGTTCCTATTATCATTTTCTTAATTGTATTGGGTTTGTTATTGTAGCTCTATTCCTTCTCTTGTGTTTCCTGCTTAGAGAAGTTCCTGTAGCATTTGTTGTAAAGCTGGTTTGGCGGTGCTGAATTCTCTTAGCATTTGCTTGTCTGTAAAGGTTTTAATTTCTCCATCAAATCTGAATGAAATCCTGACTGGGTAGCATAATCTTGGTTGTACGTTTTTCTCCTTCATCACATTAAATACGTCCTGCCACTCCCTTCTGGCTTGCAGAGTTTTTTTATGAAAGATCAGCTGTTAACCATATAAGGAATCCCTTGTGTGTTATTTGTTGTTGTTCCCTTGTTGCTTTTAATATTTTTTCTTTGTGTTTAATTTTTCATAGTTTGATTACTTTGTGTCTTGGCCTGTTTCTCCTTGGATTTATCCTGTATGGGACTCTCTGTGCTTCCTGGACTTGATTAACTATTTACTTTCCCATATTAGGGAATTTTTCAACTATTATCACTTCAAATATTTTCTCAGTCCCTTTCTTTTTCTCTTCTTTTTCTGGGACCCCTATAATTCAAATGTTGGTGTGTTTAATGTTGTCCCAGTGGTCTCTGTGAGTGTCCTCATTTCTTTTCATTCTTTTTTCTTTCTTCTGCTCTGCAGTAGTTATTTCAACTATTTTATCTTCCAGGTCACTTATCCGTTCTTGTGCCTCAGTTATTCTGCTATTGATCCCTTCCAGAGAGTTTTTAATTTCATTTATTTTGTTGTTCATCACTGTTTGTTTGCTCTTTAGTTCTTCTAGGTCCTTGTTAAACGTTTCTTGTGTTTTCTGCATTCTGTTTCCAAGATTTTGGATCATCTTTACTAACATTATTTTGAATTATTTTTCAGGTAGACTGCTTATTTCCTCTTCATTTGTTAGGTCTGGTGGGTTTTTTCCTTGCTCCTTCATCTGCTGTGTGTTTCTCTGTCTTGTCATTCTGGTGGGCAGATCCATGTCTGGTGGTGTGTTTTGGGGTGTCAGTGGCCTTATTATGATTTTAGGCAGCCTCTCTGCTAATGGATGGGTTTGTGTTCCTGTCTTGCTAGTTGTTTGTTATAGGTTGTCCAGCACTGTAGCTTGCTGGTCGTTGAGTGGAGCTGGGACTTGGCATTGAAATTGAGATCTCTGGGAGATTTTTGCCATTTGATATTACATGGAGGTGGGCCGTCTCTTGTAGACCAGTGTCCTGAACTTGGCTCTCCCACCTCAGAGGCACAGCTCTGATGCCTGGCTGGAGCACCAAGAGACTTTCATTCACATGGGTCAGAATAAAAGTGAGAAAGGAAAGAAAAAAGAATATAATTAAAATAAAATAAAAGTTATTAAAATAAAAAATAGAAAATAATTATTAGAAAATTTTTTAAAGTAATAAAAAAAAAAGAATGAAAGAAAGAAGAGAGCAACCAAACCAAGCAACAAATCCACCAATGATACCAAGTGCTAAAAACTGTATTAAAAAAAAAAAAAAAAAAGGGAGAGACAGAACCCAGGAGAAATGGTAAAAGCAAAGCTATACACACAAAATCACACAAGGAAGCATACACATACACACTCACAAAAAGAGAAAAAGGGGAAAATATATATATATATATACATACATATATATATATCTATCATTGCTCCCAAAGTACACCTCCTCAATTTGGGATGATTTTTGTCTATTCAGGTATTCCATAGATGCAGGGTGCATCAAGTTGATTGTGGAGATTTCATCCGCTGCTCCTGAGGCTTCTGGGAGAAATTTCCCTTTCTCTTCTTTGTTTGCACAGCTCCTGGGGTTCAGCTTTTGATTTGGACCCGCCTCTGTGTGTAGGTTGCCTGAGGGTGTCTGTTCTTCGCTCAGAGAGGACGGGGTTAAAGGAGCAGCTGATTCAGGGGCTCTGGTTCACTCAGTCCGGGGGTAGGGAGGGTTACGGAGTGCAGCACGAGCCTGCGGTGACAAAGATCCCTGTGACGTTGCACCAGCCTGAGGTGCACCATGCATTCTCTCATGGAAGTTGTCCCTGGATCATGGGACCCTGGCAGTGGCGTGCTGCACAGGCTCCTGGGAGGGGAGGTGTGGATAGTGACCTGTGATTGCACACAGGCTTCTTGGTGGCTGCAGCAGCAGCCTTAGCATCTCGTGCCTGTCTTTGTGGTCCACGCTGGTAGCCACGGCTCGCGCCTGTCTCTGGAGCTCTTTTAAGTGGCACTCTTAATCCCCTCTCCTCACGCACCAGGAAACAAAGAGGCAAGAAAAAGTCTCTTCGTTGTTCAGCAGCTCCAGACTTTTTCCCGGACTCCCTTCCGGTTAGCTGAGGTGCACTAGCCCCCTCAGGCTGTGTTCATGCAGCCAACCCCAGTTCTCTCCCTGGGATCTGACCTCTGAAGTCCGAGCCTCAGCTCCCAGCCCCCACCCGTCCCGGGAGGTGAGCAGACAAGCCTCTCGGGCTGCTGAATGTTGGTACTCTGTGCGGGAATCTCTCCGCTTTGCCCTCCGCACCCCTGTTGCTGCACTCTCCTCCATGACTCTGAAGCTTCCCCCATCTGCCACCCGCAGTCTCCGCCCGTGAAGGGGCTTCCTAGTGTGTGGAAACCTTTCCTCCTTCACAGCTCCCTCCCACTGGTGCAGGTTCCATCCGTATTCTTTTGTCTCTGTTTTTTCTTTTTTCTTTTGCCGTACCCTGGTATGTGGGGAGTTTCTTGCCTTTTGGGAGGTCTGAGGTCTTCTGCCAGCGTTCAGTAAGTGTTCTGTAGGAGTTGTTCCACTTATAGATGTATTTCTGATATATTTGTCAGGAGGAAGGTGATCTGCACATCTTACTCTTCTGCCATCTTGAAGCTCACCCTTTTTTTTCCCCTCTCTTTTTCTTTGTGCTTCCTCTAGTTTCACTTGCTGACAGGATGCTGCATGCAGAGGCCTTGCACCAGGCTGGCCCTTCAGACCAGAGTTCTTCCAGCCAAATGGGTGCTCTGGACACCTGCAGGGTAGAGGATTAAGACGTATGATCTGCTATGTATAAAATAAATAAGGTACAAGGATATATCGTAGAGTGCAGGAAATATAGTCAATATTTTATAACATTAAATGGAGTATAATCTTTAAAAATATTGAATTACTAATTTGTACGCCTGAAAGTAATATAATTTTGTAAATCAACTATGCTTTATTTTTAAAAGTGGGCATAATGACAAGAAGATGAATGAACTACTATGCAACTGGGTATACTTTTAATATTATACTGCATTTTATAGTATTTTATTGTTTCCCAAGCATGTTTGTATACATTTGATTTTCACAGTCTTATAAGTTTGTCAGGAAAGTTTATCATTTATATTTTTCAGTAAGAAAATTGTAGCTTAGACTGAATTTCTGAAAACTACATAAATAGTAGATAGCAGAGCCCTAGTAAACTCACTTCTCCCAAAAGTGTTTTATCCACCACTATACAATTTTTTTCAAATGACCCCAATTATATTTCAACCAGTTTTTCATGAATGCCTAATCTGTGCCAAGCAATATATTATATGTTAGGGATACAATTATTTTTACTTTTAATTCATTTGTTAAAAGTTTATTAGTTTATTTTTATTATATAAAAATGAATAATATGTATGAATTACAGGAGATTTGGGAAATACCAAAGTTATAGAAAAAATAATATACAACAGTTCCATCATAATTTCTAGTATCATATAGCAGCTGTCCCCAACTTTTTGGCACCAGGGACTGGTTTTGTGGAAGACAATTTTTCCACAGACCAGGACGGGGGGATGGTTTCAGGATGATTCAAGCACTTTATATTTATTGTGCATTTTATTTTTATTATTATTACATTGTAATATATAATGAAATAATTATACAACTCACCATAATGTAGACAGGAGGCAGAGCTCAGGCAGTAATGCCACTGATGGGGAGTAGTTGTAAATACAGATGAAGTTTCGCTTGCTCACCTACCACTCACCTCCTGCTGTGTGGCCTGGTTCCTAACAGGCTACAGACTGGTACTGGTCCGTGGCCCAGGGGTTGGGGATCCCTGTCATATAGTTCCATCTTCTTTCTCTTAAACCTTAAAAATTTGGCATGCCTACTTGAATGATGTGAGCGAAATCAAATGGAAAATCATAGAAAAGCTTTAGGATGGGTTATTGAAGAAGAGGTGTTAAAATATACCACGATGATTGTGGGTTGTCATACTCTACTTGTAATTATTTCAATCTGCTTTAGATACTTTGTGGCTATGCTATTAAATGCACTCAACTTTAGAACTGTTATCTTCTTGGAAATTGTTTATTTTACCATTCTGTACTGACCCTCTTTATTACTAATAATATTTTTGCCTTTTAATCTGTTTTGTCTGATATTAACATAAACACATTAGACTTCTGTTCCCATCTCTTTGCTTTGAATCTTTCTGTGTGCTTATGTTTTAGATGTATTTCTCACAAATAATTTATAATTTTTTTTAAAGTTTTCTATCCAGTCTATCTTTGCCATTTAATTGGTAAGATTAGTCCACTTATATGTGTTGTGATGACTGACATGTTTAGATTTATTTCTACTGTCTTATCTTGTATTTTTAATAATTCTGCCTTTTCTATGCTTTCTTTAACTTCTTTTTCTGCCTTATATTACATGATTTTTCCTCTACTGGTGTTGATATACATTCTATTTACATTTTTCTTTTGATTACCCTTAAAAATTTGCTTACCTACTTGACTTAACAATATCTAAAGTCATTCCATATCTTTATTTTCTACTCTTCTTCTGAATATTATGAGTACATTATAATAATTTAACTCCAGTCTTCCTTTAGCATTTTACCATATTTTCCAGTACTTTTGTTTTGTCTTGTTTTTATACTATCTAATAAGTTGTTCTTTTTGCTCTTGTTTCTGTTCTTTTTGTTGTTGCTGTTGTTGTTGTTGTTATACAGTTAATTCTTGTCTTCACTCTTGAATAATGATTTACCTGGACATAAAATTCTACATAAGAAATTATTTTCTCTGAAAGCTGAAAATGATTTATTGATTAATTTCTATTATTGCTACTAATAAAGTCCCCTGTCTATTTTCATTTGTGAGTACTCTGTCTTTTCTCTCTGATTGCTTTTAAGATCTTCTTTTTATATTTTATGTGCAGTTTCTCTATAATGTGTATAGCATTGAGTTAGTTCTATTTATCCTTCTCCGTTTTAAATCTAATTTTTTTCCTGTGTATATTTGTCTTTCTTCAATTCTGGAAAACTCTAAGTCACTCTTTTCTTTGAATATTGCTTCTCCCCTATTTTCTCTAGTCTCTCCTCTGTAACTTAGAACACATATATGCTAGACTTTTCAGTTCAATTTTCTATGTATCTGAACTTCTCTTTCATATTTTCCTTCTCTTTATTTACCTATACTACACTATGGATAAATTTATTAGATTTACCATTGAGATCATTAATATTCTCCTCAGTGGTTGTGATGCAAGGAACAGGATTGTATGGCACAGGATTATAAAATCTCTCTTAGCAATGCACTAGAGGTTTCTTTTATATAAAATCTCTGAGGATTCTCACTGTTTCATGATTGTATTTTGATTTATTTTTCTTCCTCCTACTCTTTCACTTCCTCTCTCTTTCCTCTATTTTATTTTTTTAGATTTTTAAAAATTATTGATTTTATAAAGTAAACATTGGTTTGGAGGAAAAACTTGGAATCATGTTTTTGTCAGTTGTCAGATTTCAATTTGATTTGAAATTCAATTTTCCTGTAGAAAAAAGTGAATAAATTGAGTGAAAATGACTCTGCTTTGACAAACAGCTCATTGGAACCAGAGACTCCCTCTATTCCCAGAAAGGAAGTTTGCATCCAAGCCCAGCTTCCCCCTGGACCTGTGCTTCCTTCCACCAAACAGGGATCCCATTGACACCAAGTTCTTCATATTCTGGGAATATAACATTACAAACAGCTCTTGCATACAAAAGACCCCCTAAATCAAGACTGCCTAGTTTCTAGCAGTCTATGTAGTTAGTTCTCCGCTGATAAGACTGCTTTTTTCACACTGGTCCCACAGGAGAACTATGTTCATTTATTGGGTCACAGACCCATACTATTGGATAATATGTGCCGACCCTACTAAACTTTTCTAGGTGATGCTAGATCAAGGAGGCCTATTACTTTAGTTCTCTTGCATATGTAAATGTCCTTGGTTCATATAAGTCTTCTTAATAAAATCTATTCTTTAACTCATGCAGTGGGAAATTATGTTTTCCCCAAATCCTGATGTACATCTAATGGATTTGAGTTGCTTATCATATATTGTTTTCTGGAAAGCTTTATGACTTTGAATTGTAGGGATTTTGAGGCTAAATCCAGGTTTACTGTGAGAAATATTTATATTTTTCATAATAACAACTATTAACAACTAACATTTTTATGTTTACAATGTGCCAGTCACTGTGATACGTGCTTTACACACATTATATTTCATCTTCACAACAACCCTGTGAGATCAATACTATAATTACTCCCACTACACAGATGAGGAAACTGTGGGTTATAAATGTTAAGTAAGTTGTCAAAGGTCACACAACAAGTCAGTGGTAAAACAATGATTAGAACTCAAATCTATATGACTCTATACCTCAAACTATTAACTGTCATGCCAAGATTTCTCAAACTTGACAAATGGTGCTTTTCAAAATCTCACAGTACAGACCCCCAATGTTTATTTAAATGATTTTCCCCTTTACTTTAGTACTTAAATGAACACAAACATAAAGTATAAATTCTTTATTTTTATAACTTATACAAATAATGCAAAATTGCAAGACAAATTTTAAAATTAATCCAAACAAAACTATGAAATGAATTGAATAAAGTTAATACTATTAATTTAATGTCATAGATGATACTATTATCTTAAACTAAAAAATAAACTTGTTTTTAACAATAAATCCTCTTTATTGAAGAATTATTCGATTAGTATCATAAGATGTAATACTAAAAATTATAAAAATAACATTTAATGAAGCATTCTTTATTGAATAATTTCTAAGTAGTTAATGCTTCATTACTTATTGCAAGTGAAGAATGGCTAGTTGGTATAGACAAAAATGATTGTATAATTTGAATATGTTAGTAAAAGATACTACCCAGCATTATTCAATTTTAGCATTCCAATATTACTATGTGCTGTGAGAGTATTCAGTTCTCCCATAAATGTTCTTTAATTGAACTGCAATAAAACCTTCATTTGCAATGAGGTCATTGGACATTCACTTGTGTAAATACATCAGTTATGCATGAAGTTCTCTCTGTTATTAATCTCATTACCTCCAGCAATTTTTATTGCTCCATTAGTTCATTTTTAGGGCATTGAATCAAAGTCTTATTTTACTGATAAATAAAACAATTGAAGCTCATGTTTTATGAAAATATCCCTCAGTAGTGACACATCATACCAAAATAAAGGTTTTATTTAAACAATAATTGAAACAAAACCTCAAATTCTCTTGGAAATTTAAAGCACACCAGTGATCTCAAGATTCAGTTTGAGGGGGACCTTCAAGATGGTGGAGGAGTAAGAGGTTGAGATCACCTTCCTCCCCACAGATACATCAAAAATACATCTACATGTGGAACGACTCTTACAGAACACCTACTGAACCTGGCAGAAGAACTCAGACTTCCCAAAAGACAAGAAAATCCCCACGTACCTGTGTAGGACAAAAGAAAAAAGAAAAAACAGAGGCAAAAGAATAGGGACAGGACCTGCACCTCTGGGAGGAGCTGTGAAGGAGGAAAAGTTTCCACAACTAGGAAGTGCCTTCACTGGCAGAAACAAGGAGTGGGCAGGGGAGAAGCTTCAGAACCACAGAGGAAAACACAGCAACAGTGTGTAGAGGGCAAAACAGAGAGATTCCCACACAGAGGATTGGTGCAGACCAACACTCACTAGTCTGAGAAGCTTGTCTGCTCACCCGCTGGGGCAGGTGGGGGCTGAGAGCTGAGGCTCGGGTTTCAGAGATCAGATCCCAGGGAGAGGACTGGTGTTGGCTGTGAGAACACAGCCTGAAGGGGGCTTTTGCATCACAGCTAGTTGGAAGGGAATCTGGGAGTCCAGCAGGTCTGGACCTGCCTAATAGGCAGAAGACCATTGTTTCAGGGTGCGTGAGGAGAGGGGATTCCTTCGCTGTCTGCCCACAGAAGGCAGAGCACCACTTAAATGAGTCCATAGATGGGCATGAGCCATGGCTATCAGCTCGGACCCCAGAGATGGGCATGAAATGCCAACACTGCTGCTACAGCCACCAAGAATCCTGTGTGCAAGCACAGGGCACTATCCACACACCCTTGGGAGCCTGTGTAACACACCACTGCCAGGGTCCCAAGATCCAGGTACAAGTTCCCCAGGAGAACACACGGTACACCTCAGGCTGTTGAAATGTCACACCAGGTTCTGCTGCCACAGGTTCCCCCTGCATTCCAATTATAACTACCATGCCCCTCCCACACCCAGAAATGAGTGAGAAAGAGCCCCCTAATCAGCAGCTGCTTTAACCCCATACTGTCTGGGTGGGAACAGATGCCTGAGGAGGACCTACAAACAGAGGTGAGGCCAAAACCAAAGCTGAACCCCAGGAGCTGTGCAAACAAATAAGAGAAAGTGAAATTTCTCTGTGCAGCCTCAGGAGAAGTGGATTAAATCCTGCAATCAACTTGATGCACTCTGCAAATGTGGAATACCCTGAATAGAAAATGAATCATCCCAATATTGAGGTGGTGGACTTTGAGAGCAACTGTAGACTTGGGGTCTGCTGGCTGCTACTGATTTGTTTCTGATTTTTATGTTTATATGAGTATAGATTTTAGCACTTGTTATCATTGGTGGAATTGTTTATTGGTTTGGTTGCTCTCTCCTTCTTTATTATTTTTTTTTAGTAACATTTTTATTAATTTTTTTCTTTCTTCTATTTCTCACTTTTCTTCTGAGCCACATGGCTGACTGGGTCTTGGTGCTCTGGCCTGATGTCAGTCTGAGTCTCTGAGGTGGAAGAGGTGAGTTCAGGACATTGGATGACCAGAGACCTCCAAGCCCCATGGAATATCAATCTTCAAGAGTTCTTCTAGAGATATCGATCTCAATGCTAAGACCCAGTTCCACCCAACAGCCAGCAAGCTCCAGTGCTGAACACCCCATGCCAAACAACTAGCAAGACAGGAACACAACCCCACCCATTAGCAGAGAAGCCATCTAAAATCATACTAAGCTCACAGACACCCAAAAAAGCACCACCAGGAGTGGCTCTGCCTACCAGAAAGAAAAGATCCAGTCCCACCCACCAGAACACAGGCAATAGTCCCCTCTACCAGGAAGCCTAAACAAGCCACTGAACCAAACTGACCCACTGGGGGCAGACACCAAAAACAATGGGAACTATGAATGTGCAGCCTGTGAAAAGGAGACCCCAAACACAGAAAGCTAAGAAAATGAGACCATAGAAAAATATGCAACAGATGATGTAGCAAGGTAAAAACCCACTGACCAAACAAATGAAGAGGAAATAGGCAGTCTACCTGAAAAAGAATTCAGAGTAATGATAGTAAAGATAATCCAAAATCTTGGAAATAGAATGGAGAAGATACAAGAAATGTTTAACAAGGAACTAGGAGAACTAAAGAGCAAACAAACAATGATGAATAACACAATAAATGAAATGAAATATTCTCTAGAAGGAATCAATAGCAGAATAACAGAAGCAGAACAACAGATAAGTGGCATGGAAGATAAAATAGTGGAAATAACTACCACAGAGCAGTATAAAGAAAAAAGAATGAAAAGAATTGAGGACAGTATGAGAAACCTCTAGGACAACATTACATGAACCAACATTCAAATTATAGGGGTCCCAGAAGAAGAAGAGACAAAAAACGTTTCTAAGAAAATATTTGAAGATATTTGAGTTGAAAACTACCTTAACATGGGAAAGGAAATAGTCAGTCATGTCCAGGAAGCACAGAGAGTCCTATACAGGATAAATCCAAGGAGAAACACGCCAAGACACATATTAATCAAACTATCAAAAATTAAATACAAAGAAAAAATATTAAAAGCAGCAATGGAAAAACAACAAATAATAAGATACAAGGGAATTGCCATAAGGTTAACAGCTGATCATTCAGCAGTAACTCTACAAGCCAGAAGGGTGTAGCAGGAAATATTTAAAGTGATGAAAGGGAAAACCCTACAACCAAATTACTCTACCCAGGAAGAATCTCATTCAGATTTGATGGAGAAATTAAATCATTTACAGAAAAGCAAAACCTAAGAGAATTCAGCAGCACCAAACCAGCTTTACAACAAATATTAAGGGACCTGCTCTAGGCAGGAAACACAAGAGAAGGAAAAGACCTAAAAAAAAAACCGAAAACAATGAAGAAAATGGCAATAGGAACATACATATCGATAATTAGCTTAAAAGTAAATGGATTAAACGCTCCAACCGAAAGACATAGACTGGCTGAATGAATACAAAAACTAGACCCATATATATGCAGTCTACAAGAGATCCACTTCAGACCTAGGGACACACACAGACTGAAAGTGAGGGGATGGAAAACGATATTCCATGCAAATGGAAATCAAAAGAAAGCTAGAGTAGCAATTCTCATATCAGACAAAATAGACCTTAAAATAAAGACTTTTACAAGAGACAAAGAAGAACACTACATAATAATTAAGGGATCAATCCAAGAAGAAGATATAACAATTGTAAACATTTTTGCACCCAACATAGGAGCACCTCGATATATAAGGCAAATGCTAATAGCCATAAAAGGGGAAATTGACAGTAGCACAATTATAGTAGAAGACTTTAACACCCACTTTCACCAGTGGACAGATCATCCAAAATGAAAATAAATAAGGAAACACAAGCTTTAAATGACACATTAAACAAGCTGGACTTAATTGATCTTTAAAGGACATTCCATCCAAAAACAACAGAAGACACATTCTTTTCAAGTACTCATGGAACATTCTCCAGGATAGACCATATCTTGGGTCACAAATCAAGCCTCGGTAAATTTAAGAAAATTGAAATTGTACCAAGTATCTTTTCCGACGAAAACACTATGAGACTAGTTATTAATCACAGGAAAAGAAAACTGTAAAAATACAAACACATGGAGGCTAAACAACACACTACTAAATTACCAAGAGATTATTGAAGAAATAAAAGAGGAAATCAAAAATAAATTAGAAAAAAATGAAAATGAAAACAGGATGTCCCAAAACCTATGGGATGCAGCAAAAGCACTTCTAAGAGGGACGTTTATAGCAATACAATACTACCTCAAGAAACAAGACAAATCTCAAATAAATATCCTAACCTTACACATAAAGCAATTAAAGAAAGAAGAACAAAAAAAACCCCAAAGTTGGCAGAAGGAAAGAAATCATAAAGATCAGATCAGAGATAAATGAAAAAGAAATGAAGGAAATGATAACAAAGATCAATACAACTAAAAGCTGGTTCTTTGAGAAGATAAACAAAATTGATAAACCATTAGCCAGGCTCATCAAGAAAAAAAGGGAGAAGACTCAAAACAATAGATTTAGAAATGAAAAAGGAGAAGTAACAACTGACACTGAAGAAATACAAAGGATCATGAGAGATGACTACAAGGAACTATATGCCAATAAATTGGACAAACTGCAAGAAATTCTTAGAAAAGCACAGCCTTCTGAGACTAAACCAGGAAGATAGAGAAAATATAAACAGACCAATCACAAACACTTAAATTGAAACTGTGATTTAAAATCTTCCAACAAACAAAAACCCAGGACCAGATAGCTTCACAGGCGAATTCTATCAAATACTTAGAGAAGAGATAACACCTATCCTTCTCAAACTCTTCCAAAACATAGCACAGGGAGGAACACTCCCAAACTCATTCTACAATGCCACCACCACCCTGATACCAAAATCAGACAAATATGTCACAAAAAAGAAAACTACAGGCCAATATCACTAATGAACATAGATACAAAATTCCTCGACAAAATACTAGCAAACAAAATCCAACAGTACATTAAAAGGATCATACACCATGATCAATTGAGATTTATCACAGGAATGCAAGGATTCATCAATAGGCAAATCAATCAATGTAATACACAATACTAAAAAATTGAAGGATAAAAAACATAAGATAATATCAATAGATTCAGAAAAAGCTTTCAACACAATTCAACACCAATTTATGAAAAAAACTCTCCAGAAAGTATGCATATAGGCTACCTACCTCAAGTTAATAAAGGCTATAATATGACAAACCCAAAGCCAACATCGTTCTGAATGGTGAAAAACTGTAACCATTTCCTCTAAGATAAGGAACAAGGCAGGGCTACCACTCTCACCACTATTATTCAACATAGTTTTGGAAGTTTTAGCCACAACAATCAGAGAAGAAAAAGAAATAAAAGGAATCCAAATAGGAAAAGAAAGTAAAACTGTCACTCTTTGCAGATGACATGATGCTATACATAGAGAATCCTAAAGATGCTACCAGAAAACTCCTAGAGCTAACCAATGAATCTGATAGAGTAGCAGGATTCAAAATTAATGCACAGAAATCTCCTGCATTCCTTTACACTAATGATGAAAATCTGAACGAGAAATTAAGGAAGCACTCCCATTTCCCATTGCAACAAAAAGAATAAAATACCTAGGAATAAACCTACCTAAGGAGACAAAAGACCTGTATGTAGAAACTATAAGACAATGATGAAAGAAATTAAAGCTGATACAAATAGATGGAGAGATATACAATGTCATTGGACTGGAAGAATCAACATTGTGAAAATGACTCTACTACCCAAAGCAATCTACAGATTCAATGCAATCCCTATCAAGCTAGCAATGACACTTTTCACAGAACTAGAACAAAATTTTTCACAATTTGTATGGAGACACAGAAGACCCTGAATAGCCAAAGCTATCTTGAGAAAGAAAAACGGAGCTGGAGGAATCAGGCTCCCTGATTCAGATTATACTACAAAGCTACAGTAAGCAAGACAGTATGGTAATGGCACAAAAACAGAAATATAGATCAATAGAACAGGATAGAAAGCCCAGAGATAAACCTACACACATATGGTCACCTTATCTTTGATAAAGGAAGCAAGAATATATAATAGAGAAAGATAGCCTCTTCAATAAGTGGTGCTGGGAAAACTGGACAGCTACATGTAAAAGAATGAAATTAGAACACTCCCTAACTCCATACACAAAAATAAACTCAAAATGGATTAAAGACCTAAATGTAAGGCCAGACACTATAACTCTTAGAGGAAAACATAGGCATAACACTCTATGACTTAAATCACAGCAAGATCCTTTTTGACCCACCCCTTAAAGAAATGGAAATAAAAATAAACAAATGAGACCTAGTGAAACTTAAAAGCTTATGCACAACAAAGGAAACCATAAACAAGACGAAAAGTTAATCCTCAGAATGGGAGAAAATATTTACAAATGAAGCCACTGACAAAGGGTTAATCCAAAATATACAAGTATCTCATGCAGCTCAATATCAAAAAAACAAACAACCTAATCCAAAAATGGGCAGACCTAAATAGACATTTCTCTGAAGAAGATATACAGATTGCCAACAAACACATGAAAGGATGCTCAACGTCACTGATCATTAGAGAAATGTAAATCAAAACTACAATGAAGTATCACCTCACACAGGTCATCATGGCTATCATCAAAAAATCTACAAACAATAAATGCTGGGGAGGGTGTGGAGAAAAGGGGACCTCTTGCACTGTTGGTGGGAATGTAAATTGATACAGCCACTGTGGAGAACAGTATGGAGGTTCCTTAAAAAACTAAAAATAGAACTACCATACTACCCAGGAATCCCAGTATGGGGCATATACCTTGAGAAAACCATAATTCTAAAAGAGTCATACCAAATGTTCATTGCAGCACTATTTACAGTAGCCAGGACATGGATGCAACCTACGTGTCCATCAACAGGTGAATGGATAAAGAAGATGTGGCTCATATATACAATGGAATATTACTCAGCCATAAAAAGAAATGAAATAGAGTTATTTGTAGCCAGATGGATGGAAATAGTCTGTCATACAGAGTGAAGTATGTCAGAAAGAGAAAAACAAGTATCGTATGCTAACACGTATATATGTATTTAAAAAAAAATGGTTCTGAAGAACTTAGGGCCAGGACAGTAATAAAGATGCAGATGTAGAGTATGGACTTGAGGACATGGGGAGGGGGAATGGTAAGCTGGGACAAAGTGAGAGAGTGGCATGGACATATATACACTACCAAATGTAAAATGATAGCTAGTGGGAAGCAGCCACATGGAACAGGGAGATCAGCTCGGTTCTTTGTGACCACCTAGAGGGGTGGGTTAATGAGAGCAGGAGGGAGATGGAAGAGGGAGGGGTACGGGGATATATGTATACATATAGCTGATTCACTTTGTTATACAGTAGAAACTAGCACAACTTTGTAAAGCAATTATACTCCAGTAAAGATGTTAAAAAATAAAAAAAAAGATTCAGTTTGAATTTAACTTAGGGAGTGACATCGGCAAGATGGCAGAGTACAAGATACAGACTTTTAAATACCCACAAAAACAACAATTAAACAGCTGTTCACAAAATAGCCCTTGGAGGGCAGAAGTGTTCAATTAATAATGTATGACAACATATTTTTCAGTAACCAACCACAAAATAGTGAAGATTTACAAATTGCCAGAGAAAGAGAAATCAATATAATTGTTATAAAGAAGTTCAGCAAGTTATAAGAGAACACAGATAGACAAAGCAGTGAAATCAGGAAAAGAATACACGAACAAAACTAGAAGTTTAACATGGAAATAGAAATAATAAAAAATGAACTAAAGAGATTCTGGAGCTCAGGAATAAAATGAATGAAATGAAAATTTTAATAGAGAGCATTAACCTCAAACTTGGTCAAGCAGAAGAAAGAATCTGTGAACTCAAAGACAGGTCTTTTGAAATTATACAGTCAAAGGAGAAAAAAAAAAGAATAAAGAGAATGAATGCTTACTTGAATTATGTGTCACCATCAAGCAAAAATATAATTAGTATTATAGAAGTGCTGGAAGAACAAGAGAAAGAGAAGGGACAGAAAGATTATTGAAAGAAATAAAGACTGAGATCTTCCCAAATCTGAGAGGAGATATAGACAGCTAGGTACATGGAGCACACACGTCCTCATCCAGATTTAACCCAAAGAAGACTTCACCAGTGTATATTATTAAAAAACAATTGACAATCAAATACAAAGAATTTTGAAAGTAGCAACAGTAAAACAGCTCATCTCATACAAGGGAACTGCTATACGGCTATCAGAAAACTTCTCAGTAGAAACCTGAAAAGCCAGGAGAGAGTAGGAAGATACATTCTAAGTGGTGACAGAAAACAAACAAAAAACACTTTATCTGGCAAAGCTGTCCCTCAGAGATAAAGAAGAGATAAAGACTATCCCAGACCAAAAAAATAAATAAATAAAAACTGAGGAAGTTCATCACAACTGATCTCTTTACAAGAAATTCTGAAATGAGTCCTTCATGCTGTAATGAAAGGACACTAATTAGTAACACAGAGACATACAAAAGTATAAAACTCACTAGTAAATTTCAGTATATAGTCAAATTCAGAATATTCCAATATTGTAAATGTAGTGTGTAAATCACTAGTTCTAGTATAAATGTTAAAAGACAAAAGTATTGAAAATAAATTTAGCTACAATAATTTGTTAATGATGCATCCTTTAAAAAGATAAAATTTTTATATCAAAACTATAAAATGTGTGTGGGAGGGGATAAAAGTGTACAGATTTTTATGTGATTGAAGTTAAGTTGTTATCAGCTTAAAATAGATTTATAATATGTATTATGTAACTTTCATGGTAAAGAGAAAGCAAAACTTATAGTAGATACAAAAAAGATTAAGAGAAACAATCAAAGCATACCACTACGGAAAATAATCAAATCACAAAGGAAGATAGCAAAAGGGGAAGAAAAGAACAAAAGAATTACAAAAGAGCCAGAAAAAAATGATCACATTGACAATAGTGAGTTTCTAACTGTTAATAATTACTTTAAGTGTAAATGTATTAAATTCTCCAACCAAAAGGCTTAAAGTGGCTGAGTGAATAAAAACACAAAACCCAACTATATGCTACCCAGAAGATTCTCACTTCAGCTTTAAGGACACACATAGGCTCTGGCCTCACATTTAGGTCTTTAGTCCATTTTGAGTTCGTTTTTGTGTGTGGTATTACAGAGTGTTCTAATTTCATTCTTTTACATGTAGCTGCCAGTTCTCCCAGCACCACTTATTGAAGAGACTGTCTTTTCTCCATTGTATATTCTTGCCTACTTTGTAACAGATTAGGTGACCACAGGTGCATGGGTTTATCTCTGGGCTTTCTATCCTGTTCCATTGATCTATATTTTCTGTTTTTGTGCCAGTACCATACTGTCTTGATGACTGTAGCTTTGTAGTATAGGGAGGGGTGTCTGATTCTTCCAGCTCCGTTTTCCTTCCCCAAGACTGATTTAGCTATTTGTGGTCTGTTTGTGTTTCCATACAAACTGCAATTTTTTTTTTGTTCTAGTTCTGTGAAAATTGTCATTGGTAATTTGACAGGGATTGCATTTAATCTGTAGATTGCTTTGGGTAGTATCGTCATTTTCACAATATTGATTTTTCCAATCAAAGAACATGGTATATCTCTCCATCCGTTTGTGTTGTCTTTGATTTCTTTCATCACTGTCTTATAGTTTTCTGACCCACATCCTAGGGTAATGAAAATAAAAACAAAAATAAACAAATGGGACCTAATTAAACTTAAAAGCTTTTGCACAGCAAAGGAAACCATAAACAAGATGAAAAGACACCCGCAAAATTGGAGAAAATATTTGCAACTGAAGCAACGGACAAGGGATTAATGTCAAAAATTTACAAACAGCTCATGGAGCTCAATATCAAAAAACCAATAAACCCAATCCAAAAATGGGCAGAAGACCTAAATAAACATTTCACCAAAGAAGACATACAGATGGCCAACAAACACATGAAAAGATGTTCAGCATCACTAATTATTAGAGAAATGCAAATCAAAACTACAATGAGGTATCATCTCATACTGGTCAGAATGGCCATCATCAAAAAATCTACAAACAATAAATGCTGGAGAGGGTGTGGAGAAAAGGGAACCCTCTTGCACTGTTGGTGGGAATGTAAGTTGATACAACCACTGTGGAGAACAGTATGAATGTTCCTCAAAAAACCAAAAATAGAACTACCATATGACCCAGCAATCCACTACTGAGCATATATCCAGAGACACATGCACCCCAATGTTTATTGCAACACTATTTACAATAACCAGGACCTGGAAGCAACCTAAATGTCCATCAACAGATGAATGGATAAAGAAGATGTGGCACATACATTCAATGGAATATTACTCAGCCATAAAAAGAAATGTAATTGAACTATTTGTAGTGAGGTGGATGGACCTAGAATCTGTCATACTCTAGAGTGAAGTAAGTCAGAAAGAGAAAAGCAGATACCGTATGCTAACACATATATATGTAATCTAAAAAAAAAATGGTTCTGATGAATCTAGGGGCAGGACAGGAATAAAGACACAGAAGTACAGAATGGACTTGAGGACACGGTGTGGGGAGGGGAAGGTGGGACAAAGTGAGAGAGTAGCATTGACCAAATGTAAAATAGATAGCTAGTGGGAAGCAGCTGCATAGCACAGGGAGATCAGCTCGGTGCTTTGTGACCACCTAGAGAGATGGGATCGGGCGGGTGGGAGGGAGGTGTAACAGGGAGGGGATATGGGGATATATATATATATACATATAGCTGATTCACTCTGTTATGCAGCAGAATGTAACACAACATTGTAAAGCAATTATACTCCAATGAAGATGTAAAAAATAAAAAAGAGTATAGTACAACATTACTGATAAAAAAAAAAAAAAATATATATATATATAAAGGACACATCTAAGTTTTTTCTCTTCAAAAAAAAAAAAGAAAAGAAAGATGTGGTACATATATACAATGGAATATTACTCACCCATTAAAAGGAACAAAACTGGTTCATCTGTAGAGACGTGGATGGAACTAGAGACTGTCATACAGAGTGAAGTTAGTCAGAAAGAAGAAAACAAATATCATATACTAATGTATGTATCTGGAATATATAAAAATGGTATAGATGATCTTATTTGCAAAGCTGGAATAGAGACACAGACATAGAGAACAAACGTATGGATACCAATGGGGAAGTGGAGGCGGGATGAATTGCGAGATAGGAATTGACATATATACACTATTGATACTATGTATAAAATAGATAACTAGTGAGAACCTACTGTACAGCACAGGGAACGCTACTCAGTGCTCTGTGGTGACCTAAATGGGAAGGAAACCGAAAAAAGAGGGAATATATGTATACATACAGCTGATTCACTTTGCTGTACAGTAGAAACTAACACAACATTTTAAAGCAACTATACTCCAATTAAAAAAATAGTATATAAAGAATGAGAATAAAGGACACACACATGCTCAAAATAAAGAGATGGAAAACAATATTCCATGAAAATGAAAATGAAAAGTGAACAGGGTAACTATACTTATATCAGAAAAAAAAAGATTTTGAATCAAAAACTTTAATAAAATACAAAGATCATTATATAATAATAAGGAAAAATTCATCAAGAAAGGATAGTAATTGTATATATATCCAACACCAGAGTAGCTAAGTAAGAAAATATTAACATATCATTAGAAAGAATCAGCCAGGTATACAATAGTAAGGGACTGCAATACCCAACATTCAGCCATGGATAGGTTATCTAGACATAAAATTAACAAGGAAATACTGGACTTACATTACAATTTATACAAGATGGATCTAATAGACATATAGAGAACATTCCATCCAACAGCAGCAGTATACATGTTCCTTTTGTGCACAAAGGGAATTTTCTTCAGGATAGATTATATGTTAGTTTATAAAACCAGTCTTAACAAATTTAAGAGGATTGAAATAATATCAAGCACTTTTTCTAACCACAGTGATAAGAAACTGTAAATAAATAACAGAAGGGAAACTGAAAAATTCACAAATATGCAGAAATTAAACAACACATGCCTGAACAACCAATAGGTCAAAGAAGAAATCGAAAGGGAAATCAAATAGTATCTTAAAGCAAACGAAAGTGGAAACACAACATACTGAAATGTATAAGATGCCGGCTAAGCACTTCTAAGAAGAAAGGTTTTAGTGGTAAATGCCTACATTAAGAAAAACCAAGATCTTGAACAACCTAACTTTACACCTCAAGGAATGAGAAAAATAAGAACAAACTAAGAAAAAAGCAGAAAGCAGGAAATAATAAAGATCAGAGCAGAAATAAATGAAATAAAGAATAGAAAAACAGTAAAAATGATCAAAAAAACTGAGTCACTTCTTTGAAAAGAGAAATAAAATTAACAAATGTTGGTGAAGATGTGGAGGAAAAGGAATGCTTGTACACTGTTGATGGACATGTAAATTGGTACAGCCATTATGGAAAACAGTATGGAAGTTCCTAAAAAAATAGAATCACCATATGATCCAGCAAGTCCCCCTTCTGAGTATATAGGCAAAGGAAATTAAATCAGGGTCTCAAAGAGATATCTGCAATAGCATGTTGATTGCAGCATTTTCCCTAATATCCAAGATATGAAAACAATGTAAGTGTCCATTGGTGGGTGAATGAATAAAGAAAATGTGAGATCTACATAAAAAGAAGGAAATTCTGCCCTATGTAACTAAATGGATGATTTGGAGGACATTATAGTATGTGAAATAAGGCAGACAAGGGCAAAGACTGTATGGTATCACTCATATGTGGAGTCTTTTTTAAAAAGTTGATCTCAGAGAAGCAGAGTTGCTGGTTTCCAGGCACTGGGGTTGGTTTGCTAAATGGTATAAACTTTCAGTTATAAGGTGAAAGAGTTCTGAGAATCTAATATGTGGCATGGTGAGTATAGTTAAAAACACTGTATTATGTACTTGAATTCTGCTAAGAGATTACATTTTAAACATTCTCACAAAAAAGAAAAGAAAAGAATAATAAGGTAAGTATGTGAGGTGATGGATGTGTTAATTAACTTGATTGTGGTAATCATTTCCCAATGTATGTGTATAACAAATTATCACATTGTACACTTTGCATATTTACAATTTTATTTGTCTATTATGTCATAATAAAGCTCGGGGCAGGAGGGAGTAAATGTTGACTGTTATTATGATCTGAAGAAAAAAAGCAGCTTGAGAAATAGTGCTTTAAACATTCTTTCTTGTGCAGAAAGTAGATTAAGTCAGATTTTCCACTAAGTTCAACTTTTTTCCAAGGTAAAAACTTGATTTAAAAATCACAATTCATAAACAAAAGTTCCATGCACAAAAGCTGCTATGTTCTCTGTATTATCAGATTTGGGGGGAGGTCAGTTATAATAAAAACTATTTTTATTGACCTAACCAAATTCTAGGTAATGTATAGTAAATTTCCATGAATTTTACATTTAAATCCTGACAGTACTTGACACAGGTACAGTTATCCACATTTTACAGATAAGGAAAATTAGGCATAAAAAGATTAAGGAACACATCCAGAATTATGTGGCTGATAATGTAACTAGATGTAGTCTGAGTCCAGTCAACCTCCCTAACCCCTCTGCTATACTACCTCAGGTGGTCCACCTCAGTTTGTCTTTTGGACCTCCTAAATATTGTCTTATATTACTATTAGTATTATTCTTATTCCTATTAACTTTCTATGATCATTTAGAGAATAAAGGAATGCTGAGACCAAAATCATGTTTTAATTGCTTTTTTCACCTTCTTGGTAATAAGAATTGTGCAAAACAAATGTCTTGGAAAATTGTTGATGGCTCTGTGAATTCTTATGTATTAAAATTCTATTCTATTTTATGCACTGCACATGTATAAAAACGTAATTTGTGACAACAGCATAAAAGGGGAGGGGATGGAGTTATATAGGAGCAGAGTTTTTTATGATATTGAATTTAAGTTAGTGCTAAATCAAACTATATTTTTATAAATTTAGTATGTTAAATGTAATCCCTAGTATAACTATAAAAATATTTTTAAAATACACAAAGGAAATGAGAAAGGAATAAATAAATGTCACTACAAAAATACTTAACCAAATACAAAAGAAGGTATTAATGGAGAAAATTAAGGACAAAAATGATGTAAGAGTTACAGAAAACAAAATGAAAAATGGCAGAAACAATTTCTTCCTTATCAGTAATTACTTTACTGATGCAAATGGATTGAAGTTTGAAATAAAAAACAGGAATTGAAAAATGGATTAAAAATATATGACACAGCTATATCCTGTCTATAAGAGATTTACTTTACATCCAAAGATTCGAACAGGTTGAAAGAGAAAGAATAAGACAAGGTATTGCATGCAAATAGTAATAAAAAAGAGGTTTGAGGCAGCTGTATTAATATCAAACAAAATAGTTTTAAGTCAAAAACTGTTGCAAAAGACAAAGAAAAACATTATAGGTTGATAAAGGGTCAAATCCTTAAGAAGATATAACAATTATAAACATGCACCAAACAACAAATCCCCCAAATATATGAAGCAACATTGACCAGATTGAAGTGAGAAATAGTTCTACAATAATTGGAGATGTCAAAGCATTAATTTAAATAATGGGTAGAACATCTAGCTAGATGATCAATAAAAAAACAAAAGACTTGGACAGCACTCTAAGCTATTAGACCTAATAGATATGTATAAAACAATTTACTAAACAATAGCAGAGCACACACTTTTCTCATGTGTACATTGGACATTCTCTAGGATAGACCATATGTTAGGCCACAAGTATCAATAAATTTTAAATGATTGATATCATACAAGCATCTTCCAGGACCACAATGGAGTAAAGCTACAAAAGTAACAGAAAAATGAAAAACATTTTAAAATGTGTGGAAATTAAATAGCAAACAATTAAATAACAAATAGGTTAAAAAAGAAATCACTAGATAAATTAGAAAATAATTTGAGGTGAATAAAGCTGAAAACACAACATATCAAAACTTATGGGATGCAACAAAGGCAGGGCTCAGAGGGAAATTTATAGCAGTAAATGACTACATTATAAAAGAGAAAAAATCTCACATCAAAAATGTAAATTTATACTTGAAAGAACTAGAAAAAGAAGAGCAAACCAAAAGTAAAACTAGCAAAAAGAAGAAAATAATTAGATCTGAAATTTTTAAACTAGAGAATAGAGAAAATCAACAAAATCAAAGATGGTTCTTTAGAAAGATCAACAAAAATTGACAAATTTTTAGGCAGACTGATTAAGAAAAAGGAGAGAATACACAAAAAACTAAAATTAGATATAAAAGTGGACATTACTACCAACCTTAAAGAAATAGAAAAAACTATAAAAGAACACTATAGTTTTACACCAACAAGTCAGATAACCTAGATGAAATGGACAATTTCCTAGAAACATTCAAATTACCAAAATTGACTGAAGAAGAAATAGAAAATCTGAACAGACTTATAACAAGTAATAAGATTAAATTAGTAGTCAAAAACATCCCAACAAAGAAAAATTCAAGGCCATGTGGCTTCACTGTACTGTTAAATTCAACCAAATATTTAAAGAAGAATTAACATTAATTCTTCCCCAACTCTTTCAAAAAATGGAAGAAGGAGGAACACCTCTTAAATCATTCTATAATGCATGCATTACTCTGATACATCAGAAAAAATCACAAGGGAAGGAAATTACAGACCAATATCCTTTATGAATACACAGCAAATATTCTCAACAAAATACTAGCAAACTGAATCCAATAGCATATTTAAAGGATTATACATCATGACCAACTGGTATTTGTCACAGGACAGCAAGGGTGGTTCAATATAATAAATCAATAAACATAATACACCACATTCATAGAATGAAAAAAATCCACATGATTATCTCAATTGCTGTAGAAGGGCACTTGACATAATTACACCTTTTCATGATATAAACATTCAGAAACCTAGGAATAGAAGGAAACTTCCTTAACATGATAAAGGACATTTTTGAAAATCCCAGAGCTAACATTATACTTAATGATGAAAGACTGAAAGTTTTTCCCCTAAGATTAGGAAAAATTCAAGTGTGCCCACTTTCACTGCTGTTATTCAACATTGTACTAAAAGTTCTAACCAGAGCAATTAGGCAAGAAAATGAAGTAAAATTTATTCAAATAAAAAAGGAAAACTTAAAACTATATCCATAGATGATGTAATCCTATATATAGAAAATCCCAAGGAAGGTACAAAAAAGCTACTAGAGCTAGTAAACAAATTGAGTAAAGTTGAATGTTACAAGCTCAACACATTAAAAAAATCAGTTGTGTTTTCATTCAACAGCAATGAATAATCCCAAAAAGGATTTAAGAAGTCAATTCCACTTACAATTGCATTTAAAAGAAAAAAAATCCCTAAGAATAAATTTAACCAAGAATGTAAAAGCCTTGTATACTTAAAACTATAAAATATTGCAGAGAGAAATTAAAGAAGACCTAAATAAATGGATAGACATGGGGTTCTGTAGAGCCAAAACAATATTTTAAGTGACAATAAATTTAGAAGACTCACTATTCAGATGCAGGAATGAAATCTGTGGATAGATATGAAGACAAATGGAATATAACTGAGAATCCAGAAATCAACCCATATATCAATGGCCAACTGACTTTTGACAAGGGTGCCAATACCATTCGATGGAGACAAAAGAGTTTCTTTAATAAATGGTGTTAGGACAACTATATTTCCACATGCAAAAGACTGAATTTGGACCCATAAACTCAATTGATCATTGACCTAAATATAAGAACCAAAAGCTAATATTTCTTATAAGAAAACAGGGGTAAATATTCATGGCTTTGGATTTGGCAGTAGATTCTTACATATGACATCTAAAGCACAAGCAACAACAACAAAAAGATAAATTGTACTTCATCAAACTTAAAAATTTTGTGTAACAAAGCACATTATCAAGAAAGTAAAAAGACAACTTACAGAATGGGAGAAAATTTAATAAATCATATATTTGATGTGGGGTTAAATACAGAATATATAAAGAACTCCTACAGCTCAACAATAGCAACAACTAAAAGATTTAAAGTGGACAAAGGACTTGAAAAGATATACAAATAGCCAATGAGCACATGAAAAGATGTTCAACATCATTAGCCATTAAGGAAATTCAAATAAAAAACACAATTAGATACCATTTCACATCAAATAGGATGTAATTAATCTTTTAAAAATTGAAATAAACAAGTGTTGGCAAGGAGGCAGTAAAATTGGAACCGTCATACATTACTCTTGGGAATGTAAAATGGTTCAGCTGTTGTAGAAACGGTTTTGGGGTTCCTCGGAAAATTAAACAGAAATTATATGAACCAGCAACTCCGCTTGTAGATATATATGCAAGGAAATTGAAAACAGGCATTCAAACAGATATTTGTATGCCAATGTTCATTGTAGCCTTACTCATATTAGCCAAAACAACTCAAAACAACCCAGGTGTCTGTCATCAGATGAATGGATAAACAAAATATGGTATATATGGTCAATGGAATGTTGTTCAGCCATTAAAAAGAATGATGTTATGGTCATCTAAAATACGGATGAACCTTGAATACATTAAGGTAAGTGAAATAAGCCAAGCAGAAAAAGATAAATATTGTATGATTCCACTTGCATGAAATATCTAAAATACACAAGTTCATAAAAACAGAATATAGATTAGAGATTACCAGAGACAACAGGGAAGGGGAAATAGAGAGTTTTTAATGGTACAAAGTATCTATTTGGAGTAATGGAAAAGTTCTGAAAATAGATAGTGGTGATGGTTGTACAGTATTGTGAATGTAATTAATGCCACTGAATTGTGTACTTAAAATGGTTAAAATGGGAAGTTTTACATTATACAATGTACCCACAAAATTTGAAAACTTTGCACTGTACCCAATTATTATTTAGTTCTAAGAATTAAAAAAAAAAAAAACTAGTTATAGGATAAATCCCATGATTGAAATATGTGCTAACAAAGTTTCTACACATTGGAATTCTGCTTAGTGAAAAATTTAATTTGATTTTATATATCAAATCAGATAAATATTGCATTGTAGATACTTGTAGTTAGGCTAGGATATAAAATCAATCTTAAGATATAGTACTCGTGTCAATGATATTCATCTCTAAGGAAAATTATAAATTTCTATCAATAATATAGTTGTACTTAAAATAAATACCATTGGTGTAACATCACCTTTTACAAAATTAAAATAATAAAATTGAAAATAAGATGTAAAAAAGTTAATGACCTAGAACCAAAAATTTTTGCTGCACTAAGTTTTGGAGACAGGTGAATAGCTATAAACACATTAACAATAATAAGTAGAGAAAATGATACCCAAACCCCCAAGGTTTCTGGCGTTAAGTATATATTCAAACTTTTTCTGTATATATTTATATCTATTGTCTTCTGCAATTACAATTAATTTTTTCAAAATAGTATACTGAGGGTCTGTAAATCTTCAATTACGAAGAAAGATTTAACTATAATTTATTAGACTCTACTCAATAATGTTGGAAAGGGGACTCATGCATTCTGGAAAGATTCTCAACAAAAGGTATTGAGATAAAATGGATTTTCTGTTAAATCTGTTACCTGAAAATTCAATTAACTTCAAAGACATCTTTCACTTCTTCTTTCTCTCAAATCTCTCACTGAATTGGTCAACTAGTCCTGTGAATTCTCCCTTCAGATTTTCTTCTATTGATCTCTTGCTTTCCATTCCCACTGCCATTGCCCAGAGTTCAGGTCTTTATTATCTTTTCTCTAGATTATCACAATAGCTTCCATTTCCTCTCCTTATAACTGATCTTTCCCACTGGAATTAGAGTTATCTTCATAAATCAACCATCTGAACATGTTGCTCTGATGATTAAAATTCAGCAACTCAACTGCCTAGCATGGTATGCAAAGCTCTATCAGTTTGGACTCAGTTTATATCTCTTTTGGTATCTTTGTTATGCACTGAATTTTTGTGTACCCCCAAATTTATACATTGAAGTGTAATAGTATTTGGAAATGAAGCCTTTGGAAGGTAATTTGGTTTAGATAATATCATTAAGGTGAGGCTCTCATGATGGGGTTAGTACTCTTATAACAAGAGACCCAGATAAATTGCTTGCTCTCTCTCTCTCTTTCTCACCCCACCATGTGAGGACACAGTGAGAAGTAGCCATCTACAAGCCACGAAGAGAGCCCTTATTAAGAATTGAATTGACCAGCATCTTTATCTTGGACTTTCCAGCCTTCAGGACTTTGAGAAAATAAATTTCTGTCATTTAAACCACCCCATCTATGGTATTTTGTTATAGCAGCCTGATCTGACTAATACAGATTTCAGTACCAAAAGTGAGCTGCTGCTGTAACAAATACCTAAATGTGGAAGAGTCTTTGGAACTAGGTAATGGTAAAGGCTGGAATGGTTTTGAGGTGCATGTTAGAAATATGGGTATTAAGGGCAATTTTGGGGAGGTTTGCAAATGAAGAACATGTTTTTAGAAACTA
The DNA here is from genome assembly GCF_028021215.1 of Eschrichtius robustus. NCBI lineage: Eukaryota > Metazoa > Chordata > Mammalia > Artiodactyla > Eschrichtiidae > Eschrichtius > Eschrichtius robustus. The sequence continues at coordinate 72,411,582 of NC_090845.1, read as the reverse complement.
GAGGATAGGTGATCCTTGTTATAAGGTGGCAAATAACTTGGCTGAACTCTGTCCTAGCATTTTGTGAAAAGCAGAAATTTGAGCAATAAAATTGGATATTTAACTGAGACTTCAAAGCAAAATGTTGAAGGAGTGGGTTTGTTCCTTCTGATTGCTTATAGTAAGATGTAGAACTGAAAAAGGAATTGCTAAGCAAAGAGGACCAGAAATTGAAGATTTGGAAAACTCAGCTTATCATTATTGTAAAAAATCTTGTTCTGAAGAGAACACTAAGAATGTGGCTGAACTACAATTTGATAGGGAGATCATGCATGTGACTCAGAGACTTAATAAGCCATCTTAGAAGAAGCCAGGAATAGAGATGGAATTATACCAGCAAAGACACTATCAGTTTGAACTAAAGGAAACGGAGAAAGCAGGACAGAATAAAAAGATGATTCTGAGATCATCAGTGCTGCCACTTCCTCCAGAGGCATTTGGGAAGGCTGTTTCCTCCTTGGTTTCAAAATGTGGAGCCGCTTCTCCTGTTTCAGTGCATCAGGAAGATATCACCCAAGTGCCCCAATGATGGGACCTCCCTGGCATATAGCCATTTGGGTGGGGCCTATGCAGAAAAGAGAAGGGATGGAGCCTTCCCATAGAGCCATAGGGGTAACACTGCTGCTCCAATGGGCCTACAGTACAGAGTAACACACCAAAGAAGATTAGTCTTGAGTCTTAAGATCTAATGTGGGAGGAGCAGCCAAGATGTTGGAGTAGGAATACCCTGAGCTCACCTCCTCCCACAGGCACACCAAATCACAACAATTCACAGAGGAGCTATCAATGACAATGACCTGAAGGCTAACAGAAAAGATCTTCTACAACTAAAGATGTAAAGAAGGAACCATAAGGACATATGTAGGAGGGACAGTTACATGGTATAAGCAAGATCCATACCATCAGGTAGGTGACCCACAAACAGGAGTGTGATTACAATTGCAGAGATTCTTCCCAATGAGTAAAGGGTCTGAGCCCCACATCAGACTCCCCAGCTTGGGGGTCCTACACTGGGTAGACATTCCCCCAGAATGTTTGGCTTTGAAGGCCATTGGGGTTTGAGAGACAGCCAGAGGGCTGTGGAAAATAGATCCTGCTCTAAAAGGGCAAATAAAAAATTTTCCATGCTCTTAAACCCAGGGCAGAAGAAGTAATTTGAAAGAAGCCTATGTCAGACCCACTTGCTGATCTTGAAGAGCCTCCTGGAGAGTTAGGAGGCAATTGAGAGTCACCCTGGTGACATAGATGCTGGAAGCAGCCATGTTTTGGAGCTTATCCCACCACAAGGTCACTGCTGCTTCCAAGCACCGTTTTGGAACCCTCCCTCAAGCTTATTAGTGTCAGGACCCAGCCCCACCTGCCAGACAGTCAGTACCAGTCCTGGGATGTGACAAGCCAAGCAGCTATCTGAGCAGGGACACAGCCCCACCCACCAGCAGGCTGGCTGCCATAGGACCAGCTGAGCCTCCAGTCACTCTGCGACCTGGCTCTACCCATCTCAAGGTCCAGCCCCCTAACAGGGGATTGGCACCAGAACTGGGATACCTTGGGCACTGGCCCCACCAACATGTGGACTGAAACCAACTCTGACATATTCAAGACCCTGCAGTCAGAGAACCCATGACCCGAATCCTCACACCAGTGGCCCAGCACTAGCTCTGGAACTGAACCTCACCCAGTGGGCAGGCACCAGGCCCAGAACACCCTGGTCCCTGGCCCTGCCCACCAGCAGGTAGATACTGGCCACAGGGCCAGTGCAGCACTGCAACAAACATTGTCAGTATGTGACCAACTCACCAGTGGACTGGCACCAGCTCAGGACCCCATGAGCCCTGGCCCTACTCACCAGCAGGCTGGCACAAGCTCCTGGACAGCCAGGCCTGGCAGTCAGAGAACCTAAGACATAGCTCTGCCCATCAGTGGGCCAGCACTAGCCCCAGGACCTGGCCTCACCCATTAGTGGAAGGACACCAACTCTTAGACAACCTAGGCTCGAGTCCCACCTACCAGCAGGCATGGAGACCACTGTGGCCCTGCAACAAACTGTCTCATGAAATAGCCCTGCCAATCAGCAGGGTGACACCAGCCCTGGGATTCTGCCCCTGAGTTCATGGACCCACACACCGGTGGGCTATCATTAGCCCCAGGACCCCACAGGGTTCCATAGACAGCTGCCTTGTGATCTAACCCCACCCACCAGAAACAAAGAGGCTTCTCACAAGGCAGGGCCTGGCAACCAACTGGACTGTGGGCCAGCCACGCCCATTACCATGCCAAGGGTAATTAGTCTACTGAAACAGAAGGACACATGCAGCCCACATAGAGAGCACAGCTAGAGCTTATAGATCTGGTGAACAGAGTAGAGTGCACTGTTGGGCCACATAGGAATTTTCCTACATAAAATCACTCCTCAATGATCTGGAAACGTAACCAACCTACCAAATGCATAGAAACACAGAGAATCAGGCAAAATTTGACAACAGAGCAATTTGTTTCCAGCAAAGGAGCAAGATAATATCCCAGAAGTTGGACTAAGCTAAGTGAAGATAAACAATCTACCTGATAAAGAGTTCAAGGTAATGATCACAAAGATACTCAAATAACTTGTGAGAAGAATGAATGAACAGAGTGAGAAGTTATACGTTTAAAACAGAGAGTTAGAAAATATGAAGAAGGACCAAACAGAGCCGAAGAATTATCATACTAAGTGAAGTAAGTTGGATAGAGAAAGACAAATATCATATGATATTGCTTATATGCAAAATGCTAAAAAAATGATACAAAAGAACTTATTTACAAAACAGAAACAGACTTACAGACTTAGAGAAGGAACTTATGGTTACTTGGGGGAAGGCTGGGAGGAGGGATAGACTGGGAGTTTGGGATTGACATGTACACACTGCTATATTTAAAATAGATAACCAACAAGGACCTACTGTAAAAAGAAATAAAGTATAATTAAAAAGAATGAATGAACAGAGTGAGAAGACATAAGTTTAAAACAAAGAGTTAGAAAACATGAAGAAGGATTAAACAGAGCTGAAGATTACAATAACTTAAATAAAAAATACATTAGAAGGAATCAACTATAGATTTGATGGCAGAGATGAATGAGTCAACAAACTGGAAGACAGAGTAGTGGAAATCACTAAAGCTGAACAGGAAAAAAAATGATAAAAAAGAGGACATTTTAAGAGACCTCTGGGAAAACATCAAGCATTCTAATATTTGCAATATAGGGGTCCAGAAGAAGAAAAGAGAGAGAAAGGAGCATAGAACATATGTGGACATAATAGCTGAAAATTTCCCCAACCTGGAAAGGAAAGGGAAACAGACATCCAGGTCCAAGGAACACAGAAAGTCCCAAGCAGGATCAACCCAAAAAGGACCACACCAAGACATATTGTAATTAAAGTGGCAAAAATTAAAGAGAGAATATTAAAAGCAGCAAGTGAAAAAAAGCCAGTTACATACAAAGGAACTCCCATAAGGCTATCAGCTGAATTTTAAGCAGAAACTGCAGGCCAGAAGGAAGTAGGATAACATATTAAAAGTTATGAAAGGGAAAAACCTACAACCAAGAATACTTTACCAGCAAGACTTTCATTCAGATTTGATGGAGATATAAAAGTTTTACAGAAAAGCAGAAACTAAGAGTTCAGCACCACCAAATCAGCTTTACAAGAAATGTTAAAGGGACTACTCTAAGCTAAAAAGAAAAGGCCACAACTAGAAGTATAAAAATATGAAAGGAAAAAGCTAATTGGTAAAAGTAAATACAAGGTATGTGTAGTAAATCAATCATGTACAAAGTTAGTAGGAAGTTTAAAAGACAAAAGTTGTAAAATCATTTATATACACAATAAGTAGTTAAGGATACACAAAACAAAAAGCTATAAAATATGATGTCAAAACAGTAAACAGGTTGGTGGGGGACAAAAATGCAGGACTGTTAAAATGCATACTAACTTAAGAGATCAGCAACTTAAAATAATCACACATATAGACTGCTATATACAAACAACATGGTAGCCAAAAGCTAAAAATATATAATAGATACACACACAAAAATGAGAAAGGAATCCTTTAAAGGAATGACTTTAATGACACTAATTAAATCACAGAAGAAAAGAGGAAAAGAAAAAGAAAGGACAAAAACGAACTACAAAAACAACCCAAAAAGAATTTAAAAAATGGCAATAAGTACATACCTATCAATAATTACGTAAATGTAAATGGACTAAATGTTCCAATCAAAAGACATAGAGTAGCTGAATGCATACAAAAAACAAGACCTATCTATCTATCTGTCTATCTATCTATCTATCTATCTATATATATATATATTTATACTGCCTACAAGAGATTCGTTTCAGGTCTAAAGACACACAGACCGAAAGTTAGGGGACAGAAAAAGGTACTCCATGCAAATGGAAACAAAAAGAAAGCTGGGTTAGAAATACTTATATTAGACAAAATATACTTTAAAATAAGGACTGCAACAAGAGACAAGGGTATTACACAATGAGGGGGAGATTAATCCAACAAGAAGATATAGCAATTATAAATATATATGCACCCAACATAGCTTTGCCTAAATACATAAAGCAAATATTAACAGACATAAACGGAGAAAGTGAAAGTAACACAATAACAGTAGGAGACATTAACAACCCACTTACATCAAAGGACAGATCATACAGATAAGAAATCAATAAGGCAACACTGGCCTTAAATTACACATTAGGCAGGATGGATTAATAGATACACATAGAACATTCCATCCAAAAGCAGCAGAGTAAAAACATTCTTTTCAAGAGCACATAGAACATTCTTCAGTATAGATAACATGCTAGGACACAAAACAAGTCTCAATAAATTTAAGAAGTTTTAAATTATACTAAGCATCTTTTCCAACCATAATGCCTTGAGGCTAGAAATCAACTACAAAAAGAAAACTGCAAAAAAACACAGAAATGTGGAGTCTAAACAATATGACACCAAATAACCAATGGGTCACTGATGAAATAAAAAAGAAAATAAAAAATACCTGGAGGCAAATAAAAACAAAAACAAAATGATCTAAGACCTATGAGACCCATCAAAATCAGTTCTAAGAGAGAAATTTATAGCAATACAAGCCTACCTCAGGAAGCAAGAAAAATCTCAAATAAATGACCTAAACTTACACCTAATGTAACTAGAAACAGAAGAACAAACAAAACACAAAGTTACTAAAAAAAAAAAGAAATCATAAAAATCAGAGCAGAAGTAAATGAAATAGAGATGAAAAACAATAGAAAAGATCAATGAAACTAGACCTGGTTATTTGCAAAGATAAAGAAAATGGATAAAACTTTAACCAGTCTCAATAAGAAAAAAGAGTGAGGAACCAAATGGATAAAACAGGAAATGAAAAAGAAGTTACAACCAACACCACAGAAATAATCATGAGATTATTATGAAGTTATATGCCAATAAAATGGACAACATAAAAGATATGAAAAATTTCTTAGAAATGTACAATCTCCCAAGACTAAATTAGGAAGAAGTAGAAAATATTAGCAGGCCAATTACCAGTAATGGGACTGAATCAGTAATTTAAAAAACTTTCAAACAAATAAAAGTCCAGGACCAGATGGTTTCAAGGCTGAATTCTAACAAATATTTAGAAAAGAGTTAACACTTATTCTTCTCAAACTATTCCAAAATATGAAAGAGGAAGGAACACTTCTGAGCTTATTCTATGAGGTCACTATCACCCTGGTACCAAAACCAAAGACACTACTAAAAAAGAAAATTTCAGGCAAATATCACTGATAAATATAGATGCAAAAATCCTCAAAAAAAATTAGCAAAACAAATTCAACAATATGTTTCAAGGATCATACACTCTCATCAAGCTGGATTAATCCCAGAGATGTAATGTGGTTCAATATCCATAAATCAATCAATGTGATACACCACATTGAAAAATTGAAAAATAAAAATCATGATCATCTCAATAGACACATAAAAAGTTTTTGAAAAAAATTCAACATCCATTCATGATAAAACTAAACAAAGTGGGTATAATAAAGATCAACATAATAAAGATCATCTATGACAAGATCACAGCTAACATCATACTCAATGGTGATAATTTGGAAGCATTTCTTCTAAGATCAGAAACAGCAAGGATGCCCACGGTCACCAGTTTTATTCAACACAATAATGGAAGTCGTACTCACAGGAATCAGAGAAGTAAAAGAAATAAGAGGAATTCAAAATTGGAAAAGAAGTGAAACTGTCACTGTTTGCAGGTGACATGATACTATGCATATAAAATCCTAAAGAGGCCACCAAAAAACCCCTAGAACTCATCAATGAATTCAGTAAAGTTACAGAATACAAAATTAATATACAGAAATGTGTTGTGTTTCTATACATCAAAAACAAACTGTCAGAAAGATAAATTAAGAAACGATCCAATTTACAATTGCATCAAAAAGAATAACCTGTACTTGGAAAAATGTAAGACACATGAAATAAATTGAACAACCCTAACAAATGGAAATATATACCCTGCACATGGATTGGTAGAATTGATATTGTTAAAATGACCATACTACCCAAGGCAATCTACAGATTCAGTGCAATTAATATCAAAATTCCAATGGCATTCTTTAGAGAACTAGAACAAATAATTCTAAAATTTATAATATGGAAACACAAAAGATCCTGAATAGTCAAAACAATCTTGAGGAAGAAGAACAAAGTTGCAGGTATCAATTTCAAACTGTACTACAAAGCTGCAGTAATAAAAAAAATATGATACCAGCACAAAAACAGGCACATAGATAAATAGAACCAAATACAGAGCCCAGAATTGAACCCACACTTAAATGGGCAATTAATCTATAACAAAGAAGGGAAGAATATATAGTGGGGAAAAGAAAGCCTCTTTAATAAATGATGTTGGGACAACTGGACAGCTATATGCAAAGAATAAAACAGAGTCATAGATTCAGAGAACAAACAGCTGATTGCAGAGGGGGAAATGGTGGGGGGAGGAGAGAAATAGGTGAGGGAGATAGAGGGACATAATTTTAGATAGAAAATAAGTGAGTCATCAGTATGAAATGTACAGTGTGGGGAATATATTCTATAACGTGTAATATCTTTATAAGTTGACAGATGGTAGCTAGAATTATGCTGATCATTTTGAAATATATTGAAATATTGAATTGCTATGCTGTGTTTTATAACACAGTGTGGTAAGTCAGTTATAATTTAAAAAAATAAATAAACTCATAGAAAAGCAGATCAGATTTGTGGTTACCAGAGGTGGGGATTGTGGGGAGGAAGAATTGGATGAAGGTATTCAAAAGTTACAAACTTCCAATTATAAGATAATTTCTTGGATGTAATTTACAATGTGATAATTATAATTAACACTGCTGTATATTATATAGGAAAGCTGTTAAGAGAGTAAATACTAAGTGTTATCTTCACAAGGAAAATTTTCTCTTTTTCTAAAATTTTGTATCTATATGAAATGATAGATGTTCACTAAGTTTATTGTGGTCATCATTTCATGATACACATAAGTCAAATCATTATGCTGAATACCTTAAATTGACACAGTGCTGTATGTCAATTATATCTCAATAAAAATTGAAGAAAATAAATGATCCAATGGAATTTGCCTTGTTAGGTTTGAGACTTGCTTCGGACCCACATTCCCTTTCTTCTTTCCAATTTCTCTCTCTTGGAATGGAAATTTCAATCCTATGTTTATCCACCAATATACTATGGAAGCACATGGCTTATCTCATTTCACAGGTTCATAGCTGAAGAGAAAAAAACATGTAATAGGGAAAGCCATATTGCATTTGCTTTCCTAATTTTTATTCATTTTTTTAAATAACTTTATTGGAGTAAAATTGCTTTACAATGGTGTCTTATATTCTGCTTTAAAACAAAGTGAATCAGTTACACATATACATATGTCCCCATATCTCTTCCCTCTTGAGCCTCCCTCCCTCCCACCCACCCTATCCCACCTCTCTAAGTGGTCACAAATCACGGAGCTGACATCCCTGTGCTATGCGGCTGCTTCCCACTAGCTATGTATCTTACGTTTGGTAGTGTATAAATGTCCATGCCACTCTCACACTTTGTCCCATCTTACCCTTCCCCCTCCCCGTATCTTAAAGTCCATTCTCTAATAGGTCTATGTCCTTATTCTCATCACGCCCATAGGTTCTTCATGACAATGTTTGTTTGTTTAGTTGCTTTTTTTTTCTTTTTTAGATTACATATATATGTGTTACCATGCGGTATTTGTTTTTCCCTTTCTGACTTACTTCACTCTGTATGACAGACTCTAGGTCCATCCACCTCACTACAAATAACTCAATTTCACTTATTTTTATGGCTGAGTAATATTCCATTGTATATATGCACCACAGCTTCTTTATCCATTCATCTGTTGATGGACACTTAGGTTGCTTCCATGTCCTGGCTATTGTAAATAGAGCTGCAATGAACATTTTGGTACATGACTCTTTTTGAATTATGGTTTTCCCAGGGTATATGCCCAGGCGTGGAAATGCTGGGTCATATGGTAGTTCTACTTTTAGTTTTTTAAGGAACCTCCATGCTGTTCTCCATAGTGGCTGCATCAATTTACATTCCCACCAAAAGTGCAAGAGGATTCCCTTTTCTCCAAACCCTCTCCAGCATTTATTGTTTGTACATGTTTTGATGATGGCCATTCTGATGAGTGTGAGATGATATCTCATAGTAGTTTTTATTTGCATTTCTCTACTGATTAATGAGGTTGAGCATTCTTTCATGTGTTTATTGGCAATCTGTATATCTTCTTTGGAGAAATGTCTATTTAGGTCTGCCCATTTTTGGATTGGGTTGTTTGATTTTTTGATATTGAGCTGCATGAGCTGGTTGTACATTTTGGAGATTAATCCTCTGTTAGCTACTTCATTTGCAAATATTTTCTCCCATTCTGAAGGTTGTCTTTTCGTCTTGTTTATGGTTTCCTTTGCTCTGCAGAAGCTTTTAAGTTTCATTAGGTCCCATTTGTTTATTTTTGCTTTTACTTCCATTTCTCTAGGAGATGGGTCAAAAAGGATCTTGCTGTGATTTATGTCATAGAGTGTCCTGCCTATGTTTTCCTCTATGAGTTTGATAGTGTCTGGCCTTACATTTAGGTCTTTAATCCATTTTGAGCTTATTTTTGTATATGGAGTTAGGGAGTGTTCTAATTTCATTCTTTTACATGTAGCTGCCCACTTTTCCCAACACCACTTATTGAAGAGGCTGTCTTTTCTTCACTGTATATTCTTGTCTCCTTTATCAAAGATAAGGTGACCATATGTGCCTGCATTTATCTCTGGGCTTTCTATCCTGTTCCATTGATCTATATTTCTGTTTTTGTGCCAGTACCATACTGTCTTGATTACTGTGGCTTTGTAGTGTAGTCTGAAGTCAGGGAGCCTGATTCCTCCAGCTCCGTCTTTCTTTCTCAAGATTGCTTTGGCTATTCGGGATCTTTTGTGTTTCCATAAAAATTGTGATTTTTTTTTTGTTCTAATTCTGTGGAAAAACCAGTGGTAGTTTGATAGGGATTGCATTGAATCTGTAGATTGCTTTGGGTAATAGAGTCATTTTCACAATATTGATTCTTCCAATCCAAGAACATGGTATATCTCTCCATCTATTTGTATCATCTTTAATTTCTTTCATCAGTGTCATAATTTTCTGCATAAAGGTCTTTTGTCTCCTTAGGTAGGTTTATTCCCAGATATTTTATTCTTTTTGTTGCAGTGGTAAATGGGAGTGTTTTCTTAATTTCACTTTCAGATTTTTCATCATTAATGTATAGGAATGCAAGAGATTTCTATGTATTAATTTTGTATCCTGCTACTTTACCAGATGCATTGATTAGCTCAAGTAGATTTCTGGTAGCATCTTTAGGATTCTCTATTTATAGTATCATGTCATCTGCAAACAGTGACAGCTTTATTTCTTCTTTTCCGATTTGGATTCTTTTTATTTCTTTTTCTTCTCTGATTGCTGTGGATGAAACTTCCAAAACTATGTTGAATAATAGTGATGAGAGTGGGCAGCCTTGTCTTGTTCCTGATCTTAGTGGAAATAGTTTCAGTTTTTCACCATTGAGGACGATGTTGGCTGTGGCTTTGTAATATATGGCCTTTATTATGTTGAGGAAAGTTCCCTCTATGCCTATTTTCTGGAGGGTTTTTATCATAAATGGGTGTTGAATTTTGTCAAAAGCTTTTTCTGCATGTTTTGAGATCATCATATGTTTTTTCTCCTTCAATTTGTTAATATGTTTTATCACACTGATTGATTTGCGTATATTTAAGAATCCTTGCATTCCTGGGATAAACCCCATTTGATCATGTTGTATGATCCTTTTAACGTGCTGTTGGATTCTGTTTGCTATTAATTTGTTGAGGATTTTTGCATCTAAGTTAATCAGTGATATTGGCCTATAGTGTTCTTTCTTTGTGACATATTTGTCTGGTTTTAGTATCAGGGTGATGGTGGCCTCATAGAATGAGTTTGGGAGTGTTCCTACCTCTGCTACATTTTGGAAGACTTAGAGAAGGATAGGTGTTAGCTCTTCTCTAAATGTTGATAGGATTCGCCTGTGAAGCCATCTGGTCTTGGGCTTTTATTTTGTTGGAAGATTTTTAATCACAGTTTCAATTTCAGTGCTTGTGATTGGTCTGCCCATATTTTCTATTTCTTTCTGGTTTATTCTCAGAAGGCTTTGCATTTCTAAGAATTTGTCCATTTCTTCCAGGTTGTACATTTTATTGGCATGTAGTTGCTTGTAGTAATCTCTCATGATCCTTTGTATTTCTGCAGTGTCAGTTGTTACTTCCCCTTTTCCATTTCTAATTCTATTGATTTGAGTCTTCTCCCTTTTTTTCTTGATGAGTCTGGCTAATGGTTTATCAATTTTGTTTATCTTCTCAAAGAACCAGCTTGTAGTTTTATTGACCTTTGCTATCATTTCCTTCATTTCTTTTTCATTTATTTCTGATATGATCTTTATGAATTATTTCCTCCTGCTAACTTTCGGGTATTTTGTTCTTCTTTCTCTAATTGTTTTAGGAGTAAGGCTAGGTTGTTTATTTGGGATGTTTCTTGTTTCTTAAGGTAGGATTGTATTGCTATAAACTTCCCTCTTAGAACTGTTTTTGCTGCATCCCATAGGTATTGGATCATCGTGTTTTCATTGTCATATATTTCTATGTATTTTTTATTTCCTCTTTGATTTCATCAGTGAGCTCTTGGTTATTAGAGTAGTGTATTGTTTAGCCTCCAAGTGTTTGTATTTTTTGCAGATTTTTTTCCTGTAGTTGATATCTAGTCTCATAGCATTGTGGTCGGAAAAGATACTTGATACAATTTCAGTTTTCTTAAATTTACCAAGGCTTGATATTTGACCCATGATATGATCCATCCTGGAGAATGTTCCATGAACACTTGAGAAGAATGTGTAGTCTGTTGTTTCTTGATGGAATGTTCTATAAATATCAATTAAGTCCATCTTGTTTAATGTATCATTTAAAGCTTGTGTTTCCTTATTTATTTTCATTTTGGATGATCTGTCTATTGGTGAAAGTGGGGTGTTAAAGTCCTCTACTATGACTGTGTTACTGTTGATTTCCTCTTTTATGGCTGTTAGCATTTGCCTTATGTATTGAGGTGCTCCTATGTTGGGTGCATAAATATTTACAATTGTTATATCTTCTTCTTGGATTGATCCCTTGATCATCATGTAGTGTCTTTCTTTGTCTCTTGTAATAGTCTTTGTTTTAAAGTCTATTTTTTCTGATATGAGAATTGCTTCTCCAGCTTTCTCTTGATTTCCATTTGCACGGAATATCATTTTCCATACCTTCACTTTCAATCTGTATGTGTCCCTTGGTCTGAAGTGGGTCTCTTGTAGACAGCATATATATGGGTCTAGTTTTTGTATCCTTTCAGCCAGTCCATGTCTTTTGGTTGGAGCATTTAATCCATTTACACTTAAGGTAATTATCCATATGTATGTTCCTATTATCATTTTCTTAATTGTTTTGGGTTTGCTATTGTAGATCTTTTCCTTCTCTTCTGTTTCCTGCTTAGAGAAGTTCCTATACCATTTGTTGTAAAGGTGGTTTGGTGGTGTTGCATTCTCTTACCTTTTGCTCGTCTGCAAAGCTTTTAATTTCTCTGCCAAATCTAAATATGATCCTTGCTGGGTAGAGTAGTCTTGGTTGTAGGTTTTTTTCCTTCATCACTTTAAGTATATCCTTCCACTCCCTTCTGGCTTGCAGAGATTCTGCTGAAAGTTCAGCTGTTCACCTTATGGGGATTCCCTTGTGTGTTATTTGTTGTTTTTCCCTTGCTGTTTTTAATATGTTTTCTTTATATTTAATTTTTGATAGTTTGATTAATATGTATCTTGGCGTGTTTCTCCTTGGATTTATCCTGTATGGGACTCTCTGTGCTTACTGGGCTGGATTAACTATTTTCTTTCCCATATTAGGGAAGTTTCAACTATAATCACTTCAAATATTTTCTCAGTCCCTTTCTTTTTCTCTTCTTCTTCTGGGACCCCTATAATTCGAATGTTGGTGCATTTAATGTTGTCCCAGAGGTCTCTGAGATGTTCCTCAATTCTTTTCATTCTTTTTCCTTTATTCTGCTCTGCAGTAGTTATTTCCACTATTTTATCTTCCAGGTCACTTTTCCGTTCTTCTACCTCAGTTATTCTTCTATTGATCCCTTCTAGAGAATTTTTAATTTCATTTATTGTGTTGTTCATCACTGTTTCTTTGCTTGTTAGTTATTCTAGGTCTTTGTTAAACATTTCTTCTATTTTCTCCATTCTATTTCCAAGATTTTGGATCGTCTTTACTAACATTATTCTGAATTCTTTTTCAGGTAAACTGCCTATTTCCTCTTCATTTATTAGGCCTTGTGGGTTTTTGCCTTGCTCCTTCATCTGCTGTTTGTTTCTTCGTCTTCTCATTTTGGTTAACTTACTGTGTTTGGGGTCTCCTTTTCACAGGCTTCAGTTTCGTAGTTCCAGTTGTTTTTGGTGTCTGTCCCCAGTGGCTAAGGTTGGTTCAGTGGGTTGTGTAGGCTTCCTGGTGGAGGGGACTGGTGCCTGTGTTCTGGTGGATGAGGCTGGATCTTGTCTTTCTATTGGGCAGGTCCACATCTGGTGGTGTGTTTTGGGGTGTCTGTGGCCTTATTGTGATTTTAGGTAGCCTCTCTGCAAAAGGATGTGGTTATGTTCCTCTCTTGCTGGTTGTTTGGTATATAGTGTCCAGCACTGTAGCTTGCTGGTCATTGAGTGGAGCTCGGTCTTGGCATTGAGATGGAGATCTCTGGGAGAGTTTCACCATTTGATATTACGTGGAGCTGGGAGGTCTCTTGTGGACCAGTGTCCTGAACTTGGCTCTCCCACCTCAGAGGCACAGTCCTGATGCCTGGTTGGAGCACCATGAGCCTGTCATCCACACAGCTCAAATTAAAAGAGAGAAAAAGAAAGATAGAAGAAGGCAAATTAAATTAAAATAAAGAATATAAAGTTTTTAACATAAAAATAATTATTAAAATAATTTTTCTAAGTAATAAAAAAATAAGAAAGAAAGAAAAAAGAGAGCAGCGTAGCCAAAAAACAAATCCAGCAGTGGTAACAAGTGCTAAAAACTATAGTAAAAACAAAAAAACAAACAAAATAACAGACAGACAGGATGCTAGGTAAATTGTAAAACAAAGCTATACAGACAAAATCACACACAGAAGCATACACATACACACTCACAAAAAGAGAAAAAGGGAAAAATATATATATATATATATTTTTTTTTTTTCTCCCAAAGTCCACCTCCTCAATTTGGGATGATTCGTTGTCTATTCACGTATTCCACAGATGCAGGGTACATCAAGTTGATTGTGGAGATTTAATCCGCTGCTCCTGAGGCTGCTGGGAGAAATTTCCCTTTCTCTTCTTTGTTCACACAGCTCCTGGTGTTCAGCTTTCGATTTGGACCCACCTCTGCGTGTAGGTCACCTGAGGGCATCTCTTCTTCCCTCAGACAGGACAGGGTTAAAGGAGCAGCTGATTCGGGGGCTCTGGTTCACTCAGGTCGGGGGTGGGAAGGGTATGGAGTGTGGGGCGAGCCTGCGGCAGCAGAGGCAGACGTGATTTTGTACCAGCCTGAGGCACGCTGTGTGTTCTCCTGGGGAAGTTGTCCCTGGATCACGGGACCCTGGCAGTGGCGGGCTGCACAGGCTCCCGGGAGGGGAGGTGTGGAGAGTGACCTGTGCTTGCACACAGGGATTTTGGTGGCTGCAGCAGCAGCCTTAGCATCTCGTGCTTGTCTCTGGGGTCTGCGCTGATAGCTGGGGCTCATGCCTGTCTCTGGAGCTCCTTTAAGTGGCGCTCTTAATCCCCTCTCCTCGTGTACCAGGAAACAAAGAGGCAAGAAAAAGTCTCTTGCCTCTTCGGCAACTCCAGACTTTTTCCCACACTCCCTTCCGGCTAGCTGTGGCACACTAGCCCCTTCAGGCTGTGTTCACGCAGCCAACCCCAGTCCTCTCCCTGGGATCTGAGCTCCGAAGCCCCAGCCTCAACTCCCAGCCACCGCCTGCCCTGGCGGAGGAGCAGATTAGCCTCTCTGGCTGGTTAGTGCTGGTGGGCACTGATCGTTTGTGCGGGAATCTCTCCGCTTTGCCCTCTGCACCCCTGTTGCTGTGCTCTCCTCCATGGCTCCGAAGCTTCCCCCATCCGTCACCCGCAGTCTCTGCCCGTGAAGGGTCTTCCTAGTGTGTGGAAACCTTTCCTCATTCACAGCTCCCTCCCACTGGTGCAGGTCCCATCCCTATTCTTTTGTCTCTGTTTTTTCTTCTTCTTTTGCCCTACCCAGGTATGTGGGGAGTTTCTTGCCTTTTGGGAGGTCTGAGGTCTTCTGCCAGCATTCAGTAGGTGTTCTGTAGGAGTTGTTCCACATGTAGAGGTATTTCTGATGTATTTGTGGAGAGGAAGGTGATCTCCACATCTTACTCTTCTGCCACCTTGAAGCCGTCCTGGTGAAGAGAAATTTTAAGTAAGGATGAATCACCCCTCTACTCTCACCCACGGTTTGTATGAGGCTTGAATGAGACTTTGGGTTTTAGACTTTAGATATGATGCTGGAATCAGTTAAGACTTTCTGGGCTGTTGAAATGGAATTCATGTCTTTTGCATATGACAAGGACCTGAAATTTAGGAGGCTAAAGAATGAAGTATTATGGACTGAATATTTGTGTTCCTACAAAATTCATATGTTGAAGCCCTATGCCCCAAGTGACGATATGGAGATGGGGATCTTTTGGAGGTAATTAGGGTTAAATGAGGTCATAAGTGTGGGACTCTCATGATGAGATTAGTGCCCTTATGAGAAGAGACACCAGAAATGTTGCTCACTTTCTCCCTCTCTAGTCAAGAAGACAGCTCTCACCAGGAACTGAATTACCTGGCACATTCATCTGGACTTCACAGCCTCCAGAACTGTGAGAAAACAAATCTGTCATTTAAGTTGCCTGTCTACAGTATTTTATTATGGCAGTCTGAGCTGACTAGCATGCTCCACTGCACTACATACCTCTTGTCACATAGATTGATGTTCCATTTTCCACCACATGATGTCCCTTTATTCGTCCTCTTCTGTTGACTCAGAATGCCTTCCATTGACTCAGTTTATCCAAATCCTTTAATGTTACCTCAAATATTGCACCTCTTCTATGAAGCTATTCCAATCCACAAATACAGAATTTATTTATTTATTCTTGTAATAAATATTATTTGGTGGTTTCACATCTCTAGAATAACATTCAGTTTGTTCTGTTTTGTATCCAATATGCTTTAAAGAGGTCTGGCAGACCCATTAAACTATAAGCATCTTGAGGGAAGAATGTTATATCTCTGTGTCTCCCTATAATTTGTAGCATAGAGCATATTTACGAAAAGTAGGTACAAATATTTGTAGAATGACTAGATCCTTTATTTCCTGAATTTGGAGATTAATCTATATTTAATTTACTCTTCTGTCATTTGTCCAGCATAGAAGTTGTGAAACTAATGATAAAGCCATAAAGAGCTCTAACCCCAAATTCTTTTAAGAGAAAGTTATTTCTCATGGTTTCATACATACACACAGTTTGCATCATGGGTGTGCAACCTATGCAATTGCACAGGGCTCCATGCACAGAAGGATCCTATAGTTGATTTAAAGGTCTGCTATCAGTGACTTAATAATTTTATCTCAGAATTGTGTTTTCTAAGTGAAGTTTAATAAGACAATAGAGCATATTTGTGAGCAGAAGAAATACGCACAATATGCGTGTTTACTGTTTCTTGCCAACCCTTTTGCATATAGCTATTGTGGTACCTCATGAGTACAGAATTCTGGTGGACCCACAATGTGTGGGAGGTCAGTAATTCTCAAGGAAAGTATAAGGTAAATGAGCTACATTACTATGAATGAGTAAACTTGGCCACAGACAGACCCTAAGGACCACACTTTCCTTTCACACCAGAACTTGCTTCAAACACAGAAAGAAGGAAATTATGTTCTATGAAACAAGAACAACCATGGAACCTTATATTCTTTCTTACTCATGTTATTTCCTTGTATTAGCCAACCACACTTACTGAAAATGATGACATAGTTTAAAATGGAAAGATAGGGCAATCCATAGATCCTTATCTTTTCAGTCCTTTCTTATGCATCAGGAAGCCCGAAATAGAGAGTGTTGGTAGAATGTATGCCTATCAGGAAGTCAAATCAAAGCATTTAAGTTAGTTTTGTGCAGTATTTCCACTGCTCTGTTAAGAAAAAAATACATATGTCTGTACAAGATATAAAATAATAACTGAGTAATATATATGATTCCACATAAAATTTATATCTCTATTTAAATTGCCTTGCACAATACAAAAATGAATGGTATAATTTATGCTAATAATTTAAACATAAATTTTTCTTTACTCATAACAACAACAAGTAGCAGATAAAAAACACCTAAACAAGTCCAAAGAGAGACCACAGAAGAAAAGAAAAAAAAATATATTTTAGTAAATTTAATGGTATATTTTCCCTTGAAATTTGAACTTGGAACCCCCAATTTTTATCTTTTACTGAGCCTTGAACATTATGTAGTAGTATAAAATGTCCTTTGTTTTGTGGTTACATGGCTAAAACTACTATTCAGTTAATCTGACCCTTATTTTTACAGGCAACTCAAAATATGATTTTTCTCAAAAAGAAAGTACAATCATCCAATTAAAAATATCTGCCAGTACATCTTCTCACTTCCTCTAGTAGTGAAGTAATGTTTCGGACTAGGACTGATTTTTTTCCCTGTCATTTTGAAACAGGAGGGAAGGAGGCAGGGCACAACTTTTGAAAGAATGACATAGCCCAAGGACATGACATAAACTGATTAGAACAAAATGGATCCAAGATGGCAGACAAATTGACTTTTTCCACTAGATCTTGAGCCTCAGCATCAGCAAGCTCACATCAGCAAGCTAAATGACACACCCACAGTTGCCATGAAAGTTCCAAGACTGACCTTAATAAGGATAAAAAGGGGGCAGTGGCCCTATTCCGGGAAATCCCTGCCTCTTCCTAAAATAGCTGGAATACTCCCATTCATGAGCCTATGAATTTACCCACTCTTATAAAAACTGACAACCTCATACCCTGGTGCCTTTCTCACCTTCTGAGATGGCTCACACTCTGTGGAGTGTGTTTCTCTCTAAATAAATCCACTTCTTACCTTTCACTTTGTCTCTCACTGAATTCTTTCTGTGATGAGCCATCAAGAACCTGAGATTCATTAAGTCCTGAAACCAGGTGTGTGATCTCAGTTGGAAGACTGTGGGTTCTGGCTAGGTTCGAGTCCTGGCTACGTGGGTTCAAGTTCCAATCTGAGTTTTGGCCAGGTTCGAGTCCCAGGCACATGTGTTCATGTCTCAATCTGGGTTTTGGCTGGGTTCGAGTCCTGGCACATGGGTTCAAGTCCCAATCTGAGGTGCACAGTTTCAATTTCAACTCAGGCCTGCCCCATTTAATTTAGCTTGTGGCAATCATTTCTGCTGACACTATAATAAGGTTAGTAGTGTAAGCTTTGCAGTCAACCGGATCTGAATTTGAATCTTGTCTCCACTCATTTTCTGGGACATTTTGAGAAAGTTACCTATACTCTTTAAATGTTTGCTAAGGCCCATCCTCAGAGATTCTTATTTAATAGATCAGTATGGAAGAATAAGAATCTGACTTTGTAACTAATTACCCATGTGACTCTGATGTAACTATTCCACATACTGTTATTTGGGAAGCCTAGGATTAGATAATTTTTATGAAAATTATCTTTTGCACAATACAAAATGAAGTATACAGGCTCCTCAGATCCTTGCTGCACATGTGCCTTAGAATGATGTCCTTTTTGTCTCCTTGACAGGAGACAAAAGCTTCATTATAACACAATCCTCAATAGAATGTTATGCAGGAAGAAACAGGCATTTCTTGA
The DNA here is from genome assembly GCF_028021215.1 of Eschrichtius robustus. NCBI lineage: Eukaryota > Metazoa > Chordata > Mammalia > Artiodactyla > Eschrichtiidae > Eschrichtius > Eschrichtius robustus. The sequence continues at coordinate 72,392,931 of NC_090845.1, read as the reverse complement.
CCTGACTCAAAAGCAAAAAGACTGATCTTATTATAGGGTTATAGAATTTACCTGTGGTAGCAAGAAACACTACATAGTTCTCGTACCCAGTGCTATAAAAAAAGATAAATATGTGACCTAAGGAAAGCACTTTTCCAAAAATAGTTACCAATATATTGAGCCCTATTCTTCTGGTATACGAAGATGATGAAACAGTCATAAAATACAAAAGGCAAATTTGCAAGTGTGAGTGTGTAGACAATTGGAGATTAATGAAACATAATTAATTTGGATCTGTCAGTTATCCTTTAAAATAAAAAAAAAAAAACACGGAGGAGGATGAAGATGGTGGAGTAGCAGGATGTGGAGCTCCCCTTCCCTCACAAACACATAAAAAAATACATCTATAGGTGAAACAATTATCACAGAAAACCAAGTTTAAAAAAGGCCTCAGGATGGGATCAGCACACCTGGGAGGGATCAGTGAAGAAGGAAAGGTCCACACAGGGGAACAACTTTGCATGCTGGGGGGTCTGCTGGGATGAATAGAGGGGCTGGAGGGCCCTGGACTCTGCTCAAGAGGAGTGCACATGTTCTGGCTTGTTAGAAATCAGGGTGGAGAGAGACCACCACTGGCAGCTACTGCCTCACTGCACTTCCCAGTCCCAAGTACACACTGGGTGGGGCTACTAGTATGTGAAGTGGGTAGGTGCTGAATCTCCAGTGAACAGGACCTGGAAGAGGACTCAGTATAGCTGCACTGACACAGCCTAGTTGGCCTGGACTGAACCTCAGAGCCTATTTTCAGCATGCACGGAAGGGGCGGGTCCAGCTGTGGTGGACTTTGTTGGGGCACACAGCAGGGTGGGGCCACAGAAATGTATGTCTTTGGTGGACAGCCACTGGGGAGGAGTATGCAGTGATTCATTTCCCAGTGGGAGCCCTCTGGCTCTGCTCAGTCCATACCGCAACTTGAAGCTGGATCTGGGGTGGACAGGTCCTGGGAGAGGTCTGCCACAGGGACAGCCCAGGTCCCAGGAGACAGCACAACTACCTCAATTCCTGCAGCTACATCACAGTTGTACCTGCCACCAGCCCACTCTGCACCACAGTCTAACGTTAGGTCTTGGAAAAACACAACAGAGAAAAGGACATGACTGTGGGCTGCTCATCGGTAGAACTGCAGATGCCTGAGTGAGCAGTGCATAGATATGCTGTGAACACATGGGCCTCAATTGCTTCAGCAGTTACTTCCTTTGGTACAGAGCATGCATTCAAGGGCAATGGAGACATCAATTCAGACCCTCAGGGCACATACTCCAGCAACTGGGGAGCAGACCTCTCCCCTGCCAGGGCTGTAACAGCCATGAAGCAAAGAGGATACCCTACCCAACATTCAGCTCAGGCTCTGGACACCACAACACCAACCACACGTCCCATCAAGGGGATAGTGGTCAGCACTTCCTGAAGAAAGACATGGCTGGCAACCATACCAAAATCAGCCCTCATACCAAAAATATTGGACTCACACAGTCTACACAGAGATGTTCTCACATAAAAACATCCCTTCAAGACCACAGTAGATAACTGTTTCTCCTAACTTCAAAGAGACAGAGAAAATTAAGTAAATTAAAAAGCAGAGGGACTACTCTCAATTTAAAGAACAAGAGAAATCCCCCGAGATTAAAAAAAAATGACAAATAGCTCACCAGTCTACTAGACCCCAAGTTCAAAAAGGAGGTAATAAAAACACCAAAGGTATTAAGAAAGATTATTGATAGAAATGCAGATCACTGTAACAAGGAACTAGAAAATATAAAGATGAACAAATCAAAATTAGACAATCAATTGCCGAGATAAAAACCAATCTAGAAGCAATGAATAGCTGACTAAATAATGCAGGAGAACAAATAAGTGACCTGAAAGATAGAATAATGGAAATCACTCAAATAGAACAGCAGACAGAAAGACAAATGAAAAAATTAAATAAATAAATAAAAAAGAAAGCAACATATATTAATCTATGGGATAATATGAATCATGACACCTATGCATAAAAGGGGTTTCAGAAGAAGAAAGAAGGCACTCAGAAATGTATTTGAAAAAATTATGGCTGAAAAATTCATTCCCAAACCTAAAGAAGGATACCAGACACCAGGTACCAGGTACCCAGGTACAGGAATCACAAAGGGTCCCAAACAAGCTGAACCCAAACAGACAAACATCAAAACACATCATAATTAAAATGGTAAAATTAAAAGATACAGAGAAGATTCTAAGCTTGGCAAGACAAAAATAAAGTGTCAGTTACAAGGGAACCCCCATAAGGCTATTGGATGACTTCTCTGCAGAAATTTTGCAGGCCAGAAGGGAGTGTCCAGAAGGGAGTCTTGAAAGGGAAAAACCTGCAATGTAGGATACTCTACCCAGCAAGATCATCATTTAGAATAGAAGGAGAAATAAATAATTTCTCAGACAAGCAAAAACTAAAAGAATACAGCAATACTAACCCTACTCTAAAAGAAATATTGAAAGGTAGTCTCTAAATAGAAAGAAACAAGAATCTACAGGAAAGGAACGATCACAATAGGAAAGGCAAATATATAAAATAATTGAAGAGCACTTAAATAAACCAGTACATAGATTAAAAAACAATAAAAAAAGTTTCAGTAAAAGCAATTATAAATATAATCAACAAGAAAAGGATAGACATAAAGACATAAAATAGGATATCAAAATCACCAAATGTGGGGGAAGGAAGTAAAAATGTGCAGATCTTTTAGAATGTGTTTGAACTTATATGACTATCAGTTTAAAGCAAGTTAGTTTAGTTATGGTTTAACATACTTGAAGACCAGGGTAACCACAAACCAAAAAGAAAGGAACTCAAGCATTAAAAAAAAAAAGAAAAAAAATCATACCACAAAAGGAAAAATAAAAAGAAGAAGAAAGGAACAACAACAACAACAACAAAAAACCCTACAAAATCAACTGGAAAACAAGGTTTAACATGCCAATAAATACACACTAATCAATAGTTATTTTAAGTCAATGGACTAAATGCTCTGATCAAAAGATATAGAGTGACAGATTGGCAGATTGGAGGAAAAAACAAGAACCTACATTATGCTGCCTACAAGAGACTGACTTCAGGGCAAAAGATAAACACAGATTGAAAGTAAAGAGATGAAAAAGATATTTCATGCAAATGGAACTGACAAGAAAGTGGGGATAGCAACACTCATACCAAACAAAATAGGCTTTAAAACAAAGCCCATAAAGAAAGACAAAGAAGGACACTATATAATGATAAAGGGATCAATACAAGAAGAGAATATTACACATTTTAACACATATGCACCCACTATAAAAGCCCATAAATATATAAAACAAATACTAACAGATATAAATGGATAAATGGACAATAATACAATAATAGTAATAGACTTTAACACACCACTAACATCGATGGACAGATCTTCCAGACAGAAAATCAATAATGCAATAGAGGTCCCAATGACACAGTAGACAAGTTAAAATTACTTGATATCTACAGGACAATATATCCAAAACAAAAAGCAAAAACAAAAACAGAATACACATTATTTTCAGGCACATATGGAATGTTCTCTAGGATAGACCACATACTAGTTCACCAAAAATGCCTCAACCAATTTAAGAGGATAGAAATTATTTCAAGCTTATTTTCTGACTACAATGGTAAGAAACTAGAAATCAACCAGAAAAAGAAAACCAGGGAAAAAAAGAACACATGGAGACTAAACAACATGCTACTAAAAAGCAAATGGGTCAACAATGAAATCAAAGAAGAAATCAGAAAATACCTTGAGACAAACAACAATGAAAACAAAACCTTACAAAATCTATGGGATACAGCAAAAGCGTTTCTGAGAGGGAAGTTCATAGTAATACAGGCCTTCTTCAAGAAAAAAGAAAAACCTCAAATAAAAAAGCCTAACCTACCACTTAAAAGAATTAGAAAAAGAAGAACAAACAAAACCCAAAGTAGGCAGAAGAGGAAATAATAAATATCAGAGAGGAAATAAATAAAATAGAGGTACAAAATAGAAAAGATCAATAAAACTAAGAGGTGGTTTTTGGAAGAGATATAAAAAAATTGACAAACTTCCAGCCAGGCTCACCAAGAAGAAAAGAGAGAGGAAACAAATGAATAAAATAAGAAATGAAAGAGAAGAAATAAAAACTGATACAACAGAAATACAAAAAAAAAATCATAAGGCAATGCTATGAACACTTACATGTCAACAAATTAGAGAACTTGGAAGAAATCTACAAGTTTCTAGAAACATACAACCTGCCAAAATTGAGTCAAGAAGAAACAGATAATTTGAAGAGAATGATCACTAGAAGTGAAATAAAACCTGTAATTAAAAAAAAAACAAAACTGTTTGCCAGCAAAAGTCCCAGACTACATGGATTCACTGGGGAATTCTACCAAACATATAAAGAACTTGCACCTATCCTTCTCAATTTATTCCAAAAGACCTAAGAAGAGTGAACACTCCCAAAATCATTCTATGAAGCCACCATCAACCTGATACCAAAACCAAAGACACTACAAAAAATTATAAGCCAATATCTTTGATGAAGATAGAAGCAAAAATCCTCAACAACATATTAGGAAACAAAATCCATCAGTACAGTAAAAGGATTATATACCATGATCAAGGTGGATTCATTCTCAGGTCACAGGGATGGTTCTACACATGCAAATCAATCATTGTGATACACCACATTAACAAAAGGAAAGACAAAAACCACATGATCATCTCAATAGACATAGAAAAAGCATTTGACAAAATTCAACATCCATTAATGATAAAAAGTCTTAGCAACGTGGGTATAGAGGGAACATATCTCAACTTAATAAAAGCCATTTATGATAAACACACAGCAGACCTAATACTCAAAGCTGATGAAAGCCTTCCTGCTAAGTTCAGGAAGAAGACAAGGATGCCCATTCTCACCACTTCTATTCAAAATGGAATGGAAGTCCTATCCACAGCAATCAGACAAGAAAATGAAATAAATGGTATCCAAATTGGAAGGGAGGGGATAAAACTTTTACTATTTGCAGGTGACATGATACTCTATATAGAGAACCCAAAAGACTCCACACAGCTATTATTAAAACTAATAAATGATTTCAGTAAAGTAACAGGATACAAGATTAATATACAGAAATCTGTTGTATTTTTTTACACTAACAATAAAATATCAGAAAGAGAAATTTTAAAAAAAATCCTTGTGGGGAGAGAGGAGAAGATGGCGGAAGAGTAAGATGCAGAGATCACCTTCCTCCCCACAGATGCATCAGAAATACATCTACACATGGAACTGCTCCTATAGAATACCCACTGAACGTTGGCAGAAAACCTCAGACCTCCCAAAAGGCAAGAAACTCCCCACGTACCTGGGTAGGGCAAAAGAAAAAAGAAAAAACAGAGACAAAAGAATAGGGATGGGACCTGCACCAGTAGGAGGGAGCTGTGAATGAGGAAAGGTTTCCACACACTAGGAAGCCCTTTCGCGGGTGGACACTGCTGGTAGCGGAGGGGGGAAGCTTCAGCACAACAGAGGAGAGCACAGCCACAGGGGTGTGGAGGGCAAGCAGAGAAGTTCCCGCACAGAGGATCGGTGCCGACCGGCACTCACCAGCCCGAGAGGCTTGTCTGCTCACCCGCAGGGGCGGGTGGGAGCTGGGAGCTGAGGCTCAGGCTTCAGAGGTCAGATACCAGGGAGAGGACTGGAGTTGGTGGCGTGAACACAGCCTGAAGGGGGCTAGTGCACCACAGCTAGCCGGGAGGGAGTCCGGGAAAAGGTCTGGACCTGCCAAAGAGGCAAGAGACTTTTTCTTCCCTATTTGTTTCCTGGTGTGCGAGGAGAGGGGATTAAGAGCACTGCTTAAAGGAGCTCCAGAGACGGGCGCGAGTCGCGGCTATCAGCAGGGACCCCAGAGACGGGCATGAGACGCTAAGGCTGCTGCTGCCACCACCAAGAAACCTGTGTGAAAGAACAGGTCACTATCCACACCACCCATCCCAGGAGCCTGTGCAGCCCGTCACGGCCAGGGTCCAGTGATCCAGGGACAACGTCCCAGGGAGAACACACAGTGCGCATAAGGCTGGTGCACCGTGACGCCGATCTCTGCCACCGCAGGCTAGCCCCACACACTGTACACCTCCCTCCCCCCGACCTGAGTGAGCCAGAGCCCCCGAAGCAGCTGCTCCTTCAACTCTGTCCTGTCTGAGCAAAGAACAGATGCCCTCAGGCGACCTATGCACAGAGGTGGGGCCAAATCCAAAGCTGAACTCCTGGACCTGTGTGAACAAAGAAGAGAAAGGGAAATTTCTCCCAGCAGCCTCAGAAGAAGCAGATTAAAACTCCACAAACAACTTGATGTACCTGCATCTGTGGAATACCTGAATAGACAATGAATCATCCCAAATTGAGGAGGTGGACTTTGGGAGCAAGGTATATTATTTTTTCCCCTTTCCTCTTTTTGTGAGTGTGTATGCGCATGCTTCTGTGTGAGATTTTGTCTGTATAGCTTTGCTTTCACCATTTCTCCTAGGGTTCTGTCCATCGGTTTATTTTTTTTGTTTTTTTCTTTTTTTTTTCCTTACTTCAAAAAAAATTTTTTTAATAATTATTTTTTATTTTTTATTTTAATAACTTTATCTTACTTTATTTTATTTTATTTTAGTTTTTTCTCTTTCTTTCTATTTTTTCTCCCTTTTATTCATGCCGTGTGGATGAAAGGCTCTTGGTGCTCCAGCCAGGCATCAGGGCTGTGCCTCTGAGGTGGGAGAGCCAACTTCAGGACACTGGTCCACAAGAGACCTCCCAGCTCCACGTAATACCAAATGGCAAAAATCTCCCAGAGATCTCCACCTCAAAACCAAGACCCAGCTTTACTCAACGACTAGCAAGCTACAGTGCTGGATGCCCTATGCCAAACAACTAGCAAGACAGGAACACAGCCCCATCCATTAGCAGGCTGCCTAAAATCATAATAAGGCCACAGACATCCCCAAACACACCACCAGACGTGGACCTGCCCACAAGAAAGACAAGATCCAGCCTCATCCACCAGAACACAGGCACTAGCCCCCTCCACCAGGAAGCCTACACAACCCACTGAACCAACCTTAGCCACTGGGGACAGACACTGAAGACAACGGGAACTATGAACCTGCAGCCTGCGAAAAGGAGAGCCCAAACACAGTAAGATAAGCAAAATGAGAAGACAGAAAAACACACAGCAGATGAAGGAGCAAGGTCAAAACACACCAGACCTAACAAATGAAGAGGAAATCGGCAGTCTACCTGAAAAAGAATTCAGAGTAATGATAGTAAAGATGATCCAAAATCTTGGAAATAGAATACAGAAAATGCAAGAAGAATTTAACAAGGACCTAGAAGAACTAAAGAGAAAACAAACAACGATGAACAACAAAATAAATGAAATTAACAATACTCTAGAAGGGATCAATAGTGGAATAACTGAGGCAGAAGAACGGATAAGTGACCTGGAAGATAAAATAGTGGAAATAACTACTGCAGAGCAGAATAAAGAAAAAAAGAATGAAAAGAACTGAGGACAGACTCAGAGACTTCTGGGATAACATTAAATGCACCAACATGCAAATTATAGGGGTCCCAGAAGAAGAAGAGAAAAAGAAAGGGACTGAGAAAATATTTGAAGAGATTATAGTTGAAAACTTCCCAAATATGGGAAAGGAAATAGTTGATCAACTCCTGGAAGCACAGAGAGTCCCATACCGGGTAAATCCAAGGAGAAACACGCCAAGACACATATTAATCAAACTATCAAAAATTATACATAAAGAAAACATATTAAAAGCAGCAAAGGAAAACAACAAATAACACACAAGGGAATCCCCATAAGGTTAAAAGCTGATCTTTCAGCAGAAACTCTGCAAGCCAGAAGGGAGTGGCAGGACATATTTAAAGTGATGAAGGAGAAAAACCTACAACCAAGATTACTCTACCCAGCAAGGATCTCATTCAGATTTGATGGAGAAGTTAAAATCTTTACAGACAAGCAAAAGCTGAGAGAGTTCAGCACCACCAAACCAGCTTTACAACAAATGCTAAAGGAAATTTTCTAGGCAAGAAACAAAAGAGAAGGAGAACACCTATAATAACAAACCCAAAATATTTAAGAAAATGGGAATAGGAGCATACATATCGATAATTACCTTAAATGTAAATGGATTAAATGCTCCCACCAAAAGACACAGACTAGCTGAATGGATACAAAAACAAGACCTGTATATATACTGTCTACAAGAGACCCACTTCAGACCTAGGGACACATACAGACTGAAAGTGAGGGGATGGAAAAAGATATTCCATGCAAATGGAAATCAAAAGAAAGCTGGAGTAACAATTCTCATATCAGACAAAATAGACTTTAAAATAAAGACTATCACAAGAGACACAGAAGGACACTACATAAAGATCAAGGGATCGATCCAAGAAGAAGATATAACAATTGTAAATATTTATGTACCCAACATAGGAGCACCTCAATGCATAAGGCAAATGCTAACAGCCATAAAAGGGGAAATCGACAGTAACACAATCATAGTAGGGGACTTTAACACCCCACTTTCACCAATGGACAGATCATCCAAAATGAAAGTAAATAAGGAAACACAAGCTTTAAATGATACATTAAACAAGATGGACTTAATTGATATTTATAGGACATTCCACCCAAAAACAACAGAATACACATTTTTCTCAAGTGCTCATGGAACACTCACTAGGATAGATCATATCTTGGGTCACAAATCAAGCCTTGGCAAATTTAAGATAATTGAAATTGTATCAAGTATATTTTCCGACCACAACGCTATGAGACTAGATATCAATTACAGGAAAAGATCTGTAAAAAATACAAACACATGGAGGCTAAACAATACACTACTTAATAACGAAGTGATCACTGAAGAAATCAAAGGGGAAATCAAAAAATACCTAGAAACAAATGATAATGGAGACACGATGACCCAAAACCTATGGGATGCAGCTAAAGCAGTTCTAATACAGAAGTTTATAGCAATACAATCCTACCTTATAAACAGGAAACATCTCAAATAAACAACCTAACCTTGTTCCTAAAGCAATTAGAGAAAGAAGAACAAAAAAACTCTAAAGTTAGCAGAAGGAAAGAAATCATAAAGATCAGGTCAGAAATAAATGAAAAAGAAATGAAGGAAACTATAGCAAAGATCAATAAAACTAAAAGCTGGTTCTTTGAGGAGATAAACACAATTGATAAACCATTAGCCAAACTCATCAAGAAAAAAGGGGAGAAGACTCAAATCAATAGAATTAGAAATGAAAAAGGAGAAGTAACAACTGACACTGCAGAAACACAAACGATCATGAGACGACTACAAGCAACTCTACGCCAATGAAATTGACAACGTGGAAGAAATGGACAGATTCTTAGAAATGCACAAACTGCCGAGACTGAACCAGGAAGAAATACAAAATATGAACAGAACAATCACGAGCACTGAAATTGAAACTGTGATTAAAAACCTTCCAACAAACAAAAGCCCAGGACCAGATGGCTTCACAGGTGAATTCTATCAAACGTTTAGAGACGAGCTAACACCTATCCTTCTCAAACTCTTCCAAAATATTGCAGAGGGAGGAACACTCCCAAACTCATTCTACGAGGCCACCATCACCCTGATACCAAAACCAGACAAAGATGTCACAAAGAAAGAAAACTACAGGCCAATATCACTGATGAACCTAGATGCAAAAATCCTCAACAAAATACTAGCAAACAGAATCCAACAGCACATTAAAAGGATCATACACCATGACCAAGTGGGGTTTATCTCAGGAATGCAAGGATTCTTCAATATACGCAAATCAATCAATGTGATACACCATATTAACAATTTGAAGGAGAAAAACCATATGATCATCTCAATAGATGCAGAGAAAGCTTTCGACAAAATTCAACACCCATTTATGATAAAAGCCCTGAAGAAAGTAGGCATAGAGGGATCTTTCCTCAACATAATAAAGGCCATATATGACAAACCCACAGCCAACATTGTCCTCAATGGTGAAAAACTGAAACCATTTCCACTAAGATCAGGAACAAGACAAGGTTGCCCACTCTCACCACTATTATTCAACATAGTTTTGGAAGTGTTAGCCACAGTAATCAGAGAAGACAAAGAAATAAAAGGAATCCAAATCGGAAAAGAAGAAGTAAAGCTGTCACTATTTGCAGATGACATGATACTATACATAGAGAATCCTAAAGATGCTACCAGAAAACTCCTAGAGCTAATCAATGAATTTGGTAAAGTAGCAGGATACATAATTAATGCACAGAAATCTCTTGCATTCCTATACACTAATGATGAAAAATCTGAAAGTGAAATTAAGAAAACACTCCCATTTACCAATGCAACAAAAAGAATAAAATATCTAGGAATAAACCTACCTAAGGAGACAAAAGACCTGAATGCAGAAAATTATAAGACACTGATGAAAGAAATTAAAGAAAGATGATACAAATAGATGGAGAGATATACCATGTTCTTGGATTGGAAGAATCAACATTGTGAAAATGACTCTACTACCCAAAACAATCTACAGATTCAATGCAATCCCTATCAAACTACAACTGGCATTTTTCACAGAACTAGAACAAAAAATTTCACAATTTGTATGGAAACACAAAAACCCTGAATAGCCAAAGCAATCTTGAGAACGAAAAATGGAGCTGGAGGAATCAGGCTCCCTGACTTCAGACTATACTACAAAGTTACAGTAATCAAGACAGTATGGTACTGGCACAAAAACAGAAATATAGATCAATGGAACAGGATAGAAAGCCCGGAGCTAAACCCTCACACATATGGTCACCTTATCTTTGGTAAAGCAGGCAAGCATATACAGTGGAGAAAAGACCGCCTCTTCAATAAGTGGTGCTGGGAAAACTGGACAGGTACGTATAAAAGTATGAAATTAGATCACTCCTTAACACCATACACAAAAATAAACTCAAAATGGATTAAAGACCTGAATGTTAGGACAGACACTATCAAACTCTTAGAGGAAAACATAGGCAGAACACTCTATGACATAAATCACAGCAAGATCCTTTTTGTCCCAGCTCCTCAAGAAATGGATATAAAAACAAAAATAAACAAATGGGACCTAATGAAACTTAAAAGCTTTTGCATAGCAAAGGAAACCATAAACCAGACCAAAAGACAACCCTCAGAATGGGAGAAAATAATTGCAAATGATGCAACTGACAAAGGAGTAATCTCCAAAATTTACAAGCAGCACACGCAGCTCAACATTAAAAAGCAAAGAACCCAATCCAAAAATGAGCAGAAGATCTAAATAGACATTTTTCCAAAGAAGATATACAGATTGCCAACAGACACATGAAAGAATGCTCAGCATCATCAATCATTAGAGAAATGCAAATCAAAACTATTATGAGATATCATCTCACACCATTCAGAATGGCCATCATCAAAAAATATACAAACAATAAATCCTGGAGAGGGTGTAGAGAAAAGGGAACCCTCTTGCACTGTTGGTGGGAATGTAAATTGATACAGCCACTATGGAGAACAGTATGGAGGTTCCTTAAAAAACTAAAAATAGAATTACCATACAACGCAGCAATTCCGCTACTGGGCATATACCCTGAGAAAACCATAATTCAAAAAGAGTCATGTACCAAAATGTTCATTGCAGCTCATTTTCAATAGCCAGAACATGGAAGCAACCTAAGTTTCCATCAACAGATGAATGGATAAAGAAGATGTGGCACATATATACAATGGAATATTACTCAGCCATCAAAAAGAATGAAACTGAGTTACTTGTAGTGAGGTGGATTGAGTTAGAGTCTGTCATACAGAGTGAAGTAAGTCAGAAAGAGAAAAACAAATACAGTATGCTAACACATATATATGGTATCTATGGAAAAAAAAAAGTCATGAAGGACCTAGTGGCAAGATGGAAATGAAGACACAGACCTACTAGATAATGGACTTGAGGATATGGGGAAGGTGAAGGGTAAGCTGTGACAAAGTGAGAGAGTGGCATGGACATATATACACTACCAAATGTAAAATAGATAGCTAGTGGGAAGTAGCCGCATAGCACAGGGAGATCAGCTCGGTGCTTGTGACCACCTAGAGGGGTGGGATAGGGAGGGTGGGAGGGAGGGAGCTGCAAGAAGGAAGAGATATGGGGACATATGTATATGTATAACTGATTCACTTTTTTATAAAGCAGAAACTAACACACCATTGTAAAGCGATTATATGCCAATAAGTATGTTAAAAAAAATCCTTGTTAACATTGTGTCAAAAAATTTAAAAAACCTAGGCATAACCTTAATCAAAGGGTGAAAAACCTATACACTGAAAACAATAAGACATTGATAAAGGAATTTGAAGATTATTCATAGAAATGTAAAGATATCCCATGCTCTTTGATTGGAAGAATAATTAAAATGGCCATATTACCCAAAGTGATCTATAGATTTAATGTGATCCCTGTCAAAATACCCATGAAATTTTTCACAGAACCAGAACAAATAGTCCTAAAATTTATATTCAACCACAAAAGGCCCAGAATTGCCAAACCAATCCTCAGAAAAAAGAATAAAGCTGGAGGCATGACCCTTCCAGACTTCAGACAATACTACAAAGCTAGATTAATTGAAACAGTGTGGTATTGGCACAAAACTAGACATATAGATCAATGGAACAGAACAGAGAGCCCAGAAATAAACCCACACACCTGTGATCAATTAATCTATGACAAAGGAGGCAAAAATATACAATGGAGAAAAGATAGCCCCTTCAACAAGTGATGCTGGGAATGTTGGACAGATACATGTTAATCATTGAAATTAGAACACTCACATCGTATACAAAAATAAAATCAAAATGTTTTAAAGACCTAAATATAAGGCCTGAAACCATAAAACTTTTAAAAGAGAACATAAGCAAACTTTCTTGGACATAATTCATAGCAATATATTTTTAGATCAGTCTCCCAAGGCAAACTAAATAAAAGCAAACATAAACAAATGGGACCTAATCAATCTTAAAAGCTTTTCCACAAAAAAATAAAATCATTAACAAAACTAAAAGACAACCTACAGAATGTGAGAAAATGTTTGCAAATGATGCGATTGACAAAGGGTTAATATCCAAAATATAAAACAGTTCATATAACTCAATATCAAAAACAAAAACAAAAGAAAACAATCCAAACAAAAAATAGGCAGGGACTTCCCTGGTGGTGCAGTGGTTGAGAATCTGCCTGCCAATGCAGGGGACATGGGTTCGAGCCCTGGTTTGGGAAGATCCCACATGCCGCAGAGCAACTAGGCCCATGAGCCACAGCTACTGAGCCTGCATGTCTGGAGCTTGTGCTCTGCAACAAGAGAGGCCGCAACAGTGAGAGGCCCATGCACCATGATGAAGAGTGGCCCCCACTTGCTGCAACTAGAGAGAGCCCTCGCACAAAAACCCAACTCTCACTGAAGACCCAACACAGACAAAAATAAATAAATAAATAAATAAATATTTTTAAAAAATAGGCAGAAGACATAAGTAGATATTTCTCCAGAGAAGACATACAGGTGGCCAACAGGCACATGAAAATATGCTCAGCATCACTAATTATTAAAGAAATGCAAACCAAACTCACAATGAGGTATCACCTCACACTAGTCAGAATGGCTATCATCAAAATGTCTACAAATAATCAGTCCTGGATAGAATATGGAAAAAGGGGTACCTCCTACACTATTGGTGAGAATGTAAATTGACATAGCCACTATGGAGATCTATATGGAATATTAGCCATAAAAAGAATGAAATGTTGCCATTTGCAGCAACATGGATGGACCTACAGAATATTATACTAAGTGAAGTAAGTCAGAAAGAGAAAGACAAATATTATATGATATCACTTATATGTGGAATCTAAAATAATACAAATAAATCTATATACAATGCAGAAACAGACTCACAGACATAGAAAACAAATTTATGGTTACCAAAGGGGAATGGGAGGGGATAAATTAAGTGTATGGGATTAGAAGATACAAACTACTATATAAAATGGATAAGCAAAAAAAAAAAAAAAAAAATGGATAAGCAATAGAGATGTACTGTATAGCACTGGGAGCTATATTTAATATCTTGTAATTATCTATAGTGGAAAATAATCTGAAAAGCATATATTATATGCTTTTTAAATTATATATATAATATATGCTTTTCAGATTATATATATATTATATACATGTTATGTATATTATATATATATATATCTGTATAACTTTGCTATATACCTGAAACTAATGCAATATGGTAAATCAACTATCCTTCAATACAAATGGAAAAATACACATCTTAATAAAAATTAATCAAATTTCTATTCTTCTGGAAAAATCCAGCCTTACAGGATGCAAATGAAGCTATGTGGGTCAGGATGGGAGAAAGAATGGTGAAGACTTTTGAAATAGAGCTGAATTGTGCATGGGGAAAGACAATATAATGGTAAATTGGTGTTGGTAGAGAGAATTCAGACAGCCAGAGAACAATCTGTGGAGCTGTGATGTGAGAAATGGGCACAAAAAGTAAAGTGGGGATGTACCACTGCAATTTAAGCAAAGGCCCTTGCAGTAGGAAGCCTGTGAGTGCTCCTCTTACCGTTCCTTCCATGACTTACTGTTAACCAGATGTGATTGCTGCATTAATTAAAGAGCATTACAAGAACACATGGAGTACTTAATTGTGCTTGTTCCTGCTCTCTAATATTTCCACCTTTACCATTATGGTCCCAAACAGTTCATTACTGATAATTAATATTTATTTAATACTTTCTAATTGAAACTATTGTCAGGGGGTTGGTAAGGTTGAGTTACAGTATCAAATCATTTTTCCAATTTGCCCTGCTCTGCTTATTGCTCTGTTGGTTTCCCAGTTATTTCAACTTTCCTGAAGCTATACTCCCATGGTAGAGGAATCAGAGCAGCTCAAATATCAATAAATCAGCATCTCAAATAAATAGACATCAGTGGCTTTATTGTGTGACTGTGTATTCCCTGTGTGGAAGAGCAATGTGATGAATGTAATAGATATACTTCTGTCTCAAAAAGCAGATGGGCTGGTCAGATACAAAAAACAGAGCTACCATTTGGATATTGCCCCTTTTGCATGTCTTTTTTTGTACCAAAACTATTTAATTGTATATGTTCTCTCTCAGTATGTAATTATAAACCTTCTCATTTAAAATATTACATGAGAGTAAGTCATTATGACAATACATTTAAGAAAATAACTCAGAACCACCAATGTTAATCTCTGTCCAAGTTTGTAATCAAGAAGCTATATTTTAAAGAAACTAAGAAAGATGCCCTATCTTACAAGTTGGTAAGCTGGGTCTCAGATTAAGGAACATTTCATTCAAGGCAAACTTAAAAGCTAAATATGTGAAGTGGACATTTTTAGTATTTTGTATCAATGTAACTATTAAAAGTTCTTGATTACTTTTTTTCTTTTCTTTTTGATTTTTAATAGTTGATTTACAATGCTGTGCTAATTTCTGCTGTACAGCAAAGTTATACACATATATACATTCATTTTTATATTCTTTTCCACTATGATTTATCCCAGGATATTGAATACAGTTCTCTGCTACTGCTATGCAGTAGAACCTTGTTGTTTATCCATTCTAAATGTAATAGTTTGCATCTACTAACCTCAAACTCCAAGTACATCCCTCTCCCTCCCCCCTCCCCCTTGGCAACCACAAGTCTGTCATCTATGTTTGTGAGTCTGTTTTTCCTGAATTTTTTTTTTCTGAAAGACTTAGGGCCATAGAAACCTGAGTTAGATACTAATATGAACATGCATTCTTCATTATGAATTTTAAAGATCTGAAGATGAGAGACTGACAGCTCTGGAAAGTCATAGTATATTTATAACATAAGTAGGGGAGAAGAGTGATATTAATTAATATTGGTTTCAAATTTGTATCCTTAGCCCCACTAACTCTTCTTTCTTCTATACCACTTTCCTAGATACAAGGAAAGAAAAGAAGGTGGGACATAATTTACAGGTGGCTGAACATTACTTTAGGCTCTTTACTAATGTTTGATCATCTAGCTGCTTTATCCTTCCTGTCAGATTCATTTCCAGTCCATCTGTGTTGCAAAGCCATGGAAGTTTTAAAATATTTCTTAAGCGAAGTGTTGAAAGATAGTTTTTCTCTTGTGTTACTTTCTAGAAAGTCAGGAGAAATTGGTTTCATTATAAAGTGTACTGCATAGGAGCAACTCTTTTTTCATCTTCTTTTTCTTTCTTACTCTCATTTATCTTCTTTATTTCTCATTTGACCTCTTTTCTTTTCTTCTTTTCACTTTTCTTTCTTTCCTTCCTTCCTTTTTCTTTTCTTTCTTTTTCTTTCTTTCTTTCTTTCTCTCTTCCTTTCTTTCTTTCTCCCTTCCTTCCTTCCTTCCTTTCTTTCTTTCTTTCTTTCTTTCTTTCTTTCTTTCTTTCTTTCTTTCTTTCTTTCATTTTCTTTTACTCCTTCCTTCCTTCCTTTCTCTCTGTCTTTTCTTCTTTCTTTTTTTATTTTCCTGGAGCCACTTCTACATGCCATCAACACATGACAATCACAAAGGAGAATAGGTATGAAGTGGAAAGTGGCTTCACATTAAGAGTTTTCCATCTCGAACAGATGTCCTGATTTTCTATGAGACTGCTACTCCTAAACATTTCTTCTTTTTTTCTTTATTTTGGTATTTTTCTTGATATCACATTTTCATCTATAACATCATTAGGGACTGGCAGAAGAAGAAACGTGATGCTGATAACGTTCAGATTTCCAGTGTGAGGGGAAGACACCTTGCAAAAGACCCTTTTACTTGGCAGGAAGAGGAATTCAGAGACTTCTGTGACTGTAGTTTTCCATTTTAAACAGACGTTCTAGTTTCTATTCTTGATACCTATTTCCCCACTTCCTTTTTACCCCCTTCTGTGTTGATTTTGTTTTCATTAATGATTTAAAAAAGAAAGGGAGGGAAACAGGTCTGCCCTCTCCATTATTTATTCCTCCCTTGGCTATCAGGTGGCTTGCTTTTTAGAGGCATGTGTAATGCATCCTTTTCCTTGATGCAGTTTTGTGTACCATGGTTGCAATATCCAATCTCCCACCATATCTTTTGCTCTGAGGAAAAGAAATATTTTACTTAAATATTAAAAGGTATATTAAAGTCTTTCCATATGTATGTTTTTCATCCATTTTTATATTGAAATATGACCTCTTAGTTTCAGAAGATTTGTCTCTTTACAAATGAGCAGAAATGACCTGTCAAGATGATTTTGGCAGTGTCTCCATTAGTGGAACTGAAAGTAAAAAGAAAAAACAAATACAACAAAATAAAGCATGTAGTTTGATAAATTTTGTCCAAAAGAGGTACATGTCCAAATACTGATAATACTTTAGTCTCACCTTTTCCAAGAAGCTTTCCCTAACCACCCCAGCCTTCACTAATCTCTGCTTCCTCCAAGTTCCTGTGCTGTCAGATGTTTATGGAAAGCAATTTTAGGACAACATAACTTGCCCAAGGTTACAAAAAAATAAGTGACAAAGCTAGGATTTTAACTCAGGCAGTATGGCTTCAGAGGTTGCCTGTACTTTTAGTCAACATTCTATACCACCTTCCTTGACAGACCCTATGATATGAGAAAAAACATTGATTAGGTAAATTTATAGCTCTGGAAGAATATAAGTAGAGGATGTTGTACATGTTGGTTTGCTTTCATCACATAATTTCCTTTTAATCAAAGTATGACTGTAAAATGTGTTGATTTAAAGGAAGAGGAGAGCATCTAAGAAGTCCTGAAATGCTTATTCTTTAAACTGACTCTTACATTTTCTTGACATGTGCTGGAGGTGGAGAGATTAGGGAGAAGGGTGGAGATAGGAATTGGAAAGTGTTCCTGGTCAGCATTATTTTGGAAACCTCAAGGGCAGAAGAGAGTGAATTAACTATATAAGCCTAGCTGAAAACAGTACTGGGCCATAGAGAAATCCAATTCTGTAGCCTACTGTAGCTTGGTTAGTGGGCTTGGTCCTCATTAGCACTGTTGTTGTATTGATACTTTCCAATTCACGGATATTTGTGTATGTGTCTTAATCTAATCTCCCCCCTCTCCTACTTCACTTCTTAGGATACCACAATGTTTCTAAAATGCCTTCAGGTTTTTAAACGATTGCCCCAGGGAATATCTCTCAACTTTCACCTCTTTACTTTTCCCAACCCTCTTACAGGAGAAAAAGAAAAGATTTTAAAAATTGTGAAGTTTTAAATAAAAGGAAGGAAGAGGAAATGACCATATACAGGTTAATGCTTATATATGCTGGGTAACAGAAATGAAAAGCATATTTCTTTTATAAAATTCAAGATGGTCACTTGACTTGAGCTTTTCTAGGTCTCAGCCATCTGGTTCAGCTCCACTGCTTCATAACTGTGTGACTTTGAGCAAATTCACTCCTCTTCTTTAGGCTCTTTTCCTCATTGATGAATGAGATTGTTAGATCAGCCAATCAAAGAGCTTCTCAACTGCATCGATGTGGTGGTTCTTTAATGCTAAGGTAAGCTCCAGCAGGGAATTATCCATGAATATCTCTGACTTGTATCGACTTCCACCTTCTAATGTCAATCTATGCCCTTAAACACACATATCACCAAAGAAAATGATATCATAATAATAGCTAATAATTAGAGTGGTCTTCACTATGTAGCAGGCATCATTTTAATCAATTCCCATGTATCTGGTCTTCACAACCACCCTAGGAGATAGGCACCATCATTATCTTCCTTTTATAGAAAAGGAAACCCACCCCCATAAGAGAGGCTAAAACACTTGGCCAAATTCACATAACTAATAAGTGGAAGAATTATAATTTGAACTCAGCCGACCTGGCTCCAGAGACCATACACTCAACTACTATACTACATTGATAACACAATAGTATTTGGAAAAATAATAAATGTTGATTTTAAAAATGCAAAATGAGACATCAAATAGCAAATATTTACAAACCCTCTTCTCTTCACAGAATTCCAAAGGATACACAAATATCCAGCTATTTATGCATTGCTTTCCCTTCCCTAAAGTTAAAAGCAATCAACATTATTGAACTTTTCATATACTTGTTTTACATTTTCAAATCTACCTTAATGGGAACACAGTAAAACTCATAAGGGACTGGATTGAGCAGAGCAGATTCCATCCATCCATTTATAAATAGCCACATCCTTGTATGGATAAGAGGTTTACTCTTTAGATATGACTAATCTGCCTAGTTGCAGCTGAGTTCTTGTCTGAAAATGGGCCACAATGTATCATGTGTGATGTGTAAAAGTCACATACCTTTAACCACTTATAAAAAGCTATTGGCCTTGGCTGTTCATAACAGAAAAAAATATATATTTGCGACTAAATTAAATCCCTTCGATCAAAGAACATTCAAAGCCATCTTGCTCTCTTGTACTTAGGTAATGCCCAGTCCCTGATGGCAGATTTTGATGACAGGTGTAACTGCTTAATTCAAATTGATTTCATACACACACAATTCACACACTCCATTTCACCATTTTCTATTTCTTTCTGGAGATACTTAAAGGGCACTCTTTACTGCACCTCTCCCACGTTGCCTTTAGGTATGCATTTACTGGTAACTATTTTACAAAGGAAGAGATCACATTAAGGTCAAGTAGTGATTATTATGATCTCTCTAGTTGACTGAGTCTACACACACACAGTGAAGTGGATAATTGAGACAACTATCAAGATAATTCGAGGCAAAAAAGAATTATTGCTTCAATTATCTGACTATTTCAGATGAGTGTGTTTTGAACTGAATTACCTACCTAATTGCTTCAATTTTCCACTTCACTTTGTGTGGGTGCCGCCAAGTTGCTAGGGTGCTAAGCTGATGAAAATCTACTGTTTTCCCCATTTAATTAAACTATTTTTACACTAGTTTGCCTTTTTAAAAAATAGTCTTCAGGAGGAATTCTAGGTTGTTTCAGACTTAGAGAATTGAATTCCAATATGACCTTGGGTAGTTAATGGTACCTCTCAAGACACTATGGAAAATTTAATAATCTTATAGGACTCTTCCACGTCTGACATTCTATGAATGATTTTGTTTAATCAAACCAGTCTTAGAGACGTCTGGAAAAACAGTAAAGCTTAGTGTCAGGCCACTTCTATCCATACGGCTGACCTTCATGTTGATGATGATGGACACTGACAGCCTGTGGCTGGATCCTCATCTCCAAAGCTGCTGTTCCAGGAACAATCTTCTTTTTGCTACAGAACTTTGCTGGTTGCAGCCTTGCTCTGAAAATTTGGCTAGAAAAGCTCTATCATTTTCAAGAGAAAAATATCTTGTGTGTTTGTGCATACATGCATTAGAGTGTTTGCTGCTGCTACTGCTCCTGCAAAGCATTTCCTCACCAGAGCAGTGACTGTTAAGAGGCAGCAGAGACTGGCTGCAAGGAATACCAAGAGGAAAGTGAAGGGTGAGTCTAGTGGAGTTGCCTGGAGGCATCAAATACTTATTAAATGAAACTGTCAAGCTGATTTTCAGAGGGCTCTGTTTCAGAGACCTGTAAATGAGTTGAATTCATTTTCCATGCCAATTACTTGGAGTCCAAGTTTCTACAGTAGCCTGCTATTAGCCTCTTATGTAAACACTATCAAGTGCTTATGTATATCTTATGGAACCAAGCAGACTCAACAGCTGAGCTAAGTTTTACTTGCAAGTAGAAGACTGTATTGGTAGATTGTTCACCCTTACTCTGGAAAGATAGTCATCAAACCAATTCTGTCTCCTTAGGTTCAACTTGTCTAAATAATATGTTAATTAACTTGTTGATGAGCTATAATCATATTGATAGAATTTCCTGAACTGAGTTGACAGCCATATCTGTAGGCAGTCTTAACCATCTTAGAATCATTTGAATGTGGAAGGGAAGTTGATGAGCCATCCCCAGACCACATTCAAACGATTCACGATGCTGTCTGAACAGATTGTTGAATATATGATCACATTTTCCAAACTTCTTGTTCTTTTTATATTTTCTCCATGGTAAATTGAAGTTCAGAGGTAAATGCCAGATTAGAAAAGGCAAAAATACAGCTTTTCCTATTTCCTGCCCTATGCTCTCACCATGAGACCCAGAGTTTGAAATATTTTTCTTATTACAAATTCATAAAATATAATGTATTCCTTTACTGCTAGAAAAAATAAAGACATCCATAATTGTGTGTGATATATAGTGGTATTTGGTGTATTTTCTCAGAGTTCAAAATCTTGCAAGAAATCATTAAAGACACAGTAAAACTGTTTTTCAAAAAATCTCCTCAATGCCTTTAAAGATCAACATGACTACAGAGTGAATAATCATGAGAAAGTAGCAACAAACATTTTCCTTTAATGAAGTATAATGTTGATGAATTTTCTTCTTATAATTGTCACTTTAGGCAGCTATGTGTTGGTAAATTTTGCATTCTGATTCTGGGAAGAGGGAAAGCTTTATGGGCAGGTTACTAGTGCAGTGGTACAGGACACCACACTCAGAAGGGTGTCCAATGCTTAGGGTTTAATGCTCTGAAGTAACTGTCTTAAACTTCTTAGTAATTTTATCTTTGAATTGTGTTTGTACATAAAGTCCAAAGAGACAATGGGTTATGTGACAGGAGTTTGGAGCTTGGCTTCATGTTGTAATCCTTCCTCTCACTGCTTCTCTGCCTCCCCAGGATGAGTTCTCAGTGCCCATGGCTGCCGAACAACCATTGTTGCCCTCTGACCCTGTGGAAATAATTGAGGTCCCTGTAAGTCTTGGACTAAGGCATGGTGGTAGCCATACCTTCCCTGGGCTGATGGTGTCATGGCCTAGGTGAGAGTGAGCCTTTAGCCCATCGACCCCTCCCAACTCAGGAGTAAGTCCTAATGTTCATTCACTTTTGGAGGTCCTTCATTCACTGCAGGTAGGATTTTAGGAAATAAAAATGCCTTGCTAGACTCCACCCTCTCTCCAAAAGGGTATGGCACATTGATCTAGCAGCTGGCAGAGGGTAGAACCCTGCGGCTGATGGGCATGCACCAAGTAGTGCACTTACCCCACAAGTATCCCTATCTCTGAGGGACTGCAACATTAGAAGTCAAATAAAAAACACTGACAGGTCAACAAAAAGAAAGAAATAAGCTTTAACAACATATTTTTCTGCTTTTAAAATAAGAGTTCCCACATTTTAATTTTGTACTGGGACCCACAAATTATGCAGCCTGTCCTGCAGAAAAGATAGTCAAACCAGCAAATTTTAGATGGCAATCTAAGTGGCCGAGTAGCAAGCTTTGACCATGTTAACAAGATTTCCTAATGTGAGCATGCTATGGTGGTTCAAACCCTATATAGGGGTCATGAAATCTGTATATGAGACAACTCTGTCAATGACCTCATTCTGTGATTGTGAAAAAGATTATTCTCTGAACTTTAATTTCTTCATTAGTAAAATGAGAGGGTTATTTTCTGTGCTTTTCAAGTCCTTCCAATGTTAACATTCTGTGCTGTGAACATTTTGTCAGAAATAATTTTGCTTTAAGAGCTAAAGGACAGTATAGTAATTATATCCTCTCTGTATCAGTGGATCTCAACAGGGGCAATTTTGCCCACCAAGGAATGTTTGGAAATATCTGGAGACATTTTTGATTGTCACAGCTGGGATGAGGGTGCTACTGGCCTCTAGTGGAAAAAGGCCAGGAATGCTGCTAAATATCCTACAGTGCACAGGGCCGCCCCACACAACAAAGAATTTTCCAGCCCACAATGTCAGTAGTGCCAAGGTTAAGAACTCCTGGCCTATATGAAAGACATACTTTCGCTTTAGGATTTGTATAAATGTCCCATTCTTTTCTTTAACAATGGGTTAAGGCATGATAATGTTAGAATCAAGGCTTAATAACCAAATCAAACACAAAAGATGTTGACTAATGTTGCTATTGGATTCTGGTCTCTGGAAACAGGAACATCTGTCTGCTGTAATCTTTTGTTTGCCAAGATAGGAAGAGAATAATTAACTGTAGTTATAAAACTCTCTCACGCATAAAGTCTGTAGAAGAATAAAAAGTTAAGACTGCTTTATTAGGCTAATAATTGAGCAATTTTTTCCACTGGTGAACTTTATTGTGTTGGTAGAATGTTGAAGATGATGATTTCTTTGCAGCCGTCATATTTTCACACAAGAAATAAGCAGAGAGCTTTCTAACAAAGCTAGTCATCGCTATCACTAATAACACAAAGAATTATAAGGAGGATGTTACTGGCTAACTCCAAGATTTATTTATTCATTAATTCATTAATGCATTCATTTATTCAATAATTTTAATTAAAATTTTACAGTTTGCCATGATTTCATAGAATATAGTGATTAATACTACTACTAATAATAACTCTAGATAGGTCCTTGTTTGCATCCCAATAGTTGTTGTGAGGCATACTCAAATAGCTAAACCAAATTTGTAATATATAAAGTGATAGCTACAAAGAAAGTGTAGAGTTAAGTGCCATAGGTTGTAAAACAAAAGAGAGAGAGTTCTTTAGGAGTTCAGGGAAGAGAGAGGTTGTTTTTGACTGGTGTGGTCAGGAAGTCTTTGTGTAATTGGTGATTATTGAACTGGATTTTATTCACATAACAGAATTTGAATAACTGCATTATCTGTCGTATAGTGAATACCCAAGTGAGGAAGGTAAAAAATACAAATGCATTCTTATGATCAGATTTCTGTAATGAGATTGTGTATAGACAGAGCTTTTTTGATTGCAAGTATCAGAAGCCCAAATCAAACTAAATTAAGACAAAAAAGCAGTTTGTATTTGGAATCCTGGGGTATCTCAGAGAAACTGGGGACAGAAATTAAAGAAGAAAAATGAAGAATGTGTGCAGAAAGAAGCAGATTGTAGAGGAGGAGCATCCTGATTGAGTTTCAGACTCCAGTTCCAGTGATTCATGAAACCCAGCTGCATTTCCTCTGAATCCCTGGAACTGACAAGGGCCTTGGTTTTGGTGCCCACCCTACATTAATCAAGTATGGTTAGAAATGGAGATACATATTATACTCACAAGTCAGCACTCTCAGTTGCTATGAAAGGAGTTGGAGTGTGGTAGCAATTTCCAGAAGGAAAGCATTCTACAGGAATAAGGGAGAAGTATCTTGGGAAAAAGGTGTCTACCAGACATAGATAGTTCTAAGGCCCTTTGAAATTAAATGACATACCTTACATTTATAGAATGATAAATGCAAACCGATGTGTACAAACATGAATTGTCTCACCTAAACTTCAACAGAGTCTTATGAGGAATGTTCTTTTATAACCACAATGCTTACAGATGAGTAAACCCAGTCTTTAATGGGTAAAAATAACTTGATCAAGGTAATATATAAATCTGATAAGCTAGGGAGCCAAGATTAAAACACAGATACGCTGACTCAATGACTACACAATACGGCCTCAAACATTTTTGTGAAATAGTTGCAAAGCCAGCTTCATGGTTATATGATCAACACAGTCATACACGGCCACATGCTCAGAAGGGCCTCATGCTTGGGGTTTAGTGTTCTGTGATACTGTCTTGAAATTCTTAATACCTTTATCTTTGAATTTATGCTTTGTAAGTGATGTCCAATGGGACAATGGAGCTTGTACTAGGGGCTTGGAATCTCGCCTGATGTGCAACCCAGCCTCCCCCACTTCCCCGCTTCCTTACAAATGTCCCTGTGCTTAAGGGAGTGTGACATTCAATAACAAATCAAAAATATCAAGTCATGTTGTGGGAGAGACTGTAAAAGAAAAAAATATATATGTTAGTGTCCTTAAGAAAACTTTTCCCCTTACTGTTTGAACAAGGAGTCTTTCATCTTCATTTTTCATTGATCACTGAAAATTATGTAGCCAGCCCTGAACAGTTGTTAGGAATGCTTTCTATGGCCAAATAGAGTTTCTGCGGGCCAAAACCAATTGCCTAACAAAGAGATAAAAACATTATCTGTAGTCTAGCTATCTCAGATCACCATCCAAGAAAAAAGTAACTAATACCATCAGATATGATTAAAGCAGGTGCATTAGGCCCCCATAACTAACTATCCAGAAGCATCATGGCATAGTGATTTTGAGTGCAGATTCTAGAACCAATTGCCTCAGTTCATATCCTATCTTCCTTGATGTGTGTCCCCAAGTAAGTTAGCATCTCTGTGTTTCCACTTCCTTATGTGTAAGGATGATGATAATAATACTAATACCTATTTATAGAATTTTTATGAGGATAAAGTGAGTTGATATATGTAAATATATGCAATATATATAAAATGTGCTTTGAACATTGCCTGGTACTTAATAAGTACTCAGTAAATTTCACTATTCTGAATAGCTATGGACCCAATATATGAGGACAATTCTATAGCATAATTAATAAATGTTATCACAGAGCTTGTGTCCAAAAAAAATTACTAACTTCAACTTGAACTTTAATTATCTCAAGTATACAAGCTTACTAACATTGTTAGTTTCCCAGAAAATGTTTCCAGTGCTTAATAAGTCATGGAATACACAGTTCAATGTAATAAAATTTCATTCCATGAGGAAAATATAATGAGGGCACTGTGTAGAACATGTGCAATCTTGAAAAGTATTTGGATTTCAAGCAAAAATATTCTAAATTAAGTTGAACTTTAGTAGTAAGTTCAGCATACAATGTTTTTGTAATTGTATGCCTTTAGTCTTGCAGCCCAAGAGGTCATGACTATAAATACACACAGAAGAGACCATTGCTTAAATGAAATTACATATATAAATCATCTAGCATAGTTCCAGGCATAAAGTAGATGTTCAATAAATGATAGCTATTATCATTAATATTGAAGTCTTTTGAAACCTCAGTGACTAGAATGTAATTTGACTCTCTGACCACTGGGTCATCTTTCTGAAGTGATTGAAACTGAGCTCTTTTAAAGGATTTCAGATCGTCTATTATAATGCTGCATTTTATGGTTGAATAAATCAGTGGCTATTACCTTTTGGAGAAGAAAATGAAGAAAGGAATGTTATGAGAAATGTCACAAATGTGAATTTTATGGACAGTTTTATGAAAAAGCCATTAGATGGCAACAGTAGTTCACAAAGATGTTATGCTATTTAGTATGGTTACCTACAGGTGCTGACTGACAGTGTAAAATCACAGAAGCATCAACTCCCAGAGCTTCGAGTACCTGTGGAAACATATAACACAGTGTCAGGCTTATAGAAGGCACTCAATAAATGCAAGCATCCTTGTCTTCTTCCTTTGAGATTGTATAGTTCAACGCACCCCCCGCCTCAGTTTTGCAAATGAGGAAATGAGAGGGAATAACCTGACAAGATTATACAAGTAATTTTCTGATTGAATAGGAAGTAGAATGTCTATAAAATGTCTCAGAAGACTCAGATCATGTTCTTCTCCATTTTGAAACAAACCAGTGAACCCTGAGAGGAGAGCTTGGTATACATAACAACATGAGTAGTGAGAGCTCCCATTCTCTTAAAAGCAAAGCAACCCAAAGCAGCAGTTACAACTCATAGAAACTCTACCCTATGAACAAAGACTCAGCTATCTCTGTCCCAGCAACTCCACACCCCCTTCTCCCCAGTCTGCTAAACAATATTACCTGCAAGAAAATGGCTAAAATAATCATACACTCTCCTAGAGCTAGATGAGACTTTATCCAAACTTTTCCCCAAAACAGGAATTCCTTTTCTACCATCTCTAACAGGTTTTATCTTGTGAAGACTAAAAAAAAGTCCAGTTCTTTCAACAATCCCTTGTATGGTTATTTTCTGAAACTTCCAGAGACACTGTAATTAAGCAGAGTCAATATTGATGTACCCAACTATAATAGATTTGATTATTGGTTCCGATTTTTCCCTCCCTCGTTAACAGAGTTATGCATCCACATACTTTGCCAGGTACATTTGTAGTATCCTCCCAATACGGGTGAAGTATACTTGGCTTTGTGACTTGCCTTGGCCAATGAAAGTTTACTGGAAATGATGTCAGTGAATGTTTAAAATGTACTGGCATGTATTGGCTTGTCCTCTTCCCCTCCAGTGATATGTCTTGAGAAGTATACTTCCTGAGTAGCTGCTAGTCCAAGAAGAAAAACAGGGAAAATGAGGAACAGACTTAAATCCAATTCATGATGTATCTGAACCCAATCAACCCGAAGTCTAGTCAGAGATTGGCAAATGAGTCACAAACTCATGAGTGGGAAATATAAATGCTTGCACTGTAACTCACTGAGTTTTGGGGGCAGTTTATTACATAATATTGTTTGAAACAGTAGCCAGCCAAGACTTCCCATGATTGACTGCTGAGCATAGCCACAGTAGTCAAGAACCTAGGTATGGTATATGCCAGTAGATTTCTTTATTATTTTACTGAAAGCTTTTTTTCTTTTACAGAAGTCACTCTTAATGTGTGGTATCCTTTAGTTTTTTATCTTTCATTTGTTAAATAGAGGTATGATTGACATACAGAAAACACTGTACATATTTAATGTATACTTCATGATGAGTTTAAAGATAAATATCAATTTTGCAGCAAACGGCAGGATTTCCTTATTCTTAAGGCTGTATAATATTCCACTGTATGTATATACCACATTTTCTTTATCCACTTATCTGCTGATGGATATTTAGGTTGTTTCCATGTCTTTGCCATTCTAAATAAAGCTGCAATGAACACAGGTGTGTAGATATTTCTTTGAGATACAGAGTTCAATTTTTAGGTGTATGGAACTAAGGGGAAATTTTAAAGAAGATTTGATGGCTGTGAGAGTTACAATACCACGAGCCAAATTATTGTGGGATCACAATTAGGCTTCTATTTTCTTTTTTGGCATTTATTTTTCAGCTGCAACTAGTTATGAGTCCCAAAATTGTACCTGCATTTTGCCACTGAATATCCTAAAAAAAGGCAAGTGGCCAATTATGTTAGCATGTGGCTAATTATGCACACAAGGAGCCAATTGCAAAAGTAAAGATGTACACCCCAAAACAAGAAGAGTTCTTTAGCACCTTAAGTCTTAGTAGCTTACACGTATTGTGTGTTTATCACTTAATAAAGGAGGCAGGAATCATGATCAGATAACAACAAACATTTATATGTATGTATTTATAATTTTTTGAATTAATCACTGCGTTATGTGTTCTGGAAAATATTGAGATGAAATAGACTCTGTTTCTATTTTTTTTAATTAATTAATTAACTTATTTATGGCTGCATTGGGTCTTCAGTGCTGCACGTGGGCTTTCTTTAGTTGCGGTGAGCAAGGGCTACTCTTCGTTGCGGTGCATGGACTTCTCATTGCAGTGGCTTCTCTTGTTGCAGAGCACAGGCTCTAGGTGTGTGGGCTTCAGTAGTTGTGGCACACAGGCTCAGTAGTTGTGGCACATGGGCTTAGTTGCTCCACAGCATGTGGGATCTTCCTGGACCAGGGCTCGAACCCATGCCCCTTGCATTGGCAGGCAGATTCTTAACCACTGAGCCACCAGGGAAGTCCTCTGTTTCTGCTTTTAATAAACATAGGGATTTGCTGAGATAAGACTTCTACACATGAAACAAAGCCAGTAATTAAAGACATTATACTAGAGGTTGTCTCTACAAAGTATGCTTAAAATGCAATAAGACAAACTGCAGTGTCTTAAATCAACCTTTCAATATCCATTATTAGTTTAAGGATAATATACTGCCCCAAATCATGCATAGGTTCCATGAGTAAACTGAAAGTAATATTTATTTATTTATTTATATAAAATGAGATTGAAAAATTCATGAGAGTTTGCAAGAGAAAGAAGGAGATTGGGTGGTCTCTAATATTTAATTCTGTTGGAACTTTCCCTATATTTGTTTATTGCTCTAGGATTTATGGCTTTATAAAACAATAGAGAGATATTAAGGAGTATGAAGGAGAAAATAAAAGTCTTATTTTACTTATTTAACTACTTTTTATTTTTTTATTTGTTTTTGTTTATTGAAGTATAGTTGATGTACAATATTATGTTAGTTTTGAATGTACAACATAGTGGTTCGACCACTTAATGTGAAATGATTACTTGAAATGAAATGATTATGAAATGATCAGGCATTATGAAATGATCACCATGATAAGTTTAATAGCCATCTGTCACCATACAAAATTATCATGTTATTGATTATATTTCTTATGGTATATATTACATCCCATGGGCTTATCTTTTTAATAAGTGGAAGTTTGTACTTCTTAATCCCCTTCACTTATTTCACCCAATCCCCCACCTTCCTCCCCTCTGGTAACCACCAGTTTGCCCACTGGATCTGAGGTCTCTTTCTGTTTTGTTTTGTTTATTCATTTGTTTTGTTTTTAGATTCCACATATCACTGAGATCATATGGTATTTGTCTTTGTCTGACTTATTTCACTTAGCATTATATATTCTAGGCCGATCCATGTTGTTACAAATGATAAGATCTCATTCTTTTTCATGGCTGAGTTTATTTATTTATATTTATGTTTATATTTATATATCACATCTTCTTTATCCATTCATCTATCAGTGGACACGGCTTGTTTCCATATCTTGGCTATTGTAAACAATGCTGCATTGAACATAGTGGTGCATATATCTTTTCAAATTAGTCTTTTTGTGTTCTTCAGGCAAATACCCAGAAGTGGAATTGCTGGATCATATGGTAGTTTTACTTTTAGTGTTTTGAGGAACCTCCATACTGTTTTCCATAGTGGTTTCACCAATTTACATTCCCACTAATAGTGCACAAAGCTTCCCTTTTCTTCACATCCTCACCAACACTTGTTATTTGTTGTCTTTTTGATGATAGCCATTCTGATAAGTGTGAGATGATATGCCATTGTGGTTTTGATTTGCATTTCCCTGATAATTAGTGATGTTGAACATCTTCTCATGTGTCTGTGGCCATTTTTACGTCTTCTCTGGAGAAATATCTCTTCTGGTCCTTTGTCCATTTTTAAATCAGACTTTTTAATATTGAGTTGTATGATTTCTTTACATAATTTGGATATTAACCCCTTATCAGATGTGTCATTTGCAAATATTTCCTCCCATTTAGTATGTTGCCTTTTCATTTTGTTCATGGTTTCCTTTGCTGTACAAAAGCTTTTTAATTTGATGTTGACTTGTTTATTTCTGCTTTAGTTGTCTTTGTCTGAAGTGACAGATCCAAAAAATGTGTTTCTGAGACTGATGTCAAAGAGCATAGTGCCTATATTTTCTTCTAGAAGTTTTGTGGTTTCAGGTCTTACATATAAATCTTTAATCCATTTTGAGTTCATTTTCCTATATGGTGTAAGAAAATGGTCCAGTTTCATTCCTTTTCCTGTAACTGTCCAGTTTTCCCAACACCATTTGTTGAAGAAGTTGTCTTTCCTCCATTGTATATTCTTGCCTCCTATTCCTGCCCCATTTGATATTGAATAAAACCTATTTTCCATGCCACTTAGAAGGTTCGAAAATATTTAAAATGTCATATACAGCAGAAAACTGAAAAAGCACTTGAGAAACCATCTCAAATTAAATTTAAATTTTCTTTAAAATTTAATTTTTAAGTGTCAGAAACAAAAGTTACTTTGCTACTTGTCCCTTCATTGATTTAATCTAAAGTCTTGATTAATGTGACAACCAACCTGTAATTACAAACAGTGCTTCTAAATCTTCTGGGTTATTAGAGGTGTCACCTACAAATTGGCACTTGCCATCTACCACTACAAGGATTAAATTATGAGCTGCTGCAGCTGTCGGTCTTCAACACCCCCTGAAAGGAGTTCAGGGTGGAGATCAGAAATGAGGTACTCTGTGCTCTGGAAAAAACTGGCAGAACAGGTCTTCAGATCTTTAGATAGTTTCAGGAGAAGATTTTATGAGTCCAATTCTTGCATCTCCTCATATCTAGAAAATCACTAAAATCTGATGTCTGCTCCTCATGAATAGCAGTAACCTTCATAACTAGCAGAAACCATCTGCAAAACATATGTACTTAATTGCGTGTACTCCCCCTTCACCAAAATCACATATATACTGACCTTCCCCCCTACCTCTTTGGAGCAGTTTCCTCAGAGCTATCTGAAATGCTGTCTCCCTGGCTATAGTCCTCATTTTGCCCCAAATAAAACTTAACTCACAACTCTCACATTATGCATTTTTTTTTAATCAGCAGAGGGTAGATTATCATGTAATTCTGAATCACTCTGTTCTGTTCATAGCCCCCAGCATTCAGAGAGACTGTATTATAATGCTAATAGCACAAGGACAGTCTCCTGGAAATGGAATATCTTCAACCATTCTCCCAAGTCATTTGCTCTTCTTTAAAAGTGTAAATAGGACAGGGGAGAGAAATGTTTTTAAAGACCTTAGAGTGCATACAAGTATTTATTGAGCTGCTGCTACTTACAAGTCATTGCTGTGGAAAAGAGGAAATGAAATGTAAAGTTCAGGATTTCAGAAAATTTAACACAGTGCTGTCATTCGTATATTTAGCCTGAATTACTTTATTCACATGGCCAAACATTTTTTATATTCAGGTTAGAGAATGCATAACAGTTTGATTAAGGGGGGGCTTGAGTAAAAGACAAGTTGAAGCACGTCTGAAGAATGAAAGCCTAGGAAGTGATTTAGGACAGCAAGAGGTGAGCATGAGGCTGGAGGATGATGGAAGAATGATAGTCTAGAGTGGGGAGCTGGAGAAAGAGAGAAAGGAAAATGCTAAAGATAGACTTTTGAATACTATTTTAGCAAGGCTTCCATGTCTCCTAGACTATAAACTGTGGGGAAAGATCTGTTTGTTCCACTTGCATATCTCCTTTAGTAGATTGTGAGGGCAGATTACCATTTTATTTCCAGGGCGTAGCCCAATATCTGCACAGAATAGACACTCAAGAAACATTTTTTAAATGGAAATGATTTCAGAGTCTCTTCAAATGATGGGTACCTGTTATTTTTGCATCAATATCTATTCATATTTAAGTCATTGGGGGCCAGAGTCTTATACTGCCCTGTACATCCTTAGGCAAATCCAGCCCATAAACACAAATTGTTTAGTCAATATGTAGTTTTAATTTTTTCTTTTATTAAATGCCCTAAGAAGGAGCATACATTCACAAGTTCACCTCAGCCATTACTACTGTATAATGCCCAGCATTCATAGTTCTCTTAAATAACCTGCATTGGCCTGAAGGCATTTGAGTTTGTGAACTGTTAAGTACTTGCTCCAGAATTGTTCTTATCTATCTTGCCTTCTCTTCTTGTCTCTCCCAATTTACGCAGTCATTTATTCCACAAACATTTTTTGACAATTTACTATGTACCAGACCCTGTGATAGGCAATACTATGATGAATAAAAGACACATTCCTGAACTGGGACAGCTCACAGTATAGTTGGAGAGAAGGACAAGTAAATAACCTATTATAATACAGCATTGATAGAATTATGGATAGCATGACATAGGATTATATAGCTACTCATTCCCTTTATCTGTCGTATTTTCCTCTTTATCCCTTTCTCTTTTTATCTTTCATATCTATTTAGAGCTAAGAAGTATTTTAAACTCAGAACTAAGACAAGAAGCTTAGTCAAAATTTCTGCTCATCCAGATTGGAGGAAAATTGATCATCTAGACATTCACCCATCTTTGCAAAATAATGTCATGAAAAGCACATAGACTTTGGAATATAATGTAAGTTCGAATGATGATTCTGTCAATTTATAAATTGTATATATAAATTAAACTCTCTGAACCTCAATTTTTCAATTTGTAAAATGAGGATAATTATACTTATCTTATATTTGGGTTATCAAAGGATTCGATATAATATACCTAAGGCATGTTGCACACTGCCTAATACTTGGTAGGTAATCATTACTGGTAGTTTTTGTTATTCACTCATTCAGTGTACTTATTGAGCATCCATTATGTATATCTTTTGTTTCTCATCCATGCCTCTAGATTCTGGGGAAATAAGGTACTTCAGGGTCTAGTATTGACTATTTAATCTAAGACAGATAACTGAAACTATTGTTTTAACATTGCATCACAAGATAAAAATAATTCTGTAAAAAAATAAAATTAGATTGTATTTACTTAGTTATTATAAGGATCAAAGATGATTTATTAAATGTTGTAATGTTTGTATCTTCCAAATCTAAAAATTCAAATGAAAGCTTTACATTTGTTAAATTATAGATATAACACATATAGACTTTGGGAAACCCCCAACTTCTAGGCTTTGGCTGTCATCATGGGTCTCAAGCACTGGAACTTTCTAATTTTTAATTCATTATGTCATTTCTTGATCCTGGAAACTTAGGATACCCTATTATAAGAAACACACATACTCACATAATGTGCATGTATGAGGGAAATACTACCACTCAAAGAAAAAATCAACAAGGACAGGTGAAGACTCAAACCAAACTCATCTAGTTTGTGGGGGTACACTTACTGTAGGGAGGCAGAATAGTACAGTGTTTAAGAGTACTCACTCTAGAGCCAGATGTCCAAGTCTGAAGCTCACTCTAGCATTTATTTGCTATATGACCTTAGGCATTTTCAACAGCCTCTCTGACATAATTTTCTGTATCTGTGAAATGAGAATGGAATTAATAATTCCTACATTTTAGGATTATTATGATGATTAAATGAGTTAGTATATGTAAAGTACTTAAAATAATGGTACATAATGTGTTATATAAGCACCAGCTATTATTGTTGGTTATATAAGAAACATAAGGTAAGTATGACTTAATTAAATCCACAACCCTCTGATAAATATAAGTGGAAAAATTGGAATCTTTTCTGACTATTTCTAATTGGAGAACAGGTGGGCTTGTGAGGCAGGAGCTGAAAGATATAGGAAATCTTTCTTGTAAATGGGCACAATACTAAGAGGATATCTGATTCATAGATGGTGAGTAGATCCAGTGAGGGAATGGTCTTCCAATGGAGCGGTGAGGAGAGGGGAAGAAACATTTAGGTGATAAGCCTTGGTAGGTTGCTATAGGGCTTGGGCAGCCAAAAGTAATTATGCAACAAGCCCAGAGATAAGTACCTAACATGAATTTTACCCTCTTAAAAATGTTTTTCATTTTTTTAAAATCGAAGTATTGTAGAGTTACAATATGTTAGTTCCAGGTGTACAGCATAGTGGTTCAGTATTTTTACAGATTATGCTCCATTAAAAGCTATTATAAGATAATGGCTATAATTCCCTGTGCTGTACAATATATCCTTGTGGCTTATCTATTTTATACATAGTATTGTGTATCTCTTAATCCCATATCCCTATATTGCCCCTCCCCCTTCCCTCTCCCCACTGGTAATCACTATCAGGGGAATCTATTGGCTTTTAGTATGAAAATTTTGTTATTCATTCATTCAATATACTAAATATTTTTCTATTAGAGTGAAGTTTCTAAACTTGGAGGTGTTCTAGAAAACAGCTATGAGTTAAAATTAAGTCATTATGATAGTCATAGATTAATTTTCATTTTCTTTCCAACTTCTATTCTGACTTGAGTGGTTGCTTTCTCCAAAACTGCTGGAAACAGAAAAAAAATTGACATAATTTAAAAGCAGCTTAGAATACTATCTTTTGAAATTATGTATTAATCATTAGATTAAATTGTGTTAAATACTCAGTACTCATTTTTTTCCAAAATGAAAGAGGATAGCAAAGATGATTCTCAAAATGATATAATTTTAAATGTGGGTGTTGGTCAAACTGCTAATAGATATTTTTCACTAGCTTTATATAATAGAAATCATAGTTCCAGAGAACCTAAAATGTCCCTTCATTTCTCTTTCTCTCTGGCAGAAGAAACCTCATTTGTAACAGTAGTGTTCTATTGCTGTTTTTGCTGGGGTTTGTAGTAATACTGAAAAATCTTACCAAATTCACTTTCAAAACAAAAGAGATGGATTAATATCTTTTAACCAAGGCCAGTATGACGACAGCTGACATCTAGTAGTCTGATTTATAAGATGTTTTAGCTTTTCTTGAAGGAGAAATTCTAAATATAGTTAATTTAGATAAGGATAATATATAATAAGGACTAATATCTGACCTAATGATCAGACAAAAACAACATGCTTTTACATAATATATAATTATGTTATAAAACTCTAGATGCTTCAAGATATTATCCAAGCAAATAATAATATTTTTCACATATAAAAGAGACATGTAAATAATAGCACATGTAACTATATCACTTACATGACAAAAGAAAATCAGATCAATTATCAGTCTGGCTATAAAGGGGTCAGTTGGTTCATGGTTATGCATTTATGGAAGTGCAGAAGTATCTAACTTTTCTCCAAAGCATCAAAGGTAAGTTGTCACTAGTGACTAAACTAGACTCTATGAGTTTCTTACAATTCCTTAATAATTTCTGTCTCCACCATAATCAGTGTTTAGGTTTGTACTATTTTACATTTTTCTTATAGTTGTTGTCATGGGAACAAAGTAATACATATTATACCATTTTATTGTCTTATTACAAATTTTGCCTTAAGAATGGAATCATTTTGCCCACTTCTTTCTTGTTGCAATATTAATTGCCAGAATGAGATGTACTAGTTTTAATGCCCAGTTCAGTCTGTGAAAGGCTATAAACATTTAATAGACTCATAAACACAGACTTTAACCTTTTCAATATTCTGCATTTTGATTGGCTGCTCATACTGCTTTATCCTTACAGGTTATTGAGACTGTAAACAGGAAGAATAGGAATGGATGGTGAATCATACTGCACAAACCCTGAAAAGGTCAAAGTTATTCTTTCACCTGGAATATATAAGGTTTCATAATTTCAAGGAAACTTTCTTGGATTTAATTGGTGATGGGTATAGACATAGGATAATATGTTTTTTAAGTGGTGGTGAGTACAAAGGAGATATTTAACCCTCTTTTCTAGGAATTCCTGCATTATTATAGTGGAGTTACTTTTGGATTCTCTTAATGAGGATAAGACATATTAATGGTTAAAATGCTTAAGCCAAGAGAATAGTAGTACTATTTGCCTACGCTTTAGGTTAGGAAATCCTGGCACATCTTTGTGTGCCAGCAATTTTCAAAGTCGTTGTGACAACATGTTATTGTGTTTTTATGTATTGTGAAATGTGTCCCAAAGAATGTTACTAACGGTAACATTATTGCCTCTTTAAAAAATAAATAAAAAATAAATCAGAATAGATTCCAGGTTGTCTTGATGATATCACTCTCAAGTTCCTGCATTATAGTTAATGTCCAGGGAATTGTACATAATCCTGGCAAAAGCCATTGAGTTTGTTGCTCATTTAGGTGTCAACTGTCATGTACATTGCAGTAGAGAGAAAAGGTGCTGTGAAGCACTGCAATAGTATATACTAAAAAGGGAATTTTCTTTTCACTCTGTTTAGATACATTTCAACCATATTAAAATGTTCCTTGTAGTATAGAATATGGAAAAGGAGGAGAGATGAACCAAACAATAAGAGCTAATATCAAATGAGTACTTCCTATGTATCAGGCACTAAGGTAAGCATTTAGCATGGGTTGTATTTTTAATTTTTACAGCCTTATTAGATATGTGCAATTATTATCATTCCCATTTTACAAATGAGAAAATTAAACACAGAAGTTAAAGGACTTGTTCAATGTCCCACAGGTAGTTAAGCTGCAGACCTGGAATTCAAAACCGGGTCAAAATCCAGAGTACAAAAAAAAAATCTCTAAAAGCTGTAGTGATTTTAAAATTCTTGGATGTGGCAGGTACTCAATAAATGTTTGTTCAACTAGTGAATAGCTCTTGAATCATTAAAACCATATCTCCCCAGGAAGTCCATACCTAGTTTTTAGGGGATTATCCCTTGGGTACTCACTTAATTGCATTGTCTTTCCCTGGGTGAATCTGGGGCTGGCTTTGTAAACAAGCATCTTACAGGAGAAGACTATAAAACAAACCAGAAAGCAACCCAGGTGGATAACCAGAGTTTCCATAGTCACAGTGTGGGTTTAGGGGCGCTATAAGCACCAGAGACAGGAGATTAATTCTAGTTAAAGAAAAACTCAGAACAGGCTGGGTTTATTCAGACACTGCTACTCCCAATGCCGAAAAAAAAAAAAAAAAAAAAAAAAAAGAAAAAAAACAGAAAGTCAAACTTTAGATTCATGAAAATTACTGAATGACAGGAATAGAATTGTACCAGCTTTTTTAATTATTAAAATTGTGCCTTGGTTTTTGAAATTAAAATTTTAATGGAGATAATTGTAGATGTATATAAAGTTGTAAGGAATAATATAGAAAAACTGGTGTACCCTTAACCCGGTTTCATCCAACAATATGACATAAATACATCTGGGTTGGTTTTTGACAAACTCAAAATGCATTTGATCAGTCAATTAAGGTCCCTTTGGAGCATTGCTTGTTATTGCACTTATATGACTCTACCTAAGGTGTATCTCTGTTCCCTGAAGAGCATGAGTGACAGCAGTGGCAGTGTGCCCTAGAAGACTTAGGTAGGAAAAGAACATGGTCATATGATTGTTCACTGTGTTTCTAACCCCTTCCCCTAAGATAATCATGCTCCTGCCTCCCATTACTCTGTGCTTATGAATGCAAATGCAGGACCACTGGGAAAATTTTTCTTAGTCCTCTGATTATTTTATCAGTGCTAGGGAATGTATTTTACACAGACCATATTTCCCCCCAGAAAATTGGAAATTTTGAAGTAGTGCTACAAGCCTCACTTTGTTGAATGCATTTGGAAGAGGGAAAACTGCATTAAAGAAAAAAGAAGACAGTGTACATTCCACACTTAATGAGTTTTTGTTAAAGATTCAGATTCCTTCAACTCTGAAAATTATCCTAACAAGTCAACTAAACAGTCACACTTTAAACATCAATGCCATTTTCCCACAGGTTTCTGAATTCATAGAAATTATTTCATCCATTGCTTGTCAACAAAAAGGCACTGCAGGAAATCTCAATGAGGCTGGCTTTTAGCTGGGAACAATTTGGTTACAAAAAGTGCTTGCCACACTCGTGGGGTTTTTTTCCTTCCCTGTTTAAATCGCCATACCCTTAAGCTTACCAACAGAAATTTCCGGTCTGGAAATGTATTTTCCATGTTCTTCTTTGCCTATTGTTTTTACCATGTCATTAATCTCATACAATGAAATCCATAGTGGGAGCAGAACAAATACACAGAAACTCATTTTGGAGTATGATTCTCAGCACCTGCTGGTGAGACTTTCACTCCTTAACTCAAGCACAATTACTAGTTGCAGAACTGTGGATAGACTAATCCTCTAATAGTGGAAGAGGTGAAAATAAGAGGAGGGAAGCATTTTGCATTACTCATGTTACCTGCCATTTATCCCAGGTTTTTAAGTGTGGAGAGGAGGGACAGGAAGAGGGTTTTAGAAGCTTGCAATGTGTTTTTCCTTCTGCACTTTATCCCTGTATAAAATTTTCCTTACAAAAATAATTCAAGCTCATCAGAGCTGAATTTAATTTTAGGAATTTGCAAATACTGCTATGACACTCAGTGTCTATACACATAAGTCAACTAACAATTGCATCTACTGGGGTTCAACGAAGATATGCAATATTATCAAAATAGCACAAACAACTGCTATGTTTGAGTATGAAAGTGTACTACAAAGAAGGAACAATAAAAATATAGAGTAGTGACACCCAATTTGGCAAATAATACATATCTCCAGCACTCCCAGTTCTCATTTAATTAACAGTTAGTTGTGTATATTTCTATCTTATTCCTATTTTCCCTAGGGATTATTAGCTCCTCAAAGCAAGGTACATACTCCACACCTTTCACTCCCCAATGTCTCCCCAATTTTCAATGTCTTGAAAATTGTATGCACTCAATAAATATGTTTGTTAAATTGGATGTTGTTACTATTTCTGTTCTACCAGTTACATATAAAATCTGAACATATTTATTCAGTTAAAAAATTACTGGGTTTTGAAATTCATATGTTTGTATGTGGAAAGGTGGAGAATAGCTTTAAGCTATTATTATGCTGCCTCATTCTTGTCATTTTTTAATTTGACATTGAGCTTTGAGCAGGCACTGCACAATTCTGACAGCCAGAGGCATGGAATAGGGTCAGGGCAGGCACAAAGAGTTTAAAATAACACATATTTTCCAGGAAATACACAGCTTCTTTGCAGGTAGGTTGATTTTTTTAGTGTGTTTTCCAGAAAATTTAAAACAAAAATGCTTTCATACTATCAGGAGGTAATGATAATATAGTTTGTGCTGCTTTTACTAAAAAAGGGGTTGCCATTTACATCATATATCTCCTTGTCAAAAGGGTTAAAAGTGAGCCAGAAAATAAATTACTTTCTATTTAAGTATTAATGGTCTCTCTCCTGAAAGTCCCCTTCACCTTAATATATTTGGTTGGCCAAAAAGTTCATTTGGGTTTTTCCGTAACATCTTATGGAAAAACCTGAACGAACATTTTGGCCAACCCAATATTTAAGACCTATCAAATCCACTTCTCTTCATCTGAACAGCTTGGTCATTTTTACAAAATACAGACTTATATGTGGGTGGTGTTAGTGGAGGCATGGGAGGAGTTACTGGCATGGTGATTATTAGCTTAAAAACCATTCAATGGTTACTTTTAAAATAGTTACTCCAGAGTGTATGTTGTGCGTGTGTGTGTGTGCACTTGCACGTGTGTATAATTAAAAGCAGCCAAGAGACTGTGATTTTAAAATTGGCTATTCTTCTATTTAAGCATTTTTAACAGATATGTGTAACAATTTTAATTTTAAATATTACATAATTTAAATGTACAATTACTTTTGAGTATCACTGGTCTGTCACTTACTGAATAGCTTATTTTTCTACAAAAGTCTTGAAGACAAATTTAAGCAACAATTATCAAATGTATGAGAATTCATTTTATTTCTTTTTTTCCTCTTATAAGACACGAGTTTAAAATGTAAGACTTTATTCCTTTACAATGTGAGCCCAGATACTTTCATACTCTCCTACAGCAATGAATGAGACCCATGGCATATACTGCCCTTCAATTGTCCACAGAACTCCTATTGATATTAATGAGTTTTTGCTCAAACTGATTGTGGTCATTTTATGTGGCCTGAAGTGGTCATTTTGTTGTGATTTGCATATTGGTCGCTGCAGGGTATAGTGTATATATCATTTCTAAAGTGCCTAGGGATCTTTACAGAGGAAAGGTGGTGCATAAATTGAAAAGATTATTATTGCCTTTATTTTAAATTATTCTGTTTGTGAGTTCTCTAAATCATGCATAAATACAGTACAAAGTGCAAATCAGATGTGCAGAGAAAACTCCAAAAATAAAATTTTTTTAAACCAGCAATTTTGAAATTATCCACTTGTAGAAGTATTTTTAATCCATTGAAAACAAAGCTAGTTCATTTTCTAATTTGACAGACGACATCAAACCAGGACTTGCAGAAGCATAGCACTAAGGGGTAGAAGGGAGTATAGGATTTGAACTTCCACTATGGGTGCAATCCCTTCTATAATTACTCCTTAGTTCTGCTCTAAGGAGGTCAGTGAGGAGCACCTAAAGAGCCAATATCATCAACGAATCCATGGACAGTGGTGGAGGGAGGACTCAGGGTGGATGAAAGAGCTACTTTGAAATGTTACTTTAGTTTCACTTTTAATGTAAAATCTGGAGAAGTTAGGCTTTTCTCTCCCAGGATAAAACATGAAAAATGAAAGTTATTAAGGAAAATATGTTTATCTAGAATTTCAATTACTCTCACCCTCAAGGCTCAGCATTCAGAATTTTGGGTTAAACATACTTGGCTCTTCTTCCTATGATGAAAGAAATTCATCTGTAGAAAATTGCTGTTTACTGTTGAGCAAGCCAACCCCTATCCCTTAACAGTGGCTATTATACACTATTTTGAACACAGTCCCTGATTATGACAATAGATATCACAAATCTGATTTTTTTGTTATTTTTCTAGGCCACCACAGGTTCAAGACAGACCTCTGTCTTTGATTCTTATATTTTCTACATGTGTATATACATGCAATTCTGTGGGAACAAAGAAAAAAAAAACTGATGTTAATTAAACATGAATATTACCAACACCACCACAGGTAGACTGTGAATAGTAAAACATTAAAACAATATATACCTCTGTGCAACATGTCCACCTAGATAACTTTTTTCTGCAGTTTTGAATCATGTGCCATTTGAAGCCGAATAAGCTACTGCCCCTGGTCCATAATCCTCTATTTTCTGTGCTTTAAAAATATGACATCAAGCAGTGATTTTAGCAGGTAGAATGGGTATCTATGTGGTTTTCTGTACTCAAAATGCAAGTATTATGGAAGAAATAATCTTTTACCAGATATACATTCTGTGCAACAAATCTCTTTTTAATATTGGTCTGGTGGGGAGATACTAACATTACTTTCCATGCTCACTTTTATAGGAGGCTTTTCCATGTCTATGAAAGGGGGGCAGAGCAAAGATTGATGTCAGATCTAGTCAAATCTGGGAGATAATCAGCCACATTATAATGAGATTCTCCTGTATGTGAAAAATAACTGGGAAGATAAGAAGCAATCAATATTAAAAACATTTATGACCCCCATTCCTGCCAAAAATCTATGCTGATAGACATTGTTTACAAGATGACAATGCATGCAAGCAGTCAGTTCCGTGTGTGTGTGTGTGTGTGTGTGTGTGTGTGTGTGTGTGTGTCAGAGTTTGGGGGAGGATCTCTCAAAGTAGTTTTTTTTTTTTTTTTTTTTTTTTACATTACATAGAAAAAAAACAAAAGTTTGATAATAGTGATTTTTTTTCTTTACAACTGGCTATACCAGAATAGTATGGGCACAGTCTGTGTAGCTGGAAAGATGAAAAGACATACTTAATGAATTGGTCAATGAGTTGATTTCTTTCCTGTCTTTGAGCACAGTCTGCTTTCTGTTAAATCATCTAGTCTGTGTGCAAGTGCAGGGATAGAGGGAGGGTGTGGGGAGAGGGGGCATGTTTACAGTTGTGAGTGTGTCTATGCACATATATTAAATAATGTAGAGTTTCACCCAAAAGCAAGTTGTCCCATGATTCCCTTAGAGAGTGAAGCCACCTCATAATAAGGCCTTTTTGATAGTTAACAAGCTCCCTTGGAAAGCATCCAAGATGAACCCATCTTATACTAAATCTTCCTTGATAAGGGAACCCAGTGTCCCAGCTAGTGAGTAAGATAATGTGTGCATAGGTATAAGTTCTACAATCATATTTATGAAAGAAAGCATAGTGATCTAATGTATTTTTCACTGGAAGGCGCAAGGGATTAATTTTGTGGATTCTGTTTACTAGAAAAATAGTCTAGGGTCATTGTATGTGATCCTTCTGTCTCCACCTTTTTAGAGGTAACAGAAATTAACTGGATTTTGTTTTGGAGACTGCATTTCTTTAAATAATCCTCTAATTTTTGAAATGTTCCACTAGCAGGGCTCTTAAGAGGAGATACTTTTATTTCATCTTAAAAAAATTGATTTCAAATATATTTTATATTCATTTTTCTTAATGCTTAAAAAATTAACATCTACAAATGAGTAAGTTGGAGGATTGCTATTTTTAAAACTACTATCTGGGGGTATGTGTAAAAATGTTTTATCCTTTTATTTTACAGAATGGATGAGTATTGAGTGGTATCAATTCACAGGGTATTGTTTTGCATTGTTACTTTTTCTTTCTTTCAAGACTTTTTTGAAAGGGTCACATGTTTGGATTTTTAAATACCAAATCATAGAAATAACTTTCACAATTCTGAGGTGCCATATGCATCTTTAAAAATATCTGACAGGTGGAAAAAATACATTCTTTTCTTTGGAAAACTATGTTTTAACCTCTAATCATTTTTTACTTCTCCATTCTCCCCCTTCTTCTCCTCCCTCCTTACTAAAAAAGATATTTTGAATAAAAACAGAAAATTATTTTTGCTTTCACACCATTAAATACGGTTAAGTATTATTTTTCCTTTTGAGCCCACGGAATCTTTTTATGGGAGAGAGGGATACTGCTGTGAAGGACTGAGAGAAACTGAGGCCAAAGCTGCTTCTCCTACAAAGGAGTTGGTTGAGAATTGGGTGGTGACAACCTCCATACAAAGAATGTCCCAGGCAGAGGCACCAACATCCCCTGAATTTTAATGAAAATGTCATGGTAATGATATAACAAGGTTGATAAGGAGGTCATCATAAAAGCCAACTAGGCCTTGGTTATATATTAAGACAAAGAAAAGAGACGGTAAAGGAAACGAGTCTCATAAATATGTATAAAATATATGTAGTCAGTAATACATAGTAAAATACTGATAGAGAGGTGTCTATATGTATATATTTATACACGTAGTATCTCCTAAAATATCCACTTATGGTTCCATTAAAGAATGGAGAATACACTGTTAGTTGGTTTCTGTGTGCTTTAGTAAGAAAAGGTATAACTTTTTAATCAATTCAAATTTTTTCATAGGATACTGAAAGAGAAAGAGATTAGGTGATATGAATGGAAACAGAAACAGTGTGTTTAAGACTATGGCTTTTGTGCTTGTAGATACATCTCTATAAAATCAGTATTACTTATAAAGAGAGATAGGCCCATGAGTATGCACACAACATGTAGCATATTTCATACACAACACTCACATGTGTATGGTGCACTGTGCAACTGTAAATTATTAGACAATCTGAAAAAATGATAATCATTACCTTTTAAAATAATTAAATAATTTTTCTCTGTCTAACAAAAAACACTTCAGAGTATAAACTGAAGAGAGTTTTACTATTGGAAAATTATACTTAAATTTATTTTCTGTTACTAAAAATACATCTACAAAAAAAGTTGGTTAAGGCATGTGTGTACATACAAAGCTTTAAAATGCAACTGCTTCTGTTTTAGTAAATTACTCCTCAGCCATCACTACAGGTAACTGTCCCTTATTTTATTTAGGGTCTTTGATAAAATAATAGAGGTGAAATTGTATGTAGGAGTGGGAAGAAGAGTAATACATCAAACTTTTACTACAAATGTCTCCATGTAATCTATTTTTCTTCCCCCAAAACTCAGATAGGAATGGACAGAATCCAGCCTTATTGGGCAACACTAAGTGGACAAGAGTTTACCCAAGTTTATGGGCCTTGGAAGAGCCTTAAGA
Source organism: Eschrichtius robustus (assembly GCF_028021215.1). Taxonomy (NCBI): domain Eukaryota; kingdom Metazoa; phylum Chordata; class Mammalia; order Artiodactyla; family Eschrichtiidae; genus Eschrichtius; species Eschrichtius robustus. The sequence continues at coordinate 72,348,481 of NC_090845.1, read as the reverse complement.
AGTAGAGCACTTCTCCTTGCATATAGTCATCTTTCCATTCCTCATCAGGGGAATGGGGCAGGGGAATGGGGACTCACCTACCAGAAGGGCATCAGCTGGGAATGGGGAAGAAGAGGAAGGGGGGTGGTTGCAGCTAGTTGAGATGAAAGCCTCAGCGAAGATCTGGGCCCAGTTTCAAGAGGAGCAGTTCCAGAGAAGGGTCTAACTGCTGGACTAGAGTGAGACACACTCCTTTTGGAGAACGTTAATATGACTTCACCTCCTGAAATGAACACCCTGCCCCATCAGCCTTCCCCAACATTCCGGGTGTGTTTTGCATGATCGTGGGCGTGATAACAAGCCACGCTGTGTGAGTGTATGAAAGGCCAAAAGTCAGTGAGAGAAAATCAAAAATTAATACAATGACTAATGATTTCTAACCTGAAGCAAAGCACATGCAATGCTCACCCGGAACCTGCCTCTGTTTAAACGCTTCACTTCACACACCACACAATAAAGCCAGGAGAAGAAGACAGATTTATTTTTTTTGGAAAAATGTTTTATTTAAACCTTTTTAATCTTTTACAACAATAAAATATTGCGTCAATATAAACCCCTTGACTAAAACTGTTCACATCAAATATTACAGCGAATTGTTTTACTTTTGACACCCAACTCATCTTTGAGTTTCCTTTTAAACACAATGCAGAATTTATTGAAAATAAATAATTGCTGGCAACTGCAATAGGCAATTTGAATAAAATAGTTGAAAAAGCAACTCTTAATGAAAATAGCGTTTATTATACATCGGTTACTAAATGAATAAACTAAATGATCTTTCTTTAAATTAATAACTTCAAAAACGTTTTATACAAAACTGTACAATTATAAAGTCGGCAGAAATATTTGGGTTAACTCAGGTTTGAATCATAGCGCTTAACTGCAAAGAAAAAAAAATCGAAACAAAGAAAGAAAACCCTAACAGTTGTAAAACATGAACTCCTTGTGGGGGGAAGAAATCCCAGAACTGAAACCCAACTACCAACAGAATGAAGAAGCTTGGCAAAAAAAGAAAAAGGATCTGGGATTTGAATTAACACATGCTCTTCGACCGACAGCTGGGGGAGACACAGTGTGGTGGACCGGGGCCCTGGCAGCCCTTACTAGCGCATCCTCAAAAAGCGGCCATAGGCTTTCAGGTCCTTATAGGTAGTTTGAAGCTTTGTCTACCGCAGCTGCGTCTGGAGGTCGGGACAGGCGGCCGGCCCGGGCTTACGGAGCCCCCAGCCAGGTCTGGCGAGCAGCGACTGAGTGTTTGGGTGCATGTCCAGCCCAGCAATGTGTGCTCCTTGGGAATGAGGTGAGCCTCCGGACCTGGCATGTGGACATGAGAGCTAGCAATAAAGCCACAGCAACTGCATAAATTTTGGTTCTCTACACAGACTAGCGAGATTTTTTTGTAGTTTTTTTTTTTTTTTTTTGTAAATAGTAAGACGATACACACAGCTATCTACACACACACGTTTGCACGCGCACGCACACACGCACAGAGACACATACACACAGAGAGATATAAAAAGAAGAAGAAGAGGAAAAAAACCCAGCCACCCGGGCGCTCGCTAGCTAGCTCAGTCTTCGCCATGGGCTTCTACCAGCTGTGTTTGTTGGAGGCGCGGAGATGGCTCCCCATGAGCCCACTCAGAGACAGCCGTATATACGGGAGAGGAGGTGGTACGCGGCTAGACCAGAATCCCTGCGACCTTTGCCACTCATTTCATTGTCCTTCTGCACAGAGCAGAGAACGCCGGTCCACCACCCCCTCGCCACCCTTCCCGGAGGGTTTCTCACTCACGGAACAGGCAGTGAACTGGAGGTGAAACGAACTGGAAAGCGTTGACCCAGTCTGTCGCCAGCGTCTCCGGGTCGGGTCGTCGTCTCCAGCTAAAGCAATCGGGTGTGAAGGCAAAGTCCTTCGCCTAGAAAGGCCAAGGTGGGATCGAGCTGGCAGTCGGCCTGGCAAGGCGCGGGGCGGGTGGAGAGCTCCGAGTGCAGGCATTAAGGACTTCGGGAGGCGAGGAGCACTCTCCGCTCCTCAGGAAGACTTCTTTCGCCCGGTGCAGCTGCGGAATCCTTCCAGGGCACCCAGATGCGCTGTGGAAGCCTGTGGGGGCTCCACAGTTGCAGGAAGGAGGGCAGAAAGCTTCGAAATCGCCTCTCCTCCTTCGTACCAGTTTGCAAACAGAATCGGCTGCCTATTCTCCTACCCTAGGCACTCGGCTACCCCCCAGAAAAAAAATTTTATATATATGTGTATGTGTGTATATATATATATATATATATATATATATATATATATATATATATATATATATATATATATATATATTTATACACACATACACATATATATGTATGTATCTCCAATATCATCAACAAACTCTCTCCACTGTACCCTCTCTTCTCCATACAGATTTGGGATAGGGGATCAGTGGATGGGTAGGCATCTCTCCCCCTCTTCCTTTTCTAAGCAATTAAAAAACCATCAGCTCAATGAAGGAATAATAGTAGCAATAATAATATGGAGTGGTCGATTAGATACAAATTGTCTCACAAATATTGTGTACAGCTTATAGTAAAACACCGCAGACATTTAGAAACGCTATAGAAGTTTTAAAAAATGCAAAACTAGTCTATTGTAAAACAGATTTCACCTGAAATACAGCTGCTATAACCAAGGCGCTGAAAGGTTATTCAGAGGCACACATCTGTCTTCCCACCCCCCTCCCCCATCCCTACCCCGCCCCCAAGTTACCCCACTCCTTTCTCTTCCTAGAGAGGAGCGACCAAAAACAAAAACAACAAAAAACCTTACTCAAAGTAAACAATATATATTGATCAGCAGAAAAGGTTGGAGGGAGCTGTTGCCTGGCGCAGGGGATATGAGGTCCCCGCCTGGACCGCTTAAGGCAACTGCGTATCCGCGTTGAGAAGCCTGAATGCGTGTGTGTGTTTTCTTTCTTAATATGTTAGAATCCCCTGTTTAAAAAAAAAAAAAGTGGAGTGAGGGGGAAAAGAAAGAACGAACAACAAAAAAGAGAGAGAGACAGACAGAGAGCTAGAGAAATAGCAATTAAAAAGCTGGAGTAAAAGGAAGAGAGTGGAAGAGAAAGAGAAATCCGCGCTGCTCCCAGTGCGGCCGGTTGCTTCCTCGCTTCCTGCAGTCAGAGATCGTGGCAGGACGTGTCTGTTTTCACCGTGTGCGTGTGCGAATAAACCTCATGTGGCTGCTGATCCCCTGGTGGAGTCATTCTTTTCTCTTTCTGTCTTCGATTACAGAACCAGACACGCACCACTTCTTTCTCCAACTGGAGGCTGTCTGCCAGCGAGGAAATCTCCTGCGCGGCAGGCTTGGGACACTTGAGGAAATGCGTCTCCAGTACGCCCTTGACACTCACCTCGATAGAGGTTCGCTTCTTGCGCTTGCGGCCCTGCGCCGCGATCTTGTCAATGCTGGTCGGACTCCCTGTGGACGAATCAGCCTCCTCCAGCCACTTGTTCAGCAGCGGCTTCAGCTTGCACATGTTCTTGAAGCTCAGTTGTAAGGCCTCGAACCTGCAGATGGTGGTCTGAGAGAACACGTTGCCGTACAGTGTGCCCAGCGCCAGCCCCACGTCAGCCTGCGTGAAGCCCAACTTGATTCTTCTTTGTTTGAACTGTTTGGCGAACTGTTCCAACTCATCCGAGGTTGGTGTCTCCTCGTCCGAGTGGTCCTGGCAGTGGTGCGAACCTAGGTCGCCGTGGTCTGGGGGTTCCCGGAGCACTGGGTGTAAGCTCTGCGTGGAGGCAGAGGCCGGCGGTGGAGTGAGTCCCCCGTGCTCCAGCATGCCGCTCACCGTGAAGCCCGGCTGCGAGTACACGTTAAGGGGTTGGCTGCTCGACGTGATGGACGGATTCGGAGCCGGGCTCGCCCCCCAAGCATTCGGGTGGTTAGTGTGCGGAGAGTGGTGGGCGACGTGCGGAGAGCGGTGATGGATGATTGCGCCCAACTGTAGGTCTTCGCGCCCAGGCTTCACGTCTTGCTGTTCCAGGGGGCTGGTGGCCAGTGTGGAAGACCATGGGCCTCCATCGCTCAGACTGGTCACCCAGTGATGCCCGAGGGGATGCCCATTGCTAGGAACTCCCTGCAAGTAATCACTTTGGAGAAGTTTCTGAGGGTTTCGGAAAGGACTCCCCTGCTGCATGCCCGCAGAGTCCGCATGGACCATAGAGCTGGAACTGAGAATGCTGTAGGGATTCGAGGCAGCTGTGGCCATGGTCGGTGAGGATCCCCTACTAGTTATAATGTGGCAAAGGGAGCAGCTTCAGCCTTTGACATCTATGGTACAGGGGAGCCAAAGCCGCGAAAGCGAGTTACCGGCACCCGCCGAGGCCAATTGCAGCGCGTCTCGGCCTGGCCTTCCACGGACTCGGCCAATGGCGGCGCGGGAGGCCGGGCTAGCTTTCCAAATTAGGCTGGCGAAGCTCGAGAGTTTCTGTGAGACCCAAGCAGGAAGTGAATCAATCTTGCGGCTCCATTGGCTGCCTAGTGCTGAGTGACAGGAGCTCATTTGGTTAACCCTTCCCCCCACCTCCTACCGCTCTCGGACGTCACGGATGTTAGTAGAGGAGGGGGAAGGATGAGAGGGATGTGCGTTCGTGTGTGTGTTTGGTGGGGGATAGGGGTGAGGCGGCAAACTGGTTTTAGAACTCTTTTTAGGTTATTTAGATTAACCTAAATAAAGATGAATATTAAGAAAACAATATAACCAGTTTAAATGTCTTGTAGATTTTAGCGGATAGGGATTTTCCTCAGGTTAATTTGGCGTTCTCGGTTAGTTGTGTGCGGGGGAGTGAAAAATAAAATGCCACTACAAACTTTGAGCAAAGGAACGTCTTCGATAGGACCCTAAATCTGTGAGACTGAAGCCCATGATTCCAATAAGAGCTATTTCAGTGTGTTTAATTTCATTTTATCACTTATAAGAAACTCGATACCAAGGTCAGAAAGCATCTAAGAAAGAGATGCCCAGATCCTTCTGAAAAGATTGATTTAGGGCATGAAGCACTGGAAAATTCTGAGAAAGTATTGTAAAATCTAATGTGATACTGGCAAAATCCAGTTATTTTGAAGTTTGTCTCCCAATTCAGTTGGTTAATTGGTAGACTTGCGTTTTTTGTTTTTTTTTTTTGACTGCTCCGTGTCAACTCCCATCAGAGGTCCCACAAATTTTGTCAGGGGCAAGTCTTGCTGAAGTGGGTAACCCTCCTACGCACTCACCCCAGACACTCAGCGAACCTAGTACCAATTAGGTACACAGGAGAATATTCATGACTACCTGCGCCCAGTGTTGTCCCCTAGGAAAATTGTTTTTAACACACACTTCTTCAACCCACCACCAATCCCACATATGTTGAAGAAAATGGGAAGCATTTAGTGTGCCCTGGAAATTCAGAGAGAGAGAGAGAGAGAGAGAGAGAGAGATGACTGGAGGGCTGTTTGGCATTAAGTACCGCCTCCCCCAACCCCAACCCCCCCCCCCCCCCGCCCCATTCCCATCAAGCTTGAATTTACTTTCAGTTTGGGAAGACGGGACTGTTTTTACATTTTGGTTAAAGGAAAATAGAGCAAAGACTTGTATTCCGCCTAAGCTTTTATAAGTTCGGGAAGGACAAGTCTATGCGCTCCACAGCCCCGTGCAAATGCGTTGCTTGTAAGCAGAGTGGGTGAAATGCAAAGATTTTAGATTTGCTGTAGCTGGGAAAAGGCAACATCGGATACCTAGCACGATCTCTGAAGTTAAAAAATGACCTTTCATTGCATAATTTTGAAGATAACCTAGTTGCATAATTATATTTGCACTTACAGAAGACGGCATCAGAGTTCCCTTATTGGTTTAAAATTCCATTAAATATATTGCAAGAGCTCCTAGGTTAAGCTTGATTTAAATTTGCATACATTTTCATATATTTAGCAGAAATAAAAGAAGGCTTGCAGCTACCAGAAAGTCATTAAGGCATTAGTTTCTCTAAGAAGACAGATCTGAAGAAAATGCAAGAAAATGAGAAAAAAATAAAAACAAGGTGAGCTTATTCTGACATTACTTTATATAGCTAAAGAGCCTATATTTCCTGTGAAATGAGTAATTTCTTATGAGAGCACAGTGCAGTAAGAGCTTATGTTGGTAAATGTAAACTGTGTCTATTATGCAGGAAAGTCTGGCATCTGGTTGAGATCTATTTCTTTCTCTCCCTCTTAAAAAAAGGATAAACACTTAGTAATTATTGGTAGAGAGGATCATTTGCCATCTTCTGCCCTCCCCCTTCTCCCTCATTGAAACTGCTTTCATTTGCTGGTGTCCTATTGTAAAGGTTCATCTGCTTTTAACCTAGAAATTGATTTTTTCCTCTCTCCCTTCCCTTTCCTCCCCTCCCCTCCCCTCCCCTTCCCTTGCCTTCCCTCCCTTGCCTTCCCTTCCCTCCCTTCCCCTCCTCTCCTTTCTCCTCCTCTCCTCTCCTCTCTTGTCCTCTCCTCTCCTCTTCTCCTTCTGCCCAGGAACGTCCTTTCTTTACTGCCAACTGTGTGTATCTTCCTTTGCAAGAATGCAATCTCATTTGTGCCCGAACTTTTACTTCATGAAGAAAAAAATAACTTGTTAAAATTAAACAAAAGTTTTCCGGCGCTCTGTTAGACTGTCTGTTCAAGGATCCATTTGCCAGTCTGGGTTGGGTCAGTTTAGAGGTCAGAGGGAAACACATTGAAGAAACTATAGGAGCAAAAAGATCATGATCATTGCCATGTTGTTGTTGTCGGTGGGTTCCCCACCCCCACCATTGCAGCTGCGTTTGGTTGAAAGAGTTGTTAATCTTAGCCTGGCCATTCAGGGAGTTAAGGCAATTATCAATTGATAAGACTTTTGCATGAAGAAGAAGTGGGTCCTCTTCCAATTCTGACTTGCCTGAGTTCTTAAAAAAAAACCTTCCTCTTGCCTGTGGCTTCGGATCTGGCTCTGAGCGAAGAGGTAAGGCCAGCCGCGGAAAAGTGGTTCAGACCTTTTGCCCCGAGGCTGGTTGGGGGGGGCGGTGGTGTTGAGGACGGGGCATCTGCACCCAGCGACAGGCTTTTCCACACCGTTGCTTTGCAGTCTTTTAATATAAGAATAGCTTCTGTCAGGAACAAAAACCGATGTTAGTTGCCTTTTTCCTTTCCATTATTTCCTTTCCTTTTTCTTTCTTCCTTCCTCCTTTCCTTCTCTTTCTTTCTTTCTTTCTTTTTTCTTTCTTTCTTTTTCTTTCTTTCTTTCGTTTTAATAATTAGTTCCCATGAATATAGATACTGCCTATTGAATTCAGGTGGAATCATGTCCTTTAGCAGCTGAGATAGAATCTCTTGCACATTAGGTGCTTTGTTTTTGAAGAAAATATCTGCATATAGTCAAATCTTCTTGCTGTTCTAACTAATCTGCTGGAGAGGTTTCCTTCGCCTTCTCCTGTCAGTCTAACTTCCCAAGTGTAACAGATGCCGCTCTCAAGCGCTCCTTTCTGCGGCTTCTCTTTATTCAGCCTTGCATATTTCTCCCCATGATCTGGGTTTCCATAGAGAGAGGAATAAAAGGGGGGACCATGGTCACAAATCCCCTGCCCCATGCAAAATAAAAGAGCCTCATTCAATATACGACCCTGTCTGGACATGGGAGAAAAATAAGTCCATGAGAAGCTACTGTTGCAAAGAGCTTGTAACTTATTTTTCATAGACTGCATTTTGCCTTAAACTCAAAAGTTACCACTGGTAAACCTGCTATCTTGGGTAGCTGGGCTAAATACACAGCTTCGTGTTCTCCTCACTGAGGTCTTGAAGTCCACTACCAGATCCTCAGATCTGATTTACCCCACCCCCTTCAGAGCTATGGTTTGAATATAATAATAGCTGTCGAACCCTGCCAGGCTGGGGCAGCTAAAAGTTGCCCTGGAGGGGATCCAGACTTAGAATTGGATAAACTAATTTTAGCAAGTCTGCACACCTATCTCCAGCAAGGCAACACAGGTTTCGATTACCATGCCTGGCCAGCACACAGCACCAACTTCATTCCTCCTAGGGTTGCCTCCAAACCCCAACTCGCTACCCCTCCCTACTCATCACTTTGCTTGATTTCTAAGAGGACAATTCAGTTAATTTCCAAAAGCAAGTCAGATCAGCTTGATTTACTTGTACTCATTTATTTGTAACCTGGGGGTTCACAGTGGCTTTCCTCCCTCACAATATTTAAGGATATAAAACAACTCCTGAGAGTCTTCGCAGACCTTACGCCCCCCTCCCTTCCCTTTCGAAGCAAGAAAGGACTCACAAAAGAAATTAAGCAGATTAATGTAGTTCATGTCGCCCGTTCCTGTGGAAGCCCCCAAGCGTGGTCGCAGTTGGGCAGCCTGTGCCCAGGCTGGTTCAGAAAGTGCCCCAGCCATGGGGATTATGCTGCTTGTAGATTTTATATTTGAGTGTAGATTACGAAGTGTTCTCGCGGCACAAATTGGAAGAGGGGGAGACCGTCTGTGGCTGGGGATGGCTGGGGTTGAGGAGGGGATTAAGGAAAGAAGTCCAAACGGCCAGATTTGAATGTGTATAATGCAGCATGAAGCTCCAGACGGTAGGACATGGCACACAGGCGTGACCTCAAAATTGGAAACTTCACCTTCAACACAAGTTCACTTTGGAAGCAGGATGAGTTACGTTGGGCTTGGTGGGGACAAGTACACATTTTCTTTTTATAACCAGGGAGCTCATGAGGGAAGGGAAACAATTGAACAGCCTCTGAAAGGAAATGAGAAAGAAACCTTTTCCCTGATGTCTGTGCACTGAGCTCATGAGACATTCTCAGCGTGAGACACAGCTGCCCTACAAAGTGCCAGTCTACTGTAGCTGCTCTTATAGTTGTTGTTGTTGTTGTTGTTGTTCTTCTTCTTCTTCTTCTTGGCAAACTGCATGGGGGAAGGTTAAGGGCTCAATATTCTGAGGGAGAATTAAAAAAAATTAGATGGCATTAGCAGACATTAGCCAATACCGATTCAAGCTCAATTAGTTCATTTTAAAAAGATCTCTGTTGGCTTTCCTTGAACGTGAAGAAAAGGATATTTAGAGAAAAGGGGAGAGGGAGGAGTGACAGCATATAGCAAATGCCGCAGCATAAACAGGGTTTTTATAAAGTAAAATATTCATCATGAAAAATTTAATACAAATACCACAATCTTTGAGAACACTAGTCATTTGTTAGCAAAATCCACTGTCAGTGGGGAAGTGCTGAGGCATTGTGTGGCTGGGGCCTCAACAGGAGGGTTAGAGGATAAGGACAATAGAGACCTTCACTGCAGAGGGAAAGGATGCTGGCTCCCACCCTGCCACTGCGTAGGCAAGGTCGAGTTGATCCCGGCTCAGTTTCTCTTCCGAGTTTAGAGTTTACTTCTTCCCTTGCCATTGCTCTATCTTACAGTGTCCAGGGAAAGAACTCTACCGGGACAGAGCTATTGTGCAGTATTCTACGTGGCTATCATTTTTCCCGGTTCTAGGATTTAGGGTGTTTAGAAATCATTGTGGGCATTTGCCAGTCACATTTTTTGCACTGCAGATAGAGACTAGTTTCTAGGAATCCCGTTAACAGTTCTACAAAATAGAGACCCCGTGTGGAATTACCTCTGTGTGTGTCTGTCTCCCTCTCTGTCTCTCTCTGTCTCTCTTTATAATGGAGTAGCAGAATGTTTATAAATTTAAATTGCAGTGGTGGTTTTTAGTTTTACTTTGACTTTTTTTCTTAAAATCAGAAGTGGTGGGAGCATTTAGAAACAAGAAAAAATATTTCCAGCCGCATAATTGATCAGACGGCTTGTAGAGATGATCTATTACTTTAAACTCTGCAGATCTATGTTCGGGGCATCAATAAGTCCATCTAGTTTACCATTAGACGCTGTTTATAAATCACTGCCTTGGTTAATAGATCCGCCCCAAATTGCAATTCACTTCCTTCTTCATGGACGGATTAAGGTTTTAACATGCAAAATTGTAAGAATGCTCTGGCTTCATTCATAACTGAGATCGTGTTTTCCCTGCACTCTTGTTCTCCGTCTCCCTTCCTTAGTGAATAGTACTTATCTGAAATGGCTAGCATTCTGCGTCCCTGTGCGGTAATGGGACTATGGGAAACTTGATTACAGATCAAAATATGCGCTCTTTCTAGGAAAAGACTTTTAGTAAGTAATCAGCTGAGTATTCGGGGCTCATGTTACTATTTGTGGGTCCTATGGTGGGCAAGAATCTATGTCATATTTGAAAATAAGCAAGCGACCAGATTTAACCTGCTATCATTATTCAGAAATTTCTATTTTTTTTTTTCCCAGAGGGATACAGTAGGTAAGCGGGTTGATGATTGTGAGAAAAATGTACTAAAAAGTATTTTAAAATCAAGTTTTATAAATCAAATATAAATATATAATTGATATATGTGAGAGAGAGAAGTATTTGGGGAATAGTCCACTTTGCAAGGACATTTGGGAAACCCATTTTTTACAAGAATATAAGTGCTTCCTCTGTTGTGATTGTTGTGCTAGTTCTGGGGGGAGGGGTGTTTGTTTCCTGAGTGCTCTTAAAAATCTACATATTCTGTAACTTTGGGCCACTTCTTTTGCACTTTGCCCCATTCTCGATTGGGGGAATCAATTTGGCTTGCCTGCTTGGGGAAGAGATCTATTTGATCTGGTATTTCAGTTTCCAGCTGCCTGTGGATACATGCCATAGTGTGTGTGTGTGTACATTTTATATCCAAGAAAATTTTTGGAGTCTCTTTTCAATGCACAAGTGCTCAGGCGGTCAGCCGAAAACCCAGCCCCCCACCAGGTCTTTCCTCTTGGTGGGTCCGCTCCCCTAACCACGAGTCTGCAGCTAGCCCGCTCTCATTTCTGGTGTTGCTACAAACCCAAGTCCCTTAGCTACAACCTGCAGAAAGTCAGAGCCAGAGAGAATCAAAGAGCTGTCCCAAAGTCCTGTACACGATCTTGGTGGGAGGGAGCGTGATCTGGGCAGCAACATTATCCTTAACCTCCGGGGTAGCCTGGCTGAGATGCTTGGATGAAGCCAAGCAGCTTGACCTGAGATAGCCTCTGAGATGCATCCTGAAAAGAGGCGATTGGGCCAGGACAGGGGTGGGGGTGTTCAAATGAGAGATTCTGTGTTAAGATAACTCAGTGGATGATAATTCCTTGGGCTGAATGGGTCCTGTTCGGACAACTGAGCAGCCAGTGAGAGGGACTTATTTTGCCAGCCTCCTGGCATTCACTGTCCTGCTTTCCCCAAGCTCTCGTTCTCTATTTGGAACAGGTTCCATAGGATGGAGACGGCTGAATTTCCCAGGTTGGAAGTAGAGGGAGGTGGCCAGGATCTAGAAGAGCCAGCGCCAAGGCAACTGTGTGAGCTGGGTGAGCCTGGGGGCCAGCCAGCAGTTAGTTTTTCGGGATCCCCTAGACCCAGGCTGAGCACCCTTGTCCCTTAATAGCCACAGTTCCTTGCCCTGTGCGCCCCTTAAACATTTCTAAGTCCAATGACTCCCTCTCTAGGCCTGCACAAAGGTAAGATGATTAAGGTAACCCTTTCCTGGGAGGCAAGACCCAGCCCCTTTACTGCCAAACACTTTATATTATCACAATTCTGCCTCAGTGACACTCTCCCTTGGAGGTGTGCTTAGGAGAGCAGTGACCCCATGATTCTTCTTGTGTGCATATGTGTTGGGGGTGATAGTCACCCTAAAATATTTTATCCAGGCACTAAGATGTTAACTCAGATCACACTGAAGGCAGCAGGATTTAAACCTCCCTAATCCTCTTTAAAAAGAACAAATTTCCTGTTTATAACAATTGACAGGGGCAAGAGAAACCTTAGGCTTCTAAGGAAACACACAGGGCAATCTAAATATCAACACTCAAATTTTTCTTTTACATCCTAAATATTCCTTTTAACTTACTCAAATAATAGTGAGAATGAGGCTCTCTCATTTCCCCCACCTACCCTCTTCTTACTACTTACACTTTCAGAGAGAGATTGGGGTTCCTGTTTGCAGTTAAACTATAATTCAATCACATCTGTTCTCATCTTTACCTTTAAACGCAATATTTCCCCAGGTGCTTGATGTAAACATTAGAGATGCACTCCCCCTTAAATAGATCACATACACCTTTGTGTGTGTGTGTGTGAGTGAGTGAGTGTGTGTGAGAGAGAGAGAGAGAGAGAGAGAGAGTTTACAAGGCTGAACTTTGCATATTGAAGTACAACATTATTTGAGTGTATATTGCATTCAAAAATGATCTGAGCTCTGTGTCTCGGCTCTGCAGAAGCTGAGTCTTAGAACTGTGGAAGTTTGGTTTTCCTTTAACTGCTAGTTGACAGCTTTGTAAAGAACTGAAATTTGCCCTATACAAACACCCACACTGGTGACAGAAAGAAGCATTTGAGTCCTCCCCCCTTTCTTTGCCCCTCAAAGTAGAAGAACTGCATTTTCAAACACATTCTGTATGTTTTCAGTATTCTTGAGGAGTCTGAAAAGTTTTATAAAGAGGAGGAAAATAAGTCACAACACACAAATAGAAACACTCGGGAAAGATATAATATGCTTTTTTTCTGAAATTTTACTACTAAAAATGGAAAGAGACCAAGCTTTCTAAAAACACTTCTAGTGAGATGATGACTTGCATTATAAACATATTTACTCTTCTCTTTTCATGTCTTTAGAGCAAGTCTCATCCCAGACAACTGTATTTAAAACTCTATTTAATTATCCATCCTACCATATTTTAAAAGGTGTGATATCTGTACCTGCTATGGAAGGAAATCAGAATACAGTTACTGGAAATTGTGGGGGATGTTGTAGAACAATACAATGAAGTTTAGAGTAGAAAGAAGTGTCGTTAACTTTTCAGTAGCCTTTAAGCATTTTTTATAAACTCTTCCAAATACTTGTTTGGAAATAAAAATTTTCTCTGCCATGTACAACATATCAGAAAGCACTGTGTCTTCATGGGATAATACTTTTGGAGGTGATTATTGGAAGTAAATAATGATCATAAATATGCTAGCTCTGATGAATGATGAAGGTTTGCTGAGAAAGATATATTAAAGTGTTCTTAGCTTACATACTTACAGCTGGACCCTCTGTTTTCAAACACGTTGGAGTATTTCTGGTTTGGTGGATCTGCAAACTGCTTTGAAATGACTAGTAGTGTGTAAGTAGATTGCAAGTAAACCTAGTGAATTGAGATCATTCTCTATCAGTTTAATATATGTTTTATAGTTAGTTTAGCATTCTGATTTGATTGCCTTAGTAATGTGAATTGCCTACAGCTGCTGATGATACAGCTTTAATTCTGTTTTAAAGGTCATGTAAACATGTGCCTGTAGCATAAGGAATGCAAATTCAATTCCCTTTTAATGTTTCCTCACATTTACTTCACAGCCTTCACCTAGAAAATAAGCAGGATTTAATATAAAATTATTTTAATGTTATGATTTCATTAAGATCCTTTTTCAATGTTTTACTTTTCCTTTTGCAGGGTAAAGAAGTCTTCCTCTGCTTTGCAGTGCATAGCTCATGCAACATGCATCACTCATACTGGAGGCAGAAAGATATTTTTGTTAAGATCTTTTCACTTTTCCAATGCTTTTTACTAATAAAGAGCTGAGAACTTCATTTCAGTCTCTCTGTAGCTGCGGGTAAAAAGGACACAAAACAAGCTAGATAATCTAACCACATTTTAGATTGCAGTGGAGAGAGAATATTGTGCACGTGTTTAGGAGGCTCTAGTCACAAGCAGTTTTACAATATGAACATATGATCAAAAATGAACTGTGGAAAGCATATTATCAAGAAGAAAAAAAAATATTTAAAATAGAGTTGACACAGAGAAGAATGCTTTAGTTGTTCCAAATTAATATAAAAAGCATATAAATTATGGCTTCAAAGTTCTATGACTTAAATATTGGTTGTTATGCAGTTATTTTTTACACTGCTTTCTAAAATATATTAAGACCTTGAGATTAATGCAAGATTATGCCAATAGATTACATTGAAACTTTTTCTTTGAAACTTTTAAAAATGTGCTTTAAGAAATTGAGTAAATCTTTACAAAACAGGTAATTGTTAGTGTTAAGAGATAGTCATGTGGGGTTAAGAGCAGTGAGGATGTAAACATACAGGTTGAAATGAAGTGGAAAGCTGAACTTAATGCTTGTGGTGATGCCATTTTGCTCTATATATCTCTGTTCATATATCTCTAAACTAAAACTTGTTCACACTGAAATTAAGTTGTAGATAATGTTTTAGAATATCTTCTCCTTAAATTGAATTGTCCAATTGATGGAACTGTTAAAAAATAAAATAGACAGTATATATACATCAATTGATTTGTTAGCATATTTTTAATATAACAAAAATAAAAATGCATAAATGAAGCCTGAATGTCACCAGTCTCAAATGTAGTTTCATTTGCTATTGAGGAACAATGATTCAGAAGTTTGGAATTCAAATTTGGAAGATGACTGCAGTTATAGGGTAGGAAATGTGTTTTGTTCTGTGTTTATGTTGTAAAATTGAGTGTTATCCACCACAGGTGAATAATCATGAATGCCCATAGTGGAAAAGAGCTATGGGCATGAAAACCTTAGGTGCTGATCTAAGTGGTTGATTTTTTAAAATTTTCCTCTGGTTTTCAGCTTACACTTTTCAAGCACTTCTTGTTTTTTTGTTTTTTTGTTTTTTTTTTCCTTTTTCTTAATAGCAGGGAACTCAACATACAAAGTTTATGTTTAAAGCCTGGAAAATTTGCTACATATTCATTAACACCTTGGACTCTAACAATATAATACTGCAGAGACAGCTGATTGGTGATAAAAATCAGTATGAAAGTAGACTCTACTTTCTGTGAATTGGCCCTGCTGCCTTTTGTCAGTATAACAAAATTGAAATTTCATGAAAATGGCTTTGTTTTTTGTTGTTATTTTTACATAATCTTAGTGCTGTACACATGTTCTTAGAATGAAACCTACAACTGGGAAATCTCTGTCACAGACAAATTGTAAAAATTCCCAATGTGATTTGCCTTTGATAGGAGACCCTTAGTTACATGACTATTTACTTGCTTAAGGAAATTTAAAATGTACAATGATGCAAGTCTTACATTATTTTGGAATTTGCATTTTGAGCAATAGATTCTAAGGAGAAAATTTCTGGTTTTTTCTCCTGACTTTAAGGACCTTGTTCACAGAAGTTCTCCTTTAAATAGAAATGGACAGCAAATAATATAGAACTCCAAATCTAGATCACTGCATGGTCTATATGTTGTGTCTGAGCTGAATGTTCATCACTCACACATATGGTTGTATGTATTTGATGTCACCTTAGTTAGAAGATACTGCATCCACAGGTGTCAGTTTCAGTGTAGATACACGTTTTCCTTTGATGGTGCTTTCAGTGTTATTTTCCTGTCAAAAAGATACAGAGATACTTCTCACAGTTGAAATTAGCTATTTCATGACTGCATGCTCTTTCACCAAAAGAGAGAAACTTGTTCATGTGTGAGTAGCATGTATCTCAGGTGCTTTTCCTGGAGTAGTTGCACTAAAAATAACACTTAAAAATGGGAAAAAGCCCCAAACCTCGGCATTTACATCTCATCCAGGCATGCTGTAATCCACTTGCTAGATAGTTAGTGGCCATGCTTCTTTAAGTTGCATGCATACATGCACATAATTGAAAACCAGGGTGTTTTTTAATGCAGTTAAACCTACCATCTTTATTTTCAGAATCCTTTCAACTGAAGCCTATTTCCACAGTTTTCCAATATCCTATAGTTTTCTTCATTGAGCAATGGCACCTTCTGTGTTGTGAGAATGAGTGGTTTGAACACAAACAGGTTATATAGAAGCAGTTTGTGGCTGATTCTATTAATTTTGCCCTTATCAGTAAGTACCTTCAAATATGAAGAGGTATAAGTGACTTTATTAAATTAAATATGGCATTACAAAGCACGTGTCTCTTGTCAAATCACTACTTTATATAGTAATAGAGATGGAAATTCTTTGTTATACCTATTCAGAAAAAGTTTACATATTCACTTAAAATCAACTTTATTATAACTGAGAGAAATACAATTTGTTTGAAACAATGAACCACAATTCAACATTTCCTAATAATGTATGTTCTTGTATGTTCTACTGTGTGTTTTTCTTCGTTATCTTCTTATATCTGAAGTTCTATTCCCACCCCCTTCCCTCCACCCCATGTATTTGATCATTTCTCTAAGTCCCTTGGCTGAACCAATCTCTTTTCATGCAGAGGATAAAAAGAGAACAACTTCAAAGTAGGTTCAGGTAATTAACAGCTGAGGGGAATATAATCTAAACCATAGGCCCTGCTTTGCACCCAGGCTGGCTCTCTGAGCCAGCCGGCAAGGGAGTGCCTATTCCCTATAGCATCTAAATCTGCTTCCTCTGAACAGTACTGCCAGGCCTCCAGTTATCACATCTGCATTTCAAACACCATGGCTCTGGCATTAATTATTAATTAGCCTACAGTCACCCTAGAGGATTCAAGTTCCAGTTTGCACATACTTATTCATTGACCTCTATCTTAGTTTTTGTTGGGGGTAAAAACTCAGTAGAATGCTTAATAATTTCCTTTCTCTCAGACCTTCTGTTCTAGTTTCATGGAGGGGAAACAGAATATTTTCCAAGTGAGAATAATCACACAGTGGTCCCCAAATTTGTTTACAGTAAAATGTTTTGTCAAATATTGAGGGGCATAGAAGGAATGAAATGATTTATAGACAGTATTGAGTATTGAAATGTACTTTTTAATGTTCAACACATTGACTGACTCTAGTTTCCTCAAATTGGGAGATATGATCATGTGAAAAAGCCATATACTTCTTTCTCAGTGAGAACAACTGCACAACGTGTAAACTAGATTTCACCCTTGAAAAATACATGTACATGATCAATGAAAATAGTGGTAGGTGCATCTGAAAGCAGGAATGCCTAAAAAAACTAAAAACACAAAAATGATTTTTAAAAAAGACAGATATTCTAATTTTGGTTTATTTCAAATAGAAATCTAAAGATTTTTTTTTATTATCAGTAAATATTTCAATGTATAAATTAAATTATTATGCTATTTGTGATAAGACTTTGGGCCTAAATATGGAAGCCTTTAAAGAATAGAGTTTAACTGAGTTGAGCTGAGAGTTAAGCAGACTTGGGTATGTATCTCAGACCCGCCACTTAATAAGTGACCTTAAATCCCACATCATTTGAGATTCTGACTACCATTTAGGAAAATGAGGATAGCATTAGAACCCACCTCATAGGATTGTTATGAGAATTAAATGACAATATATATAAAATTCTCATCATAGTAGCTGACTTATAGTAATGCTCAATAAGTGTTAATTATATTAGTAAATGTTTGTTCTATTATTTTATTGTGAGATTTCCATAATTTGTCTTAATTTGGTTTTATTTAAACATCAGTTCCACACTGCATGTCTCTCCCAATATGGAGTTTTTGAACAACTATGTATGAGCATGAACCCTGTTGTACTACTCAGAAACTACTATCACTAGTGTCCTTTTACCACTCACTTGCCACCTTAATTGTCCCTTCTGCATCCCAAATCCTGTTTTCTTGTTTTGTATTCTGACATTTCTTCTGGAATCTAGTCATCACTGATCAAAATCTCTCCCCTTAATACAAGAACCCCTGTGGGCTTTTCCCAAACATTTCAACTTGTATCCTTGGCATGTGGACTCTCCTCTGGAACCCCAGCACCTGTATGCTGTTTCCTTTTCCTGGAATTCATCCAGGAACCCCTTTCAGAGAAAATGTGACAAAAGTAAGATCTGAGCACAGGTCTTGCTACCTCTGCCAAAACTGAGTCTGTTTCTAATACTGAAGTGGAAAGAAATGTTGTCTTGTTGTCCTGAGTTTAAATTCAGAAATACTGTTCCATACAAATAAAGTTATAAATGGTAGTTAAAGCCTGGTACTATAAACAATGTGCAGTGTTTTGATTATTTTGCTTTTTATGTAGGAAAAATGTGTTTTTATTAAAGATTTATACATTTTAAAATTCTTATTTTACCATGGTTTTCATTGTTACCATTCACATTGGCAGAAGATTAGTTTAGTCAAATAAATGGATCAGATGAGGTGAGAATGTTAACTTACCTGATAATGAGGTCAAAGTGAATTTTAAACAAATAACACAGGTACAGGTATAGAGAACCAGCAAAAATAGTCACCTACAGAACAATCATACCATGTAAAAGATTAAGGATTAGTGAATCAGAGTTTTCTAAGAATGTGGGGTAGAGCTCTGTATCAGGCCTTGCTCCATTTTTCATTTTTAATGAATGACTAAAATGAAAGCATAGAAACCGTACTAAGAGAATTTTCAGGGATAATTAATATATTGTATGGGAATTAAAATTTTGAAAGATTTCAACTGTGGAATGTTAGATAGAGAAAGTTGGAGTTAAATGAGACTTCAAAAGTCATCTAAATTAATACAGAAATCTCTTCTATAGCACCCCTGAACAATGGTGTTCTATTCTTTATTGGGACAAGTCTACTGGTAAGTTCACCATGTCGAAAAACAGCTCATTCCATTTTGGCAGAGCTTTGTTAGAAAGCTATGTCTTATATTGAACCCAACTTCTTCTGTCTTAGTTTGGGAAGACTGTTTCCACATGACATCTCTTTAAATATCTGAAAACAATTTCTTTGCACCACATTATTCCTTTTTTCCATTCTTAATATCCTCAGCTACTCCACCTATTCATCACTGAAGTGGTTTTAAGATCAGTCACTGTATTAGTCGGCTTGGTCTGCCATAACAAATACTATAGACTAGGTGGCTTTAACAACAGAAATATTTTTCTCACAGTTGTGAGCAGAAGCCCAAGATCAGGGTGCCAATATGGTTGGGTGCTGGTGAGGCCTTTCTTCCTGACTTGTAGATGGCCTTCTTTTCACTCTGTGTGTGTGTGTTTGTGCATGTGTGTGAGAAAGAGAGAGAGAGAGAGAGAAAGAGAATGAGAGAGAGAGAGAGAGAGAGAGAGAGATCTTCTTCATAAGTCCTATCAGATTAGGGTCCCACCTTTATTACCTCATTTAACCTTAATCATCACCTGAAGACCATATCTCCAGATATAGTCACATTGGAGGACTGGGCTTCTACATATGAATTTGGGGGTGAGGGGAACAGAATTCAGTCCATAGCATTCACAATCCTGGATTCCATAAACTTAGCACTCTTGTTACAGTCAAAATTACTCTTAAAATGTAGTGAACTAAAGTAATCCAGATGAGATCTGAGCAGTGCAAAGCACAATGGGACTATTTTGGACAATACGCCATTATTTTGCTGATATGACCTAAGACTGTATTTAGTTATTTTGTAGCTATTTATGTTGTGTACATAATGCCTAATGAAAAAAATAATAACCCCACCACTCACATTTAAACTTTTGGTGACTTTTCTCCATTTTTTTCCTTTGCTTTTAAATGTCTATAAATGTAATTGTAATAATACTTTATAAGCAATTTTATGTGCTGAAATTTTGAACTTAACATTATATTACATGAATTTCCTATGTTATTAAAACTCTTCATAAATATTTTTAAATGTTGCATATTATTTCTTCTTAAGGATGTGCCATAATTTACATAAGCATTCTTTTCTTGTTGATTTTTCAAATACTGTAAACACAGTGAGATTTATACTTGAACCCAAAGTTATTTGTAAAATGTTCTGATTTTTTTGTTCTTAAATTCATCTTGTGGGCACGCACGCATACACACACACACACACACACACACCATGGTTTCGTTATCTCAAATAATAGCTATCCTTCTTAGGATTGTGTCATGAACAAATTTAAGATCCTTATATATCTTGGTCTGCTTTGAAAAAAATTGTTGAAAAGGATAAAGGTCAAAGACAGAGCCACAGTTTTACCACTTGAGATTTCTGTTCTGGTTTACAAAGATCCATTAATCAGCACTCTTTAAGAAAAATTGTATATCAAATTACGAATCCATTATCATACAGCAAAAATTTACCTTACGTCTATCAGGTGAAACACCTTGGATTTTAAAGCCAAAAGGGACCTTAGAGGATCATATATTCCAGGTCCCTAACATGAAAAGTTTTTAATCACTTTATTTTAATTTATTTTTGGGGGGCTGTGTTGCAAGGCATATGGGATCTTAGTTCCCAGACCAGGGATAGAACCCGTGCCCCTGCAGTGGAAGCGTGGAACCTTAATCACTGGACCACCAGGGAAGTCCCTGAAATTTTTAATGACGCTTAAAAAGCCACGTTGTGTGTGGCAATCTCATCTAGTAATTCTATGAGAGAAAAAAAACGGGATTGGTTCAACATGACTTGTTTTTGGTGAACCTATGATGACATAATCATGCTGGTTTTTTTTTTTTAATTTCTCACAAAAGTTTTGAATAAACTGAGAATTTTACTGGGCATCAATGTTAAGCTTATGGTCTATATTTTCTAGAATCTATCTTTGCTGTCTAGTTAAGATTCAGTTGTTATCTGCCAGTTGACTGGCTCTTACTTACAATAATAATATGCTGAAATTACAGAATTATAATTTTATATGCTAATAAACAACAATGTTTTGGTGTAAAAATATTACAGAGTTAGCAATAAGAGTAAATCTACAAAAATTGCTGCCTCCTTCATTTGAGATACTATAATAACGAGATGTGTGAAGCCTGAATAGAAATAGGGGAGGGTGGAATGAGATTAGACCAGATGACTTTTAAAATATTCTTCAATGCTATGATTCTCTAAAAACTATTTGCTAAAATTTTTCTCAGATTAAGACATGTTATTCTATTATAGATTGTTACAAAATGAATTTTAAGGATTTTGTCTTTAGAAATCTTTTAAAGTGCCAAATTCAGGTTTTATCAAAAAATAAATAAATTTCTATATATCCATTGTTTTAAAGCAGCAGTATTTAGGATATAAAATTCAAATTGTAAAATAATTATAATGTTAAAAGATCCCAAATGTATTTTTGAAAGCCGCTTAAAACTTTATCCACTAAAATTTTAATTATTTTATAAAAAACTAGAAATATCTACAAACATATGTGCTGATTGACATACCTACGGAAATGATGGACTTGGATTTTAAGTTGCCTGGAGAAAATGCCTTGTGTGGCTCACTTTAGATGATAATGACATATCTGCAAGTAACAAAAGAATCAATGGTTTAAGAAGTGAAGACTTTAATATGACTGATAAAAAGCTCGTGTGATCACATTGCTGTATATAGCTAAATGAATGTAGAAGCAATTGATTTTGTGACTGGCCAAAAAAATATTTGCTCCACCATATTTATCTATCATCCTAAATAACGAAAGAGAGCTTTTACGATAGTAGAAGGAGTCCAGGATTTGGAATGAATCATATTTGCATTCAAATCTCAATTCTGCCCCTCCTCAGATGTATAGGAAAACCATTGAAACCCCCTAAGCCCAAATTTCCTCATTTGTAAAATGGAGATAACAAATGGACCTGGTTTGCAAGATTATCTTAAATATTAAATAATGTAATATCCAGATAGTTTCTAGATCTGTACCCTGCAGTAAAAGGTATTTTTATTAATATAACTTTTTCCATATAAGTGTATTTGCCACATTAACAGTTTTACCTCTAGATGGAAAAATACTTTAAAAATTTATCTATTTTGGATGGAAAAATTTATATTTCATTCTCTGATTCTTTCAGTAGACTATACTGAACATAACTGACATGTTCCTTAATGGTCCTAGGTAATCACAAGGAATTCTCATATTTATGTTTGCACTTATGTGGTGATGCCCTTGGGCTACTGATGTATTAAGAGCAGTGTTTGTCCCATCCTCTAAATTGTTCCAAGCTGTACTTTTTCAGATCTTACCTGATTTTTCTGGTTATTTTTTAAAACTTTTATGCTTAAAAGATGCTGTAAATATACTTGCCTGTAGTAGGTAGCCTGGATTTCATTTTCTTTCTTCTTTTTCTCTAACCTACAGTAGGCTCAGAAAACAGATAACTATGGCTGCTGATATGTACTGTGCTTTATAGTCTACAGTGCAATTTTATATCCAAGATCTCATTTGACACTTTGGTAAATAAACGTAATTATTCTCAGTTTAGATCCAGAAAAATGGAGGTGCAGAAAAGTTAAGAATGTTCCAAAGGTTTTACAGTCCATATTCAAGCCTAAATGTTTTGAACAAAGATTTTGTAAAATTTATTCTGGCTAATCAAATAACCTGTATTTACACTTTTATTATAATTTATAACTTAAATACCATATATAAAATATAAATATACAACTTTAAAATGATTGTGAAGTAAATTCACGTGTAATTTTTCCAAGGTCAAGAAATAAAACATTGTCAGTATTCTAGAAGTTCCTGGTGCATTCTTTCTGGGTTATAGCCCTCTACCCAATTAAGAGATTACTGTTCTTCTGACTTCTGTGGTTTCTTTAGTAATTTTACCACACAAGTCTACTTCCTAAATAGCTTCATTTTGTCTCTTTTTGAACATTATATAAGTGGAATCACACAGTATGTGCTATTATGTGTCTGGCTGCTTTTGCTCAACATAATATTGGTGAGATTCAGTCACCCTATTTTATTAGTTGTAGAATATTCATTGACGTTGCTGTATAGTATTCCATTGTGTGACTATACTATTATTTATTTATCTCTTTGTATTGTTGTTGGACATTTGTGTTGTTTTTAGTTTTGGCTATAAGCAACAATGTTATAGAAATTCTTACATGTATCTTGGTACACATAAACTCATATTTCTGTAAGGCATAGACTAGAATTGTTGAGTTGTAGAATATCTCCAATTTTACTATATTATTCCAAATTATTTTCCAGAATGATTATACCAATTAACACCCCCACTCCATACCACATTTAGGGTGTGTGATTTCTCATTGTTCCATATTGTTGACAATATTTGATTTCTTTAGACTTCAATTTTAGCCAATTTGGAGGATGTGTAGGGGTAATTAATGGTTTTAATTTGCATTTACCTAATTGCTACTAAGGTTAAGGGACTTCTAATATATTTATTGGCTAGGTAAATTTCCTTTTTTGTAAAGTTCTCATTAAGTCATCTGCACATATTTATTGCGTTTCCTGACTATTTCTTATGGCTTTATAGTAATTCTTTTTGCATTCTGAAAAGGATCCCATTTTTAGTTTCCCATTCTTTGCCTTTCCTTTTCACTCTTTAATGTATCTTTTAATGAATATAAATTCTTAATTTTAAAAGTCAAATTTATTCATTTTTTCCTCTTATGGTTCGTGCTTTTTGTGTATTAAGACATTTTCTTTTTCGAAGGGCATAAAGATATTCTCTTATATAATTATCTGAAAACTGTATTGTTTGTGCTTCACATTTAGGTCTATAATCTACCTGGGATTAATTTTTGTGATGGTATGAGGTAGGGCTACAATTTCCTTTTTTCTAATATGGATACTTGATTGATTCATCATTAAAAGACTACTTTACAGTGCTTACGTTGCATAAATCAAAAGGCCCTATAAGCATTGGTCTATTTCAAGATTCTCAAATGTGTCTCATTGGTCTATTTGTATATTTCTGTGCAAATACCATATTCTTTTTATTACTATAACTTCATAAATCTTGTCAATACTCTTGTTTAATGTGTTCTCCTTCATAAAGGATGTCTTGCCTATTCTTAGCCTTTTGCATTTTCATATAAATTTTAAAATAAACTTACCAATTTTCACAAAAAGACCATTGGCATATTAATTGGAATTTTGTTGAATTTATACATGTTTTTATTATATGGGGTCTTTTAATCCATAAACATAGTATCTCTATGTATTTTTAGGTCTTTAATTTCCATCAATAAAGTTTTATATTTTTCCATAGAAATTTTGCTTTTTATTTGTTGACTTTTTGTATAGGGCACTCTTTTATAAAAATTATTTTATAAACAATTGTTACTGTTGTTGAGAAATATAATTGATTTTTTCAATTTGTTGTATTTTCACCAAAGTTGCTGAACTCTTATGAATTTTAATATTTTATACATAGATTCTTTTGAATTTTCTAGGAACACAATCATATAACCATATAACATATAAATAATGTTTTATTTGTTCCTTTCAAATCTGTAGAACACTGGGTTATTTTTGCCAACTACTCACTACCTCTGTGCAATAAGATTATACAACCTATTCTATTGTCATTGCTTGTGTATCTCTTTCCATCCTTTAATACCTGTGGGACGGCTACACTTCTCACATCAATGACTTGGGAATTGGACATGTGACATGCTTTGGCCAGTGGCATGTGAATTAATATGTTTGCCATGTTTAGACCAAAGCTTTAAATGCCACCTTGTGGATTGGCTTAGGCTTTCTTTTATTTACTTATTTTAAAAATTTTTATTGGGGTATAGTTGATTTATAATGTTGTGTTAGTTTCTGCTGTATAGCAAAGTGAATCAGTTATACATATACATATACCCAATCTTTTTTAGATTCTTTTCCCATATAGGTCATTAGAGAGTATTGAGTAGAATTCCCTGTGCTATGCAGTAGGTCCTTATTAGTTATCTATTTTATACATAGTAGTGTGTATCTGTCAAACCCAATCTCCCAATTGATCCATCCCATTATCCCCCCTGGTAATGCTAAGTTTGTTTTCTACATCTGTGACTCTATTTCTGTTTTGTAAATAACTTCATTTGTACCATTTTTTAGATTCCACATATAAGTGATATCATATGATATTTGCCTGTCTCTGTCTGACTTACTTTGCTCAGTATGACAATCTCTAGGTCCATCCATGTTGCTGCAAATGGCATTGTTTCATTCTTTTTTATGGCTGAGTAATATTCCATTGTATATATGAACCACATTTTCTTTATCCATTTGTAGATTTTTGATGATGACCATTCTGACTGATGTGAGGTGATACCTCATTGTAGTTTTGATTTGCATTTTTCTATGGGTGGAAGACCTAAATAGACATTTCTCCAAAGAAGACATACAGATGGACAAAAAGTACATGAAAAGATGCTCAACATCACTAGTTATTAGAGAAATGTAAATCCAGCCTTAAACTTTCTTGCACTGGTGTGACCTCTGTCTGAACAAGAGTATATTCTAGATAGGA
This sequence comes from Eschrichtius robustus, assembly GCF_028021215.1. Classification (NCBI taxonomy): domain Eukaryota; kingdom Metazoa; phylum Chordata; class Mammalia; order Artiodactyla; family Eschrichtiidae; genus Eschrichtius; species Eschrichtius robustus. The sequence goes on along the minus strand of NC_090845.1, from coordinate 72,323,195 downwards.
GTGGGTGCTTAACCTGGGATTAAGAATAAGAAGACATGTGAAGCCAAGCAGAACTGGGTAGAACTATACCCAACCCCCAATCTTCACATAATGTAAGAAATAAATGTTGCTGAAATATTGGAGTTATTACCATAGTAAAATCCGAAATAAAAATAATCTTTATACCTTTCACTTTTTGCCAATTATTAAGCTATTGCCTTTCTGTTCCAAATTCACCTTTCTATAATCTGCTTTGTGGTGCTGGGGCTAAAACACAGTACATTTCTCTTTGCAAACTAGTTCTGCATTAGATGGTTTCTTTTTTTTTTTAATTTTTATTTTATATTGGAACATAGTTGATTAACAATGTGTTAGTTTCAGGTGTACAGCAAAGTGATTCAGTTATACATGTATCTACTTTTTCAAATTCTTTTCCCATTTAGGTTATTACAGTGTATTGAGTAGCGTTCCCTGTGCTATACAGTAGGCTCTTGTTGCTTATCTATTTAAATCTATTTAAAACATGTCAATCCCAAACTCCCAATCTACCCTCTTTCCCACCCTTCCCCCTCGTAACCATAAGTTATTTCTCTAAGTCTGTGAATCTGTTTCCATTTTGTAAATAAGTTTGGCATTAGAGGGAGATTTTAAGGTTAAGGAGGGGTAGAAGGAATTTTCCCTTTACTTCCTGTTCCTGTGAGCATCACTCCAGCAATGGTATTTTACCCCAGCAGTAGCATTTGGTTCCAGTAGCAGTTGGTTCCAATGTCCAGTAGTTTTCCAAAGTCCCCAAACCAGCCTCATTGTGCTTCCTTGGACGCATTAACAAAAGTTGGAGATATTAGCAGTAACCCTTCACCAAAGTCTGAATCCCAGCTCCAGGAGGCCCCACTTCAAGCTCCTGAGTACCATCATTAGCTAAGCAGCAGCCCTCATAGATATCTAGGTTCCAGCTTCTCAAGGTTTTCCCTCCAAGCTTCTAAGTTCTGATAATCCTAAACTCTTTCCTTTGTCTCCCAGCCCTAAGGGTGGTATCTGTTCCTAAAATTATTTTCTTTTTACTTCAATGTTCCTAATTTGCCTTTTCAGTCTTCTAATACCTATTTAACCAATTCATATTATTAAATTATCTCTAAGTTAACCATCTTCTTGACTTACTGTGCTGTCTAGGACCTCTAGTTTAAGGCTTCATCCCCATCTCAAATTGAAACCATTCACTGTGTCATAAAAGTGTAATTTTGAAGTAGATTTTGGTATTTCCTTTCTAATAAACATTATGAAAGTTTCTTTTTACTCCTAGTTTACTAATTTTTTCTTTTTATCATTAAAGGAAGTTGAATTTTCTCCATATATTCAAATAATCATATGATTTTTTCTTCTTTAGTCTGATGCTGTGGGTATCTGAGTGTTAAAACAACATTGTATCCCTTGGATAAAACCAACTCAGTCATTATATAGTATCCTTTGTATATATTGTTGGAATTAGTTTGCAAATATTTTGTTTAGGATATTTGCATATACTTTCATAGGTGAGATTAGCTGGTGATTTTCTGGCTTTCTGTCTTTGTTTTCTGTGTGTCTGTGTGTGTGGTAATAAAAACATAACATGAGATCTACCCTCTTAGCAAAAATTTAAATGTACAATACAGTATTGTTAACTATAATCACTATGTTGTACATTAGATCTCTAGAATGTTTTCATCTTTCATTACTGAAAGTCTATGCACATTGAACAGCAACTTCCCATTTTACCTTCCACCTAGCCCCTGGGAACCAACATTCTACATTGTTTCTGAGTTTGAATATTTTAGATACCTCATATAAGAGGAATCATGCAGTATCTGTCCATCTATGACTGGCTTATTTCATTTAGCATAATGTCTTCAAGATTCATCCATGTTGTAGCGTGTGATAGGATTTCCTTCTTTTTTATGGCTAATGTTCCAGTTATGCATATATGACATTTTCTTATCCATTCATCCACAAATGGACATTTAGGTTGTTTCCACCTATTGGCTACTGTGAATAGTTCTGTAATAAACATGCGAATGCATCTATGTCATCAAGATATCCTGATTTTAATTATTTTGTATAAACCCCCAGAACTGAATTACTGGATCATATGGTAATTCTAATAAAATTATTTGAAGACCTACATACTGTTTTCCATAGTGGCTGTACTACTTTACATTTCTACCATCAGTGCACAAGAGTTCCAATTTCTTCACATCCTCATCAACGCATTTTCTGTTTACTTTTCTTTTTTTGAAATAATGGCCAGCCTAACCAATGTGAGGTGATGTCTCACTATGGTTTTGATTTTCTTTTCCCTGATTATTAGAGGAATTGAACATATTTTCATATACCAATTGGTCATTTGTATGCCTTCTTCAAAGAAAGGAATATTCAAGTCCTTTGCCCATTTTTAGTTGGGTTATTTGTTTCTGCTATTGAGTTATGAGTTCCTTATATATTTTGGATATTAATCCCTTATCAAATATATGTTTTGCAAATATTTTCACCCATTTCATAGCTGACTTTTTTACTCCACTGTTTGCTTCATTTATTGTGCAGAGGCGTTTTAGTTTGAGGTAGTCCCCACTTGTCTGTTTTTGCTTTTGTTGCCTGTGCTTTTGTTGTTATATACAAGAAATCATTGCCAAATCCAATGTCATGCAACTTCCCCCTATGTTTTCTTCAGGGATATTGTAGTTTCATGTCTTATCTTTAAGTTTCCAATCCTTTTTTGAGTTTATTTTAGTGTGCCATGTAAGATAAGCGTCCAATTCTATTCTTTTGCATGTGAATATTCAGTTTTTCATCACCATTTGTTGAAGGTATCATCTTTTCCTCATTATTCAGTCTTGGCTCCTTTGTGGAAAATCATTTTATCATATATGTATTGGTGAATTTCTGGCCTCTCTATTCTGATCCATTGGTCTATATGTCTGTTCTTATGCCAATACCATAAAATTTTAATTACTGTAGCTTTGAAATATTCTTTGAAATGCAAGTATACAGACGACAGCTTTGTTTATCTTTCTCAAGATTGTTTTGGCAATTTTGGGTCCTTTTTCATTCCATACAAATTTTAGGATTTTTTAATTCCATTTCTGTCAAAATTCCACTGGGATTTTGATAAGAATTGCATTATATCAGTATATTACTATGTGTGGTATGGGCATTTTAAAAATATTAAGTCTTCCAAGCCATGAAAATGGGGTGTCTTTCCATTTATTTGTGACTTCTTTATTTCATCAATGTTTAGTAGTTATTGATGTATAAGTTTTTTGCTTCCCTAGTTAATCTTATTCCTAATTATTTTATTCTTTTGAGGCTATTATAAATGATATTTTTCTAAATTTTCTTTTTGGATTTTTTGTTGTATCAATGTACAGAAATATAACTGATTTTTGTATATTGATTTTGTATTCTGCAAGTTTGCTAAATTTTTTTTAAATTTTTGTTTTAAATTTATTTGTTTTTGGCTGCACTGGGTCTTCATTGCTGCACATGGGCTTTCTCTAGTTGTGGTGAGTGGGGGCTACTCTTCGTTGTGATGCATGTGCTTCTCATTATGGTGGCTTCTCTTGTTGTGAAGCACAAGCCCTAGAACGTGTGGGCTTCAGTAGCTGTGGTGCATGGGCTCAGTAGTTGTGGCTCACGGGGTCTAGAGCACAGGCTCAGTAGTTGTGGTGCATGGGCTTAGTTGCTCCACAGCATGTGGGATCTTCCTGGACCAGGGCTTGAACCCATGTCCCCTGCACTGGCAGGCATGATTCTTAACCATTGCACCACCAGGGAAGTCTCAAGTTTGCTACATTTTTTGAACAGTTTTTTTTGGAATCCTTAGAGTTTTCTACAAATCATGCCATCTGTGAATAGATAATTTTACTTCTTCCTTTCGGATTTGGATGCCTTTCATTTATCTTTCTTTTCTCATTGCTCTGGGTAGAACTTCCAGTTCTATGTTGAATAGAGGTGGTGAGGGTGGATATTGTCAATTTTGTTTATATTTAAAAAAAATATATTTTGTTTTCTTGATTTTTGTATTGTTTTTCTTCAATTTACATTATTTCTTCTCTAATCTTAATTATTTCCTTCCTTCTTATAAATATTGGGTTTAGTTTGTTTTTCTTTTTCTAGTTTATTGAGTTGTAAAGTTAGGTTGTTCATTTGAGATTTTCCTTTTTTTTTAAAATGTAGGTGTCTAACACTATAAACTTCTCTCAATATTGCTTTTGCTGCATCCCATAACATTTGGTATGTTGTGTTTTCATTTTCATTTGTCTCAAGATATTTTCTAATTTCCTTTTTGATTTCCTCTTTGACTCATTAGTTATGAAGAGTGTGTTGATTAATTTCCACATATTGCTGAATTTTCCAGTTTTCCTTCAGCCATTAATTTCTAATTTATTCCATTGTGGTCAGAAAAGATACTTCATATAATATCAATCTTCTAAAATTTGTTAAGATTTGTTTTGTGACCTAACATGCAATTTAGCTTGGAAAACGTTTCATGTGCGCTTGAGAAGAATGTGCATTCTGCCTCTGTTAGGTGAAAATTTTTGTATATGTCTGTTATGTTCTTATGTTCTATAAAGTTGTTCAAATTTTCTGCTTCCTTATTGATATTCTGTTTGGATATCTAATTCATTATTGAACATAAGCTATTGAAATCCTCTAGTACTATTGTGTTGTTTATTTTTCCCATCAGTTCTTTCAATGTTTGCTTCATATATTTGGGTGTTCTGATGTTGAGTGCATATATATTTATAATTATTATACCTTCGTGGTGAATTCACCCTTTAGTCATTATATAATGTCCTTTGTGTCTTTTAACACTGACTTAAAGTTCCTTTGTTTGATATAAGTATGGCCACTTTTGTTTTTTGGTTTTCACGTGCGTGGAATATATTTTCCTGTCCTTTTACTTATTGCCTATGTGTGTCCTTAAATCTAAACTGTCTCTTCTAGACAGTAGATACTTAGAAGAGATCTACTTGTTTTGTTATCCATTCGACAACTTTATGTCTTTTGATTGGAGAGTTTAATCCATTTAAATTGAAAATTATTACTGGTACATAAGGACTTACTCGTGCCACTTTGTTAATTATTTTCTTTATGCCCTGTAGCTTATTTGTCTTTCTTTTCCTCTCTTGCTGTTTGACTTTGTGTTTTGTTAATTTTTTTGTTGTTGTTGTGACATGCTTTGATTCCTTTCTGATTTTCTTATGTGTATCTTCTATAAGTATTTTTTTATGGTTGCCACAAGGCTTAGATAAGACTTCTTATAACAACATACTTTAAGCTCATATCTTAACTTCGGTCACATAAAAATACCGTACGTTTTACTTCTCCCCTGCTTTTTGTTATTGATGTCACAAATTACATCTTTTTATATTGTGTATGTATTGACAGATTTTGTTGGTTTTAATTATTTTTTATACTTTTGTATCTTTACTTCTATACCATAATTAAAGTAATTTTTGCACCACAACTTTGGTAATACAGTATTCTGTGATTGTCCATATATTTACCTTTACCAGCAAACTTTATAATTTCATATGCTTTCCCATTGCTGTTCAGCATCTTTTCATTTCAGCTCAAATGACTTCCTTTAGCATTTCTTTTAAGGCAGGTCTAGTGGTGATAAAATCTCTAAGCTTTTTTTAATTTTTATTTTTTTGTCTAAGAAGGTCTTTATCGCTCATTGTTTTAAGGACAATTTTTTTTTTTTGAGTCCAGTATTCTTGGTTGCCAGTTTTTTCTTTCAGCACTTTAAATAAGTGGTCCAACTCCCTTCTCTACTGCAGTGTTTCTGCTGAGAAATCATTGAGCGCTTTATGGGTTTTGTTTTGTTTGTATGTGGTGAGTCACTTTTTTCTTGCTGCTTTCAAAACTCTGTCTTTTTCTTGGACTTCTGACAATTTGATTGGAATATATTTGGGCATGGGTTTCTTTGGATTCCTCCTAGCTGGAGTCTGCATATTCTCAGCTATGGGCTTCTACTTTCTTTCTTGGATTTCAGAAGTTCTCAGCAATTATTTCCTTAGGTAAACCTTTTAACCACATTTCTTTCTTTTGAGAACTTCTGTAGCTCCCATGATGCTTCTGAGATGAGATGAGAAGGGGCATGTTCAGGGTGGTATGGCCGTAGATGCCCCTTAATGCTTATATTGATCAGCTTATAGTGTCCCATAAGGCCTTTGGCCTTTCTTCATGTTTTCATTCATTTTTTTTTAATTCCTTTGACTGAATAATTTCAAATGCCCTCTTTTCATGTTTGCTGATTCTTCTGTCGAATCAAGTCTACTGTTGAACTCCTGAGAATTAAATTTAGTTTTTTTTATACCTCAGCTCCAAAATTTGTTAACTTGTTTTTTTTAATATTTTCTATCTCTTTGTTTATATTTTCATTTTATTCATGTATTGTTTCCTTGTAAAAAATATTGTACACCATCTTTATGACAGTTATTTTAAATTCTGTGTCTGGTAATTCATATTCTTCTGTTCCTTTAGGGTCATTTTCTGGAGATTTATTTTGTTCCTTTATTTGAGACATATTTCTCTGTTTTGTCATGTGTCTTTTAACTATGTGTTGGAATTTGTCCATTTGAAGAGCCATCTCTCCCAGTCTTTATTGAGTGGCTTCATACAGGAGAAGACTCTCACTAATCACCCTGGCTAGAGATTCTGAGGGACACTGGAACCATTTGGGGGGTTGCAATTTCCTAATTATAGGAGCTTTCCAGCTTCTTTTTCTTTTTAATAGATCTTTATTGGAGTATAATTGCTTCACAATACTGTGTTGGTTTCTGTTGTAGACCAAAGTGAATCAGCCATATGCATACATATGTCCCCATATCCCCTCCCTCTTGAGCCTCCCTCCCATCCTCCCTATCCCACCCCTCTAGATCATCGCAAAGCACCAAGCTGATCTCTCTGTGCTATGCTGCTGCTTCCCACTAGCTAATCTTTTACATTCGGTAGTGTATATATGTTCATGCTACTCTCACTTTGCTCCAGCTTCCCCCTCCTACCCCATGTCCTCAAGTCCATTCTCTATGTTTTTGTCTTTATTCCTGCCCTGCAACTAGGTTCATCAGTACCATTTATTTTCTTTTTAGATCACATATATATGTGTTAGCATAGGGTATTTGTTTTCCTCTTTCTGACTTACTTCTCTCTGTGCGACAGACTCTATGTCCATTCACCTCACTACAAATAACTCAATTTCATTTCTTTTTATGGCCAATATTCCATTGCATATATGTGCCACTTCTTCTTTATCCATTCATCTGTCCATGGACATTTAGGTTGGTTCCATGTCCTGGCTCTAGTAAATAGTGCTGCAATGAACATTGTGATGCATGTCTCTTTTTGAATTATGGTTTTCTCACGGTTTATGCCCAGTAGTGGGATTGCTGGGTCATATGGTGGTTCTATTTTTAGTTTTTTAAGGAACCTCCATACTGTTTTCCATAGTGGCTGTATCAATTTACATTCCCACCAACAGTGCAGGAAGGTTCCCTGTTCACCACACTCTTTTCAGCATTTATTGTTTGTAGATTATTTTGATAATGGCCATTCTGACTGGTGTGAGGTGGTGGGAACCATAAGCAAGATGAAAAAACAACCCTCAGAATGGGAGAAAATATTTGCAAATGAAACAATGGACAAAGATTAATCTCTGAAATATACAAACAGCTCATGGGCCTCAATATCAAAATAACAAAAAGTTCAATTAAAAAATGGGCGGAAGACTTAAATAGACATTTCACCAAGGAAGACATACAGATGGCCAAGAGGCACATGAGAAGATACTCAACATCACTAATTATTACAGCTTCTTTTTCAGAAGCTCATAATCTCTTGCTACTTCTGTTGCAAGTTTTCTGGTTTTACCGGAGCAAGCATCCCCATTCACTTTGGGTGCCCTGGCCAACATGCATTCAAACTATGCCGGTTCCGCATCAACACCCTGAGTCAAGAATGACTTATATTAGTCTCTTAGGCAGTTCTCCCAAAATTCAGAATGCTGGACAAATATTGAATTCTTCTGCCTCCCTCTTGAGGGAGAAGCCTCATGTTGTGTGCCTTCTCACTATTGTATTGAATCATGCTGGTTTCATCAAGAATTCTTCTTTGCTGTCAGTGGCCCATAGGCTTCCAAACTATGTCAGTTTCATCAGCACTCCAAATGAGATGAGATGGGAGATACCAGTCCTTTGGCAGTCCTCTGAAAAGGTGGAACATTGGACACACACACCACTCTTCTCTTTCTCCCTTAAGGTAGAAGCCACAAGCTGGAACATTCACTCCCAGTGCTGATTTGTCCTGGCCTGGGGCTGACAAGGGTAACTTTGAAATGCCTCTTCCTACCTATTTCAGTGCAGCTATTCTTAGTTTTGTGCTTTCCTGGAGTATAGCAACTTCTTATTTGGATTCTGGAAATCTCATATAGGATTTTGGTCTGTATTTTTTTGTTATATTGATATTGCTATGGGAGCACGACAGCTGGGAATCCTATTCTACCGTGTTGCTGATGTCATTGTGCTCTTTTTGACATTTTGGTATCAATGATATGGTAGTCTCAAAAAATGAATTTTGAAACATGTCTGTTTTTTTTTATTCTTTTGTCCTTATAATTTATTGAGTTTATTTGATACCCATTTCTTGATTTCTTAAAATAGACTGTTAGCTAATTTCCATTTTTTCCCTTTATAAGATTTTTTAAGGCTACTGATTTTCTCTTATGTTCTGCATGGACTCTGTACAAGTTCTAATATTTAGTATATTCATCATTATTTAGTTTAAAAATATTTTGTTTTGCCATTATTTCTTTTATCCTCTAATATATTATTTAAAAGTGTATTCTTAATGTTCAAGCATAAAGAGATGCTTCTGATTATATTTCTGTTACTGTTTCTGAGCATACTTGTGACAGGAAAATACATTCTGTATTATTTGTGTTTTTTTGTATATGTTGATATTTACTATTAGGACACATATATGATTTTTTAAAAAATTGTTATTGGAATATAATTGCTTTACAATATTGTGTTTGTTTCTGCTGCATAACAAAGTGAATCAGCTATACATATACATATATCCATATATCTCCTCCCTCTTGCATCTCACTCCGACCCACCCTAACCCACCAATCTAGGTGGTCACAGAGCACTGAGCTGATGTCCCTGTGCTATGTGGCTGCTTCCCACTAGCTATCTATTTTACATTTGATAGTGTATATATGTCAATGCCACTCTCTCACTTCGTCCCAGCTTACCCTTCCCCATCCCTATGTCCTCAAGTCCATTCTCTATATCTGCATCATTATTCCTGTCCTGCCCCTAGGTTCTTGAGAACATTTTTTTTTTAGATTACATATATATGTGTTAGCATACAGTATTTGTTTTTCACTCTCTGACTTACTTCACTCTGTATGACAGACCCTAGGTCCATTCACCTCACTGCAAATAACTCAATTTCGTTTCTTTTTATGGCCGAGTAATATTCCATTGTATATATGTGCCACATCTTCTTTATCCATTCATCTGTCGATGGACACTTAGGTTGCTTCCATGTCCTGGTTATTGTAAATAAAGCTGCAATGAACATTGTGGTACATGACTCTTTTTGAACTATGGTTTTTTCAGGGTATATGCCCAGTAGTGGGATTGCTGGGTCATATGGTAGTTCTATTTTTAGTTTTTTAAGGAACCTCCATACTGTTTTCCATAGTGGCTGTATCAATTTACATTCCCACCAACAGTGCAAGAGGGTTCCCTTTCCTCCACACCCTCTCAAGCATTTACTGTTTGTAGAGTTTTTGATGATGGCCATTCTGACCAGTGTGAGGTGATATCTCATTGTAGTTTTCATTTGCATTTCTCTAACGATTAGTGATGTTGAGCATCTTTCATGTGTTTGTTGGCAATATGTATATCGTCTCTGGAGAAATGTCTATTTAGGTCTTCTGCCCATTTTTGGATTGGGTTGTTTGTTTTATTGATATTGAGCTGAATGAGCTGCTTGTATATTTTGGAGATTAATCCTTTGTCAGTTGCTTCATTTGCAAATATTTTCTCCCATTCTGAGTGTTGTCTTTTCATCTTTTTATGGTTTCCTTTGCTGTTCAAAAGCTTTGAAATTTCATTAGGTCCCATTTGTTTATTTTTGTTTTTATTTCCATTTCTCTAGAAGGTGGGTCAAAAAGGATCTTGCTATGATGTATGTCATAGAGTGTTCTGCCTATGTTTTCCTCTAAGAGTTTTATAGTGTCTGGTCTTATGTTTAGGTCTTTAATCAATTTTGAGTTTATTTTTGTATATGGTGTTAGTGAGTGTTCTAATTTCATTCTTTTACATGTAGCTGTCAAGTTTTCCTAGCACTACTTATTGAAGAGGCTGTCTTTTCTGCATTGTATATTCTTGCCTCCTTTATCAAAGATAAGGTGACCATATGGTTGTGGGTTTATCTCTGGGCTTTCTATCCTATTCCACTGATCTATATTTCTGTTTTTGTGCCAATACCATACTGCCTTGATGACTGTAGCTTTGTAGTATAGTCGGAAGTCAGGGAGCCTGATTCTTCTACCTCTGTTTTTTTTTTTTTTTTTTTTTCTTCTCAAGATTGCTTTGGGTATTCATGGTCTTCTGTGTATCCATACATATTGTGAAATTTTTTGTTCTAGTTCTGTGAAAAATGCCAGTGGTTGTTTGATAGGGATTGCATTGAATCTGTAGATTGCTTTGGGTGGTATAGTCTTTTTCACAATGTTGATTCTTCCCACCAAGATCATGGTATATCTCTCCATCTATGTGTATCATCTTTAATTTCTTTCATCAGTGTCTTATAGTTTTCTGCATACAGGTCTTTTTTCTCCTTAGGTAGGTTTATTCCTAAGTATTTTATTCTTTATGTTGGAATGGTAAATGGGAGTGTTTCTTTAATTTTTCTTTCAGATTTTTTCATCATTAATGTTTAGGAATGCAGGAGATTTCTGTGCATTAATTTTGTATCCTGCTACTTTACCTAATTCATTGATTAGCTGTAGTAGGTTTCTGGTAGCATCTTTAGGATTCTCTGTGAGTAGTATCATGTCATTTGCAAACAGTGACAGTTTTACTTCTTCTTTCCCAATTTGGATTAATTTTATTTCTTTTTCTTCTCTGATTGCTGTGGCTAAATCTTCCAAAACTCTTTTGAATAATAGTGGTGAGAGAGCGTAACCTTGTCTTGTTCCTGATCTTAGTGGAAATGGTTTCAGTTTTTCACCATTGAGAACAATGTTGTGTGTGGTTTTGTCATATACAGCCTTTATTACGTTGAGGTAAGTTCCCTCTATGCTTACTTTCTGAAGGGTTTTTATAATAAATGGGTGTTGAATTTTGTCGAAAGCTTTTTCTGCATCTCTTGTGATGATCATATGGTTTTTCCCCTTCAATTTGTTAATATAGTGTATCACATTGATTGATTTGCTTATACTGAGGAATCCTTGCATTCCTGGAATAAACCGCACTTGATCATGTTGTATGATCCTTTCAATGTGCTGTTGGATTCTGTTTGCTAGTATTTTGTTGAGGATTTTTGCATTTATGTTCATCAGTGATATTGGCCTGTAGTTTTCTTTCTTTGTGACATCTTTGTCTGGTTTTGGTATCAGGGTGATGGTGGCCTCATAGAATGCATTTGGGAGTGTTCCTCCCTCTGCTATATTTTGGAAGAATTTGAAAAGTATAGGTGTTAGCTCATCTCTGAATGTTTGGTGGACTTCACCTGTGAAGCCATCTGTTTCTGGGCTTTTTTTTTGTTGGAAGATTTTTAATCACAGTTTCAATTTCAGTGATTGTGATTGGTCTCTTTATATTTTCTGTTTCTTCCTGGTTCTGTCTCATAAGGTTGTGCTTTTCTAAGAATTTGTCCATTTCTTCCAGGTTGTCTATTTTATTGGCATATATTTTCTTGTAGTAATCTCTCATGATCCTTTGTATTTCTTCAGTATCAGTCGTTACTTCTCCTTTTTCATTTCTAATTCTGTTGATTTGAGTCTTCTTTTTTTTCTTGATGAATCTTGCTAATGGTTTATCAATTTTATCTTCTTAGAGAACCAGCTTTTAGTTTTATTGATCTCTGCTATTGTGTCATTCATTTCTTTTTCATTTCTTTCTTTTTTTTCTAATGCAAATATATCTGAGAATTTAGTACATGATAAAAGAGATATTTTATATTATTGGAGAAAATGTAAATTAATTAGCAATGTTTTAGGGCAATTGACTAGGCACATTAAAAAAAGTTTATACTGCAACCTCATTTCTTATTATCAATTCCAGTTGGAACAAATAATTAAATTAGGAAGATGAATGAAGAGGAGCAGAAGGAGAAGAGAAAGAGGAAATTATAAAATTATTAGAAAAAAATGACTTTTTAAATATTTGAAAAATAGTTTTTAAATGGGAAAGGCCTCTAAAATTATTAAACAAAATTGTAAGTACTGAGACCACCTGTGTCAACATAATTTAACTGTTTGCTCCATAAATTTCTTGCCCAGGAAGATAAAGCTAAAAATCAATAAATAACTTTACTGTTTGCTTTAGGAAATTCTTACAAATCAATTCATCTGGGCAAACAGTTTGCTCACCTGGATGAACAGCTTACTTATCAGTACAGTAAGTTGCCTACCAAGAATTGTTTCAATAGCCTTGCTTCAGTATGTCGACCAATCCTATACCATTACGTCATGAACTTTCATTTATTTCTGAGCTCATTTTTATGATTTCTTTCCTTCTGCTAACGTTGGTGGTTTTTTTTTGGTCTTCTTTCTCTAATTGCTTTAGGTGTATGGCTAGGTTGTTTATTTGAGATTTTTCTTTTTGCCTGAGGTAGGATTGTATTGCTATAAACTTCCCTCTTAGAACTGCTTTTGCTTCATCCCATAGGTTTGGGTCATCGTGTTTCATTGTCATTTGTTTCTGGTATTTTTTGCTCTCCTCTTTGATTTCTACAGTGATCTCTTGGTTATTTAGTAGCGTATTTTTTAGCCTCAATGTGTTTGTATTTTTTACAGCTTTTTTTTTCTGTAATTGATATCTAGTCTCATAGTATTGTGGTCGGAAAAGATACTTGATTTGATTTCAATTATCTTAAATTTACCAAGGCTTGATTTGTGACCCAAGATATGATCTATCCTGGAGAATATTCCATGAGCAGTTGAGAAGAATGCGTATTCTGTTGTTTTTGGATGGACTGACCTATAAATATCAATTAAATCCATCTTATTTAATGTTTCAGTTAAAGCGGTGTTTCCTTAATTATTTTCATTTTGGATGATCTGTCCATTGGTTAAAGTGGGGTTTTAAAGTCCCCTACTATGATTGCGTTACTGTCGATTTCCCTTTTATGGCTGTTAGTATTTGCTTCATAAATTGAATGCTCCTATATTGGGTGCATAAATATTTACAATTGTTATATCTTCTTCTTGGATTGTTCCCTTGATCATTATGGAGTGTCCTTCTTTGTCTCTGTAATTGTCTTTATTTAAACTCTATTTTGTCTGATATGAGAATTGCTACTCCAGCTTTCTTTTGATTTCCATTTGCATGGAATATCTTTTTCCATCCCCTCACTTTCAGTATGTATGTGTCCCTAGGTCTGAAGTGGGTATCTTGTAGACAACATATATACGGGTCTTGTTTTTATATCCACTCAGCCAATCTATGTCTTTTGGTTGGAGTATTTAATCCATTTACATTTAAGGTAATTATTGATATGTATGTTCCTATTACCATTTTCTTAATGGTTTTGGGTTTGTTATTGTAAGTCTCTTCTTTCTATTGTGTTTCCTGCCTGGAGAAGTTCCCATAGCATTTGTTGTAAAGCTAGTTTGGTGGTGCTGAATTCTCTTAACTTTTGCTTGTCTGTAAAGGTTATACTTACTCTGTCCAATCTGAATGACATCCTTGCTGGGTAGAGGAATCTTGGTTGTAAGTTCTTCCCTTTCATCACTTTAAATATGTCCTGCCACAACCTTCTGGCTTGCAGAGTTTCTAATGAAAGTTCAGCTGTTAACCTTATGGGGATTCCCTTGTATGTTACTTGTTACTTTTCCCTTGCTGTTTTAATATTTTTTCTTTGTATTTAATTTTTGGTAGTTTGATTAATATGTGTCTTGGCATGTTTCTCCTTGGATTTATCCTGTATGGGTCTCTCTGCACTTCCTGGACTTCACTGACTATTTCCTTTCTCATATTAGGGAAGTTTTCACCTATAATGTTTTCAAATATTTTCTCAGTCCCTTTGTTTTTCTTTTCTTCTTCTGGGATCCCTGTAATTCCAATTTTGGTGCATTTAATGCTGTCCCAGAGTTCTCTGAGACTGTCCTCAATTCGTTTCATTCTTTTTTCTTTATTCTTGCTCTGGGGTAGTTATTTTAAAAAAATATTCCATGTGTTCTTCAAAATGATATATATTCTGCAGTTTTGGGTTCATGGATATAAACATATCAGCATTAAGTCAGACATTTTCCATTATAATATTCAATTCTGTATCCATAATTTTTGCTTATTTTATCAATTCCACATATAGGTGTGTTAAAATCTCTAACATGGTTGTGGATTTGTCAATTTATCCTATAGTTTTATCAAGTTTTGCTTTATGGTATTAGGCACACACTTATTTATAACTTTTATTTCATCCTGACAAAATAAAGATTCATCATTATATATTGACATTTTGGTTTCTAGTAATCTTTTTCCTCTAAAGTGTATTTTGTCTGATATTTTTATAGCCGCATCTGCTTTCTTTTGTTTAGCATTTTAAATATCTGTTTCTATCTTCTTATTTTAAACTTTCTGTATGCTTATAGGATCTCTCTTTTGAAAACAGCATATAAGTCAGACAGAGAAAAGCATGATTTACTCATTTGTGGAATATTAAAAAAAAGAAACTGTTAAAGAAACAAACAAACAAAATAAATAAACCAACTAACCAAAAACAAGCACTTAGATACAGAGTTTCCAGAAGGGGAGAGGTTGGTGGAGAATAAAGTGGGTAAAGGGGATCAACTTTATGGTGATGCATAGAAATTGAATTTTTGGTTCTGAGCACATTGTTGGGTATATATAAGTAGAAATATAATATAAAACACCGTTACTTCAAAAAATAAATTTCAATAATAAATCAAGTTAAATGAATATCAAAAAAACCCCCAGCATCATATAACTGAGTTTTTCTTTTTCATCCAGTCTGACAATATATATTTTTAAATGGTAACATTTTTTCCTTTTATATTTAATGTAATAAATAATACATTTAGGTTTAAATCTATTATCTTAGTTTCTGCTTTTGATTCTGTCTTGATTCTTTGATTTTCCATTTCCTTTCCGTTCCTTTCTTGTTTTTCATTTTTTAGTAATTTTTATTATTACATTCTCCCGTCTATTATTTTGGAAGTCATGCACATTTTATTTGGTTCCTTTAAAGTATAGTATGCATCCTTGAGTTATGGAAACAGAATGTTGATTGATACTTTTATCTTTCTCTAAGACAATGTGAGGATCTTATAACACTTTAATTCAATTTTCCCTCTCTGTTCTTAACTCACATGCTAATTGTGTACTATATTTTAATCCTCCTCCTTTTTCTTCCTCTTCTTGCTTTTCTCTCTTTCCCTCCCTCTCTCTCTACACATAAATATTCCACAAAATATATTGTTTATTTTATACATCCAATATTTATATAGATTTCCCCTCATATTTATCATGTTGTTTCTCTTCATTTCATTTCTTCCTGCATCTATGATCATCCGTTTGGAATTATTTTACTCCTAACTGATGAACACTTTAGGATTTCTTTTAATGTGTGCTTTCTTGTGGCAAACTTTCTCAGTTTTTGTTCAAAATTGTCATTATTTTGTTATCATTCTTTTTTTTTTTCTTTTTTTGGCCATGCAGCACAGCTTGCAGGATCTTAGTTCCCTGACGACAGGTGGAACCCAGGCCTTCTGCAATGGAAGTGCAATGTCCTAACCACTGGACCACCAGGGAATTCCCTTGTCTTCATTCTTGAAGGATGTTTTCATTGAGTACTATTCTAGGATTGGCAGTTATTTTCTAAAGGTACATTGAAAATAACTTTCCTTTGTTTTCTAGCTTTCACTGAAATTACTGAGAAAACAGATGTCTTCTTAGTTGCTGGTTCTTTGAAGGCAAACTGTATTCTTTATTCTGACAAATTTTAAAATCTATAATTTTTAGTTTTCTATAGTTTATGATATGTCTAGCTGTGATTTTTTTTTTTTTTTCTGCTTGAGATTTTTGGACTGGTTGAATTTGTGAGTTGGTATTTTTTACAGAAACTTCTCTGCCACAATTTCTTCTAAAGTTGAGTATGTCCCATTTTTCCTCTTCCTTCTCGGACTCCATTAAAGATATCACATTGTATCTTTTATGGTTTATCCTCTCTTCCACACTTTCCACTGCAATATCTCTTTGGAATTTATCTTGGATATTTATTCTGACCTGTTATCCAGTTCACTAAGCTGATATACCGCACCATGTAATTTATTGTAAAATTTATTCAATCAGTTCTTAATTTTGTCATAGTATTTTTCAAGTCTGGGGTTTTGATTTCATTCTTTATATATGTGTTCTATTGTTTCATTTCCCCTGCTAAAAAATTCAAGCTTGACAGTTATTTCCTTGAATAAAATGATTGTAGTTGTTTTACAGTCTGTTTCATAAGATCAGTATCTAGAGTCTTCGTGTGTCTGTTTTGTTGTCTATTGTTTCTTCTGTTTCTAGCTTATAGGGTCTTGCTTCTTTGTGTGTCTAGTTTTCTGTGAATGTGTTCTAGACATTAAATACATTTAGTATAAATAATATGAAGTCTAAGATTACTATATTTTTCTCCAATGATGTCTTTAGTTTGCTTTTGTTAGGTTCCTGGAGATAGTAGAAAATCAGCAAGTTCAAAGCTTGTTATTTTCTGGGCTTCAAATACAGAGTACCCCAAAATTCAAATTTTTGAAAGGGTTAGTTTCCTTTGATTTGCCCTTATACCTAGGGTTTAATCTCTTGTGTTCTCAGTCAAAATCAAGAAAAAATATATTGGATCCTCATACTTTACTGTGGACCCAGGTCTTTGAATTATTTTCTGCCTAAACTTAAGAGGCCACTGAGCACTCAGCTCTGTCAGCATCCTCTTTAAATCTGGAAATACTCCCAGGGTAAAAGTGACTTTGGTTTCTCTACCATATCCGTTCTCTCATATCTCATCTCAGTAATTCCTTATTAGCTTCCTAGGTTTTTTCATGCTTTTAAAAATATCAAAAAATATTGCTTTTCAGTTGTGATCACTAGGAGCCAGAGAAAAATTAGTCTAAATCAACTTGTCTGCCATTATAAGTAGCACAAGTCTTTAGAGAACATTTTTATTTTCACCTTTTTCCTTCTTCTTGACTATTCTCTGGAAAGATAAGACTTAACTGTTAATTGACTTTCACATAAATAAACTTATAAAAAAAGACATTTGGCTTGCTAATGTGAGCACTTTAGTATTAGACACTATGTTTTTGTATTCTTAGCATCTAAGAATACGTGGCATTTAATGCATGTTTGTTTAATGAATGAGTCAATTAATGAATAAAAACAGCCTAGCAAACAACTTTCAAATAATGAATATTCTACTACTATTACAATAATCATATTTTATTTTTTTTGGTCTAATATAACTATAGATAATTTTTTTTTCTAAAAAATGATGTAAGAGATAGAGTAATTCTATAGTGGAAACTAACATCCACCAGAATCATCTCATGATTGTAATTATATTTTTTGGATATAAATCAAATTCTACTTCAAGTTTCTAGATTGATCATATTATTTTTGTTTAGAAAGTCCCTTGTTGCAACCTATTTTTTACATGTAGGCATTAATTTAAATTAAATAGATTATTATTTTCTCATTCACAACAGCTATCTTTCCAAAGAATATTTTGTTAGTTGCATGAATATAGGCATTGTACCCGTCAGTGCTTCCTATATGAGATGGAATGATCTTTTCAGAAAGTTCATTAGGTGTTGTATAGAGTAGTCAGTAGTAACATTTCGTACAATATATAATGGGTGAGAGTAAGAGTGGGAAGGACCCTTAAAAGATTTACTCTTCTGGAATGATTTATTCAAAAGGACAGAGGGATAAAAGAGCACTTACTGATAAGTTGAAGGCAACCCATTCTTTAAAAATCTGTGTTATGTGAGATGCATTTGTAAACCATATTAATATTTAGGACAGTTTATAGTTAACAATACATACTCAATTGTATTCTTTTCATTCATGAAATTACCTTTCTGCTTGTCCTTGTGTATCTATGAGAAAAGGAATTAATTTTGGTGTGTAGGGATAAAGGAAGAGTAAGACCCATTCATGGGTCCAAGTAGGGTAGGACCAGGTAGGGATTTCTTGACAACTAAAAACGACAACATAAGATTATTGAAAACCCATTGAAGGTAGGGAGTAGTTGATACCAGAAAGGAGAGAAGTACCAAAATGAAGGATTAGCTAGATAATAACAACTGGAACTGCAGGGGAACAAGGATGAATAGCAACTCAATCCCTGCTCTCAGGGAATTCACCTTCTAATAGGAAGATAAGCAAGAACTATATTTATATATTAACAACCAGGACGACACAAGAACTGATGGATCAAAATGAATACAAGCCTTAAGTAGAGCAGAGTTCTGGAGGTTCCCTGCTGTTCCAACTGTTAATCCCTTAGTGGCTCAGTTACTGGAAATTTGAAGCCAGTGTCTTAAGTAGAACTGAGATGGCAGGAAGTACATGAGATGAAACATGGGACACTGGATCTTTATGAAACTGTACATATTATTTCAACATTGTAACAATTAATAGGATCATATTGAGGCTTACGTAGCCCTGGATACAAGACATGCAAAAAATTACAACATACAATAAAAGTTTGTATATCACGAAGTGAGGTCAAAGACACAAGAGTATTGAGCTCTACCTGGAGTTAGATTTCATGAAGGAAGTATCACTTCAACTGGGTCTCGAAATATGAACAAGCATCTGACATGAAAGTAATAGAGTAAAGACATTCCAGAAACATGAACTGGCTTAAGTATGGTATGAAATAGTATGAAATGTTTAGAAAGCCTCTAATTTCTCAGCTCAACCGGAATTTAATTTGCAAGGAAGTAAGTGACAGATGATGTTGTTGTAGAAGTAGGTAGGAGAATCGATTTGCCTAAAGTCATGAATCTCGTAAATGGAAGAGTGATTATTTAAAATTTAGTTCTTTCTGGCTCCAAAGACTATAATTTTTCACTATACTTGTGTTTTATTATGACTCTTTTTTTAAGGCAGAATATGTTTTGAAATGAAATCTTATAATTATACATAAAATATAATATTTAATGTGCTTTGGTTCAAGTAGGGGCTATGACTGGCAACACCTTAGATACCTCTTTGGTCAAATTCATTGCTGTACAAGCACTTCTTTTCCATCCAACAACTTCCCCACCCCACACATTTTATGGGCAAAGTTTTATGGGAGACCAGAAGAGAGAGTGACTAATTCACTAGGGAGAATTCATAGAAAGATTCATAAGGGGGGTGACATTCCAGCTGGGCCTTGACTGAAAAACAGACATTCTTCAGGCACAGAAGAGAGGAGTGGAACTGCAGAAGTAATAGAGGAAGAAAATGATGATTGTAGAAGAGTGGTTTTGGCCTCTCATAGCGAAAGAACTTGGACATTAACCTGTGAGCCAAGTGAGTCATTGAAAGATTTTCAGCAGTAGAATGCTGCAAGCAAATTGGTATTTTAGAAAGATGATTCTGACATCAAGGTGTAGAATGGAATGGAGCATCAGAAAGGCTAGAGGAAAGTAAGCCATTTAGGAGGTTGTTGTCCCAGCAAGAAATGAGGTGGGTCTGAACTTATATTCTTGTGGCAAAGTAGCTCCTCACTATGAATTGAGGGAAAATAAAGGAAGTGATTCATTATTATCTGATTATTGGTATTCAGGTAAGGATACCCTAATTCTTAGCAAGATAGATTATATGTTGGGATTTTTCACAGGCAAAATTAAAATTTGATTTGATACTTTGATAACTTGGCAGTCTGTTCCTGGTTGCCTTTTCAAGTATTATTCATAAACTTTAAAGGGCTCCCGATTGCTCTATGATCTTGTCCTTTGCTTTGTAATGGGTTTCTTAGAAACAACAATTCAGCAAAACAATACAGGGGTTCTATGACACACACCTTTTTTGTATTTCTCAGAAGTGTCCCACAGCATGACTAGATACAATATGTACACCTTCCTGTGTGCTAAAGCACTCTTTAGGTTTATTTGTTTTCCATAAGGTAAGGGATGTATATGAAGGACAGTGAGAAAATCCATCGGAATACATGATCTAATTTATAGTTTCCATAAATTAAATAACATGATTTATATATTATATATCATATATTTTATATATTATTTTCTTTGAAGTCCATATTAGTTACTATTATTTTAGGCTGTTTTATATCTTATATTATCAGAACCTTATACTTAACTAAATATATATGCTCATAATTATTTTTAGAGTTTTTAGGTTTTATTCCTGTCAAAGAAGCTTGATGCAGAAAGAAGACAAGTGTGAGGATTTCCTTGCTTTGCTGATGAACGTGGTTTAAAAATACTTGGCCACAAAGAAATTTGTACCAGACACAAAGCCATGGGTTGTTCCTGCTTTCCAAATTGAGTTGTAAAGAAAACAGAAGGAATTTAAATATTTGCCAATAGGGCTGATTTGGTGAGAATCATTGCGCTTATAAGTTCATCTGTCCAAGTTAGTCTTATATGACTGAAATATATGACAGTGCTGCATAAGAAAATAAAAGGAATTTCTTGCAAAGATCCCTTAACAATTTAAGATTGTGTTCTTTACATCCTTTGGTGTAAGATTTGACTTCCCTATGGACTTTGGCCTCAAGATAATGATGTTATTTCTTCCCTCCCCACCTCCTTTCACCTCATTACAATCTACTTGGGCTTGGACCAAGACTATTTAGTCATCATCTCTTATTTCTTGCATTTTCCCCTTTAATGCAAAACACCCTGATTTTGTAAGCCATTTCTTTTGGGGAGATAGGTTTTTCCATGCTTCATTTATGTAGGCATAAATACTCAGGCTACCAGTTAATTTTTTTTCCTTTATGCTTGTGATGGGAATAGAAAACTTGGAATGTAGGCCTTCCAACTTTACCAACTTTCACTTTTCTCCCTCTTCTTCTATGCTCTTTTCTTTATCTCCATTTTCCCCTTCATCCATACTTCTGTTCTCTGTAGTCTAAAGAAGCAGGAAGTTGATGATGAGATGAGAGGGGTATAGAAAGCACATGCAGTTTTTTTTTTCTCTACTCCAAGCCTTCATCTGCATGCTATTAATACAAGTAGCCAAAATATGAAAATGCACAATTAAAATCTATTTCTGTCAATTAGTTGTGTTATTGGCTCATAAGAGACAATTGTTAATTTTTCAGGAATTTTGTGAGTTAGATATTAAACCAGCCATTATTAAAAATTAAATTATATAAATTTAGAATTAAGTAAATTATATTAAAAAGGTAACAAGTATTTGTCATTCCTTATTTTAATACATTTTACTATTATATATGTTTTTAAGGTTATTACATTTATTTCACCTGTATAGTGGGAATACTATATAATGATGCGCCACTGTACATTGCTTCCCATTTCTGCCTTTAATGATACTACATGTCTAGCTTGAAACTGGCCGTGGTGGGAGTATTTGCACTATGGAAATTGGCAAGTGCTACAAATAATGATTTGATTTATTGTTTTGTTGTTTTTTTATCCTGAGTCAGTTAACTATAGTCTGTGGGCCAACTCTAGCCTGCCATCTATTTTGCTAAATAAAGTTTTACTGGAATATAGGCAGTTTCGGTGCTGCAATGATGGAGTTGAGTAATTGCAGCAGAGACTGTATGACTTGCAAAACCCAAAATATTTACACTATCTCCCCCTACATAAAAAAAATTTGCCAATTCTTGGTCTAAATTTAAGAATATGGTTGAGAGAATGTTTATAAGTCAAGTTAAAATTACAGTTTGTAGCTATGACATTATGAGCAGCACAAAAATTTTAAAAACTATTCTTTAAGTATTTGAGAATTATTATCCAACTCAGTATAGAAGTCATTCACCAGCAAACACAACAAAAAAATGTACTAGCATGATAGAGTATAAAACAATCAGAATCTACTGTTGTACTGAAGAAACAATGTAAATAAAGGTACAGATTTATACTGCATTTATTTGGACCAGTTTTGAACAAAGCTGGATTATAAATTCTGAGGTCAGGAAACTTTTATTTCTTTGGTCATGCAGCATCTAGCACAGTGCTGAACACATGGAGGCCATCAGCTAATCTCTATGAATTATAAACAGTGATTCTTACCTGAAAAGAAGCCTTTACCTTATATTCATATAAAATGAATTCCCAAATATACATTTTGATCTTCCAAACTTTGAAGGATATAGGGACAAGATTAATTGCTCTGTTTGGCCAATAAGAAAATGAGACCAATAAAGATTAAATTATATATACACTTTTGCTACTTAAAATCTGATTCTTTGATGAGCAGGAGCATCCCATCACTTTTGATCTTGTTAGAAATGCAAAATGCAGTATTTCAGGTGCATCCTAGATCTACTGCTCCAGAAACTGCATGTTAACATTTCCAGCTGATTTCTATGCACATAAAGCTAGACCAAGAAATTCTGAGAAGAGTGTTCTTGCATACTGCCTCCCTAATATACTATGCTTTCATATTTCAAAATATGAGAAATTAAGACAATATTATAGTTTTTTTTGGATCCAAGAGATAACAGAAAAAAACCTTTGTTTATTTCAATGTGTTTTTTCTCCTTTGGTTATATTATCCAATTTTATTCTCAGAAACTTTTCCTGAGGCAAATAGAATGAGCATCGTTATTCCTTTATTAATGACGAGTTAATAAAACTACAGATAACTGATTACTGTTTTAACCAATGTAAAATTGTGTGTTAGTGACAGACTGGTCGGGTAATATTTTTATACAAGTTTATTTTCCTATAGATGTCTGTGAAGGGAAAGACAATTATCTGATTAATTCAGGTTCCTCATATGCTCTATCTGGGTATTTCAGGCTCCTGAACACCCCCCAGAGATACCCCCACCTCCATCCCACAAAATCCATGAAAAAATAGAAAAATTAGGGATTTAAACTTGAAGTGTCTGGGTAATTTTGTATAAGCCCAGTCTCTAATTATTTAGGCTTTAATCTATACAAGGACCTTTTAACCCCTAAAATTTCTAATAGCAAACAATGTCCGATTACCAAAAATAGACAAAGCAATTGCAAACGTTTTAATTTTAGTTGAAAATTCAATAATTTAAATTAATTTTTCATAGCAAGATAAACAATTCTTTTTTATATATAATATACTGTTTTAGTCTACTAAAGAAATGGGGCCAGTAAATAATTAAACAAATATTTCATATCCATGTGCAGAGCAGTGTAACTGTGTAGATGAAATTACTGACATCTACTGCTCCATGCTAATTTATTATACATGATATTTTATTATTTTATTTTGAATGTTATTACATAAAATCAAAAACGTATTGATTTTATTGTATGGTAAATTTTTTACTTCTTCAAGGTACTCCTTGTTCCTCCATCTCCAGCAAGCTATACAGAGATACTTGTGCAGGGTCTCCATTAATCTTCCGTTTGCTAGATGGTATGTGAGGCAGAGTGGGTTTCCACAGAAATTAATTTGTCCTGACGACAGACCTAAAACCTGGAGTCCAGGGGATCCACTTGGCAAATTCCCTTTAAACCAAGAGCAGTAATAAACAGAAAACTGATACTGACAGTTCTAAAAGACCACACAGGAGAACCAAGAATAGACTTGCTGTATGTATATCTGTGAATACTTCTGTTAAACTAGCTTGTAGAAGCTTTATGCTTGGTAGGATTTGTACATGCTAATTTATGAATGTTTTCACATTACATCATTCAGCAGATACTACAAACTTACGTTTCAAACCAATTATTTAAGAATAAATAATAACTTTACTTAATTAGTTAACAAGAGTCCATTACATCTATTGGGTAGTAGTTATTCATTTATTTTTAATATTTGAATCTTCGAGAACAATTTTGCAATATTCAATTGTCATTCAAATTTCATAACAATGTTTATCCTTATTAGAAAGTTTTAAGGGAAATTTGATGTTTGCAAATAACAATTCACAAATCACTTACTAGTAGTATAGTAGTAGAAAATAAAGAGCAACATTTATGTTCATTACACAGTTTTCCATTCAAATTTTGAATTTGATTTAAATAGCTCATTTAAGTAACATTTTTTGAATACTTAGTGAGGATAAAAATAACCTGAGTGATAGCATTACTGCAGTTTTATTCTTACACTGTTTTTCACATGTTAAGCTATTAAATGGGCATTGTTTTTCTTAGGGTTCGTGTTGTTTGGACTGCATTTATACTACATGTATTATATGCTGCTTGCACTAATTTTTGCTTCTGTTTTTTAAATGGCTAACCCACCATGTGAAGGAAAAGAAAAAAACATAGTCAAATTGGTAATTGGAAATATTGGAAATATGTCATTGCCATTACATGTATGAAAACACCATTCTTTGTTTATTCTGACCTCTAAGGTCCCTTTCAGTCCCGTGATTTTCTTTTTATGTGTGATAAAATTTGCCAAGAACTGTCTACTTCTTTATCCTGAACGTGTATAATAGAGTAAGTAATGATATTTGAGATTCGTGGATGATAATATTTAAAACACAAGAAGAACATTTGATAGTAATGCCTAATTTTTATTTCAGTGACCAGAGATGTGTTCTGAGTCAGACAGTTAATGCACACAAACAGATATGTGAATGTATTTTTAGAAGCAAAGTAGAGTGTTTGACAAGCAGAAGGATGTATCTAATTCCATGAGTCATATACGATTATCTCTATCATCTCAAGTTTTTATTTAGAATGAATTTTGGTTCTGTTCTTTAACACAATCATTGTAAACCTCTCAAAAAATACTCTATCCTTCTTCACACAAACTTTTCAAGGAAAACATACATGACTAGTTATAAGCAAAAATATTAAATTTGCAAATCTGCAGATCCTAGGGAAAAGAGAGACTAAACCGACCCAAAGTTCCAAAACAGAGCGACAACTCAGGAGGAAGGGTTATGTTGTGGGAGTTTTTATATCGCTATGTAAGGGTGGGTGGCAGTTTGCCAGCATCTCCATAGCTAAGGGCTTGAAAAGGCTGTCTCTAGCATTTGAGAAGCATGATGCATATGTTTAAATGGAAATTTATGTCTACATATTTCTAATAAAAATATTTTCCATATACTGGAAAATAATGAGGGATCTACTAAATTTGAAATTTCAAGCTTAATCCATCTTCTTGGAGAAAAACAATACTGTATATTAATGACTATCAATGAATTGTGTGGAAAAGTTAATATATTTCAATTTACTTAGCAAACCATTGAAATAGTGCTGTTCATATTCATACTTTGATGTGTTTATTGTATAGGGAACAATTAAAACAATTATTTTCTGTGCTTTCTAATTAATTCTTCTATCTTTTTACACCAAATCAAATTGTATTCCTATTCCTTAACACTTATTTCTGTAACAGACCAAAAACACATAATATAAATTCCGTTATATACAATCAATGCATGCCTTTCAGCACATAAAGTGCTAAATATTTTCAGTTTAAAATAGAAGAGTCAATATACTTTTTCTGTTATGTTATTTTCCCAAGACTACTTATCTGTTAGAATTGACTTTATTTTAGCTGATGGTCTTATGAGAGCAAAAAAATCAACTTTTTAATATGATTTTTTTCCATTTGTATAAAGGTCCATATATGCCTAACTCTGTGTCCTTTAATCTGGTTTCCCTGGAGAGTTATTATCATGCAGCTCACATTGTCACTCACCTACACTGTTGAACTTGTTATCAAATAACCTGCAAAACAGTGCAAGTTATTTATATGTCGTAGGGTAGATTTATGATAAACTAAGTTTGAAACAAAGTAATGAATTCTTGACATTTATCCTGTCTCTAATAACATGACTACTAATTCCATCAGATTTAATTTTAAATAAGGAAGTTACATTTCCTCTCCTTATATCATATATAAATCCCTCAGACATTCCCTAGTTGAATATGGTTTATGACGATATGTGTTTTCCTATAAACAATAAAAATGAGAATATTTTTCTGTAAGCCACCAAACTAGTTACCAGAGGTCATCATGATCCTCTATTCAGATCAAATTTTGAAAGCCCTTTTCAGTCTGTGCAAATTAAAATAAATGACCATATTCTAACAACTTTCTGAGAGAGTAATTCTCTGTAAAAAATGAGAAATATTTACATTACTGCATAATATTAATGGTGCACATTGTGAAAATATACTCTACAATAGTGAAACTCAACAAATTGTAAACAGACACAGTGATTTTAAAACCTGTTTGGCTGTTGAGCCCCTTAAAGTCCTTATGAAAGTACGGTGCATCTGAGTATGCATGATAGTGGGGGGCGAGGGAAGGGCAGAGAGGGAGTATAGAGGGAGTATGGTGGCTGATAGGCATAGCTTCTGTAAAACTCTTTGCAGAAGTAGAAGAAATTAATCTTTCAAATTTGGTCACTGTGCCCTTTAAGTTGTTACCAAAAGAGAAGTCCCAGTACGTGAAGCCACAAACAGGAAGAAAGTAAGGATGCAGGAAGAGAAAATAAGTTCCTACCGTAGTTCAGGGATTCAGTCCTTTGAATGGTACCACTCTTTGAAGTGAGTTAAAATCCAAAAGGACTGTAGCACAGTATATATTTGAGAAGAGCTTATACTCTCATGATAGAAAAAAAGTAATAGGGATTTGATACCCTATCAAATCAGGGTATTTATAAGAATGTTTATTAATAATTCAATCTACTTGAATTCACCAATTTAACTGGATGTTTTGATATTTTTAATGCTAAAAGTGATAAGATTATAATTCTATTTAGATTGCTAACTTGACTTTTAGTATGATTATTTTTTTTGTTTTTAAGCTTTATTAAGGTATAATTGATATGCAAAAATTACACATTTTTAGTGTATACATTGATGAGTTAGACATATGCATACACCTATGATATTATCACACCAATCAAGGTACTAAAAATATACATCACCACCACCAAAATTTTTTCTTTTTTTGTGTGGTAAGAACACAGTATGATTATGTTTCTGTCATCACTTTTAACAGAATATGGCAATAGCAAAATCAGAAAATTGCTATGAAGTTTATGAAGTGTTCTCATTCATTCATCAAATATTTATACATTGGCTACTTAGTGTCATTTGCTGTTCTCTTTGTCAGAGATATAGTAGTATACAAGACAGTGGGCATTTCTTGCTCTCAACGAGTGTAGTCTTAAAAGAAATGACAGACATTAAAGAACAATAACATAAATTATCAATTTAAATAAAAATTAATACCACAAAAAAGAAATATGAGGTGCTTCTCATAAGACTGTAATCTAGGAGCCTTATGTTGCTTGGAGGGTGGTCAGGAAAAGCATCTCCCATCTACTGAAACCTACAAACTCTATGAGGTAGTAGAAGCCAGTACTACTATTATCCCTATTTTGAACATGTACTAATTGAGGTCAAAGAAAGTGAGTGGCAAGATAAAAATTCAAACCTAGATCTTAAAAATTTTTACTACACCATACTCCCATCCTGACAGCAATAACATGGCAATTGAATAATATGCTATATTCCCTCTAAAATTACTACTCCTAAAAGATTTGTATGCTATCAGAAGCTGTTTTTCCATTTTTCAAATCATATCTTCAGCTTAATATCTTATGCTATAAGTAAGCTATCTTCACTTATGTTATTCAGTTACTAATAGTGTTTAATATTGAAGGAATAAATGAATGAATCTTTGGATTCATTGGATCTGGATTTGGATCTTTAAGTTCTCATATTAGGTTTTATGAAAGAAATAAAGTCCAGGTTCAAAAAATAATTATAATATTTGCATAAATGAAGTAAAATATTTTCTTCCTGTACTTTACCTTTCTTCTCCCATGATATATAGTCTCCAAACACAGTCTCTTAAAAGTAGAACATGCAATAAAACAGAACAAAAAAAATGATATGATTTTTGTACCTTGTCAAAAAGCGAAAGACAACAAAACAAAACATAGAGACAAAAAAACAAACCCAAAGAGGTAGGGTATTTTTGTTTTGTTTTGTTTTGTTTTGCAGCACTTAGAATGGTAGACGACAGAAGTTAGGATGAGGACCAGTGGAAAGGTGCTTTCCTTTTTCTTATTCACTGCAAACTCGGCTGAAAAGTCAAAAGAGAACCCTACTCAATGAAACAATATTTCCTCCCACACCAAAGTGTTCATAGTGATGAAAAATCACCAGCAGGCCCAGAGGTAAGATAAATCAATACTACATTGAATAAAAGTTAAAGTTGAAAGTAGATTTATTCTTTTTCATAGCTAACTTTATAAAGTGGATGAAGATGAGTTATTCAGCATTTGCAAGGAATGAGACCATGGAGAAGGCTGCTACTGTGTCTTAATTATGTTACAACTGTGGCAGAGTCTGTGGATTCAAACAACTGTCCTAGTCAGTAAAAGAATTAGTCAATTAAGCTATTTGACAGACTTGACTATATTGCTGATTGGATTTACTAGTTAAGGAAACAATTTTTGGCTGTCCCTTGTAGTCAAGGCATTGTGTCTAAGGGAGGTAATACGGACTTTGTTTTGTCCCATGCATATCAGGTTACACCTTGAGTACTGGGCTCAGTTCTGGGTGCCACCATCATGTGCCTAGTAACATTTAAATTTCAGCACTCATGTAATTTTGTGTCATTTAGAAAAAATAATATTTTTCATCTCTTCTTTAGTTTTCCTTCATTTTTTATTATATATGTAGGTACAGAGGAAGGGAACCATAATTTTCTCAATAGGTAGGGTCTCTAAAGGTCTGATTCAGTTATTAGTGCCACACTTGAAGATAGTCATTGATAAATTGAATTCTATCCAAAGGGGTATAAGTATTCAGTCAATCAGTCATGTCAGTCATTATAAAAAAGAATTGAAATGGTAAAAGAGTGAACAAGATAGTGATGATGAAGCTAGCCTACATCACACGAGGAGCAGCTAAAGAAAATATAGAATATTTGGCTTGGGAAAATATTACTTTGTGTAACAAAGGCTAGGGTGGGGCGGGGTGGAGCAAAATAGAGGTCTCCAAATGTCCAAAGGGCCATGATGAAGAGAAAGGATTAAATTGATCATTATAACTCCAAGAGGCAGAATTAAATTAATAGATGGAAGTTAAAGGGAGGCAAACATTGTATAAATTCAAGTAAGAACTTTTTAACAGTCACAGCTGATTAAAAGTGGAATGGATTGTCTCAGAAGATAGCAGATTCTCGATCAATTGAGATCTTCAAAGATCTTGGGTAACTGCATGTAGGGCTTTTAGAGAGAAGAATCAAATGTTGGCATAATAAGAAAAGTAAAATGTGAAAATGTAGCTAAATTTTCATTTAGCTAAATTTATTCACTCTTTTGGTTTTAAAATGTCTTTTCCTTTTTGAAATGATGCTGTTGGATAGAAAAAAAAAATGTTTAATGTTCTTACTTAGCAAAGCAAGTTGGCAACACTGTTAGTCTCCTGATAAACATTTACAAAATAAAAGAAAATTTACTGGTCTGTGGAATTGAAGCACTAGACCAGATGACTCTCAAGATTCTTTCCTATGTTGAGTGTCTATGATTAAAATTTTTGAGATGGTGACAGAACAAGGTGGAAGTCTCTTTACAATCATTAATAGATTTGTATGAATGAACTTATCAGATTGTTTTTTCCTCTTCAGGCTAAGCTTGATCCATCTGCAGGCCCTAAACCTCTAGCTAGGAAAAAAGGTATTGCAAAGAGAGGCAAAGGAAGCAGGGCATATCTAAGTTAAACATGTACTGCTTCAAAATTTTGCTATTGCTAGCTATATTCTATGTTCTTCTTCACTGTCTTACTATGTCTCTTTGAACTTCTCTGTGAAGTATTTTTCTGCATTAATGTCTCTACTATTTTAAATAATTATTTTATTAGTAGGTGTCATGAGAAAATGGGTCAGTGTTACTAGTGAGTGAATGATTTCATGTATATAATGGAGTCATTTGTGGAATTGTATTTGCAATATCAGAGTCTTACAACTGTTATTTTCCTCAGTTTTATTTAAAACCTTGTGTTCTTGCTTGGCAGTTCATTGCATTGAATGCACTGTGCTCATCAGATCATAACCATTTCCCATTTAAGAGCCCTATTTGTGGTCTGCATGTAAAAATTGTTGAGAATTTCATACATGGACACAAATACTTTACTTCTGTTAAATTGTTAGTTTTCACATACAGCAACAAGAAGTTCTTTTAGAACCTCATAAATACAATACTGCTTTTATTTGTTGATTTGATTAATGATACAAAGGTAGGAGTT
This sequence comes from Eschrichtius robustus, assembly GCF_028021215.1. Classification (NCBI taxonomy): domain Eukaryota; kingdom Metazoa; phylum Chordata; class Mammalia; order Artiodactyla; family Eschrichtiidae; genus Eschrichtius; species Eschrichtius robustus. The sequence continues at coordinate 72,292,580 of NC_090845.1, read as the reverse complement.
TTTACTGTTTCTGGTTCTTAAGTAAATACTACCTATGATTTTAGCAAAACTTTATTTTCTTACTCAAAATGCACACAATTTAGAATCTAAGATTGTGTGATATGCTTGTGGTTGTCAGAAAGCCTCATTTTAAAAGTTCAGTTCCTTTTTTCTCGTTAAAAGATGAGGCAAAATATCTCAAGGTAGTGTCTATTAAAATATTTTTCTAAAGATAGTTTATGAAGAACAATTATGTAATATATATTAAATGCTTCAAATATGAAAATTCTTGTCACTCAACAAAACTTAGCTTCAAAGCTATCTTTACTCATTTATTTTTAAATAGTAGACATTAAGTAAACTTAGTTTGATCCAATACATTTTATTTAATGCCTCTATTTGGACAGATAGGAATGTGACAACATCACTAAAAGTCCTATGTGTTGAGTTTCCCATGAATGAAAGAGAGGGAACTCGGTAACCACAGATGGACAGTCTAGATGCATAAAACTTCCACAACTAAATTTACTTCCCTGAGACACTTTCCAAAAGCAGAACCTTTGCAACTATTCAATATTTTGAAGCCACCCATTTACCTTTTATTCTTCACAAAAATGCTAATGAAAATGTTTGAAAGTTAAAGTGGAAATATTATTTCACTTATTAAAAATGTTCCCCAAATCCGATCTGTCAAAAGATGACACATTCAAGTTTTATTGTATTTTTTATCAGGTGATGATCCACCAGCTGGTAACACCACAAAGTAGTGAAAAAGCTGACCAACTGAGAATTAAGAACCAGAATGAAATTCAGTGACACTGCTGCTTTACTACACATATAATCCTTTTCTTTTTTTAATTTTTTTAAATTAATGTAGTTTAAACCTCATGAGATGTCCTTTTTTTTTTGGCTGCACTGTACTACTTGTAGGATTTTAGTTCCCTGACCAGGGGTGGAACCCAAGCCCTTGGCAGTGAAAGCATGGTGTCCTAACCTCTGGACTGCCAGGGAATTCCCGAGATGTCCTTCTTATACAATTATGCTTTCAGCTCTTGCCTGAATGTTTCACATGCACAAGTAAAAAATACATCTATTGGATTGTGGTGAATTCAATATTCCATGAATCCTTCAATAATTATCAAGCACATACTCTGTACTATGCTCCAGTCTATATACTGGGGAAACAAAGATGAATAGGAAGTGGACCTTCCCTTAGTGAGCTCAAGTTTGATGGTATAATTAGAGACATATTGATAAATAAATAGTTACCATATCTTTAATCTCTTTATTCAACAACTCTCCTTTAGAATTCTCAGAATGGTAATTGACCAGAATCTCCCGTGGGAAGTATAGGTCAACTAGAAGGCAATTTTTCTTTTTTAGACTTCCACAACTTATTGTATTTGTTGTTTCTCGGTAAATGTGATTGTTAAACTCGGGGAAACAAGAGCATTTTGTTTTAATAGCCCTTTTTTCACTTCTTGCCCCATGGCCTGCAAATAGTATCTTTTCTAATTTCATCCCGAATCTAAACTGTTGGAAACTTAGAGCTGCCGAAAGGAATTCTCTCTATTCACTCAAGTAAAATTAAGGCAGGGGGCATGGCTGTTTTCCCTCTAATTGTATCAGTAGGGCTCAGCACAATGCCTAGCTCATAATAGTCACTTACTAAATGACTGTTGAATGAATGAATGAATGATTAAGTTATAATATCTAAAATGGTTAGGATTTTTTTCATTTTAAAGGAAGGGCCTTTAAGATTGTTTATCCAATTAATTTATAATTGTTTGGAAGAAATAGGGAGTTATTTAAATGTAGGTACCTCCCTCGAGTTCTTTGCCTGTACCACCTGTCCCTGTGCATGTGCAATGCACATAAGAAGAACGAGGTTGTCGATTAGGCATCTCACTTCTGAAATATTACTGACCTCTGCTTTAGAGCATTAAAATATCTGAAATGGCTAGATTACCATTTCAGGTGTTTAATTTTTTTCATTTCTAGTACATTTTCTTCCAAAATATTTTTATGGACACTTGAAATCGATCTGAAGGATGAGTTATACATAATAATTGGGAATAGTTACAATGGGAGAGGTCAGAAAAATTATCAGCAAACCTGAAAAAAAACATTAATTTCTAAGAAAATTTATCAGAGTTCCCCTTATTTTCTTTGCCTAGAGCCCTTTGATAGAAATGTTTTGTTTCACTTCACTTTGCAACTTTAAATCCCAATGAAAGATTATTTATAATCTATCCCCCACCTCCTTTCCCCCCTCCCTCTTGTCCTCCATCCCTTTCCCTTCTTTCCCTCAAAAGACACCCCTCCTATGTATTAATAATTTAGTTCCCAAACGCTTACTTATCTTATTGTTGACTTTGTCCTTTAATGTTTACAGGACTGGGAACAACTGGTGTCTTAAAGCAACTGACTTTCTTCTTTCTAATGAAATTACCCTTTTAGCCCTTCTCATTTGGTTTTCAACAACATTAGAACACTAAGCTCAGTGTTTTCTTGCTCAGAGCTAACTTGTAGCTTCCCTCTGTCAGCCATAAGATATAGAGATACTGTTGCCTTAATTACTCAAATTTATCCTGCTGCTCATAATTCTACTTGTCGTGCCAAAAGACCCCCATCTTCAGAGAGCTTCATGCCCACCCTGTTATTTCTATTGTTTTTATTTCAAGCTTGTCGGATGTATAAATGATCTTTGTTGTTAGGTCTGGCTTATGACTAAGTCTAGAAAGAAGCTAGTTTAGCAATTATAAGAACCATATTTGAATGCTTTGGGAATTGAACATTTACATGAAAAGAGAATATATTTCAAATACAAGGTACATGAATGGCTAATACATGTAGTACATTCTAACCACTAACCATTTTTCTATGTAGAAATCCATAAGGTGAATTTCTTGCATTTTACTTGGTTTTAAACTACTAATGGAAACCATGTAATCTATCTCTATTTTCTACTTGCAAATTAGATCTTGGCGATTTTTTTCTCATTAAATTTGTACATTTTAATTTGCTTTAAAATAGACCCTGAAATTTTATCTCACTTTAGATAAAGTCCAAGATGGTTCTTCAGTAGTCTAGATGTAGTCTTTTGGGGCTTAGGTTTTCTATTTACTAATATATACCATTATTATTGTTATCTGAATTAATTAACTAAGTAATTCTTTTGCTGATGCAACTTGAGCACCCTAGAGCAAACTGAATGCATAATGTCTCAGTTATAGGCACTAGAGTTCAAATAATTTTTTAACAGGAATCTGCTTTTTCCATTTTCAATTAAATTTATTTTAGTAACTGATTTATTACATCAGAAAGATAGAATTCAGAGGTGGGAAGTGCATTTTGTTTTTAATGCAGTCATTTTTATTTTATTCATGGATATGCTTTTTATTTATTCATTAATACCCTTTGTTTCCATAGTCATCATAATCAAGAAAAAATAATCAGGAATAAAGCAGTCCTTTTAACTGCACACAAGGGACAGAGAACAGCAGTAAAGAACAAAGGCCTAGGAATAGCTCTTGGTTAAGCAAAGTGTATCATTCCCACAGAGGTCTGGGAGTTTGTAAGCAAGCAAGGTGTGCATCTCTTTGCCATCATCAGTTACTCTATTAAAGTTCTCAACAGTAGAAAATAGCTCTGCCTTTTATCATAATCACCAAATCTTTTAGCTTTTGTTTATAGATCAATTTTACTCTAAGGGAAGATAAGGGACTATGAGTGGGATAGGTGAAATCCACCAGTTTATACCTTGTCAAAGAAGCAAACATATGAAGCTGATAGCCGGGTAGGTAGTGACAAGCACGTTATGAGTAAGTCATCTAGGGTAGCCATTTCCTATACAATAATTTTACAAACACATTATATATCCTGTAACTGTCCCAGGAAAAGCAGGTCTATAGCTACCTGGAGATAGAAGAATGTGAAAACCAAAATGCAAGTGTGAAGCAGATCTCCAAACAGAAGTTTGAATTACAAGTAAAAAGGAAATTATCAATCTCTAGGAAAGTTTATTGTGGATGTGTAATAAAAATATCACACTTACAAATATCCAATACAAAAGGCATCCTGAATTACTAAATACACATTTCATGATTTTTTGCAAAACAGTAGACAAGCCAAGCATTAAAATGGCTGCCACAAAGTTATGACATTTACTTATATTTCTTTAAATTTAAAATCATAAATAGTTTTATATTCCACACAACATGGATAAATGACCAATAACAGTGAAATTATTTACCCACGCCCAGTGTTCTTGCTTGTTGTATGGCAGTAGTCCAGCAGAGGGAGCACATGTTAGTAAATGATGACATACTAGGTGGACTAGACTTCTATGGATATCCTCAATAATGTGAATATATAAATAACAGTTAGCCTGTGACTTAAATGTTGACTTATACTTCATGAAGAAATTACTATGGACATCTGTTGCTTTTAAAAATAGTGTATCTCCTTCTCGCGGTAAAATCCTTCCTATCCGTACATACAGTTTCATTGAATCAAAGAGTTCCAATTTCTATCTTAGAATTTTCTCTGAAAAGTCTTAGGGAGAAGAAAAACATGGTTTTATCTGCTCTTCTCTATCAAAGATGCCAGAATTTTTGTGTAATAGTTCCATTTATAATTTTGGACACATAGCACCTTTTTGAACTATTTCATCTTCTGAACCTTTCTTTATACTAAATACTAAAGATTCTATATGTTAATCTTGAAGAAGGATGGAAAATAACACAAGTATCCCTTTTATTTTGAAGGGATCATATTTGGTTCTTTGGATTTGGTGTACATTTTATGCTGCAAAAGATGGTCTCAATTCATGGAGATCAGGCCAAAACAACAGTAGAAACAGCTTGGTATTGATTTTAGCTTCATGAAACTAGGTGAATACAATACAAGACAGCTTTTTTTTTTTATAAATGTAGAACATCTTTAATCATTAGTTTATTAATGCAAACATATACTGTTTGAAAAAGGAAATATGTCACTAATGTCTGAAAGATTTTTACCTACTGATCTTTATTTTCCAAGATAAAATGGCTTTATTTGTAGATAACTTGTATAAAAGTTACAAATGCATAAAATCATGAAGAAAATAAAACTGTACATATTCAAAGCTAACTGCTACTAGTATTTTGATGTACTGCCTTTTACATTTGTTCTAGCCATAAGTGTACATTTATGTATATATTTTCCATAAAAGGTATTACATATTATTTACAGCCTTTTAAAATATTTATTTTGTCAATCTTTTTTAAAATATATTTTACTTTTAGAGCAGTTTTAGTTTCACAGCAAAATTGAGCAGAAATTACAGAGAATTTCCACATACTTCCCTGCCCCCACACATAAATAGCCTCCCTGATTATCAACATCTGCCACTAGAGTGGTACATTTGTTACACTGATGAACCCACATTGACACATCATTATCATCCATAGCCTATAGTTTAAATTCTGGTTTACTCTTAGTTTTGTATATTCTATGGGTTTGGAAAAAAATATAATTACATATAGCCACTATTATAGTAACATACAGAATAGTTTCACTGCCTTAAAAATCCCCCATTCTATTCAAAACTACCTCCTCCCTCACCCCTGGCAATCACTGATCTTTTTACTGTCTCTGTAGCTTTGCCTTTTCTACGATGTGGTACATTTGGAATTATACAGTATGTAGGCTTTTCAGATTGGCATCTTTCATTTAGTAATACACATTTTTTCCCCCATGTCTTTTCATGGTGTGATAGCTCATTTCTTTTTAGTGCTGAATACTATTCCATTGTCTGGATGTACCACAGTTTATCTATTCACCTACTGAAAGGTATCTTGGTTTACTTCCAAATTTTGGTAATTATGAATAAAGCTTCTATAAATATCCGTGTGTAGGTTTTTGGGTGCATATAAGTTTTCAACTCCCTTGAGTAAATAAAAGGGACTACAATTGCTCCCTTTTATTATATTGTATAGAAAGAGTGGGTTTAGTTTTGTAAAAAACAGCTAAACTGTCTTCAAAATTGGTTGTACCATTTTACATTCCCACCAGCAATGAACGAGAATTCCTGTTACTCCACATCCTCACCAGCACGTGGTGTTGGATTTGGCCTTTCTAATACGTGTGCAGGGGTATCTTGTTGTTTTGATTTGCATTTCTCTGATAACATATGATGTGGAACATTTTTTCATATGCTTACTTGGCATCTGTGTACCTTTTTTGGTGAGGTCTTTGGTCCACTTTTTAATCAAGTTGTTTGTTTTCTTATTGTCGAGTGTTAAGAGCTCTTTGTATATTTTTGATAACAATCCTTTTTCCAGATATATATATTTTGCAAATACTTTCTCCTTGTCTGTGCTTTGTCTTGTCATTTTCTTCACAATGTCTTTCACAGAACAAATATTCTTAATTTTTTTAAATTAATTAATTTATTTGTTTATTTTTGGCTGTGTTGGGTCTTCATTTCTGTGCAAGAGCTTTCTCTAGTTGCGGCGAGCGGGGGCCACTCTTCATCACGGTGCGTGAGCCTCTCATTGTCACGGCCTCTCTTGTTGCGGAGCACAGGCTCCAGACGCACAGGCTCAGTAGTTATGGCTCACGGGCCCAGTTGCTCCATGGCATCTGGGATCTTCCCAGACCAGGGCTCGAACCCGTGTCCCCTGCATTGGCAGGCAGATTCTCAACCACTGCACCACCAGGGAAGCCCCAAATGTTCTTAATTTAATGAAGTCCAGCTTGTCACTTCTTTCTTTTATGGATCATATCTTTGGTCTTTGTATGATATTGCAAATCCAAGGTCATCTAGATTTTCTCTTATGTTATCTTCTAGGAGCTTTATTAGTTTTGAGTTTTACATTTAGGTCTATAATCCATTTTGAGTTAATTTTCATGAAGAGTGTAAAGTCTGTGTCTAGATTAATTCTTTTTTGCAAGTGGATGTCCAGCTGTTCTAGTACCATTGGTTGAAAAGTCTATTTTTGCTCCACTGTATGGCTTTTGCTACTTTGTCAAAGATAAGTTGACTATATCCGTGTGTATCTATAGGCTTTCTATTCTGTCCCATTGATCTATTTGTCCATTTTTTCACCAAGTATTGTTGAATTATAATAAGTGTTTAAGTCTGGAAGTATCAGTCTCCAGATTTTTGTTGTTTTTCTTCAATATTATGTTGACTATTTTGAGCCTTTTGTCTCTCCATATAAACTTTAGAATTAGTTTGTCAGTATTCACAAAATAACTTGCTGGGATTTTGATTGGGGTTGTATTAATCTATAGATCAAGTTTTGAAGAAAAGGCATCTTGACAATATTAAGTCTTCCTCATGGCTCATGAACATAGAATATCTCTCCATTTATTTAGCTCTTCTTTGATTTTTTTCATCAGTTGTTTAGCTTTCTTTATGTAGATCTTCTTACATATTTTGTTTGATTTGTAACTAAGTATTTGATTTTGGGGGGTGCTCATGTGGGTGGCATCATGTTTTTAATTTCAAATTCCTCTTGTTCATTGCTAATATATAGGAGAATGATTGACTTCTGTATATTAACATTACATCTTGTAATGTTACTATTCAATATAATCACTTATTAGTTCCAAGAGTTATTTTGTTGATTAAGATTTTCTACATAGGTGATTATGTCATCTGAGAACAAAGGCAGTTTTAGTTCTTCCTTCCCAGTCTGTTTATCTTTTCCCCCTTGTCTTATTGCATTAGCTAGTATTTCCAGTATGATGTTGAAAATAAGTGGTGGCATCCTTGCCTTATTACTGATTTCAGTGGGAAAGCTTCAAGTTTCTCACCATTTAATATGATTATAACTGTAGTTTTTCTTGTAGATATTCCTTATCAAGTTACAGAAGTTACCCTTTATTTCTAGTTAGTGACAGTTTTATCATGGATGGTTGTTGGATTTGTCAAATGTTTTTTCTGCATCTATAGATATGATCATGTGAGTTTTCTTTTTTAGCTTGCTAATGTGATGAATTACATTATTTGCTTTCAAATTTTCAAAACTTTAAATTAGCTTTTCATACCTTTGGTAAATCTCATATGGTTGTGGTATATAATTCTTTTTTTTTAAATTATTGGATTTGATTTGCTAATATATTGTTGAGGATTTTGCATCTATGTTCATAGAAATATTGGTCTGTAGTTTTATCCTTGTAATGTCTTTGTCTGATTTTACTATTAAGGTAATTCTGGCTTCATAGAATGTGTTAGGAAGTTTTCCCTCTGCTTCTATCTTCTGAAAAAGATTATAGAGAATTGGTATAATTTATTCATTAAATATTTCATAGAATTCACCTGTAAACCCAACTGGGCCTGGTACTTTCTCTTTTGGAATTTTCTTAATTATTGACTCATTTTCTTTAATAGATATAGATCTATTCCAAATGTCTATTTCTTCTTTGGTGAGTTTTGGCAAATTGTGTCTTTCAGAAAATTGATTCATTTCATCTAAGGTATCAGATTTGTAGCATAGAGTTGTTCATAACATTTCTCTATTATTATTTTAATATCCATGGCATATGTCATAATGTTTCTCATCTACTTTTGATACTAATAATTTGTGTCCTCACTCTTCTTTTTCTTGGTTAGCCTGGCTAGAAATTTATTGATTTTATTAATCTTTTCAAAGAAAGAGATTTGGTTTTAATTTTCTCTATTGATTTCTTATTTTTAATTTCATTGATATTGCTTTAATTTTATTATTTATTTTCTTCTGCTTGTGTTGGATTTAACTTGCTCTTCTTTTGCTAGTCTCCTAATGTGTAAGTTTAGATTATTTGATTTCAGATCTTTCTTCTTTTTTAATACATGCATTCAATGTTATAAAATTCCCTCTAAGCTTTGACTACATTCCATAAATTTTGATATGTTGTGTTTTTGTTTTCACTTAGTTCAAAATATTTCAAAATTTCTCTTGAGATTTCTTCACTGACCCATGTGTTATTTGTAAATGTGTTTTTTAATCTCCAAGTATTTAGGAATTTTCCAGCTATCTTTCTGTTATTGATTTCTAGTTTAATTTCACTGTGGTCTGAGAGCAGGTATTGTATGATTTATATTATTTTAAATTTGTTAAGGTGTGTTTTATGGATCAGAATGTGGTCTATATTGGTGAATGTTCCATGTGAGCCTGAGAAGACTGTGCATTCTGTTTTTGAATGAAGTAGTCTTTAGATGTGCAATATACCATGTTGATCAAAGCTGTTGTTGAGTTCAACTATGTCCTTACTGACTTTCTGACTTTTGCATCTGTCCATTTCTGATAGAGGAATACTGAAGTCTCCAACTATAACAGTAGATTATTTATCCTTTCAGTTCTATCAATTTTTACCTCGCGTATTTTGATGCTTGTTTCTTAGGCACATACACATTAAGAAGTGTATTTTTTCTTGGAGAATTGAGCCCTTTATCATTATGTAGTGAGCCTCTTTTTTCCTGACAACTTTCCTTATTCTCAAGTCTGCTCTGTCTGAAATTAATATAGCTACTCCTGCTTTATTTTTTTAGTGTTATCATGATAACACTCCATCCATTTACTTTTAATGTTCATCTGTTTTTACATTTAAAGCGTGTTATATGTTGACAACATGTAGTTGGGTCTTGGTTTTCAATCCACTCTGACAGTCTCCATCTTTAAATTGGTGCATTTAGATCATTGGTGTAAAAAGTGATTATTGATAGAGTTGAATTAATGTCTACCATATTTGTTACTGTTTTCTTTTTGTTACTTCTGTTCTTTGTTCTTATTTTGGTCTTCCCCTTCTTTTATACCTTTTTGTGATTTTTAATTGAGTGTTTTACATGATTAATTTTTCTCTTCTTTCTTAGCATATCAGTTAAGCTTCTTTTTTAAAACTCTTATTTATTGAGTGCCCTAGTGTGCAATATACATTTACAACTAATCCAAGTTCACTTTAAAATACACTATGCCATTTCATGAATAGCCTTAGTACCTTAAAGTAACAAAATAGTCATAATTACTCTCTTGTCCCTTGTATAATTGCTGTCATTCAGTTTACATGTTCATAAGCATACAAAATAGAATATATTGTTGCTATCATTATTTTGAACAAATTTCTATCTGTTAGATCAATTAAGTATTAAAAAAATAAAAGATTTTATTTCACCTTCTTATTCCTTATCTGGTGGTTTTCCTTTCTTTACGTAGTTCTGTATTTCTGACCAATATGAATTTCCTTCTCTCTAAAGAACTTTCTAAACATTTTTTGAAAGGAATTTCTACTGGTAACAAATTCTCTCACACAAATTTTTTTTGTCTGAGAAAATCTTTATTTCTCCTTCAGTTCTGAAGAGTAATTTCACAGGGTACACAATTCTAGATCAGTGTGTTTTTTTTTTTTTCTCTCAACACTTTAATATTAAATATTAAATATTCCACTATTTAATATTTAAATATTCCAATATTTAAAATATTTAAGTATTTTATTCCACTCTCTTACTACTTGCATGATTTCTGAAAAATCAGATGTAATTCTTATCCTTGCCCTTCTATAGGTATTTTTTCATGTGGCTTCCTTCAGGATTTTCTCTTTATCTTTGATTTTCTGTAGTTTGAAAAGTATTTGCCTAGGTGTTTTGTTTTATTTTGTGTTTGGCATTTATCCTACTTTATATTCTTTGACCTTCTGGATCTGTGGTTTAATGTTTGACATTAAGTTGGGGAAGTTCTTAGTCCTTATTGACTCAAATATTTCTTCTAGTTCCTCCTTTTTTTCTTCATTGGTTTTTCCTTATGCATATGTTGCTCATTTTTTTGTTGTTCCACAGTTCTTGAATATAGTTTTTTTTCCAGCCTTTTTTCTGTGGGCTTTTCAGTTTTAAAGATTTTAATTTAGATACACTCAAGTTCAAGGGTTTTTTTTCCCCTTAGCTCTATCCAGTCTACTAATGAGACCATCAAAGGCATTCTTCATATTTCTGTTACAGTATTTTTGATCTCTCACATTTCTTTTTGGTTCTTTCTGGAATCCTTTCCCCTATGCTTACATTGCCTATCTGTTTTTTCATGCTGCCTACTTTATCCATTAGATTCCTTAGCATATTAATCATATGCTAAATTCCCTGTCTGATATATCCAGCATCACAGACATATCTGAGTTTGGTTCTGATGCTTGGTCTGTCTCTTCAAACTGTGTCTTTTTACCTTTCAGTATGTCTTGGAATTTTTTTCTTGATAGCCAGTCATGATGTTCTAGGTAAAAGGATCTACTGTAAATATGTCTTTAGTAATGTGGTGGTAAGATGTTGGGGAAGGAAGCATTCTATTGTCCTATGATTATGTCTTAGCCATTCAGTGAGCCTATGCTCTGAACTGTGAATTTCAGATATGCTTCTTAGGTTTTTCCCCTGTTAAAATGCGACAGGATGGATAGAGTGGGCATGCATTGGGTGTTTTCCTTCTCCCATATGGAAGCTTAAGGGAGGTGGACATATGTATGTCCCTCCCCCCCAGATCAGTTAGGTTCTTCTAAAACCACTGAACATTAGGCTCTGGTTAAATTCAGCATGATGACTATAGTTAATAATACTATATTGTATATTTGAAATCTGCTAAAAGAGTAGATCTTAAGTTTTTTCACACACACAAAAAGATAACACAATCAGAAATTGCTTTTGTTCTTATGTTGTTCTTCAAGAAACAGAACAATTCATCCCTTTTCTACATGGAACTCAAATAATAGGAATACAAAAAAAAAAAAAGCTGGAAAGGAATTGTTGTCTAACCTCCCCTATCCCCACAATATTTAAGACAAGATTTAACCTTAACTCTGGGAGGGTAATTTCTGACAGGGTAATTTGAGTAGTTTTAGTCAATTGATCAAAAGCTGATGTTTTGGATTTTCCCTAAATGAGCAACATTACTTTCTCTCCTACTTTTCTGTGTTTCTCTAACTTGTACTCTGAAGCCATTTTTGATACTGAAAAAAATACTGTGTTCTAAATAAAAGTAATAAAATATTATAGTCTTTATTAATTGAGCACTTGTAATACTTTGTCCAGACACTGTCCTAAATGTTTTATGTGCATTATCTCATATAACTCCTGCTATACTCTATACTAGATAATATTACTATTTAAATATTAAAGAAGAGAAAGCTGAGAATTCAAGATTAAGTAATTTGTGTTAAGTCAGAGAGCACAAAAATGGAAATGTGCGACTTGAACATAGGTCTTTGTAACTCCATATTCCAAGCTATTGAATATGATGCAATTCTGCATCTCGCCACTGTGGATCCATCACTTGGATAAATGATATCAATCTCTGGACAATCTTAGTTTTTGCCCAATCAATTGTATAATACTTGAGCTTTGTCTTAATCTCTGCTGGTATGTTGTCTTTATAACAATGTGCTCTGGATTGAAGGTCTCTGACATGACTAGTTGTTTACTTCCTTTTCTGGGCTATGTGTTCCCTGTTGTTATAACCCTTTGTTTCCTGAGAGGTTTTGCTTTTATTGGTCTACATGCCTGTTGCTTGTTTTGTCATAAATAGTCCCGCCAATATTTGCTACTTATTTTTCTCAGATATAGTTGGACTCTGTCTTCCCAATCTAGACCTCAGCAAGAAAATCTTGCTCTAGTGCATTCAGTAGAATCTGATATCTATCTTTAAACACTTCCCATGGGGAAAGATGAGGCCAGTAAGAAGATGTTCAGGTTTTAGCTTTTGTCCTTCTGCACAAATGAGGATTTAGTCTTGCTAATGTCCAACCATATGCTACAAGGTCAGCATAACTTTCCTAGATGAAGACAAGATAGAGACATTTGCTCTTCCTGAGTTTTAATTTACTTGATGTGAGATATTAGTTGATATTAGGAAGACTTAGAAAATGTTAGGCTAGAGTATTTTTAATACCTCTTTTTCACCTCTATAAATAAATACTACAACAGGCAAGAAACTTCCTTTTCCTGTCTCTAGAAATCAGCCTTCTTCTGTGGTCCCAGACTCCTGAGGTACTATGCTAATTAGCTCTTTCTCTGAGAGTTACCTTCCAAGCAGTCCAAATGGCGTTCTGCAAAAGAGTTTTTTTCACCTAAAGTGTAGTGTGCTTGACACTAGTGACTTGCTTGCTAGATGATATTTTTTTGTAGTACAAAGAAAATTTTCAAAAATATTATTGATGCATTTTAATGTTATTAGAAAAATATAATTCGTATATTAAACCCATGATTGAATGGAATTTATTGCTTAGAGCATTGATAAAGTGAATAGTAATTTAAAAATATATTTGAGAAAATACAGAATATTAGGTGAAAATACTAGAAAGTAGTCTATACGAATGTAGGAAAAAGTGTGAAGTTTACATATGAATGATTGGAGTTTGGATATTAATGCCTTAAGTCTTGAGTCTTGAAAGTTCCAAGTTTAAAAAATGTTTAATATTTTAGAAGAAAATATATTTATGTGGTTCAAACATTCAACAAGATAATAGAACATCTTACTTTTCAAAGTATTTTAAAATTTCCCACAAATATAACAGATTGCCACTATTACTAATTTCCTGTGTAATATATCCTTCCAGAGATTTTTATATTTATGCAAAAGCTCATAAAATATTTATTACTTAATTATCTACTTTTTACACAAATGGAAGATTACTATACAAATTCTTTTGCCTCTTGCTTCTTCAAGTTAACAAACGTGTGGTGATTTTTCATATCAATATACAGAAAGCTTTATCATTTTTGTTTGTTTGTTTTGTTTATAAATTAATAGACTTTATTTCTTAAAGCAGTTTTAGTTTTACACAGAAATTGAGCAGCAAGTAAAGCGAGTTTCCTTTTACCTCTCACCCTCCCCAGTTTCCTTATTATAAACATCTTACATTTGTGTAGTACATTTGTTACAATTGGTGAGCCAAGTTGATATATTTATTATTATTATTATTATTATTAATATTATTATTATTACTAAAGTCTATAATTTATATTAGGGTTTATTTTTGTGTTGTGCAGTTCTATAGGTTTTGATAAATGCATACTGTCATGTATACATCATTTCAGTGTTGTTCAGGATAATTTCACTGCCCTAAAAATGCCCTGTGTTCCATCTATTCATCTCTCCTTCCCTCCACTCCCTAATAGCTCCACTGATCATTTTATTATCTATCTAGTTTTACCTTTTACAGAATGTCATGTGGTTGGAATCATACAGTATGTTGCTTTTTAAGTTTGGTTTCTTTCACTCAGCCATATGGTTTCAAGGTTCCTTCATATCTTTTAGTGGCTTGATAGCTCGTTTCTTTTTATTGCTAAATAATATTTTTTTGTATTGATGTTGTATAGTTTGTTCATCCACTCACCTATTGAGAGACATTTTGATTGCTTCCAAGTTTGGGTAATTGTGAATAAAGCTGCTATAAACTTTCATGTTTAGATTTTTGTATGGATATACATTCCCAGCTCATTTGGCTAAATAACTAAGAGCTCAATTGCTGGATGATATGGTAGGACTATGTTTAGTTTTGAAAGAAACTGCCAGAGTTTCTTCCAAAGTGGCTGTACCATTTTGCATTCTCATTAGCAATGAAAGTTTCTATCAGTCCATATCCTCAGTATATTTGGGCTTGTTTTGGATTTTAACCATTGTAATAGATGTGTAGTGGGATTTCATTGCTGTTATGAGTTGAAATTTCCTAATGATATAAGATACAAGCATGTTTTCCTATGCTTCTTTGTCATCTGTATGTCTGGTGAATTGGCAGTTAAGATCTGTTGCTCACTTTTAAAAATATTACTAATGTTGCAGTATTATTTAAGAATAAATTCTCCTTTATCCATTGGTTTATAATATTTTCTTTATATTTATGTGCTAAAATATTAAATAGATACAGAGGTAGAAATCTTCTACTCTCTTAATTTTTATATATACATCTCTGAACCAGTGTAGTCATATTTTCAATATTATGATCTCTGTGACAATTTTTTTTTACCTTCTTAACTATTTTAAGTGAATAGTTTAGTAGTTTAAAGTTACATCCATATTGTTGTGAAACATTTCTCCGGAATGTTTTCTCCTTCCGAAACTGAAAGTCCATGTCTGTTGAGGAAAAACTCCCATTTCTCCCTCCCCCCAGGCCCTGAAGCCACAATTTTACTATTTGTTTTTATGAGTTTGACTCCTTAAGATATCTCATACAAGTGGAATCATAGAGTATTTGTCTTTTGTGACTAGGTTATTCTATTTATTATAACGTCCTCAAGGCTTTTCATGTTGTAGCATGTGACAGGACCTTTTTTTTTCTGAATAAAATATCTTTTTATTTAATTAATTAATTTTCTACAAACATTTATTTATTTATATTGGCGTATAGTTGCTTTACAATGTTGTGTTAGTTTCTTGCTGTACAGGAAACTGACAGGACTTCATTTTTTTTACTTTAATGAGCAATATTTTATTTTTCAACCAGATGAATTCAAACATTCCAGAAGAATCCAGCATCAAAAAAACAATATGCAGATTTAAGATTGGATATAGAACGCTGATGTTAGTAGGAAAAAAGCCTCAGAATACTGGTGAATGTCCATGGTTATGTGAGTGACTCCTTTTTTTGTGTTTTTTTTTGTTTGTTTTTCAGCTGTAAAGATGCTTTCTGATTTTATTTGATTTTATTTATTTATTTTTCTTTTTTTATCAGGGTATATTTGCTTTATAATGTTGTGTTAGTTTCTGCTGTACAGCGAAGTTAGTCAACCATATGTACACATATATCCCCTTTTTTTTTGTATTTCCTTCTCATTTAGGTCACCAAAGAGCATTAAGTAAAGTTCCCTGTGCTATACAGCAGGTTGTCATTAGTTATCTATTTTATACATATTAGTGTATATATGTAAATTCTAATCTCCCAATTCTTCCCACCCCCCTTTCCCTCCTTGGTGACCATACATTTGTTCTCTACATCTCTGTCTCTATTTCTGCCTTGCAAACAGGTTCTTCTGTACCATTTTTCTAGATTCCACATATATGTGTTAATATACAATGTTTGTTTTTCTCTTTCTGATTTACTTCACTCTGTATGACAGTCTCTAGGTCTGTCCACATCTTTACAAAGGACCCAATTTCATTCCTTTTTATGGCTGAGTAAAATTCCATTGTATATATGTGCCACATCGTCTTTATCCATCCATTTGTTGATGGACATTTAGGTTGCTTCAATAACCTGGCCATTGTAAATAGTGCTGCAATGAACATTGTGGTACATGTCTCTTTTTGAATTATGGTTTTCTCAGGGTATATGCCCAGTAGTGGGATTGCTGGGTCATATGGTAGTTCTATTTTTAGTTTTTTAAGGAACCTCCATACTGTTCTCCTTAGTGGCTGTATCAATTTACATTCCCACCAACAGTGCAAGAGGGTTCCTTTTTCTCCACACCCTCTCCAGCATTTATTGTTTGTAGATTTTTTGATGATGGCCATTCTGACCGGTATGAGATGATACCTCATTGTGGTTTTGATTTGCATTTCTTTAATAATTAGTGATGTTGAGCATCTTTCCATGTTCCTCTTGGCCATCTGTATGTCTTCTTTGGAGAAATATCTATTTAGGTTTTCCACCCATTTTTTTTAACATCTTTATTGGACTATAATTTCTTTACAATGTTGTGTTAATTTCTGATGTATAATAAAGTGAATCAGCTACACGTATACATATATCCCCATATTTGCTCCCTCTTGTGTCTCCCTCCCACCCTCCCTATCCCACCCCTCTATGTGGTCACAAAGCACTGAACTAATTTCCCTGTGCTATGCGACTGTTTCCCACTAGTTATCTATTTTACGTTTGGTAGTGTATATATGTCAATGCCACTCTCTCACTTCGTCCCAACTTACCCTTCCCCCTCCCCGTGTCCTCAAGTCCATTCTGTATTGAGCTGCATGAACTGTTTGTATATTTTGGAGATTAATCACTTGTCCATTGCTTCATTTGCAAATATTCTCTCCCATTCTGTCTGTTGTCTTTTCGTCTCGTTTATGGTTTCTTTTGCTGCTCAAAAGCTTTTAAGTTTCATTATATCCCATTTGTTTATTTTTGTTTTTATTTTCACTACTCTATGAAGTGAGTCAAAAAAGATCTTGCTGTGATTTATGTCAAAGGGTGTTCTTCCTATGTTTTCCTCTCAGAGTTTTATAGTGTCTCTCCTTACATTTAGGTCTTTAATCGATTTTGAATTTGTTTTTGTGTATGGTATAGAGAACCATATGGTATGGAGAACTTCTTACTTCCTAAATTTTTAAAGCTGAACTATACTAGGTTTTTAAAAATATTATTATATATTGAGTGGTCCAAAAAGTGCCTTCAGTTTTTTAAGTACAAATAAAAGACACATTTTTCATTTTCACCAAGAACTTTATTGAACAACGTATTCACCCTTTTGTTCCACTGCCTTCTGCCATTTTTCAGGCAACTTGGTAATTCCATCTTCCCAAAACTTTTTATCTTTTTGAGCAAAGAACGGTTTCAGGTGCCTTTTACAGTCTTCCAGGGAGTTGTAATATTTTCCATTAAGAGAATTTTGTAAAGACCAAAATGTATGTAAATCTGAAGGTGCAATGTCTGGTGAATACAGTGGATGAATCAGAACTTCCCAGCCACGCTGTAACAGTTTTTGCCTGGTCATGAAATAAACATTCAGTCTTGCATTATCCTGATGGAGTTTTATGCATTTTCTGTTGACTAATTCTGGACGCTTTTGGTTGAGTGCTGCTTTCAGTTGGTTTAATTGGGACCAGTACTTGTTGGAATTAATTGTTTTGTTTTCTAGAAGGATCTCATAATAGAGGACTCCCTTCCAATCCCACCATATACACAACACCTTCTTTGGATGAAGACCGGCCTTTGGTATAATTGGTGGTGGTTCATTTTGCCTCTTCATTCCCCATTGTTGTACAGTACCCACTTTTCTTTGCCTGTCACAATTTGTTTTAAAAACGGAATGTTTTCATTATGTTTCAGTAAAGAAACCCATGCGGAAATACGGTCGAGGTTTTTTTCACTTAACTTATGTGGAACCCAAACATCAAAGCGATTCACATAACCAACCTGGTGCAAATGATTTTCAATGCTTGATTTGGGTATTTTGAGTATGTCGGCTATCTCCCATGTGGTATAAGGTTGATTGTTCTCAATTATTATTTCAATTTGATCACTATCAATTTCAACTGGTCTACCCGATTATGGAGCATTATACAGCAAGAAATCTCCAGCAAGAAACTTCGCAAACCACTTTTGACTCGTTCAATCACTCACAGCACCTTCTCCATACACTGCACAAATATTTTTGTGTGTTTCAGTTGTGTTTTTACCTTTCTTGAAATAATAAAGCATAATATGACAAAAATGTTGCTTTTTTCTCCATCTTCAATATTAAAATGGCTACACAAAAAGTCACCAATTTTGATGTCTTTTTTAAATGCATGCTGATATGATGATAGCTGTCACATACAATCTGACAAAATTGTTTCGAATGAAGTTAAAGACAAATAGGTGCTGCAAGACCCATCTTACAGGAAAAAAAAAAAAAAGAATGAAACTTTTGACCCTCCAATATATGTGCATATATATATATATATATTATTTTTCTTTATCCATTTATCCAGCAATGTGCATTTGGGTTATTTCCATATCTTGGATATTGTGGATAATGCTGCAATAAACATGGTTATGCAATATTTTCTTGATATTGCTTTCAATTATATTAGATATATATTCACAAATGTGATTGATGGGTCATATGGTAATTCTATTTTAATTTTCTGAGTAGCCTCCAAACTGTTTCCCATAGTGGCTGCACCACTTAAGATTACCACCAACAGTGTACAAGAGTTCCAATTTCTTTACAGCCATGCCATGACTTTTTCTTTTTCTCTTTCTTTCTTTCTTTTTCTATCTATCTTTCTTTCTTTCTTTCTTTTTATAGTGGAAATGCTAATGGGTATGAAGTGATATCTCATTGTGGTCTTGATTTGCTTTTCTCTAATGATTAATGATGTAGAGCATCTTTTCATGTGCTTATTGACTATTTATTTATCTTCTTTGAGAAATGTCTATTCAAGTCCTTTGCCCAATTTTGTTTCTTTTTCTTGTTGTTGACTTGAAGTTCTTTATGTATCTTGGATATTAACTCATTAACAGATATATGATTTACAAATATTTTTTTCCCATTCTGTGGGTTGTCTTTTCACTCTTTTGATTATTTCCTTTAATGTACACAGGTTTTTACTTTTGATGTATTCCAATTTATCTACGTATACTTTTGTTCCCTGTGCTTTGGTGTCATATCCATGAATCATTGTCATAATCCAGTGTCATGGAGATTTTTCCCTAAAAGCTTTCTAATTTTAACTCTTACATATGGGGTCTTTAATCCATTCTGAGTTAATGTTTGTATGTGGTTTAACTTAAGGGTTTAACTTAAGGGTCCAAATTCATTCTTTTGCATGGAAATATCATTTTTTCCCAACATCCTTTACTGTAAAGACTGTCTTTCCCCAGTGAATGGTCTTGGAACCCTTGTCAAAAATTATTTGTCCATATATACGAGGGTTTCTTTCTTGTCTCTTTATTCTATTACTTAGATCTTCATGTCTGTCTTTATGTCAGTAATAAACTGTTTTGTTCTTACTGTAGTTTATAGTAAGTTTTAAAATCAGAAGTGCAAGATCTCTAACTTTGTTCTTCTTTTAAAAGAATGTTCTGGTTATTTGGAATCCCTTGAGATTACATGTGAAATTTAGTACACATTTTTCTATTTCTACAAAAAGCACCATCGGGATTTTGATAAGACTTTCAGTGAATCTGTAGACTACTTTGATTAGTATTGACATCATAACAGTATTAAGTGTTCCAATCCATGAACACTGAATATCATTCCATTTATTTGTGTCTTCTTTAATTTCTTTCAGCGATGTTTTGTAGTTTTCATTATACAAGGATTTCTCCTCCTTAGTTAAGTTTATTTCTAAGTATTTTATTCTTTTTGATGCTATTGCTATTGGATTTTTTTCTTAATTCCTTTTCTGGATTTTTTATTGTTAGTATATAGAGAAGCAACTGATTTGTCTATTGATTTTGTATCTTGCAAATTTTCTGAATTTGATTATTAGTGATAACAGGTTTTTATGATTTTTAAAGTGTTTTCTAGATATAAGATCATGTCCTCTGTGAACAGAGGTAATTTTACTCCTTCCTTTCCAATTTGGATGCCTTTCATATATTTTTCTTGTGTAATGGATCTGGCTAGAACTTCCAGAAAATGTTGAATAGAGATAGCCAAAGATGCATCCTTGTCTTTTCCCTGATATTAGAGGAAAATATTTCAGTTCTTCACTATTGAGTATGATGTTAGCTGTTAAGCCTTTTATTTATACATTTTATTATGTTGAATAATTTTTCCAGTTCTTAAGTTGTTGAGTAATTTTACAATTAAATTTTGTCTCATGATTTTTCTCAATCAAGTAAGACGATCATGTGTTTCTTTTCTTTTCATTCTGTTAACGTGATATATTACATTGATTTATTTTCATATTTTGGACAATTCTTTCATTCCAAAAATAACCTCCATTTCGTCATGGTATAAAACCTTTTTTATATGTTGTTGAGTTCTGTTTGCTAGTATTTTGTTGAAAAATTTTTCATCAATATCCATTACACATATTAGTTTATAGTTTTATTTTCTATAGCGTTTTTCTCTGCCTTTGGTGTAATGCTTGCCTTAGAGAATGAGTTTCTAAGTGTTTGTTCCTCTTCACATTTTTTCAAGAATTTGAGGAGGATTGGTCTAAATTTTTCTTTAAATGTTTGGTAAAATTCTCTAACAAAGCCATTTGATCCTGGGTTTTGCTTTGTTGTGCTAATTCTACACGATATTCCCATGTACATATTATTCCCTATTAAAAATTTTTAAAAGGAAAGCTTCCAAGACTCATGGAAAGAACCTTTGTGTATGATACAGAGATCTTGCTTCTAGTCTAGTTCTCTCTCACAGACTGTGTGATGTCAGTAAACTATATCACTTTTGGGGTCTGGGTTTTCTAATCTGTGAAATGAAAAGTTAGACTATGTTATCTCAAAGTTTTTTTCAGTTCTAATGGTTTATGACTCTATGTAGAAATATTAATATATAATGATCTGACTTCAATTATTTATCTAATCTATCATTTGTAAAATATTTGAAATATTTGAAATGGTTGATGCACATTGTAAAGGATCATATATCTCATGTAACATTCATGTCGTTACTCAGTCTTAAATTGTTTATGTTAAATGGATATATTTTAACATTAGGTCTACATTGTGTTATAATAGAAATGAATAAGTTAGTCAACCAATTGCTTCCTTACTTTTGACTAATTCCTAATTTTCCAAATATTTAGTGAATTGACTTGTTTTGGTCTGGTGATACTGTCTTACCTTGAGGTGCTATAACAAGTTATTGTAGACTGGATGGCTTAAACAACAAACATTATTTCTCACAGTTCTGGAGGCTGAGAAGTCAAAGATCAAGGTGCTGGGAGATTTGGTGTCTGGTGAGGACCCCTTCCTGGTTTGCAGATGGATGCCTTCTTGTTGTATTTTCACATGCTAGAAAGACAGAGCTCTGGTCTCTTCATCTTCTTATAAGGTCACCAGTCCCATAGTGGGGGCTTCACCTCCATGACCTCATCCAAATCTAATTACCTCCCATAGCCCCATCACACTGGGGATCAAGATTTCAGCGTATGAATTCTGTGGATACACATTCAGCCTATAGCAGGTAAATACTATCTTAACCTGTCATCAAATATAATATATTAATTATATTCAATAAACACTTATTGAACACTCATTTATCAGACACTGTTTTAGTCACTATAGGAAATATATATATATATATATATATATATATATATATATATATATATATATATATATATATATATATATATATATATATATATATATATATATATATATATATATATATATATATATATGTCTTGAGAGACTGTCTCTGCCCTCAAGCAACTTATAGTCTGTTAGTGGAGAAAAGGCAAGTATACTTTTAAGTAAACTTATGAAATTGTGTCAATTTTCAGACCTGTGTTCTCACAAATTTAACTTTGGGCACACCAAAACTTTTCTTTTTGAAAATAATCTACCTATTTTAATAATATACCAAACTAATTTTATTAAAATAGAGACTAGTTTTAGTATTTATATTAGGTTTCATGTTTGTGGAAAAGTTGTGAGTCAAGAGATAGAGGTTGTAGTCTCAGCATGCCAGTATGATAATGAGTGAGTCTTATAACTATGTTTATCCTTAATTTTTTAAATTGCTTGTGGAAGCACTTTTATGATGGTTGGTTTATAATTTTTATAAGTAATTCCAACATTTCTGTCATTTTATAGTTGGCATCTATTGATTGCTTTTTCTCATTCAAGTTGAGATTTTTCTTTTTCTTAATATAATTAAAGATTTTAAATTATAATATGTACACTTTGGTTATTCTGAGATTACATATCCTATTTAAATTATATAATTCAGCAGAAATCCACTCATACTGCATACATGGGAGAAGTGGAGAGTGTTGTCTCATTATTGCCAGGGATGGGTAGAAGTCAAGGTTTTCCACTCAGCCTCCACTTACACTTGACAAGTTATGGGAGAGAAGAACTTTGATGATGGCTGGGCAGGGGTAGAAGGCCATACTCCCCACTCTTCTTCAACTTACAGAGGAGCAAGTATGCTTCCTCACCACCAAGTGGGAGTGGAAGTTCAGTTTCCTCATTTGACCTCTGCTGTCCCACAGAGAAGGGGAAGGGTGTCTTCTTACTGCTAAGTAGGGATGGAGGTCCAGACTCAAACTTGGCTTCCATTGACTGTGGGGAGGGGGGAGATGTCATTGTTATAGTTAGGTGGGGATAGAAGTTCAGGTTCCCTCTTCTGACTTTGTTGGTTGTAGGGGATGTGGAGAGCAATTGTTGTCTATGGTGTTGGCTGGAGTAGGATTGATATTGTCAAAATATTACTTGTCTTGGTATGTTATCCTTTCCTGGTCTTTTGGCTAGAAAGAGCAGGTTTATCATGGGACAATTTTTATCTGCCCTTGTTGGTGTTTCTTGGTTGTTACTACTCCAGCACCAAGTATGGAATACGGGAGAAAGAAAAGATAACACAGGGAACTTACCACTGTGTTGTTCCTCATATCTCAGAGTCCTTGGCCTGTGTGTCTTCTCTCTGCTTTTTAGAGTTTTCAGATGTTTATTTTATATATTGATATTATACTCAGGGGTTTTAGCTGTTTTTAATTGGAAGAATTTGCTCCATTTTTTTCCTCAAACTGGAAGTCCTTATACTTATTTCCTAAATCTGTAAAGTGAGGATAAAGTAACTGTTGTGCAGAGCTATTTAATATGCTTTAAAAAGCAGTTCTATTTGACAGACTCTAACTCAAATAGAACTGAGTCTGTCATACAGAGTGAAGTAAGTCAGAAAGAGAAAAACAAATACAGTATGCTAACACATATATATGGAATCTAAGGAAAAAAAAAAAAGGTCATGAAGAACCTAGTGGCAAGATGAGAATAAAGACACAGACCTACTAAAGAATGGACTTGAGGATATGGGGAGGGGGAGGGGTGAGATGTGACAGGGTGAGGGAGTGTCATGGACACATATACACTACCAAATGTAAAGTAGATAGCTAGTGGGAAGCAGCCACATAGCACAGGGAGATCAGCTCGGTGCTTTGTGACCACCTAGAGGGGTGGGAGGGAGGGAGATGCAAGAGGGAAGAGATATGGGAACATATGTATATGTATAACTGATTCACTTTGTTATAAAGCAGAAACTAACACACCATTGTAAGGCAATTATACTTCAATAAAGATGTTAAAAAAATCAGTTCTATTGAGATAAAAATTTACATAGAATAAAATTCAACTTTTTTACTGTGTAATTTGATGAGTTTTAAAAATATATACTCAGTTATGTAACCATCACCACAATCATGATATGCAACATTATCCAAAATATCCCCTGTCTGCTTTGCAGTAAACACTCCACCCCTATCTTTAGCTTCATGCAAACCTTGATATGCTTTTTTACCATGGAAGATTATTTTTTTCTGTCTTAAATTTTTTAAAAAATGGAATCATGCAGTAGGTAGTCTTTTGTGTCTGGTTTATTTAGCTTAACATAAAATTTTGAAATTTATCCACATTGTATGTCAGGAGATAATTCCTTTTATTGCCAAGTAGTATTCCTCTGTATGGATATACCACAGTTGTTTTATCTATTCACTGGTTGATGGACGTTTGAACATTTTTGACAATTATAAACAAAGCTGCTAAGAACATTTCCATACTAGTCTTAGTATGAACTTAAGTCGCTGTATCCTTTGGATAAACACCTAGCAGTGGGTTTGCTGTGTCATATGGTTATTATACATTTAACTTTATAAGACACTGTTCAACCATTTCCCTAATATGGATTTGAAAGTTAACACTTACTATAAGGACATACTTTATAAACTCTAGTGTTATACTACTGTAATGTATTAATAAACATTGCATTTTAAAACCTTTCAAACTATACAAGAATAACTCATTTTTCTAAGCCTCTGCCAAGGCTTCTGGGCTACAGTGTACCAATTGAACTAAAACTTAAATTTGACTGGTTCTGCTGCCTTGTTCATTGACACATGCTATGCCTACCTTGAAAAACTGGTAGGACAAAATTTCCTTTGTACTGCTTATTTTAAAGTATATTATTTAGGAAATATTCACTATAAAATTGCCTACTGGGGGAATCAATATTGACAAATATAAAAGCTTTCTTACAGTTATTTCAGTTCTGGCTTGTTTGTATTATGCTTTAAATAGCTTTTTCTTTCTTTTCTATATCTTACCTACTTTCAAAAGGATTTGAAGTGCTTACAGAGTTAACTAGTGTAATACAGAAAAAATATTATAAAAATAGAACAATATGATTTGAGAGGAATTAGGAAATACTATTCTTTAAGAAGTTGCAAAGTATATCTTATCAGCTCTTTCATTTCAACAATAGCTGTGAATTTAAGTAACTTCTGTGTGTTAATTTGCTAGGGCTGCATAACAAAGTACCACAGACTGTCTAACTTAAACAATAGAAATATATTTTGAGAAATTCTCACTTGATTGTGGAGACTGGTAATCTGAGATCTAGGGATCAGCAGTGTTGTTTTCTTCTGAGATCTCTCTCCTTGGCTTATGGATGGTCATTTTCTCCCTGTGTGTTCACATGGTCTTCCCTCTCTACCTGTCTGTATCCTAATTTCGTCTACGATAAAACATGAGTCATATGAGATTACGGTCCACCCTAATGACCTCATTTTGACATAATTACCCATTTAAAGACTCTATCTTCAAATACAGTCACTTTCTGAGGTTTTCGGGGTTAGAACTTGAACATATGGATTTTAGTAAGGCATAATTCAGCCCATTAACATCCTAATTTAAATTTTGGATAAATCATAATGCATTTTTCAGTCTTCTGAGATGTTGTTGGCTACCCCCTCAACTACTCTTTCTAACTGTATCATTCCCATCTGGAGGGAGTAGAGAGGTAGCTTAGCAAAAAAGCATGAACATTGATCTTGGAATTAGGTGAAACATGTTTTTCATGACAATGTTCATCTTGAAGAATACCTGTGAGGATTAAATGAAATAATGCATGCAAATCATCCAATACAGTGTATGGCTCTTGGAAGGTGTCATACAAATATTTTGTCTCTTCTTATTGTGGACATAGTTTCTTTTTCTTAGTTAGGTGTCACCAGTAGACCCTGGGTCTGGTGGTACTGTTGACTCAATTCCTAAGAGTAATTTTCAAGATCTGGTCTTTACTAGCCAGTCTCTGTCTCACCGCTTATCCTTACCAGGGGCTAGTTCTTGACTTGCCTATTCTTAGAATTTTAGATCTTTGCTCTCTAGCTTGTTTGATTCTCTCTCAACCTCCTGCAACCATTATAGACTCCATTCAAAACCAAGCCTGTTTTCCTGTCTTAATTTTTGCCATGCCCTTCTTCTTACCTCTGTTATTCAGAGAGTTACTTCAGCATATTTTGTGGCCATGCATCCGATGCTCCCAAGTGAATTAAGTGTGCAATATTATTTTCAGCTGCTTCTCTAAAGTTGTCTAATCTCCAACCCATAATGTTACTTTCTTCTCTATGAACCTTCAGTTGGTATACTTATCATTCTTATATAACGTTATATTTCTGCAGCATTCCCCCAGCCTCCTTAATCCTGGAAATATGTGTGAGTACACACACACACACATACAAAGCAACAACAATATAAACATAGAATCAAAAGACAGACGTTTATAGATAAATGGCAGATAATTTTTTTCTGGCTTTTTCTGGGACTCACTTGATGACAACTGGTGATGTGACTGAGATATACTGCTTGAGATTTGAACAGACTGTAAGGTGCACTATCAATAATAATTGGTGAAAACTCGTATGACTACAGTTTGTCTTGCAGACCAGTTGGTGCCTAAAACACACAGGTATTGATATTTTTGGTCATCTCTATTTTTATTGCTAAATTAGTTTCTTTATGCCTCCTAGTAGAGTAAGCTGCTCCAAAGTATATGATTTCTCATATTCTGGTGTCCTCTGACTACATCACTATTTCTAAGACCTCTAATTACGGCAGGGGTCCCCAACTGCCGGGCCGTGGACGGGTACTGGTCCGTGGCCTGTTAGGAACCGGGCTGCACAGCAGGAGGTAAGCAGCGGGCGAGCGAGTGAAGCTTCATCTGACGATCCCCATCTCTCACATTACCATCAGAACCATCGCTCACATTAATGCCTGAACCATCTCTCCTATCTCCCGCCCTCCGTGGAAAAATTGTCTTTCACGAAACCAGTCCCTGGTGCCAAAAATGTTGGGGACCATTGAATTATGGAATCTTCTCTCACCATTTTATTTTTAATATTGATAAAGGGTTGCATGTCCATATAACAATGCAAAAAACAGTGGCTTTTTATATTTTTGGAAAATTCTGTAATCCGTGTGACCAACATAAGGCCCATGTTCTTGAATGATAATTTGTAATGATCCAGTAGATATCTAATATAGTTTCTTAAGTAGCAGATAATTTAAATTATAGGTATCGTTTTTTGTTGAAAGGTTTTTGGTTAATAGTATAAAAGTAGTAAAAGGCTTTCCTGTCCCCATGCCCTGAGTAAATAAGAGGAATTACTTTTATTGAAATGTACTTTTGGTTAGGACAAGAATTATTAAAATAACGACAACAAAGAAAGGGCTTCTGATTATGAGAATGCAATGATTTCTACTTCTCTCTGATTTATCTGTGTATGTATGTATCTATCTATCATCTATCTAACTTAGTTTTATTGAGATATAATTGGCATACGACACTGTATAAGTTTAAGGTGTGCAGTATAATGACTTACATGTATTGCAAAATCATTATTATGACTTTTTTTTTCCTTGTGAAGAGAACTTTCAGGTTTACTCTTTTAGTAACTTTCAAATATACCATACAGCATTGTAAACTTTAGTCATCATGTTGTATATTACATCTCCCAACACCCCACACCCACCTCTCATAACTGAAAATCTAATCCTGTTTTCTATTATTGTTTTTTTTCTTATATTTCACATGTAAGATCACCTGACATTTGTCTTTCTCTCTATGACTTATTTCACTTAACATAATGCCTTCAATGTCCATTCACGTTGTTGCAGATATTTTTTTCATGGCTGAAGAGTATTCCATTATATATATAAATAAATATGTATTTATTTGTTTATTTATATTTCATTTTCTTTATTCATTTCTCTATCAATGGACATGTATGTTGTTTCCACATCTTGGTTAATGGAAATAATGATGCAATGCACATGGGGGTGAACAAATCTCTTCAGCATAGTGATTTGGTTTTCTTTTTGATATATACCTGTAAGTGGAATTACTGAATTATACGTTAGTTTTATTTTTAGTTTTTGAGATACCACCATTCTTTTTTTCTCTAGTGGCTGTACCAATTTATACTCACATTCATAGTCACAAGGGTTCCCTTTTCTCTGCATCCTTGCCAGTATTTGTTATCTCATCTTCTTGATGATAGTCATTATAATAGGCATGAGGTGATATGTCATTATGGTTTTGATTTGCATTTCCCCAATTATTAGTGACGTCAAACACCTTTCCGTGTACCTGTTGGAAATTGGAGTATCTTCTTTATAAAAATATCTGTTCAGGCTCTTTGCCCAATTTTTAATTAGAAGATAATGATGATGATGATTGCTACTGAGTTATATGTGTCCTTTACATATTTTCGATTTTAATCTCTTATCAAATATATGATTTGCAACTATTTTATCCCACTTGTAGGTTGGCTTTCATTTTGTTGATTGTTTATTTTGCTGAACAGAAGCTTTTTAGTTTTATCTAGTTCCCCTTGTTGAATTTTTTACTTTGTTGCTTGTGCTTTATGTGTCATATCCAAAAAATCATCGCCAAAACCCATGACAAGAAGTTTTTTCATATGTTTTCTTCTAAGAGTTTTATGGTTTTCAGTCTTACATTTAAGTCCTTAATCCATTTTGAGTTAATTTTTGTGAGTGGTGTAAGGTAGGGTCTAGTTTCATTCTTTTATATTTGAATATCCAATTATCTTAACACTATTTATTAAATAAACCATTTTTTCTCCATTGAGTATTCTTGGCACCCTTGTCAGGTCTTAGTTGACTGTATATGCATGGGTTTATTACTGCGCTCCTGATTCTGTTCCATTGGTCTATTTGTCTGTTTTTATGCCAGCGCAACACTGTTTTGATAACAATAGCTTCATAATATGGCTTGAAATCAGAAAGTGTGGTGCCTCCTGCTTTGTTCTTTCTTAAAATTGCTTCATATATTTGGTATCCAAATACTCTGTGGTTTCATTCAAGTTTTAAGATTGTTTTATCTACTTCTGTAAAAAATGCCATTTGAATCATGGTAGGGGTGACATTAAATCTACAGATAGCTTGGGGTAATATGGATATTTTTGCGATATTAATTTTCTCCAATCCATGAACATGTTTTATTTTTCCATTTATTTGTGTCTTTTTCAATTTCTTTAATCAATGTCTTTAGTTTTCAGTGTAGAGACCCTTCACCTCCTTGGTTAAATATATTCCTAAGTATTTAATTGTTTTTGATGCTATTGAAATGGGAATGATTTTTAATTTCTTCTTAAAAAATTCATTGTTTTTGTATTAAAATGCTACTGATTTTTGTATGTTAATTTTGTACCCTGTAACTTTGCTGAATTTGTTGATCATATCTAACAGTTTTCTGGTGGAGTCTTTAGAATTTTCTGCATAAAAATTAATGTCATTGCAGATAGAGACAATTTCACTTCTCCCTTTCTAATTCTGATATATTTTATTTCTTTTTCTTGCCCAGTTGGTCTGTCTAGGACTTCCACTACTATGTTGCATAGGAGTGGAGAGAGTGGGCATCCTTGGCTTTTTCCTGATCTAAAGGAAAATATTTTATTTTCACCATTGAGTATGATGTTAGCTGAGGGCTGGTCATATATGGTCTTTTCTTCTTCATTGGGAGATTTTTTAAATTGAAGTACAGTTGATTTACAATATTGTATTAGTTTCATGTGTACAGCAAAATAATTAGGTTTTTCTTTTCCATTATAGTTTATTACAAGATACTGAGTATATTTCCCTGTGCTATAGAGTAAATCTTTGTTGTTTACCTATTATATATATAGTAGTGTGCATCTGTTAATCCCACATGCCCAAGTTATCCCTCCCCCTATTTTCTCTGGTAACCATAAGTTTGTTTTCTATGTCTGTAAATCAGTTTTGTAAATAAGTTCATTAGTATTAATTTTTAGGTTCCATATATGAGTGATATCATATAACACTTGTCTTCCTCTGTCAGACTTACCTCACTTAGTATGATAAACTCTAGCTCCAAACATATTGCTGTGAATAGCATTATTTCATATTTCAGTCTTTTTTATGGCTGGGTAATATTCCATTTTGTGTGTGTGTGTGTGTGTGTGTGTGTGTGTGTGTATATGTGTATATATATATATATATATATATATATATATATATATACACACACCGCATCTTCCTTATCCACTCATCTGTTGATAGACACTTAGGTTGCTTCCGTGTCTTGCCTATTGTAAATAGTGCTGCTATGAACATTGGGGTGCATGTATTTTTTGGGATTAGAGCTTTTATCTTTTACAGACATATGCCCAGGAGTGGGATTGCTGGATCATATGGTAACTCTATTTTTAGTATTTTGAGGCACTTCTTTACTGTTTTCCATGTTGGATGCACCAATTTACATTCCCACCAACAGTGTAGGAGGGTTCCCTTTTCTCCACACCCTATCCAGCATTCATTATTTGTAGACTTTTTGAAGATGGCCATTCTGACTGGTGTGATGTGATACCACAGTATAGTTTTGATTTGCATTTCTCTAATAATTAGGAATCATGGGCATCTTTTCATATGCCTGCTGGCCATCTGTATGTCTTCTTTGGAGACATGTCTATTTAGATCTTCTGCCCATTTTTTTTTTTTATTGGTTTGCTTGTTTTTTTGTTATTGAGCTGTGTGAGCTGTTTGGGTATTTCGGAAATTAAGCCCTTGTTTGTTGGGTTCATTGTTTGCAAGTATTTAATCCCAGTCTGTAGGTTGTCTTTTCATTTTGTTTATTGTTTCATTTGTTGTGCAAAAACTTATAAGTTTGATTAGGTCCCATTTGTTTATTTTTGCTTTTATTTCTATTGCCTTGGGAGACTGACCTAAGAAAACATTGGTATGATTTCTGTTTTGCCTATATTCTCTTCTAGGAATTATATGGTGTCATGCCTTATATTTAAGTCTCTAAGCCATTTTAAGCTTATTATGTGTATGGTGTGCAGGAGTGTTCTTACTTCATTGATTTATATGTGGCTGTCCAGCTTTCCCACCACCACTCGCTAAAGAGACTGTCTTTTCCCCATTGTATATTCTTGCCTCCTTTGTTGAAGATCATTTGACTATAGGTGTGTGGGCTTATTTCTGGGCTCTCTCTTCTGTTCCATTGATTTATCTGTCTGTTTTTGTTCCAATACCATGCCGTTTTTATTTTTTAATTTTTAAATTTATTTTATTTATTTATTTTTGGCTGCATTGGGTCTTTGTTGCAGCAAGCAGGGGCTACTCTTCATTGTGTTGGCTTCTCTTGTTGCAGAGCATGGGCTCTAAGCACACAGGCATCAGTAGTTGTGGCTCGAGAGCTCTAGAGCACAGGCTCAGTAGTTGTGGCTTGCGGGCTTAGTTGCTCTGTGGCATGTGGGATCTTCCTGGACCAGGTCTTGAACTCATGTCCCCTGCATTGGCAGGTGGATTCTTAACCACTGCACCACCAGGGAAGCCCACCATGCTGTTTTGACTACTGTAGTTTTGTAGTGTTTTCTGATGTCTGGAAGGGTTGTCTCCAGCTTTGTTCTTTTTCCTCAGGATTGCTTTGGTAATTCTGGGTCTTTTCTGGTTTCATATACATTTTAGGATTATTTGCTCTAGTTCTGTGAAAAATGTTATGGGTAATTTGACAGGGATCACATTAAATCTGTAGATTGCTTTGGGTAGTATGGCCATTTTAACAATATTAATTCTTCCAATCCAAGAGCATGGAATATCTTTACATTTCTTTGAATAACCTTCTATTTCCTTTATAAAAGTTTTATAGTACTCAGCCTATGTCTTTCACCTCATTGGTTAGGTTCACTCCTAGGCATTTTATTTAATTTATGTATTTTTTTTTACTTTCTTTTTCTGATATTTCACTGTTAGTGTAAAGAAATGTTATATATTTCTGTGTATTAATCTTGTTTCCTGCTACTTTGCTAATTCATTTATCAGTTTTTATAGATTTTGTGTGGAGTCTTTAGACTTTTCTATATATAATATCATGTCATCTGAATATAAGGACAATTTTACTTCTTCCTTTCCAATATGGATACTTTTTATTTATTTTACTTGTCTGATTGCTATGTCTAGGACTTCCAATATTATGTTGAATAGAAGTGGTGAGAGTGGGCATTCTTGTCCTGTTCCTGATTTTAGAGTAAAATCTTTCAGCTTTTCACCATTGAGTATTATGTTGGCTGTGGGTTTGTCATAAATGACTTTTGTTATGTTGAGATGTGTTCCCTCTATACCCACTTTGGCAAGAGTTTTTATTATGAATGGATATTGAATTTTGTCAAATGCTTTTTCTGCATCTATTGAGATGATCATGTGGTTTCTGTCTTTTCTTTTGTTGATGTGGTGTATCACATGGTTTGATTTGCATATGATGAACCATCTTTGTGACCCTGGAATGAATCCAAATTGATCGTGGTGTATGATCCTTTTTATGTATTGTTGGATTCAGTATGATAATATTTTGTTGAGAATTTTTACATCTGTCTTCATCAAAGATATTGGCCTGTAGTTTTCTTTTTTGGTAGTGTCTTTGGTTTTCGTGTCAGAGTGATGGTTGCTTCACAGAATGACTTTGGGAGTGTTCAGTCCTCTTCAATCTTTTTGAAGAGTTTGAGAAGGATAGGTATAAATTCTTCTTTGTATGTTTGATAGAATTGCTGGAATATTTTTGATTACTGATTCAATCCAAGCTAGTATTTGGTTTCTTCAGTTTTTCTATTTCTTTCTGACTTAGTCTTGGTGGGTTGAATGATTCTATGATTTTATCCATTTCTCACAGGTTGTCCAGTTTGGTGGTGTATAACTGTTCATAGTAGTCTTTTATGATCCTTCAATTTTCTGTGATATGTTATGTTATTTCCTCTTTATAATTTTCTTGATTTGAATCCTGTTTTTTCTGGTTAGTCTAGCTAAAATAATTTCAATTTTATTTATCATTTCAAATAACCAACTCTGTTTTGTTAATTTTTTTCTATTGTTTTCCTCTTCTCTATTTCATTTATTACTGCTGCTATCTTTATTATTTCATTCTTTCTGCTGCTTTGGGTTTGGTTCATTTTTCTCTTTCTGTTTCCTTGAAGTGTAAAGTTATGTTGTGCATTTTAAATCTCCCTGTTTTCTTGATATGTAGCTAAAAACTTCCTTCTTAGAACTGCTTTTGCTGCATCACATACCTTTTGATGTGTTGTGCTTCCCTTATTATTTGTATCAAGATACTTTTTCTTTTCCCTTTAGTTCTTCTTTGACTCCTTGGTTTTTCATGTATTCATTTTCTCCTTTAATTGATTTCTGGTTTCATACCATTGTGGTTGGAAAAGGTACTTGTTATTATTTAAATGTTAAATTTGCTAAGACTTATTTTGTGGTCTAACATATGCTCTATCCTAGAAAACGTTTGATATGTGTTCACTAACAATGTGTATTCTGCTGTTGTCAGATCAAATGTTCTGTGTATGTCTGTTGGAGCCATTTGGCCTATAGTGTTTTTCAAAACCACCCCTTTCTTATTAATTCTCTGTCTGGATGATCTATCCATTGTTAAGAGTGGGGTATTAACATCACCAACAGTTTTTTGTTGATGTTTATTTCTCCTCTTAGTTCTGTTAGTGTATGTTTTATGTATTTAGGTGCTCTGATATTGAGTGTTTTAATATTTACAATTGTTATATCTTCTTGATGGATTGACCTCTTTATCATTATATAATAACCTTTTTCCTTTATACCATTTTTAGTTTAATGTCGTTTGGTCTGATACAAATATAACTAGCTCTGCCGTTTTTTTGGGAGGGGGTTACCATTTGCTTGAAATATATTTTTTCATCCCTTCACACTCAGTCTATGTGTGTCTTTAAGGTTCAAGGGACTCTCATAGGCAGCATATCATTGGATCTTTTTTAAAATTCCACTTAGCTATTCTATGTCTTTTGATTGGAAAATTTAATCCATTTATGATTAATCTAATTATTGATAGTAAGGACTTGCTATTGACTTTTTTTTTTTAAGAAATTCACGTTCTTTTATTTATTTATTTATTTATTTATGACTGTGTTGAGTCTTCGTTTCTGTGCGAGGGCTTTCTCTAGTTGCGGCAAGTGGGGACCACTCTTCATCGCGGTACGCGGGCCTCTCACCATCGAGGCCTCTCTTGTTGCGGAGCACAGGCTCCAGATGCGCAGGCTCAGTAATTGTGGCTCACGGGCCCAGTTGCTCCGTGGCATGTGGGATCTTCCCAGACCAGGGCTCGAACCCGTGTCCGCTGCATTGGCAGGCAGATTCTCAACCACTGCGCCACCAGGGAAGCCCGACATTTTGTTAATTGTTTTCTGACAGTTTTGTAGATCATTGTTTTTCTCTTCTTATCTGCTGTCTTCTTTTGTGATTTGATGACTTTTGACATCAATAATCTTTGACTTTTTTTATTATGTTCTTTTGTGTAACTACTGCAGGTTTTTTTCTTGTGTTTACCATGAGGCTTACATATCTTAAAAATGTCTTAAAATTGTAACACCCTATTTTAAAATGATAACTTTGACAGCATTTCTAAACTTTATACTTTTGTTTCTCCTTTCCCTCAAATGTTAGGTTACTAAAGTTATAGTTTACATATTTATCTTATTTTGTAACCAATAGCAGATTATTGTAGTTATGGTTATTTTTAGTACATTTGTTTTTAAGTTTTTAATATAAAATTAAATGAATCATGCACTACCATTACCATAGGAGATAATCTGACTTTGACTATATATTTACCATTACCTGTAAGTTTTATACTACCTTCATATGTTTTTATCATGTTAATTAGCATCCTTTTACTTCCAGTCAAAGAACTCTCTTTAACATGTCTTATAAGGTAGGTAGGTCTACTGTTGATGACCTCCCTCTTCTATTTTTTGTTTGGGAAAGTCTATTTCTCCTCTATTTTTGAACTACAGTTTTGCCAGGTATAGTATTCTCGGTTGACAGTTTTGTTTTTTCTTTTCAATATTTTGAATATATCATCCCATTCTCTCTGACCTGAACCATTTGTTTTGAGAAATCCACTGATGGTCTTATGGGGTTTCCCTTGTATTCATTTTTTTCTCTTTTTTCATGCCACTTTCAAAATTGTTTTTTGTCTTTGACTTCTGAAAATTTTATTATAGTGTGCCTCTATATAGCCTTATTTTGTTTTAACTTATTTGGGGTGTTTGGGCCTCATAGATATGGATGTCCATTTTTCTCCCCTGGTTTGGGAAGTTTTCCACCATTATTGCTTTAAATATACTTTCTGTTCCTTTCTCTTTATCTTCTCCTTTGGAATTCCCATAAGGTGGATATTGTTTCTTTTGATCATGTCTCATAAGTCCTGTAGGCTTTCTTCACTCGTTTTAATTCTTTTTCTTTTTGAGCCTCCAACTGCATATTTTCAAATGCCCTGTCTTCTAGGACACTGATTCTTTCTTATGCATGGTCTAGTCTGCTTTTGAAGCTCTTTATTGAATTCTTCAGTTCACTTGTATTTTTCAGCTCTAGGATTTTTTTTTTTGACAGTTTCTATTTCTTTGTTGAACTTCTCATTTTATTCATGTATTATATTCCTAATTTTGTTTAGTCGTATATTTGTAGTTCACAGAACTCCTTTAAGAGGATTATTTAATATTCTTTGTCTGATAGTTTATAGATCTTCATTTCTTTTGGGTCAGTTATTGGAGTTTTATTAGTTTCCTTTGGTGGCATGATACTTACCTGATTTTTTGTGATCCTTGATTCCTTATATTTGTATTTGTGCATTTCTGTAAGCAGTGTCATCTTCCAGACTTTACAGGTTTGCTTTCGCACTGACAGTTCTTCACCAGTTCACTTAGTGTGGAGTTCTGTACAGGTCAGCTGGTAGTGTCGTTGAGTGGACGAAGCTTACTATTAGGGCATATTTTTGGGCAAGGCTGCATAATGAGCTCTGAGGTTGGACAGATTTGTGCTGCTGGCTGAGAACTGTTGGCTAGGACTGTTGGCTTTATTCCCTGCACAAATAAGTTTAGAAGATGGGCTCAACAGTTGCCTGTGTTCTCTGGTCAAGCTTCCTAGATGGTTTGGACTGAGTAGCATATTCATAAGTAGACAAGACTATGACTTAGATTTCCTGCCCTGGCAGGGAAGCAGAATGGGCCCCAAGGCCTGCATGGCTCATTGTTTGGTGATCCAAATTGGTCAAGAATGTGCATTGCATTCCCTGGCCAGACAGGTCCACCAGTTTTTTTCTGAAGATGGGGAAATCCATGGGATCTGCTCTCTGTTCATATGGGACTGTAAGCAGGGCTGTGTGGTGGGCTCCACAGCTTCCACAGTGATCTGGTTAGTTTCCCTGGTCAAGCAGACTGATGACTGGATTCAACAGTGAGCAGGGCTACAAATTAGTTTCCCTGCCCAGGAAGGTGCCCATGTATGCCCCAAGTCTGGAATGACTCTTGTTTGGTGATAAAATGTGGCAGAACTATACACCTAGATCCCTACTCTGACAGGCCACTGTCCTAGCTCTACAGATGGGTAGGCTCACTAGCTAGGCTCTCTGCTTAAGTACTGTTGTAAGTGAAGTTGCAGGATGAGCTATACAAATTTCCAGAAATTCTGGTTAGATTTCCTGGTCAGGGCTGGCTGGACCTTGTATTCAGCTTTGGGTAGGGCTATAAATTAGCTTTCCTGCTTGGGTGGGGCTGCAGAAAAAGCCATAGGGCTTGCATGGCTCTTTGGAAATCAAATTCAACAGAACTGTGTGCTAAGCTCCTTGGACATACAGGACCTCTGTCTTGGCTCTGTATATACAGATCTGTTTGCTGGGCTCTTTGGTCAAGTGCTGCTGAATCTGGGCAGCAAGATGGGATACTGAGATTCCAGGGAGCTCCATTTAGGTTTCCTGGTTGGCAGGGTCAGAGGCTGTATTCAGCAGCAGACAAGACTACAGATTAGCCTCCCTGCCTAGGGAGGACCACAAAATAGGCCCCAAGGCTAGCAAGACTCTTGTTTCAAGAGCTAATCAGGCAAAACTGCACCAAACTCTCTGGCCATATAGGGTTGCTGGCTTGGCTCTGCAGATAGGCAAAGCTGCTGGCCAGGCTCTAAAGCAGTTCCCATGTTCTCAGTACAGGCTTCTTGAACATGTGGGCCAGGAGGTTCCCTCAGCAATGGGCAGGCCTGTGAATTAGCTCCTCTAGCAAGGCACAGTGTTAGAACTAGTTTTAGGCCAGCAAGACTCTTTGTTTGTGGTCTTGACTTAAGCAGTACTGCAATCCAAGTTCTCTAGTCAAATGGGACCACTGGCTTTGCTCTTTAGACAGTCAGCACTGCCTGCTGAATTCTCCACTCAACTGTGCTGGGCTAATCAACCTCACAAGATTTCCAACCAGGCTTCTTTCTTGAACAGGACTGGGAGCTACACTTAACAGTGATTGGGGTTATGACTTAGCTTTCCTGCTTTGGCAGAGGGGCAGACCAGGTTCCAGGCCCAAAAACCCTGTTTGTTTGTGGTCCCATATCAAGCAGGCCTGCATCCTGCTGAGTTCTTTGGTCAGACTGGGCTACCATTTTGGTTTTGCAGGTGAGCAAATCCACTTGGTTTGGACTTCTACTTGTGTGCTGAAGCTAGAAATTCAGTCTGCCAAGGTCTGAGAGCTGGTTGCTACAAGCGACCTGCCTGCTTCTCCATCACAGTCCAGTTCTCAATGGTCAAGATCCATAGATTCCCCCACAATCCCCATTAGGCAAGTCCAGAGTGACTCTCTTCAGAAACAACCCACAATGCTTGGGGATGTCTACCCTGGGCTCTCTTTTTCCCACTGGAGGAAAAGTAGTTCTGCCCTGGATTAGGGGAGGAGCAGTGTGGTCAAAGTGTAGCCATTCCTCTTACCCTTCTAACACACCCCACCTGTGTTTTATATATATATATATATATATATATATATATATATATATATATATATATATATATATTCAGAACTAAGCAGACTCATTTTTCCCGTCTAGACACAGTTTAAGAGACAGATGTAGGTGGGCTAATAAAGTGGGATTTTGTAAATTTTTTATTTATTTTTAATTAATTTTTTACTGAAGTATAGTTGATTTATAATGTTATATTAGTTTCTGCTGTACAGCAAAGTGAATCAGTTATACGTATACATATATACACTCTTTTTTACATTCTATTCCCATATAGGTCACTACAGAGTATTGAGTAGAGTTACTTGAGCTATACAGTAGATTCTTATTAGTTATCTATTTTACAATGTCACTACAAATGACATCATTTTGTCCTTTTTTACAGCTGAGTAATATTCCATTATATATAATACCACATTTCTTTTTAAAAATTTTATTTTATATTATAATTGATTTACAATCCACAATATATTTTTTAAAAACTCTTATGCAACTTAATAGAAAAACAAACAAACAACCCAGTTAAAAAATGGGGAGAGGCTCTGAATAGACATTTTTCCAAAGAAGACTTACAAATGACCAACAGGCACCAAAAAATGTGCTCAACATCACTAATTATCAGGGAAATGCAAATCAAATCTACAATAAAATATCACCTCACACCTGTAAGAATGGCTATTACCAAAAAGCAAGAAATAACAAGTGTTGGCAAGGATGTGGAGAAAAGGGCACCCTTATGTACTGCTAGAGGGAATGTAAATTAGTGTAGCCACTATGGAAAATAGTATGGAGGTTCCTCAAAAAATTAAAACTAGAACTACCATATAACCCAGCAGTTCCACTTCTTGGTATTTATCCAAAGGAAACAAAATCACTATCTTGAAAATATACCTGCACTCCCGTGTTCAATGCAACATTATTTACAATAGCCAAGACATGAAAACAACAAGGGTTCATCAAGAGATTAATGGATTTTTTAAAAATGTGGCATATATACAATAAAATATTATTCAGTCATAAAAGAAGGAAATCCTGCCATTTGTGACAACATGGATGGATCTTGAGGACATTATACTAAGTGAAGTCAGACAGAGAAAGACAAATACCAATACTGTATGATCTCATTTGTATGTGAAATCTAAAAAAAAAAAAAAACAAAACAAAAAAAAAGTCAAAAACAAAAATATAAAACTGAAGCCATAGATACAAGAGAACAGATTGATGGTTGCCAGAAACAGTGGGTGAAATGGGTAAAGGTGGTCAAAAGCTGCAATTTTCCAATAATAAAATAAATAAGTCATGGAGATATAATGTACAGCATGGTGAGTATAGTTAGTAATACTGTATTACATACTTGAAAGTTGATAAGAGAGATTTTTTTTTTAACCAGTCATCTTTTATTGGGTGTTAATTCTCCGTTAGGATATGAAAGGATTCAGGGGTGCCCGGCAAAGGTCATGGTCAAGAATGCAGAGTGCACCCTCTTCAGTGGTACTCACGTGGCTGCTCATGTTCAAGTTCCTTGTAAGAACAGCAGTAGTTGAAAATCACATAAGCTGCCAGCACCATAGAAAGCCCAGCGATGCTCCCTTTCTTCACATTGAAATACTTGTTGTAATACCAGTAATAACCTCTTTGAAACGCTCCAGCAATGCCTTTAGGGATGAAACCCCACATTATTATCCAGCTAGGCAGCTCCTTTAATTTGACATCCAGGAGCTTCTTCTCCTTCAGTGGTACAACTGATGTCATCTTAGAGTCCTGTCTGTCTGCTCCAACATGAACTCTTCCATGTTGAGCAAGGTTTGAGGCATAACTAAAGGCCTTCCCACATTCTTCATCTGCATAGGGTTTCTCACCACTATGAATTCTCTGATGCAAAAAAAGAGATGAATTTTTCCAGATATAAATGTCTTTCTATCACTGATTATTTTATAACTTGAATCCAAATCTGTAATCCAGCTTCTTGTCTCTTCTTTCACAACCATTCAGTGTTCTTCTCCTTGCTCCAGTAACACAATTATGTCTGGCTTATAAATGGAATGGCCCACTAAGACCAAATTACTATTGTTCTCCATCATCACATCATAGTACAACTTCTTCTGAACAGGATCAAGAAATTCCCACGCATGCTGAAAGGACTCTATGGCCACATCTCTGAAAGTTATTGCTTCATAGGCCATGGTTTTAGACGTGCAAGAGCTGATCAGTCCTCAGGGTTTATTTACCAGAAAAAAAAACAGAGTCCAGAAAACCCAGACCTGAGATTGGGCAGCTTGGTCTGTTGTGAGCACATCTTCCTTCTCCCATGTCTAACTTAAAGACTGAAAAGAGGTAATATCATCCCAAGGAGAAACTCTTTTGTGACTGTCCCTCATGGGCTGTGCACAGTCATTTCTGCAGCGACTTACACGGGTTTCTCACTTGGATGGTTGCTACTCACAAGCAGTTTGCAACAAGGAGCCTGGAAAAAGGCCCAAGGTGGAAGTTACCTCGTCAGTTGTGGTCTATACCACATTTCTTTATCCATTCCTCCATCGATGGACATTTAGGTTGCTTCCATGTCCTGGCTTTCATAAATAGTACTGCAGTGAATATTGGAGAACATGTATCTTTTCGAATTATGGTTTTCTCCAGTTATATGCCCAGGAATGTGATTGCTGGATCATATGGTAGCTCTATTTTTAGTTTTTTAAGGAACCCCCATACTGTTCTTCATAGTGGCTGTAACAATTGACATTCCCACCAACCTTTTAGGAGGGTTCCCTTTTCTCCACACCCTCTCCAGCATTTATTGTTTGTAGATTTTTTGATGATGGCCATTCTGACTGGTGTGAGGTGATGCCCCATTGTAGTTTTGATTTGCATTTCTCTAATAATTAGTGATGTTGAGAATCTTTTCATGTGTTTGTTGGCCATCTGTATGTCTTCTTTGGAGAAATGTCTATTTAGGTCTTCTGCCCAGTTTTTGATTGGGTTGTTTGTTTTTTTGATGTTGAGCTGAATGAGCTGTTTGTATATTTGGGAGATTAATCACTTGTCAGTTGTTATGTTTGTAAATATTTTCTCCCAATTTGTGGGTTGTCTTTTCATTCTGTTTATGGTTTCCTTTGTTGTGCAAAAGCTTTTAAGTTTAATTAGGCCCCGTTTGTTTATTGTTTTTATTTTCATTACTCTAGGAGGGGGATCAAAAAAGATCTTTCTGCAATTTACGTCAGAGAGTGTTCTGCCTATGTTTTCCTTGAAGAGTTTTATAGTATCCAGTCTTACATTTAGATCTTTAATCCATTTTGAGTTTATTTTTGTTTATGGTGTTAGAGAATATTCTAATTTTATTTTATTACATGCAGCTGTCAGGTTTTCCCAGTAACACGTATTGAAGAGAGTGTCTTTTCTCCACTGTATACTCTTGCTTCCTTTCCATAGATTAGGTGATCATAGGTGCATGGGTTTATTTCTGGACTTTCTATCCTGTTCCACTTATCTATATTTCTATTTTTGTGCCAGTACCATGCTGTTTTGATGATTAAAGCTTTGTAGAATAGTCTGAAGTCAGGGAGACTCGTTCCTCCACCTCTGTTTTTCTTTCTCAAAATTGCTTTGGCTCTTCGGTGTCTTTTGTGCTTCTCTACAAATTGTAAAATTTTTTGATCTATTTCTGTAGAAGAATGCTATTGGTAATTTGACAGGGATTGCATTGAATCTGTAGACTACTTTGGGTTGTATAGTCACTTTCACATTATTGATTCTTCCAATCCAAGAACATGGTATATCTCTCCATCTGTTTGTGTCATCTTTGATTTCTTTCATCAGTATCTTGTAGTTTTCTGAGTACAGGTCTTTTGCTTCCTTAGGTAGGTTTATTCCTAGGTATTTTATTCTTTTTAATGTGATGGTAAATGGGATTGTTTCCTTAATTTCTTTTTCTGATTTTTCGTTGTTAGTGTATAGAAATGCAACCAATTTCTGTATATTAATTTTGTGTCCTGCAACTTTACCAAATTTATTGATGAGCTCTAGTAGTTTTCTGTTAGCATCTTTAGGATTTTCTATGTATAGTATCATGTCATCTGCAAACAGTGACAGTTTTACTTCTTTTTTCCAATTTGGATTTCTTTTATTTCTTTTTCTTCTCTGATTGCTAAGGCTAGGACTTCCAAAACTATGTTGCATAAAAATGGTAAGAGCAGACATCCTCTTCTTGTTCCTGATCTTAGAGGAGATTCTTTCTGTTTTTCACCATTGAGAATGAAGTTTGCTGTGGATTTGTCATATATGGCCTTTATTATGTTGAGGTATGTCCCGTCTATGCCCACTTTCTGGAGAGTTTTTATCATAAGTGCTGTTGAATTTTGTCAAAAGCTTTTTCTGCATCTATTGAGATGATCATATAATCTTTATTATTCAGTTTGTTAATGTGATATATCACACTGATTGATTTACATATGTTGAAGAATCCTTGCATCCCTGGGATAAATCCCACTTGATCATGCTGTATGATCCTTTGAATGTGTTGTTGGGTTCAGTTTCCTAGTATTTTATTGAGGATTTTTGTGTCTATGCTCATCAGTGATATTGGTCTAGAATTTTCTTTTTTTTGACATCTTTGTCTGCTTTTGGTATCAGGGTGATGGTGGCTTTGTAGAATGAGCTGTGGAGTGTTTCTTCCTCTGCATTATTTTGGAATAGTTTCAGAAGGATAGGTGTTAACTCTTCTCTAAATCTTTGATAGAATTTGTCTGTGAAGTCATCTGGTCCTGGACTTTTGTTTGTTGGAAGTTTTTAAATCACAGTTTCAATTTCAGTACTGGTGATTGGTCGGTTCATGTTTTCTATTTCTTCCTGGTTCAGTCTTGGAAGGTTGTACCTCTCTAAGAATTTGTCCATTTATTGTAAGTTGTCCATTTTATTGGTGTATAGTTGCTTGTAGTAGTCTCTTAGATTCCTTTGTATTTCTGTGGTGTCCATTGTAACTTTTACTTTTTCATTTCTAATTTTATTGATTTGAGCCCTCTTTTTTTCTTGAAAAAGCTAGAGGCAACTCAAATATCCATTGAGAGATGAATAGATAAACAAACTTTAATATACACATCATAAAATTTGTAATCAAATGGTTTTTAAATGTACAGTTTAGTAGTGTTTATTTTTGGGTTGGACAAAAAGTTCGTTCGGGTTTTCCATACTGTCTTATGAAAACCTGAACGAACAGTGACAATCTTCCATAAGATTGGGTTTTGGCCGAACCAATATATTCCCATTTTTGTGTAACCAATCTCCAGAAATCTTTTCATCTTGTAAAACTGAAGCTTAATACCTACTAAACTACAACTCTCCATTCTTTTCTGCCATCATTCCCTGGCACCCACATTACTACCTTTTCTAGCTCTCTGAATTTGACTGCTCTAGGTACCTCATACAAGCTGTCATACAAGAATCATACAGTAATTTTTTATTTATGACTGACTTATTCCACTAGGCATAATGTCCTCATGGTTCATCTGTGTTGTAGCCTGTGTCAAAATTTTATTCCCTTTTCAGGCTGAATAATATTCTCTTATACATATATACTACATTTTGTTCATCCATTCATCTGTTGATATACACTTGTGTTGCTTACACCTTTTGATGACTGTAAATCATGTTTCTATGGACATGGGTGTACAAATATCTCTTCAAGACTCTGCTTTCAATTCTTTTAGGTATATATGAACAAGTGGAATTGCTCAATCATATGGTAATTCTATTTTTAATATTTTGTGGTTCCATCTGTTATGATTAATTTTATATATCAATTTGACTGCACTGAGGGATGCTCAGATAGCTGGTAAAATATTATTTCTGGATGTGTTTATGAGGGGGTATCTAGAAGAAATTATCATTAAATCAGTAGACTGAGTAAAAAATATTGCCCTCACCATTGAGACTGGGCATCATCCAGTCAGTTGAGCACCTGAATAGAACAAAATTATGGAGGAAGTTTGAATTTCTTCTCTCTGTAAAGCTGAGGCATCTATTTTCTTCCTCCTTTGTACATTGGTCTTCCTGGTTCTTGGAACTTCAGACTCAGACTGGGACTTGTACCATTGGCTTGCCTTGCTCTCA
The DNA here is from genome assembly GCF_028021215.1 of Eschrichtius robustus. Classification (NCBI taxonomy): domain Eukaryota; kingdom Metazoa; phylum Chordata; class Mammalia; order Artiodactyla; family Eschrichtiidae; genus Eschrichtius; species Eschrichtius robustus. Next base: position 72,248,561 of record NC_090845.1, on the reverse strand, counting down.
GGTCTTTTGGTTTGGACTGGTTCTATACCACTGGCTTTCCTGGGTCTCTAGCTTGCAGACAGTAGATCATGGAACTTCTCTGTCTTCATAATCATGATTTGGAGTGCTTCTTGAGGAAAAGAGAGTTGATGCTGAAACAAGATTGGGCCATCGGGATAGAATAAATGTATTTTGCATTTGAAAAGGACATGAATTTTTAGGTGCAAGGAGCAGAATGTTATAAACCGAATGTTTGTGTTCCCCTCCCCCAATTTATATGTTGATATCTAATCTCCAGTGTGATGGTATTAGGGGATGGGGCCTTGGGAGATGATTAGGTCATGAGGGCAAAGCTCTAATGAATGGGAATAGTACTCTTATAAAAGGGTTGGTTTTCTGTGAGAATTGTTCCACATGTAGATGTATTTTTGACATGTTTATCGGGGGAGGTGAGTTCCACTTCCTTTTACTCTGCCATCTTGATCTCCCTCTCTCCCGTTTTCCATTTTCTCTGCAATATTTGTGTGAAGATTTATCTTTTCCTACTGCCTTTTTTTGCTTTGTTTCCATTTTTGCAGGAGTAGGTTTATCTGACAACTTTGCTGATCTCCTCTTGGGCTTCTCCTGTGCTGTGCCCTTGGCAGAGCTGACCTTCCTCTTAGTCATATTTTTAAATTTTTATTTACTTATTTTTTTAATTGGTGTATAGTTGATTTACAATGTTGTGCTACTTTCTGCTTTACAGCACAGTGAATCAGTTATACATACATATATATATATATATATATATACATTCATTTTTAGACTCTTTTCCCATATAGGTCATTACATAGTAATGAGTAGAGTTCCCTGTGTTACACAGTAGGTCTTATTAATTATCTATTTTATATATAGTAGTGTGTATACGTCAATCCCAATCTCCCAATTTATCCCTCCCACCTTTCCACCCTGGTAACCATAAGATTGTTTTCTGTCTTATGCACAAATATCGTATGATATCGCTTATGTGTGGAATCTAAAAAAAGGTGCAAATAAACTTACTTACAAAACAGAAATAGAATTACAGTTGTAGAAAACACTCTCAGTAATCTTGGCGGCAGGGCTGGCATGTGCCAGGTGCTTGCTGGCCACAGCACGTAGATAACCTTTGCATAGCTGCATGGTTGCTACTGCTTCTCCCACTTTATACTTTTTGGTATTTGTCATTTTGATAGTAGAAAATTTTAACATTTTTGATTTACATTTCTTTAATTATCAATGATGCTAAACAATTTTTCATATGTCCATAAGCCATTTCTTTCTTTTTAAATAATTTTATTGTTCATGTTCTAAACTAATTTTTTGGTCAGGATTTGTTTTTTCTCTTACATACTTATGAGAATTCTTTATATGTTGAGAATGTTTGCCCTTTTGTCACATGTAGCACAAATTTTTAAACTAGTGTTTCATTGATCTTCTAACTTTAATTATGGTGTGATTTTCCTCATATAAGTTTTTAATTAGTAAATATTTAGAATTTTATTGTGCATGTTATTCTACAATATGATTTATCTACTTAATAGTATCTATGTCAGGGTACATATATTTAGCTTACTTATTAATATTCATATAGCTTTCCATTATTTGGATATGCTATATTTTATTTAACTAGTCCTTTGTTGATAAACTTTAAGTTGTTTCTAGCTTTTTGCTATAGCAATCATTGAAGCAATGAACTTTCTTGTACATTTATCTTTATGTAAATGATTATGATTAAGTATATTCAGAGGATAAATTTATAGTAGTGGAATTGCTGTATATTAAGAGTAGTTGAATTAAATATTTTAGGAAACATAGCCAAGTTATAGGAGACAGTAGACCTTCATTATTGGAGGTTGATTGAGACTTGAGGAGTGAGTCATCAGGCCATTCCAGGAAGAAGAGCAAAAATATATTAAAACATGGAGACTGCCCTCTCCAGAAAAAAGGTGGATGGTTATAAATTTAACTTATACAAAATGTATGGAGGCTATTTGTGGAAGATAAGTTGAAGGGTTAGGGATGTTGCATAAAGCAATTAAGCTCAGTCAATACTTTTATTTTCTGAAACCCTAGAGCAACGACTTTCAAAATGTGTTTCATAAAACCCTAGGAAGCCCAAAAGACTAGAAAAGGGACAATTCTCACTACCAGCTTCAACCAGAGCAGTTCATATTAAATATTTTTTTTTATATAATGGGAATCAACATGAGATTTTATTTGATGGATTCTATTGCTGGTTAGTAAAGAAAAAAAATATAATTCTATAGGAAGTGTAGCACCCTTGAAAGTTATAGGACTGGTTTTTAAATGTTTTTGTTCAAGAACACTTATTCTCTTAAAATATTATTGGGTATACTGAGTACTGTAAAGAATTTTCATATTGTGAGTCCTATCTATTGATATTTACCTTATTAAAAGTTAAAAATCAGAAGAAAACATATTTGTATAACACTCTTTTCCTGGATTATTGCAGAGCAATGTTAGGCTGTTTGAGATATTTATTTTTTTCTTTACTTTTTCCTTTCTTCAGCTTTATTGAGGTATAAATGACAAATAAAATTTTAAGATATTTAAAGTGTACAACATGTTGATTTGATGTACATAGGCATTGAGAAAGATTCTCCCCAATTGAGTTAATTAACACATCATCACCTCTCATATTTACCTTTTTTTTTTTTAGTGAGAACACAAATTCTACTCACTTAGCAAATTTCAATTATACAATATATAGTTATTGAATCTTGTCACCATATTATACATCAGATGCTCAGAACTTATTCATAGTACAATTGAATGTTTGTACCAAACTCTCCCTGTTTCCCCTAAACCCCAGTATTTGGCAGCCAATTTTCTATCCATGTTTCTATGAATTCAAATTTATTTTTTTGATTCCACGTATAAGTAGAATACATACAGTATTTGTCTGGCTCATTTTACTTAGCATCATGCTCTCCAGTTTTGTTCATGTTGTCACAAATGGCAGGATTTCCTTTTTTTTTAATGATGAACAATATTTTATTATAGTCATATATAATATATTCACATATATATCACATTTTCTTTATCATTAATCGATTGACAAACACTTAGGTTGTTTCCATAATTTGGATATAGTGAATAACATTGCCATGAATATGAGAGTACAGATATCTCTTGAAAATAGTGGTTACTTTTCTTTTGGATATATATACCAAGAAGAGGGATTGCAGGAGCATCTGGTAGTTCTATCTTTAAATTCTTGATAAACTTCCATATTGTTTTCCATAGTGGCTCAATCAGTTTACATTCCTACCAATAGGTTACAAGTACTCCTTTTTCTCCAAGTCCTCACAAGCATTTGTTATCTTTTGTCCTTTTTTTTTTTTTCACACACACACACACTGTATTTTATTTTTACAAGAGATAAATAGACTGACACCAAGCATTGTACATGGATGACCACAACAAAAGCAACAATGATTGCAATTACCAAACATGAAACACACTCATACTATGTCATAATATTGACATTCAGTCCAGTAATCCTCCACTGTAACAGCTCCTTTACTTTGCAGTGAAAATTGATTTGTATATTCTTTACCTCTGAGTCCTTGTGGGATTTTTTTTTTTTAATTCAGACAGAAAGTCACAAAAATTATACTCATCCTCATCAGTTCACTCAGTCCCATGTAATTAATTTTTTTTTTCATCTTGATCTTTTGTTAGCACTTTTATGAGTTCATCAGTTTTTCATTAGAGTTCTGAAAATGCTTATTCGTTCAGTTCAGCAGTACAGTCAGTTACCAGAAACCTGTACTTGTCAGAGTCTTTTCCATGAATTTCTTGAAGATGTAACCCTTTTATAGGAACATATTTGCAAAATCATCAGAGTACACCCAGAACTGTCTGTAAATGACAAAAGACTTAAAAATGACCACGGTTAAAGATTTGATGAAAGTTCCTAATAATGCAGTTGACAAGAAAATTAGTTATTTCTGAGATATACATTTTAAAGTAATAACTAGGATTATTACTTATAACATTATACCAGAACATATAAGATTTTTAGAAATTTCATGTAATGTCTGAAACATTTATATTAACATATTTCCATACATATTTCCATACAAATACAAATCTAAGATTTTTAGAAATTTCATGTAATGTCTGAAACATTTATATTAACATATTTCCATACATATTTCCATACAAATACAAATCTAAGATTTTTAGAAATTTCATGTAATGTCTGAAACATTTATATTAACATATTTCCATACAAATAACCCAATGAAAGTTTAGTATTAGTTGTTTTGTTTGTTTTTTTATACTGCAGGTTCTTATTAGGCATCAATTTTATACACATCAGTGTATACATGTCAATCCCAATCGCCCAATTCAGGACACCACCATCCCCACCCCACCGCAGTTTTCCCCCCTTGGTGTCCATATGTCCATTCTCTACATCTGTGTCTCAACTTCTGCCCTGCAAACTGGCTCATCTGTACCATTTTTCTAGGTTCCACATACATGCATTAATATACGATATTTGTTTTTCTCTTTCTGACTTACTTCACTCTGTATGACAGTCTCTAGATCCATCCACGTCTCAACAAATGACTCAATTTTGTTCCTTTTTATGGCTGAGTAATATTCCATTGTATATATGTACCACTTCTTCTTTATCCATTCGTCTGTTGATGGACATTTAGGTTGCTTCCATGACCTGGCTATTGTAAATAGTGCTGCAATGAACATTCGGGTGCATGTGTCTTTTTGAATTACAGTTTTCTCTGGGTATATGCCCAGTAGTGGGATTGCTGGGTCATATGGTAATTCTATTTTTAGTTTTTTAAGGAACCTCCATATTGTTCTCCATAGTGGCTGTATCAATTTACATTCCCACCAACAGTGCAAGAGGGTTCCCTTTTCTCCACACCCTCTCCAGCATTTGTTGTTTGTAGATTTTCTGATGATGCCCATTCTAACAGGAGTGAGGTGATACCTCATTGTAGTTTTGATTTGCATTTCTCTAATAATTAGTGATGTTGAGCATCTTTTCATGTGCTTCGTGGCCGTCTGTATGTCTTCTTTGGAGAAATGTCTATTTAGGTCTTCTGCCCATTTTTGGATTGGGGTGTTTGTTTCTTTAATATTGAGCTGAATGAGCTGTTTATATATTTTGGAGATTAATCCTTTGTCCGTTGATTCATTTGCAAATATTTTCTCCCATTCTGAGGGTTGTCTTTTCGTCTTGTTTATGGTTTCCTTTGCTGTGCAAAAGCTTTGAAGTTTCATTAGGTTCCACTTGTTTATTTTTGTTTTTATTTCCATTACTCTAGGAGGTGGATCCAAAAAGATCTTGCTGTGATTTATGTCAAAGAGTGTTCTTCCTATGTTTTCCTCTAAGAGTTTTATAGTGTCCAGTCTTATATTTAGGTCTCTAATCCATTTTGAGTTTATTTTTGTGTATGGTGTTAGGGAGTATTCTAATTTCATTCTTTTACACGTAGCTGTCCAGTTTTCCCAGCACCACTTATTGAAGAGACTGTCTTTTCTCCATTGTATATCTTTGCCTCCTTTGTCATAGATTAGTTGACCATAGGTGCGTGGGTTAATCTCTGGGCTTTCTATCTTGTTCCATTGATCTATGTTTCTGTTTTTGTGCCAGTACCATATTGTCTTGATTACTGTAGCTTTGTAGTATAGTCTGAAGTCAGGGAGTCTGATTCCTCCAGCTCCATTTTTTTCCCTCAAGACTGCTTTGGCTATTCGGGGTCTTTTGTGTCTCCATACAAATTTTAAGATGATTTGTTCTAGCTCCATAAAAAATGCCATTGGTAATTTGATAGGGATTGCATTGAATCTGTAGATTGCTTTGGGTAGTAGAGTCATTTTCACAATGTTGATTCTTCCAATCCAAGAACATGGTATATCTCTCCATCTGTTGGTATCATCTTTAATTTCTTTCATCAGTGTCTTATAGTTTTCTGCATACAGGTCTTTTGTCTCCCTAGGTAGGTTTATTCCTAGGTATTTTATTCTTTTAGTTGCAATGGTAAATGGGAGTGTTTCCATAATTTCTCTTTCAGATTTTTCATCATTAGTGTATAGGAATGCAAGAGATTTCTGTGCATTAATTTTGTATCCTGCAACTTTACCATATTCATTAATTAGCTCTAGCAGTTTTCTGGTGGCAGTTTTAGGATTCTCTATGTATAGTATCATGTCATCCGCAAACAGTGACAGTTTTAGTTCGTCTTTTCCAATTTGTATTCCTTTTATTTCTTTTTCTTCTCTGATTGCCGTGGCTAGGACTTCCAGAACTATGTTGAATAATAGTGGTGAGAGTGGACATCCTTGTCTCGTTCCTGATCTTAGAGGAAATGCTTTCAGTTTTTCACCATTGAGAATGATGTTTGCTGTGGGTTTGTCATATATGGCCTTTATTATGTTGAGGTAGGTTCCCTCTATGCCCACTTTCTGGAGAGTTTTTATCATAAATGGGTGTTGAATTTTGTCAAAAGCTTTTTCTGCCTCTATTGAGATGATCATATGGTTTTTATTCTTCAATTTGTTAATATGGTGTATCGCATTGATTGATTTGCGTCTTTTGTCCTTTTGATAATAGACATTCTAAGGGTTGCAAGGCTATATATCATTTTGGATTTGATCCACATTTCCCTGATGATTATTGATGCTGAACACCTTTTTATGTACCTGTTGGCCAACTGTATATCTTCTTTGGTTATCCAGGTCCTTTTTCTATTTTTAAATTGGAATATTTGCTTTTTTGCTATTGAGTTGTATATGTTATTAATACATTTTAGTTATTAGCATCTTAGATATGCTATTTGCAAATAGTTTATTCTCATTCATTAGATAGTCTTTTCATTTTGTTGCTGGTTTTCTTTATTGTGCAGAAATTTTTCAGATTGGTGTAGCCTCCCCTGTTTATTTTTGGTTTTGTTGTATTTGCTTTTGTTGTCAAATACAAAAAAAAAAAAATATTGCCAAGACCAATGTCAAGGAACCTGACCCCTATATTTTCTTTTAGGAGTTTTATGGTTTCAGGTCTTAATTAAATATTTAATTATTTAATCCATTTGGAGTTGATTAAGATAGGGGTCCAGTTTCTTTTTTTTGGATGTAGCTGTCCAGTTTATTCAACACCATATAGTGAAAAGATGGTCATTTGTACATTGTATATTCTTGGCTTCATTTGTCAACAATTAATTGACTACTTATGCATGGGTTTATTTCTGGGCCTTCTAGTTTGTTCTATTGATCTATATATCTTTCTTTATACCAATACCATACTCTTTTGATTACCATAGCTTTGTAATATAGCTTGAAATCAGGACGAGTGATGCTTCCAGCTCTGTTCTTCTTTATCAGGGTTGCTCAGGGTATTTGGGGCCTTTTGTGGTTCCATATGAATTTTAGGATTGTTTTTCTATTTCTGTGGAAAATGATATTGGAATTTTGGTAGGGTTTGCATTTACTGTGTAGATTGCTTTGGGCAGTATGGATATTTTAATAATATTAATTCTTCAAATCCATGAGCATTGAATATTCTTCTATTTATTTTTGTCATCTTCGTTTTTCTTCAACAATGTTTTATTGTTCAGTGTACTAAGATTTCACCTCTTTGGTTAAATTATTCCTATGTATTTGATTCTTTTTGATACTATTATAAATGGGATTGTTTTCTTTATTTCTCCTTCTGATACTACATTTTTAATATATAGAAACACAACTCATTTTTGTGTATTGATTTTTTATCTTGCAATGTAACTGAATTCATTTATTAGTTCTAAGAGTTATTCGGTGGAGACTTTAGGATTTTCTAGATATAAGATTATGTCTTATGCAACAGATACAGTTTTACTTTTTCCTTTCCATTTTGGATGACATTTTCGTTTCCTTGCTTGGTTGCTCCGGATAGGGATTCCAGGACAATGCTGAATAAGAATGGTGAGAATGGGCACATTTTTATTGCTCCTCTTCTTAGAGGAAAGCTTTTAACCTTTCACCATAGCCGGTAAGGTTTGCTGTGGGTTTGTCATTTATGGCTGTTAGTATGTTGAAGTATGTTCCCTCTATTCTCAATTTGTTAAGGATTTTATAATAAAAGGAAGTTGTATTTTGTCAAATGCTTTTCCTGCATCTACTGAGATGATAATATGACTTTAATCTGTTATTCTATTAATGCAGTGTATCACATTTATTGATTTGTGTATGTTGAGCCACCCTTTCATCCCAGGGATAAATCCCACTTAGTTATGTTGTACAGTCCATTTAATGTATTGGTGAATTAGGTTTACTAATATTTTGTTAAGAATTTTTGCATCTATATTCATCAAGGATATTGGCATATAGTTTATTCTTATAGTGTCTTTTTCTGGCTTTGGTACCAGTGTAATGTTGGCTTCATAAAAATTAGTTTGGGAGTGTTCATTCCTTATCAACTTTTTTGAACAGTTTCAGAAGGACTGGTGTTAATTCTTTTTTAAACTTTTGTAGAATTCACCAGTGAAGTCATATGGTCTTGGGCTTTTCTGTGTTGGGAGGCTTTTGATTACTGATTCAGTCTCCTTACACATTATTGGTCTATTTGGACTTTCTATTTCTTTATGATTCAGTCTTAGTAGGTTGTATGTTTCCAAGAATTTATGGAATCCTTTTAGTTTGTCCATCTTTTGGTGAATAATTGTTCATAGTTATCTCAACTGATCTTTTATATTTCTGTGGTTATAGTAGTCATAGTTCCTACTTCATTTCTGATGAAATAGAAATTCTTATTTATTTGAGTTCTTTCATTTTTTTCTTGGTACATTTGTTTGTCTATTTTGCGTGTCTTTTCAAAACCCCGGCTCCTTGTTTCTTTGGTCTTTTCTATTGTCTTTTTAGTCTCTATTTCTTTTATTTCCACCAAGATTGTTGTTATTCCCTTCTTTCTACTAACTTTAGGCTTAGTTTTTTTCTTTTTTTTTTTTCTTTTTCTTTTTAGTTCCTTGTGGTCAAAAGAGATTACTTATTTGAGATATTTCTCTTTTCTTAATGTAGGCATTTATTGCTAAAACTTCCCTCTTAGAACTGCTTTGTTGCAACCTATAAGTTTTGATATATTTTCTTTCAAATTTTATTTGTCTCAATATCTTTTTGATTTTTTTAAATGTTTTTCTTGGATCCTTTGCTTGTTCAGAAGCATGTTATTTAATCTTTATATATTTGTGAATTTTCTAGTTTTTGTCTTGTAGGTAATGTCTAGCTTCATAATATTTTGGTCAGAAAAGGTGCTTGATATGCTTTCAATATTCTTAAATTCCCTAAGACATGTTTTATTGCCTAAGATGTTTTTATCTTTATTGGAGTATAATTGCTTTACAATGTTGTGTTAGTTTCTGCTGTACAACAAAGTGAATCAGCTATATGTATACATATATCCCCATATCCCCTCCCTCTTGAGCCTCCCTCCCACCCTCCCTATGCTAAATAATGTTTCAAATGCCTTTGAGTAGAATGTGTATTCTGATGCTGTTGGATGGAATGTTTATTTCTATCTAGTCTAAAATGTTCTTTAAGTCCAATGCTTTCCTTAATGATTTCATGTCTGGAAGATCAATCCATTTTTAAAAGTGGGGTATTGAAGTGCTGTAGTATTATTGTACTACTGTCTGTTTCTCACATCAGACCTGGTAGTATTCAGTATATACAGTTATGTGCTCCAATGTTGAATGTATAAATACTTTTTAAATTTTTATTTATTTATTTAATATTTTAATTTTATTAGTGTATAGATGATTTAAACTGTTGTGTTAGTTTCAGGTATACAGCAAAGTGATTCAGCTATTCATACACATATATTTATTCTTTTTTAGAGTATTTTCTCATATAGGTTATCACAGAATATTAGGTAGAGTTCCCTGTGCTATACAGTAGGTCCTTGTTGTTTATCTATCTTATATATAGTATTGTCCATGCGTTCATCCCAAGCTCCTGATTCATCCTTCCCCACCATGTTTCCCCTTTGGTAACCATGTTTTTGACATATAAAAGTCTGCTTCTCTTTTGTAAATAAGTTCATTTGTATCTTTATTTTTTGATTAGTTTCCACATATGAGTGATATTATATGACATTTCTTTCTCTGTCTGACTTACATCACTTAGTATGATAATCTCTAGGTCCATCCATGTTGTTGCAAATGGTATTATTTCATTCTTTTTTATGGCTGAGTAATATTCCATTGTATATATGTACCACATCTTATTTATTCATTCCTCTGTCAACAGACATTTAGGTTGCTTCCATGTCTTTGTAAATAGTGCTGAAATGAGTGTTGGGGTGCATGTATCCTTTCAGATTATGGTTTTCTCTGGATATACACCCAAGAGTGGGTTTTCTGGATCATATGATAGTTTTATTTGAAGTTTTAATGGAACCTCCATACTGTTCTCCATAGTGGTTGTATCAATTTACGTTCCCACCAACAGTGCAAAAGGGTTCCCTTTTATCCGCACCCTCTCCAGCAATTATTGTTTGTTGACTGTTTGATGATGGCTATTCTGAACCATGTGAGGTGATACCTCATTGTAGTTTTGATTTGCATTTCTCTGATAATTAGTTCTGTTGAGCATCTTTTCATGTGCTTTCTGGCCATCTGTATGTCTTCTTTGGAGAAGTGTCTATTTAGAATTTCTGCCCATTTTTTGAATGGGTTGTTTGTTTTTTTGATATTGAGCCGCATTCACTGTTTGTAAATTTTGGAGACTAATCCCTTGTCATTTGCATCATTTGCTAATATTTTCTCCCATTCTGTGAGTTGTCTTTTCGTTTTGTTTATGATTTCCTTTGCTATGCAGATTTTTAGTTTAATTAGGTCCCATTTCTTAAATTTTTCTTTTCATTTTCATTACTCTAGGAGGTGGATCCAAAAAGATATTACTGCAATTTACGTCAAAGAGTGTTCTGCCTATGTTTACCTCTAAGAATTTTATAGTGTCTCACCTTACATTTCAGTCTTTTTATGGTGGATTGTGTTAGAGAATGTTTTAATTTCATTCTTTTACATGTAGCTGTTTAGTTTTCTGGGCACCACTTATTGAGGAGAATGTCTTTTCTCCATTCTATACTCTTGCCTACCTTGTCGTAGATTAATTGATCATAGATGCATGTGTTTATTTCTGAGCTTTCTATCTTATTCCATTGATATATGTTTCTGTTTCTGTGCCAGTACCATACTGTTTTGATGACTGTAGATTTGTATAGTCTTCAGACTATAGTGTGAAGTCAGGGAGTCTGATTTCTCAAACTCCTTTTTTCTTTTTCAAGATTGCATTTTCTATTCGGGGTCTTTTGTGTTTCCATATAAATTTAAAAATTTTTAGCTCTAGTTCTGTGAAAAATGCCATTGGTAATTTGAGAGGGTTTGCATTGAATCTATAGATTGCCTTGGGTAGTACAGTCATTTTGACAACATTGATTCTTCCAATCCAAAAACATGGTATATCCTTCCATCTATTTGTGTTATCTTTGATTTCTTTCATCAGCATCTTATAGTTTTTAGAGTAGAGTTATTTTGTCTCCTTAGATAGGTTTATTCTTAGGTATTTCATTCTTTTTGATGCAATAGTAAATGTGATTGTTTTATTAATTTATCTTTCTGATTTTTCATTGTTAATGTATAGGCATGTAACTGATTTCTATGTATCAATTTTGTATCCTGCAAATTTACTAAATTCATTGATGAACTATAGTAGTTTTCTGGTAGCATCTTTAGGATTTTCTGTGTATAGTATCATGCCATCTGCAAACAGTGACAGTTTACTTCTTTTCAAATTTGGATTCCTTTTATTTCTCTTTCTTCTTTCAGTGCTGTGGCTAGAACTTCAAAAACTATGTTGAGTAAAAGTGGTGACAATGAGCATCCTTCCCTTATTCTTGATCTTAGAGGGAAAGTTTTCAGCTTTTCACCAACAGAGGAGTGTCTCCGTTTGGAGAGCAGAGGGAAGCATTGCCAACCCTCTGTGCAGGTTGATCTCCGTTTTGCCTTCCACAAACTGGTTGCTGCTCTCTCCTCTTAAGCTCTGAAGCTCCCCCTCCATGCAGGCTGATTTTCCCACCGGTGAGGAGAATTCCTGAGGTTCAGGAACATTTCCTCCTTCACAGCTCCCTCACTCGGGTGTAGGCCCCATTCTGATTCCTTTTTCCTTTTTTCTTACCTGGTTATGTGGAAGTTTTATTTTATTTTCAGACGTCTGAGGTCTTCTGTTTGCATTCAGTAGCTGTTCTGTGTGAATCGTTCCACTTGTAAATGTATTTTCAATGTTTTTGTGGGAGAAGGTGAACTCCATGTCCTACTCCTCCACCATCTTGATCCCCCTCCGAGTCCATAAATACTTACAATTGTTATATTCTCTCGATAAACTGACATCTTTTTTATAATATAATGACCTCTTTGTCTCTTTTAAATATACTTACTTTAAAAGCATTTAAGACTATGTTTAAAAAATAACACATAGATTACCTATCTCTACTTAGTTGTTCTTCTGGAGTTTTATCTTGTTCTTTCATCTGGGACGACGAAAAGAACAAGATATTCCTCTGCTGTCTCATTTTGTCTAACTTACTGTGATTGAAAATTCTCTTCTGCAGGCTGCAGGGTTGCAGTGCTTCTCACTTCTGCTGTCTGCCCCCTGGTGGATGAGCCTGTCTACGAGGTTTGTGCAGGCTTCTTGGAGGGATGGACTGGTTCTTGCCTACTGGTGGGTGGATCTGGGTCTTGTCCCTCTAGTGGGCAAGGCCATGTCAGGGGGTGTTTATCAGGCAGCTGTGTGTTCAGGAAGACTTTAAGCAGCCTGTCTGCTTATGAGTGGGGCTGTGTTCCCACCCTGTTGGTTGTTTGGCCTGAGGCATCCCAGCATTGGAGCCTACAGGCTTTTGGGTGGGGCCAGGTCTTGGTGAGAAAATGATGGTCTCCTGGAAGGCTCATGCCTATGAGTACTCCCCAGAACTACCACCACCAGCGTCCTTGTCGCTGCAGTGAGCCACAGCTGTTCCCCGCTTCTGCAGCAGGCCCTCCAATACTAGCAGATAAGTCTGGCCCAGTCTCTGACGAGGTCACCGTTTTTTATCCCTGGGTCCTGGTGCAAGCAACATCTGTGTGTGCCCTCCAAGAGTGGAGTTTCTGTTTCCCCCAGTCCTGTGGAGTTCCTGCAACCAAACCCCACTGACCTTCAAAGCCAGATTCTCTGGGATCTTCTCTTCCCATTGCCAGAGCCCCTGGCTGAGGAGCCCGCCATGGGGTTCAGAACTTCCACTCCTGTTGGAGAACTTCTGTGGTATAATTATTTTCCAGTTTGTGGGTGACCCACCTGACATGTATAGGATTTGATTTTATAATGATTGTGCCCCTCTTGCTGTCTCATTGTGGCTTCTTCTTTATCTTTGGATATAGGGTATCTTTTTTGGTAAGTTCCAGCATTTTTTTTTTCAATGGTTGTTCAGCAGTTAGTTGTGATTTTGGTGTTTCCATAAGAAGAGGTGAGCTCATGTCCTTCTACTCTGCCACCTTGTCTCCAATAATAAACCTATTACACATTAGTGTAAATAAGATTTAAAAAAAATAAAATTACATTTTTATGAACAAAATATATTACTGAGCAAAGTAGCATTGCTTTACACTTTTAGCAAATGTTTTGTATGTTTTATCTAATTAAAATAGCTTTTAATAAAGTGTTTGATTCTATTTTTGAGGTTTGATTATTGACAACTTTCAAGTTCTTTTCCTCCCCCTTCCCTTCTTGTCCCTCATTTGTGCCAGCTGATAATAAAGCATGCACTCTACCCCTTTGGCTCCTGTGGGAAGTTTAAAGCACACAAGCCCTAGTTTGGCCCCATCCCCTAAACAAAATCAAATCCAAGACCACTCATCTTTTCTTGCTTTCTCAAGCCATTTGTGGACCTACTTGTGAGCCTTCTCTGCTCTCCTCAGAAAACCTCATAATGTGATTAATAAATATTTGCATTCTCTTTTGGTGTACATGTGGAAACATCCAAACCAAATTTTGAGTGTAGGGTCAATTTCATCCCTTTGGTCTGTCTATAACACAGCTGGATTCTGATATCTACGCTGCATTTAGTCTTTTTTTTTTTTAAAAGACTTATTTTTTAGACTAGTTTTAGGTTCACAACAAAACAGGAAGATACACAGATTTCTTATAGGCTCCCTGTCCCCACACATGCACAGCCTCCCCCATTATCAGTATTCTCCACCAGAGAAAATATTGGTTACCACTGATGGACCTACATTGACACATTGTAATCACTCACTGTCCATGGTTTACATTACAGCTCAGTTTTAGTGTTGTACTTTCTATGGATTTGCACAAATGCAAAATGACATGTATCCATCATAATAGAATCATACGGAGTAGTTTCACTGCCCTAAAAAGTCCTCTGTGCTCCATCAATTCATCCCTCCCCCAAAACCCTGGCAACCATTGATTTTTTTTACTGTCTCTATGTTTTTTCCCTTTCCAGGATATTACATGGTTAGGATCATACAGTATGTAGCCTATCCAGATTGGCTTCTTAGACTGAGTAATTTGTCTTTAAGGTTTCTCCATATCTTTTCATGGCTTGACAGTTCATTTCTTTTTAGCCCAGAATAACATTCTATTTTCTGTATGTGTTATAGTTTTTTTTTTATCCATTCACCTATTAAAGGATACCTTGTTGCTTACAAATTTTTGCAATTATGAATAAAGCTGCTATAAACAGCCTTGTGCAGGTTTATGTGACAAAAGTTTTCAACTCCTTTGGGTAAGTACCAAGGAACATGGTTGCTGGATTGTATGGTGTGTTTAGTACATTTAGTTTTGTGAGAAACCGCCATGTCTTCCAAAGTGACTGTACCATTTGCATTCCCACCAGCATGAATGAGAGTTCCTGTAGCTTCACATCTTCACCAGTATTTGGTGTTGTCAGATTTCTAGATTCTGGCCATTCTAATTGGTATGTAGTGGTATCTCATTGTTGTTTTAGTTTTTGTTTCCCTGATGATAAATTATGTGGAGCATCTTTTCATATGCTTATATACTTCTACATTTAGTTTTTTGTGATATGTTGTTTCAGTTGAAATATGTAAAGAAACTGCAGCATTTCACAGATATGTAGTTTGAAAAAGGAATACATTAATAGCATTTTCAGATAACTGTGGATATTCCTCTTTGATACTATTCCAAAACTTAATAAGCATTAGTTGCTATAGATAAAGTAGTTGCAATATGAAACCATGTTAATAAATTTGACATTTGGAGAATATTTGTTCACTTAGTTACATAAATATCTAAATATTGATACATTTCATTATACAATATCTAAAAATCATAATCTTTAACTTCACCACCCATGTCATAAGAACAATTTTAAGTATTGAGAGGCTGCCAAACTCATGGTGGCAGATGTAAGTTTTCAAAAATATAAATTTTGCTTAAAAGAAAATTGCAAATTTTAGCATTGGCGACAAATAATGTCATTTTTTTTTCATTGAAGTAACTCTCACTTCGTTTATTTTTGAGAAAATATATGCCAAATACTCAGGTCTAAATAACCAAACTTTGTCTGTCAGTCATTATTTCAAGTAAAAATGTTTTTATCTTGAAAAATGACTAGCAGATTGTACCTCAAAAAAACAGACAACTCTTTTTCCTGGAGACATCCATCATACTTCAGTATACAACAAAAATGTTTAATGTATATTTGCCATGATATCACAAAAATTATCAAAAAGTTGTGTATTCAAGGATTAAAATTTAATAAAACTAATAGTCTTTACTATTTCAACAAGGGTGTTTTTAAGTAAAACCGGCTTTTTTTTACCTGCAACTGTGTGGCAATGAATAATACAAAAACTACTAGCAATTTGATGTCACTGCTTTGATTTTTGTTAAGGACCCAGCACTTTTTTTTTTTAAATTAATTAATTAATTTATTTTTGGCTGTGTTGGGTCTTCGCTTCTGTGCAAGGGCTTTCTCCAGTTGCGGCGAGTGGGGGCCACTCTTCATCGCGGTGCGTGGGCCTCTCACTGTCGCGGCCTCTCCCGTTGCGGAGCACAGGCTCCAGACGCGCAGCCTCAGTAGCTGTGGCTCAGGGGCCTAGCCACTCCGCGGCATGTGGGATCTTCCCGGACCGGGGCACGAACCCGTGTCGCCTGCATTGGTAGGCAGATTCCTAACCACTGCGCCACCAGGGAAGCCCGGACCCAGCACTTTTAACTCCCCATTACTTTTGCACCATCTGTGCAAATGTCCACACAGTAAAAAAGACAGTCTAAGCTTAATATTTTTATAGAATTAATTTTAATGTCACAGACTCCATGAAAGGGTCTTAGACATCCCAGGCTTCCTTGAAACATTCTTTGAAAAGCACATTTGGGGGTATAGAAAATGGGACAATTTGTGTGAGTTAGTGTGGTTGGGGAGGACTTCATAGGGAAAGTATGATTTAAGCTGGAGCCATAAAGATTGAGATTTGGTATGGGCCAAGATGTTCAGGATGTTTAGGTATATGGGAGAAAAAAATAAAAGGTCTGGTGTAAGATTACAGAGTAGAAGAATCATAGAGATAAACTAACTGTATAAGATGGGATACGAGTATAGAATCAGGCAGCCTGAAAATGACTCCTAAGAAGATAAACAAGTGAGAACCTTTGAAGGTAAAGTGAAATATTAACAACTAGTGGAAATAAAATGCTCAGTAAAATTAGGACCCTTCGTTGTTTATAAAAACTATTAATTAGCACTTTCCAAAATCTTATTACAAATTACGTGGAAACACAAACATGGGTTTATTAAATGGGAAGCATATTTACAGATAGCAAACCAGCCATACATAGAAACATCATTTTAGCAGTTTCAGTTATTGAATTTTTTCTTATTTAATTCATTCATTCATTCAATCTTCTAAGAATCGTGTTTGAAAGAAAACAAGCAAGACCTCTGATAACTTTCCTGGATCGAGTGTAGAAGCCCATATGTTTTTTCTTAACTGATTTTGTTTGCCTATAAAGTTTTAGAGGCAAGCAATATTTGCAAGCAAACTACATGGAAAATACAGTTGCGTCATTGTTTTATGGCTGTCAGTCAAATAACAATTTAGACTTATTCCTCCCCCCACCCCAACAAATGAATTGACAAGTTGATTGAATTGAATGAATTGGCTGGTTGTTTTCGTTCCTTGGTGATTATCATTGGTCCCCTTCCCTTTCCCTTTCCCATTCCACAATTAAACACAGCTAAAAATTTTATAGCAGAAAAAATAGCCCCCAAGAACTTAAGGTTTTATTTAGTACTTTGATTTTTCTTTGTTGATTTGTTTTAAACTCCCAGTGGGTTTGAGGGTTTGAAAAGATTTCTATTTTTATTAAAAAGAAGAAAAAGGTCTTTGTAAATGTCCCTGTGAACGCGCGTGTGTGTGTGTATGTGTGGTTATAATGTGTGCACATCTTCTCTTCTTTCAGGCATATAATATTTTAATAACATGATTGAATGGGTATCAGAAACAAATGTAAATGAGCCAAATTAATAACTTTTTTGAATAGGAATAATGTAATTAATTTGTTTGGGGGTCTCAGAAAGGGCTGAGATCCCTCAATGCTGAACATCACTACAAAAACAAACAATACAACAAAATCTTATCCAGAAATACTCAGTTAAATATTTTAAAGTGAAAATCCATTTATTTTAAAATTAAAAATGATTTTTTTCTTTTTACAAAAGCAGTGCCTATTCATTATGGAATTCTTGGGTCATTTCTACTGAGTATTTTGAAGCTATTTTTTGGAAGGAAGGCACTCTTTTCAGGAATATTGCAGATTTGAGAGTGCCTATCCATTGTAACAGGTTCAGTGTTCACGTACCCCTGTCAGTGTTTATTAAAACTTCAATTCACTATCATCCAACTAAGTAGAATATGTTGCTAACGTAGGGCTGTCAGATTTAGCAAATTAAATGCAGGATGTCCAGCTAAATTAGCTAATTTTTTAGTATAAGTATGCCTCAAATATTGTCCTGTATTTTAACTTTTAGTTGTATAGCCTGAACTTTAATGTTATTCTCTGCTTTTCAGAGAAACAAAAGTGACAATCAAAACAAATCCTTATTAGGAAATTAATAAAACACGAAACAAACACAAACAACCACATTCTAGACCTTAGAACACATCTAGCTTGCTCTCCCATACTTACTAGTGTATCCTGGCCCAAATGGTGAGAGGTAGATCCTTATTAAAGTGGAGACAGTTAGAACCCAGTGGGTTTTGTAGTCAGACAGAGCTGTCTGCCACCAATTCTCAATTTTCAATTCCTTGTCTGTAAATTTGGGTAATATCTACAAAAAATGATTGTTGTGAAAATTAAATGAGATAACATGTGTAAAGTGTCAGGCATGTATTTATCTGGCTGCTTCTTCAGACAAGTAAAAGATTAAATTATATTTACCAAACTGATGAGACAAAATCCTGGAACTAGTACATTTCAGACTTTGCTTTTTCTTTTATTAGGAAAAATTTCAAATACATCAAAGGTAGAAGGAATAGTAATAACTATATCCCATGTACTTAATACCCAGTTTCAATAATTACCAGCATTTTGCCATTTTCATCATCTCTCATTTTTCTTCCTGGAGACTTCTAAAGTATATCTCAGACATACTATACTTTTACCCATACATACTTCAATATGTATTAGAAAGGTATTTGATAATAAAGACTACCTCCTTTTCCAAAAATTAGCTGGAAATTGAAATCACTTCCCCCACTATTTGACCCTTCCTGTTAATTGGTGTACCTTGTAAATTAAATGTCTAAAAGAAGTTGGTATATAGATACCTAGATTATAGCACTCCAGAATGGAATTGCAGATAATAAAAACACAAAGAGACAAGCCTTCACTACCAAACAATTAAAAACAGTTTCACAGAAATAAATAAAATTATCAGGAAACGGGAAATTTTTATTTGCTGTTGCAATCGTATTTTTGCATCAGTGGGATGAGATTATGTACTTGAAACTAACTGAAGGCTGTTATTGGATATACTTTACATTTGAAAGCCTGCAGTTCTTAAGGTGATTTGAAACCTAGATAGTAATAAATGAACTAAGCTCCTCTGAAAAGAATTATGTAGGATTATTCTTCTAACAACCCAATTCTTTTATCTTCCCTATCTGTGTAAACATTAAAGTTAAATGCACCATTACTGACACATAATATTTAAAGCAAGAATTTTCATAATGGTAAAGTAAAAGTGGAAAAGCCCAAATGAAGAATAGAATATACATATGTTTAAGCCCTCTACTTCTACGTGTATTGACAACTGGGTAAATTTTAGCCAGTATTAACTCACTGAAAATTTTATAAATTCCAGTGGGGATAGAGTAGAAAATAGGAAGAGATGGAGAGTCGAAAGACCTGGAATACATCTTCAAGTTCTACCACTAACCAACTAGATAGCATGAATACGGATGATGTGCGATGAATGTCCTCCACTGTAAAGGTGCCATATACAACACACTGATTTTACTGCTATATACATCTATTTTTTTCATATGAGAAAGAATCTCATAGCTTTATTGAAATAACAAATCTGTCAAGTGAATTGGAGGTTGCTGTGGTAACTGTTTCCCACCTAACAGTGGAATACGTATATGGAAATATGCATACAAGTTGAAGGTATTAATGCCTGAGGGCAGCATGAAAACCCACTGTCTATTTCAGCCTCTATTTTCAGGATTTTTGCAGTTTTACTCAAATAAGGTTGCAGTCAAATACTTCCTCTTTCCTCCCTTCTTTCATCTAACTCTGTGTGGGGTTGTGCACCCTTCTGACCTCCAGAGGTAAGGTGATAATGGAGAAGGGCAGGGGGAGAAAAAAGATTGATGAATTTTCTGAATCGGCCTAATTGAAAAACAAAGCTAGCTACATTTTATCCTTCCTGGTAAACATTCCTTGAACAGAGTGGGGTTAGAGATATTTTTCCTTTTAAAATCAATGAGCGCTTTGTACTTTAACTAGAAATTTGTTAGCCTCTAAATTCAATAGGTTTGCATCACAAACATGAGCCAAACCATTCCAGTCTGTTCAAATACTTTTGATTTTGGCATCTGAGCAGAACTTTGCTGGGATATATGTTCTGTACATGCGGGTTTTATTGAACTGGAAACTGGTCCAAATGGCAACGGATGTCTTCTGTACAACTAGTTTCCAGTTTCAAATTCAATATCTCACATACTAACTACAATCAGTGTTTTATTTAAATATGTAAATTTCTTAAATTTACACCGGTTAATTTTAGGAATGGAGCCTTTATTGAACCTTTTTTCCTACTTGCCTCTCCGCTCTATTTTAAAATTCTCTTCTGAAGTTTCCCCCCACCACCACTACCATAGTGCTTGCATTTTACAAAGTAATTCATGTACGCAGTTAAAAAGAGAAGCCTTTAACAGCTAATCTGCATTTTTGTTTCAGCACAATATCGATCTGACAGTAATAGTTTGCATAAGGTGTACTTTTTGCTGGGTGGAACAAAGAGTAATAAATTAGTTTTGAACTTTTATGATCTTGTATTATAAAGAGTCTACAACAAGCCCTGTATTCAAATCAATTGTCAAAGTGAAGAAGGATTAATAACTGTTGCACCATATAACCTTTTATATAACTATAGCCCAAGGAAGGCACACTTTAAAATCTACTACGTGAGTTCATTATTGTAATTCTTAACAGAAGACCCTTGCCATTACAGAAAAAAATAAGCAAAAGCAAAAATAAATAAATAAATAAGCAACTGCTTAGTTTATAGATTTGTTTATAGAATTATTTTTAATAGAAGATCTCTATTTTTCCTTTACATGATTGGGAGATGAAGTTGAAAGCAGGCCCAGGGAAGAAAACTATCAAAAATAATTTTATATTAAAAGACAAATTAAGTAGCAGAGATGTTGCTTTTCAGGAGACATCACATTAGACTGTATTGTATTTGTGTTGGTTTATTATTGATGGGGTGTCTTTTGTCTGAAAATCTTGAAAATTTCTATACATGTAGTGAAGGTGAGCCAGAACCAATATTGTTATTTTCCAGAGAAAGAGACTGATTCACAAACTGGTTTAGTGACTCCCACAAGATAGTTACCCAGCCTTGTGATTCTTTTCTATATTTTAGTAGCTGAATGAAAAAGAAAACCCAGATCTTCAGACTCCTGTGTTAAACCACTTCCCTGTTGCTAAGAATGTTTGCACAATAAAGTCAGAAGAGATCTCTTTTAATGCCAGAGACCACTAGATTATGATTCAGCATAGAAAAAGTAAGGAGGCTCTTTATTTCGAACTGTTCAAAATTTTCAAATTTACAGCAGCTTAAACCGTGTAAGAATCGGAGAGCCCCCTTGAGACGCTTTGGCCTAAAGTAATACAGGGACAGGACAACAGTCTAAGATGGACTTCAGAACCGACTTCATGGTAAGGAGAGAGAACTTAAGTTAGGAAACAAACTCCACACCCTAACCAGCTGTGAGACTTTGGACAATTCCCTTCCTCTTTCTGCCCTTAGCTTTCCTATCTTGAATAGGGGGAAGTAAGACTAGAATTAATGATTCTTTGTGGAGGTGGGGCAGTGTAGTTACAAAAAGTTTTAAACTGTGATGAAAACTCAGGAGCCCCCTCACCAGAAAATGGCAGTCATAGAGCCACCCTCACCGACACACACATTAATACATCATTTTACCTACAGTTTGAGGAGATCTGTGTACCCCTAAAGCTCTTACACAGACTCCAGTTTAAGAACTCTGCAGCAAATATTCTTTCAGCTCTAACAAAATTTGATTCTATGTTTTTCTAATTCAATTAAGTACAATTTATTTATGCATACTGCATACTAATGAAGATGACTACCCAGTCAAAATATTTAAAACCTGGGACAGGCAAGGCTATTCCTCAGGATTATTATTCCCTTTGATGGTCTCATGTTCTTATGTCCAGGCTAGGGACTTCAAGCTTTTCAAGAACCTATAAACATGCTCAGAACCTGAAAAAAAATCTATTAGTTTTAAAATATGGAAAGAAAATGGCAATATCAAAATTTAAACACTTGTTTAGATTTCTAGATAATATAACACATCAACTAGTTAATTGTCACTCAATTCTTAAATAATTATATATAAAATTAATGAAGCTTAAATCACAACATATTTTTCTTAATAAAACTCAAAATTATAATATTAATAAAATTCTTTAGACTTTTATCAATAAATATATTTAATATACAGTTCGATATATTTTAATATTTTTGATATGATGTGGAAGAGGGCTTCCAAATCTAAGAGTATATAAGGCCTAAAAAAGTCTCAAAACAATTCTTGTCTGAGACCTACTCTCCAGTTTTCTGCAAGGAAGTAGCGTTTTGTATCAGGGCCATAAGATTCACATATACCAGGACCCTATCCTGAAAACACTTTTTTTTTTTTTTTTTAATGAGAAAGTAGAAAGCAGTTTCAGGCGTAGGAAAACAATGAATCTTAGGCTCTGGATCCTGAAATTGGGGGTGGGGGAGAGGGGATTGAACACTACCTAAAGTGCAAGTGGAGAGGAGAGAAAACAGGAAACTAGTACTGTTTCAGAATTTTAATGTTGGCTGAAGTAGTTTCTGGTTTCTTTAAGTGTTTGAGTGTGTATTTTTTTTTATTTTTAAAACCTTTATTATAAAATCATTTCAACATACAAAAAAGCTGAAAGAATCATATAATGAACTCCATATCCTCACTACTGATTTATTAATAATTTGCCATATTTGTTTCATCTACTTTTGTGAATTATTTTAATTTTAGACATAATGATATTTTACCCATATGCATCTCTGAAAAATAAAGGCATTTTTCTAAATCACCAAACTATCATTATCACACTTATTAATGGACTATAATTCCTAGATAAAATTTCATTTCTAGCCTGTATTCCAAGTCCCCTATTGTCAACAAAATGTCTTTTAAAGCTGACTAAAATCAGGATCCAATCAAACATCATACATAATTTTTCTAATCTAACAGAATCCCCTTTTCTTTTCTTTACAAGCTTGAACTGTTAAATAGATACAGATCTTGGTTATACAGAATATTTGATCTTCTGAATTTAGTTATTTCCTGTCTTGTGGTATTTAATTCATTCCTCACATCCCTGTATTTCCAGTAAACTGAAAGTTAGGTTTAAAGGCTGGATTTTTGGCAAGTATGTTGCATAGACGCTGCTGCATACTTTTTATTGCATTTTATCAAAAGGCATATACTGTCTGGCTGTTCCACTATTAGTGATGGTGAGTGATTGCTGGTTAGAGTGGAAACAACTTGGTCCCTCCATTGTAAAGTTTTATTTTCTCTCTTGCAACTAGCAAGTAGAATACATTTGACCATGCAAGCTTTAAAACATGAAAGTGAGAGTAAGGATAAGAAGTGTAATAGAACAACACCAGAATGTTTTATTACCCTCTTAATTCTTTTCAAAGACTCTTTTTCATTTTTGGTGCTTAAGGCTGTCCTTTCTCCTTTCCTATATCCTAGCTTTCTCTATAAAATATTGGCAAGTTGCTGGTGATATATTGTTCTAGAAATGAGTTTATAAAGAAAATTTAAATATTTTCTCTTAATTACGGTAATAAATAATAGGAAATTACCTAAAAATCCATTTTGTTAGGCAACTGTTTTAATAGAGAACAGTGATTTTCATGACCATGATGTAGGACAGAAAATATTTTGGAAAAAGTTTTAAAACAAGTTTTTGTTGTTGTTTACAACTTTTCATTTCACAGTATACTATTAAATTCTATAAAAGCTTATACATTTTTCCAGCTCAGTTGTAGCAAAGCCCTTTTATGATTACAATAATGTCCTTCCTCTCCTTATATTTATGTATCATTTGCACTGATTTCAGTGACCTAGGAAGAATTGCTAAAACTGCAGAACTATGTAGTTTAGGTCTGTTTTCAGTGAACTGAGTTGCCTTACCAATTGAATAATCACAACCAGTTGTTATATTTAATGGAACATAATTTCATTTTTATAACAAACATCTGTGAAAAATCAGAAAAAAATTGCTTCCGAGGAATTCTTTTTGATGACTGATTTTTTATAAACGCACCTGCTTGACTGAAGAATTTAAGTGCAGAAACAAAAGAATCTGAGATTGCCTTAAGGAGTGAGGTCAGGTGAAGGTTAATCAAAGGAAGTGACAATGAAATGGCATTCATAGCTTTTGGTAAATTTTTAATCATTACATACACAAACACACATTCGAGCGTGTGCCTCTGGGCATGCATGCTCACACACACAGCATTGAAACTTAGGTTACATAGATACAGTCTTATAAAATTAGATGACTCTTTTATTTTATTCTTATGATTTGGATTTCTGCCTGTATTTCTGCTTCAAAGTAGAATTTTTTAATTTAAAAATTAGGTAGATTAGATTAGCTATGAGGTGTAGAGGTATTCAAATTACTTTTTTGGCTTGGAATCGGGATGAATTTTAGGAGAACATTGAAACAGAATATTTTACATATTTAGAATTTGTAGGGAATATTAAAAGGAAAATATGCTGAATTTTTAGAATAAAATAATTAGGTCCAGAAAAAAATTTAGAAATAGACAATGAAGATTTTCTACACACACTTAGCTGGAAACTGAGGATTTGAGCCGAAATGTCTTTTATTATGTCAGCTTATTATACTTACGAATGGTTTATTCCCGAAAGAGCGAAATTCCTTATTAAGAAATCCTTCAAGTAGATTGTTAGGTACATTCTCAAATAATATTGCAGTGGTTAAGAATGTCCAATTAAATTTTAATTCACCACCATTTTACTGTTTTTCACTCTACTTTTTCTAGATAAAATATAAAATAAAAATGAAATGAATAAACAAACTAAAAAAGATGTTTTAAGATTGAAGAGCTTCCTCCTTTAAAAAAAAATCTGTTAACTACATTTAGTTTTTTCAACAATCACTTGGTACTACTTTGACTTAACAGGATGGAATCAACTTTTAGTAACTATGTCACCGCCTAAGACAACTGCCTCAAAGTAAGACAGCATTTTTTCTTTTCATTTTACTACATGCAATTAAGGTTGCAAGGCATACCTCGGAGATATTGTAGGTTGGGTTCCAGACCACCACAATAAAGAGGATATTGCAATAAAGTGAGTCACACGTTTTTTTTCCCAGTGCATATAAAGGTTATGCTTGCACTAGAGTGTAGTCTAGTAAGTATGCAATAACTAAAAAAAAGTACACACCTTAATTTAAAAATATTTTATTGCTAAAAAATGTTAACCATCATCTGAGCTTTCAATGAGTCATAATGTTTTTGCAGTAGTAACATCAAAGATCACTGATCATAGATTACCGTAACAAACATAATAATAATGTAAAAGCTTGAAATATTGTGAGAATTACCAAAATGTGACACAGAAATGCGAAGTGAGCAAATGCTGCTGGAAAAAATGTGCCGATAGTCTTGCTTGACACAGGTTGCCTCAAATCTTCAATGTGTAAAAAACACAGTATCTTCGAAGTACAATAAAGCAAAGTGTAGTAAAACAAGGTGTGACTGTATTTAGAGATTTTGTGGTTGTGGGGCAAGGACTTTTTTCTATTCCTATTTTCACCAAATATATTACCCCAGAAGAGGAAGAAGAGGCTAAATTTCCACTTCATTGATAATTACCGACAAAAAATAAGTCTTTTCCCACTCTCTAAAAGTGTTAGATCACCAACAGTTATCACATTAGTTTTCTAATAAGATCTTCTGAGGATGTTTTTCTTGTATTATCGCGGATAACTGCAAGGCAATCTATCTGAAGACACATTGGTGGGTCTTTGCACACTTAATCTGAATGGATTACAAGGAACAGAAAGCCTTTCATGTGAAGCAAAACTGATGAATTTTATACCTCAGTGGACCTGCAAAAGTATAAAAATGAATAAAATGGGTGTTTCTACTGTAACTTTGCCAAGTTTCTTCCTCTGCAAAAGTCTGTTTTTCTCTTTTGAATTTTCCCCCTTGTGACAGAAAACAAAACTAGTGACATGTACAGCATAAAAGTAACTAGTGTATTTTAACATCTCTAGAATCTGTATTTTCCCCATATAAAATCCTTTGGTATGTCACCTGGAGGATACTGCCAAAAGTAGAGTGTTATGACAAAATGGGGATTTTTAAAGAATTTTAAGACACCAGAAGAACTGAGTATTTATTAACCTAATTAAACAGTCTATCAATTTAGTGATAACAAAAAAAATCAAACCAACCACCCAGGAAAAATGTCCAGCTGTTAGTCTTGCTTCTAACATGGCTCTATTACTCATTTTTCTTCTATTTTTTGGTGAGAAATTAAACACTCTCTTACACTTAGACAAAGAGAAAAGACATTGTTTAGAATATCTGAATATTTAGAACTACCGGGATTACAGAAGGGAAGGTTAGTCAAAAAGGAGGCTAAGAAAATAATCTGAGAGTACCTTATGCTTATTTATGGTAAGTGCTTATAATTTAGGCTGGTTCTATGGAATTATGGATGACTCAAAGTGAAACTAAAAAATAGACAGGCAGGTCTTATTTGATGGCCAATAATTTAATGTAGTCTGAGGAGTGGTTTCATTATTTATGGATCTTTAATTGTTTAACCCCTAAATGAAAATGCATAATGTACCTAAAGAGAATGAACAAGTCTTATAATCTCTTAGTTTGTTTCATTACCTATATTGTAACGAATATATTATAGAGCAAATAATATATATTTACTTCATAAGGTTATTGTGTTAGAATGTAAAGAAAGAATTTTAAGTCTTATCTGATTGGGAGCCTTTGTATATGTACACCATAACGTGGTAAATTGAAGTAATTGTCCAGAGAACCTAGGTAGAAAGCTCCCTTTAGTCTTAGATGATTTTAAAGGAAATGCTTGTTGTGACTTGAGCCAGCTTGACATTTACCTTTCTTTTTTATGCATATTCTATCAGAAATAAATTTTTACTCCCATATAAAAACTTTCAAAGCTGAAAAACACATTTTTATTTAAACTTTTTAATACTTAAAGCTGTGAAATTTCCTCTTTTTCCTGGTAGTGCTTAATAGGGCTCATCATAGTCTGAAAAAAAAAAATATAGCAAATGTTTCCTTCTCTGTAAAGTGAAGGTAATAACCTCCCTCTCATAAAACTGTTGTGAGGATCAAGTACCATAATATATGAATATGCTTTACAGACAAAAATATGCTATACAAATGTTAATGGTTTTCACCTTCTATTCATGCTGGTTTTTGTACCCAGGGAGTTTGTCAGCAGAGCTTGCACTTTGAAAGAAGTTTCCTGGTCCTGGGCCTGAGTTTGCACTGAACCAGTCACACTAACTTGGTTTTTCTTGTGACAAATTTAGGTGTTTGCCTTTGGTTCACTAAGATGGTAGTTGCAATTTATGTTACTGAAGAGAAGTGAGGCTAATTGGCCCTCGTAGAGATAAGAGTTGTCACCATAGTCTCATTAATGTCATGATTTAGTCAACAGAGCGAACTGGCCACAGACTAAATGACAGAATGACTAACTTCCCATTACATGATTTTCCCACACTCTCTGCCTCTTCACATTTACATTTTTACTACATTAACAAACAGAAATATATTTATGTTCCTAAATATTCTTCAGATTTTAAGAAGACTGAAAGTGAAATTTGTTGTACAGAAAGTGGTTGCAATCTTGTTTGAAACTTAACAAAAATGTTTAGATTTATAGACTTGGCAGTGTTTTAATATATGCACCTCCCAAGTTTTACCCAGCTGGAAGGAGGAATCCCTGATGAATTTTCATACCTTCTGGAGAGCTAATGACAATATTTGTTGGTGTGGAGATTCTTTTGGGAACTCTCCAAGAAGAAACTCTTCTCCTTGAGCTGGTGAAATTTGAGGAACTACTTCAAACAGCAAGACTGTTGTCAAAAGAAACAGATGGGGCAGTATCTGAGGTCATTTCTTACAGTATCTAAAATTAATTTACAGTAAAATATCTACCTAACTAGGGGCTAATTTCTTTTAAGAATTTCTGAACTGGAAAATGAGCTCACCAGCTTCCTGCTTCAAATTTCTCTTTGTAGAACTGATCAAGCGGAAGGATGGGTATTATCTGCAATGTAGATCTGGAAAAAGAACATTAACAATAATGGCATTTCTTCATGGTGCTCATTTAGAAATATGAGTGTAGCCAGAGTGTATAGATAGAAGATGCCTTCACTTACAACCCATCTGTCCTCAATGGGGTCATCAGAAGGTCAGATGTTGTGCCACTTTGGGCCATTTAGCAAAAACTAAAGCCTTTATTCCAACCTCTAGACCTTCTTTTGTTTTCTTGGAGATTGGTTTCCCCTTGGCAACAGTCCAAAGTGCTAATTCCTTGGGTCGAAGGCTTTTAAAATGGAAAATAAAAATCCCTGTTGACTCCCAGTGACTGATTAATTTGCTACTAGAGGTAGGTGAGGGACAAGAAAAGCTGCCATTTTTTTCCCAAAGAAGAAAGAAACAATGGGACACCTAGGTTGCAGAACTGATTGCAATTAATATATGTTTTAAGGAACTTGAGAGAGAAAGAACAAATATGTGTAGAATATGTAATAGGGGATATCTTCAAATTTACAATTTATTTTCCTAATATTAAATAATAGAATTTTTTATGTTTCTAATCATGCTGTTCTTTGACTCATATTACAAACACTGGAAGCATTTATGTTTTTCATTTTTGCTTTCTGAACTCCTGCAGAGATGTGTTGTGACTGGGAAAAAGTTACTCCCCACACACTAATGGTACATAATATCTCAGTAATGCAAAACAAGTATGGCAACTATGTGACTAGGAGTTTTTGGTAGCACCATTCAAGATTAAAAATTCTTCCTTGACATGTAGGTTGAAATGAATGGGTTCAGCACTAATGAAGGATATAGTCTAGTCAAGTACTTGACTGATTTTGAATTTTTTAATAGTTTTTGCTGCCTATCAATGATGCATAGGTAAATGATGCTCCAAGACTGAATAGGGTGCTATAAGAGATGAAAGGGTCCTTAAAGACCATATAGTCCAAACTGCTTTTAGGGATAGAAAACTGAGACCCAATAAAAGTAGATATCTCATGAAAGACAAAGAGGTAATTGATACGTAGTTTTCCCAGACCTGTGTTCCTTCCACTGTACTATGCAGGTTTATATAGGTCAACCCTCTGTGTTATCTTTAGCCACTTGACACCCTTAGCCCTTATTGGTCAGTTTGGTTGTGTGGATAAATCATATGGAAGTTAAAAAATTTGTAGTTCAAAGTAATATTTTTTTTTCTTCATATGAAAACAGTCTCTGTTCTACAGAGTCAGAGAATGTTAGAACTGGAAACGTCCTGGCCTTACCAGTATAGGAATCTATTTTTCAGCATCTTTAACAAGAAGTTACTGAGCTTCTGCTTGGATACCTTCAAAATGAGGAACTCATTTATTTTTTATAAGGCAGCCTAATTTATTATCTGATAACATTGTTTAAAATGTGCTTTAAGGGGCTTCCCTGGTGGTGCAGTGGTTGAGAATCTGCCTGCCAATGCAGGGGACACGGGTTCGAGCCCTGGTCTGGGAAGATTCCACATGCTGCGGAGCAACTAGGCCCGTGAGCCAAAACTACTGAGCCTGCGCGTCTGGAGCCTGTGATCCGCAGCAAGAGAGGCCGTGATAGTGAGAGGCCCGTGCACCGCGATGAAGAGTGGCCCCCACTCGCCGCAACTAGAGAAAGCCCTCGCACAGAAACGAAGACCCAACACAGCCAAAAATAAATAAATTAATAAATTAATTAATTAATTAATTTTAAAAAATGTGCCTTAATATGAAAGTATTTGCCTCTTTGTTATTCACAACTATAGTTCTTTATTTTTCTTCCATATGACACCATATAGAACAAATTTAACTCCTATTTTACAAGATGGCATTTCAACACTTAAGAAAATACAATCATGCTCCCCCTGCCTTCCAATATCTCTTAATTCTTTATCTGAGAGCATTAACGGATCCTTTAGAATCCATTAAATGGGCTCTTCCTACATGGTCTCCAGTGAGTCAACATTCCTCAAAATATGAATCAAAAAGAGGAATAATGTTAGAGGTTTTTTTGTTTTGTTTGGTTTTGTTTTTTTCTGAGCAGTGCAGAATGAGGAAGGATAAATTTTGTCCAGACATACTTTTTTTTCTCCCTTGGACTATCATTATTTTGAGTGATTACTATGTGTCAAAAACTCCTATGCCCTTCATATGGATTACCTAAAATTTAATACGCAACACAACACTATGAGGTAGGTACTTTTATTATTCCCATTTCATAGATTAAGACACTGAGAACCTGAGATATTGAATAAGATGTTCACGTATTCGTAACTAATAGATGGCAGATTTGAACTCAAGCTTGCTTAATTCAAAAATGGATATATAAACTTCTACTTTATGCTGACTCCCATACCACCTGAGTGATTTATTTGTCTTCTCTTCTATTGTTGGCTCCTTTTAATCTTGTGCATAACCTTGAGGTCTTCTATTTTACACAAATAACAATTAAATTTAGTCTGTACTTGCACAACTGACTTTTAATCAGTCTTTAGTAGAGAACTTACATCTTTCCTGTTCATTTTCCAACCTGTTAGTCTTTGTCTAAGCTTCTAGATTTTTGAACACTGCTTTATCTCTTAGATTTTTTTCATCCATTGAGTTGAACAACAAGCCATTAATATCTTTGTTTAAATTATCTATAAATATTGAACAGGACAGGGAATTTCTTCCAGGGTAATATGGATTCATTAACTCATATTCTTTGTAGGATTGTTCAACCAGGTGCAACCTTACCTAATAGTACTGTCATATAACTTATGTTTTCCATCTTGTTCACAAGAATATTGTGGAAAACTATCAAAGACCTTGCTAAAATAAAGCTACATTGTAGCTACAGCATCCTCCAACTGATTCAACAACCATTTTTTGAGCATTTACTAGACAACAATGGGATACAAAGATGACTACTGACCTTAAAGCCCCTACAGTCTAATAAAAAAACTATAATATGATTGACTTTAATGCACAGTAAACAGTGTTTAAAAAGAGGTTTAAGTAATAGAGTTGGATGGGTCAACGGAAGGAAGGGTTGGTTCCAGTTTGTGAAGAGAAAGGTGATGATTACTAATTTACAGACCCTTCAAAAAGGGAGATTTGCTTAATTTGGCAGGATTACCTATTAGTGAACCCATGCTAAATCTTGGTGATCACTTCAACCTGAGTTAGAAAGCTTAAACCTTAGATGTACTTTTCTGTTGGAACCACTTGTTGGATATTTGATAATGTAATCTAGAGTAAGTCGACTCGTCAGGCTTAATGCCTTGGAATTTAGAGAACTGATATTCTGTGCTCAAAAATATAAGTTCTCTCCATAAACTGGGGAGAATTGGCTACTTTAGGATTTCTCTTTTCCAGTAACCTCAGGGAGCATTTCCTTCTCCTTATGGGTTATTTACATCATAAGGGATCACTTTAACCAAACTCTACATTTTCCAATCTCACTTCCTCTCAGAACTCTATCGCTCCTCACAGGGGGGTCTGCCCTTTTGCTGTTCTGAATATTTTAAACACTTTAAAACAGACAGAACAGAACAATTTTAAAACCCAGCTACACAGTGCTTTCCTGAAACATGCATAAAATCTCTACAAATTAAGCCTGGGTCTGCATGATGCTAAAACATCTGCTGAATTCAGTCCTACTTGTTTTTTTGTTATACAGATATAGTGACCATATGCCCTAAATTTTCCAGAACAGTTCTAATTTCAAATATTGTGTCCCAATGTCCCGAAAATTACATTCATATCTATAGGATCATGTGTCCTGGTTCAAAGGTGAGAAATTATATTGGTAGACTTTATAAAATATTTTGAATATTTTGACTATTGAATAACTTCAATAACCAGATGTTTTGGTGTGCTATAGAAGAAGCCCAGATATCTTTAGAATCTGATCGTTGCTTTTCCTATTCATGTCCCTCTCCTTAACATAATGTGTTCTTTGATAACTCATGAGCAAATCAAAAGCTAAAAAAATAATCTTGGCAACATTAAAGATTATTTAGTTCATTATATACAACAGGATGTAGATAAGGGTATAAACATATTTTTTGAGAAAAGATAATGGCAAAGGTACAGTAACATTTTAAGCATTTCTTAAGGTTCCACAAGGACAGTTCACTATATTGGGGCACATAAAATTTATTAATTTTTAAACATGGTCTCAACACTAAAGGTGCAATCACTTATCATCTCTGAGCCTCAATTTCTTCTTCTATAAAATGAGTATGATGATAACAGTACTTATCCCATAGAGGCATTATAAAGACTAAATAAAATAATTATAAATTGCTAGCAATGATCCTGCTACACAGAAAGTGCTCTATGAATATTAGTGATTAATAGTATAACCAGAAAAATATCTTTGTTTAATTCAATAAAATGATACACTGAGGTAGAAAGGAGGGTGTAGAACTGAGCTGATAGAGAATAGGTAAATCTAGTGAGAGGAAAAGATCCAAATGAGATATGTCTTGAACAATGAATTAAAGGAAGGAAAATATAAATTTGGTGGATAGGTAGGAGGAAAGGGGACGACCCGTACAAAAAGACAAAATTAACTGTGATGTGAAAACTGAAGCTTTATTTGTTACAATAGACAAAGCATTCTATTTAGTAATGTGGCATTTTGACAATCAAATGTTATAATTTAGGCTTCTCGTTGTTGTTGTTGTTCCAATTAGTCTTTTTTAGTCATTTATAGTAATAAGAATTAAAGGTTGAAATGATCAGCCATCTGAATCCACCCTTCCTACGGTCTCTCTTATATGGGAGACTCATATTCCCCTCTTATTTTTTTTCCAGTTCTCTCCTGTATCAAAATTTTATTTAAGACTGTGAACTTTGTTATCTTTGGGCTGTACAGTAGTTCCAATCTTTACATGTTTTATTGGTGATTCATCTGGATAAAGAATAATTATGCTAACAAATACCTTCTAGCATTTATTACATAACAATTCTTGGGCTGAGTGCTTTACACCAATTACCTAATTTAATCCTTAAAACACCCTATGGATAGGTAATATTATTATCCTCATTTTACAGATGAGAAAACAGAAGCACAAAGAAGATAAGCAAATAAGGCAAAGCCACACAGCTCTATTAAATGGTAGAAGTGGATTTTGAACTCAGACAGTTTGGCACTAGAGTCCATGATACTATAGTGCACTACTTAGTATTACAAAGTTTAGTAGCTGATGAGTAAAGTGACACACACAATAAATGCTTGATAAACATTTATTTAATCAATGAGAGAAAATGAATGAATTAATGTGGATGTGGGCTAAATTTGTAGGACAATCTGACCATGTTAGTATAGTAGTGAAGAAAAAAGCTGGGTAATTATCCTTTACACATAATCAGTGTAAAGGACCAGGCAAGAAAAATTGCTCACTTTTGACTCAGCAACACCTTCTTTTCCTGAGTTATTCTTATAATTCCCTAAACCACACAATAAGGATTTCCTAAAACAAAGTGAAAGGAAAAAGGGATAATTTCAGATTCATCTGATACCGAACTCAAGACCAATATTTCACATTTCAAATTATTCCATAGGCCAGGGTAATCTAAATTTATTATTAAAGATGTCAGTATAACCACTGTCAAGGTAGACAAGGTGAAAAGAAAACTTGGAACTTAACATTTAACTTTCTGGGCTAATTCATGAGGTTGTTGTTTGGAAGCACTGCTGTATACTGCATAATTCAAGCTTTACCTCATAATATGTGTGTGTATTTCTTTTTGTTTATCTACCTATACTGGATTGTCTAATTTGACAGTAGGCATTATTCCAGTTAGTTGGCTAATTTCCAAGTCTCTTTTTTCTTTTATAATGGATAGAATTAACCTTAATTTCTATTTCACATTGCCTGTGCGTAGACACAGAAATCATTCTGTTAGAGAAGAAAAAAGAAGTACCATATAGGAAAGGGATTT
This sequence comes from Eschrichtius robustus, assembly GCF_028021215.1. Lineage (NCBI taxonomy): Eukaryota > Metazoa > Chordata > Mammalia > Artiodactyla > Eschrichtiidae > Eschrichtius > Eschrichtius robustus. The sequence goes on along the minus strand of NC_090845.1, from coordinate 72,214,436 downwards.
CCAGAAGGGTTCTCCTAGTTTCTGAGAAGATGGCATGGCTAACAGCAGTGTAATTAGAGTATCCATCATAAGGCAGCCAAGTTTCGTCATGGAAATTAGTAAGTTACTGCCACCTGGATACTTCGAGTTCAATATGGGATTGCTTCAGACAAGGGACTCTATATCTATCTATCTATCTATCTATCTATCTATCTATCTATCTATCTGTCATCTTCATCATCATCATCATCACCTATTTATATATAGTAATAGATTCTCATCTTTAAAATAAGAGAAGAGAGAAATCTAAAATTTGGGTATTGTATTCCTCTTGTTTTATTTTAAAAAAGACAGCTAGGCATTATTTTATCAAATCAGTAAAAGATACATAGTTACATTTTGCTTCCTCTTTTCTCTGGCTTTTTTTGAGGATAAATCAGACAATACTCTCTTGAGTTACTGTTCATTTGGAAGAAATAATAGATTTTCAGTTTCACTGCAGAAGAAAATTCAATATTCTCTTACTTTGCTGATTACGGTCTCAAAAACAAACTAGTAGCAAAATGTTCCTTTTTACTGAATTTGTTTTTGCATTAATAAATATTCCTTGAATGTTTGATGATGTACATAACACATCTAAGTACATTTAGAAATAATGACATTTTGAGAGATTTTCATGCATAATATGTCTTTCTATTCTTTTCTGTATTTGCAAATCTATATGTACACACTCTAAAGTGTATGTAAGTTCAGTGGCTTCAGATCTGAAACGATTTTTCTCAGTATAGCTGCATTAGCATTCAGCTGTGAGTATGTAAGATAATAGTATTAAAAGCAACCTTCCATTCTGTTGTCATGGATGCAGCACAACCCAATACTGGTAGCACGATACAACTAGTCTTTGTACAATCTCATTTTTATCAACCAAATTTATTTTCATTATATGCAAAATTCAATCTCTATACTTAAAGAAACAAAAACCTTGCTATTTATTTGATATTTGAAGTATTAAAATATTAGAATCAATTGATGATCTTTGAATGTGATAATATTTTAATGCCCTTTTTAAGCAAAGTATTTCTGTTATTATTGATTATAAAAATCAGAAAAAAATCATGAAAAATATTGCTTTTTAATTATCAAGAGATTATTTTTTTCTTGATTGAACAGTGAGTCAGTATGTACTCATTCGTGGGTATGTATAAGTAATTTATGAAAACAGCATGTCAATTCTCCAAATTTGTAGGTCTTTTTACAAAATGTATGCATCAATTCTAAAGAACTTATTTAATCAGAATAAGTACACATCTCCTTGCTGTAACTCATCTTGGTCGTTAAAATAATTGGTCACAAGAAAGTTTGCCCCAGTCTTGATGGCCATACCTGGGCCTTTAAAAACAATACTCAACTCTAGAGAATGTGGGAATATTAGAATTTATAAATTTAGTTTTTGTTATCCAATAACAAAAAGTATCCCTAAGGACAGGATAAACTAATCTGCAAATAGCCAAATCCATAGTTGGTTGCCTAGAAAGTGTAATGTCCAATCGGTGTTCTCCTTATTTATCAGTATACATTTAGTTGTTCTTGTTTTGAGTAAAAAACTATTTTGTGAGTTTGTTTCATAAAAGAGGTCTATATTCTTTTTTCTTTTTCCAAAACAAGACAATTTGTGTTTCAACTTTAACAAACAAAGAAATCCTTATGTACTAAAGATAATATTTTCCTTCTTTGTTAATTTAATTAGGATAATCTGAATTTATATTCTATGAGAGCAAATTTTGATAAGATACTCTAAGAGTTCTTCATAATAATTTTTCAATGATCTTTTTTATTTGACAGCCATTTTTCTGCATAATTTGAAAATACAGAATAAAAATTAATAATTTAGAATTTTAAAATAAATTCTGACATTTACTTTTGATATATTAATAATAAAATAATTTGATTATATATAATTGAATTTGTTTTTCAATAATTTGAACTATACAGGCTGACTTTTTTTGTTAGATTACCTTATTTACAAAGAGACATCTCAGATTATATATTGTTTATGCTGAGGGTGACTGGAAAGAGGCGAGTTTATGGGGTGGGGAGAATCTGTGCCCACTCATAATTAAACAACCATGAATACACATGCATCAGTCAGCAAAAGCAGGCATCAACATTATGGAGTGAAAATTAGAGTCAAAACACCCGAGTGTCTACTGTATCTGCCTGCTGTTAGACACTGAAGCATGGAGAACAGGATACACCTCTATGGATGGATAGCTTTCCTTATTAAAAAAACACAGTGGGAAGCACAGTAGGGGAACGTACTAAAACAAGGCTTTGTAGTAATTTCCTTGAAAGAAATTTCCCAAGATAGCAACTTGAAAGGCTTTTAATCTTATGACTAGCTATAGAGTGCTCTTTGCATTAGGTGGTATTTAAAAATTCCATTAGTTTGCAACAGATCTGATAGAGTTTCCCAAACTCTTCTCTCTTCTTTTATTTTTTCCTTATAAAATATTTGTTTTCCAGACTCATTAAAATGCACACATATTTGAGAGTCTGAATCCCTTTGAAAATTTTTCTCAATGATATATTAGCTATTTTCATTTTGAATAAAATCTTTGACTTAGAAACTGACATAATAACATCACTGGATGAAATGATGAACTTTTATGGCTGCATTTTCTGCTTCATTCATTTAATGTATCACACGTTTCATCAGGTGAATACTGAAGGCAGTGTGACATCCTTTTACTTCTTATAAACTGAATAGAAAGAAGACTTAAGTGCTATAAACTTATGTCACTCCAGAACATTCATTCCTAATGGTTGAAAAGAAATATTTCAAGTGCCAATTCTGAATGTCTGCTCACGCCTTGAAATATTAGATTCTATTCTACTGTGGATTTTTTCCCTTTTACCTTAGATGTTACTTGTATTTTTGGAAATTTTTTTTTCTTTTGAATTTGAGTGTCTATTGTTTACATTGTCCATTAAATATATCTAAACAGTAGAGACTTTGAAAAATTACCATCTAAAATTATCAAAAGAAGATTTTGTGACTTGTGACCCATTGATGGAGCATTGAGTACCCTGTGAATATTTAATATTCCTTAAGTGGATATCTCGTAATATGACCAAATATTTCTAATATAATGAATCTATTTGCATACACTGTACTTTTAGATGAATGTTAAAATTTTGATTACTGTACACAGATTGAAAACTGATATAATTTGGAGTAAGTTAACCACAAGCAGGCTCAGGCACTTTGGATGCAAAAATAAAATATACAATTTCATATGAAAATACTCATTCTATTCTTATTTATTAATTTTGGATTTACATAAAGCAAACATCAGGGATATGCTCTGAATTTCACATGATTCTTTCAGAAACATAAATATAGAACAATAAATCTAACTTGCCTAGGTAGCGAACAACATATAGTGAAGCAGCAGATAGCAGCATACTTTCTTACCAACTTTGACTTCTAGACATTTTATTTTTATGTAGCCATTAGTAAAAACACTGTGAAATTGAATGTCCCCCTTTGAGTACAGATATTTTTAAAATACACACACAGAGAAATCTATGTTGCTGAAGGTAGAGTTTTTTGGGTTTTTTTAACCTTCATTTAGTAATGTAATTATGATCTGGAGGTATTTGCATTTTCCTTATAAAAACGAGCCACAAGAATATTTCCTAAATATAAAATTAGAGAGGAAAACAAGTGAAAAAAACATTACTTGCATATTTTCATTTTAACACAAATACATTTTTAATATGTTGATACTAATTCTGTAATTGGTACATACCAGAAAATTTTAATTCATTTTCGTTCATTTAGAGTAACATTTGTAAATTTTAGTTGTATCGTTTTGACTTTTTTCATTATATTTGCTCATTTTTGCAGCAAATTTAATCTGCAACCTAATTTACCTACTATAAGAAAGAGTGTCTAAAGTGACAGGGTAATTATTTAAACTCTGTCTGCATTTTATCTATTTAATTATTTTGGTGGTATGGAATTGTATTACAAAAACTTTCCTTTTTTACTGTGGGTATGTTCCTCAGTGTCAGAAAAGCTATTTCTAGTTTAAAGTAGAAGGGCTCAGATTTCAAAAAAAAAAGAATGTTTAATGACACTTAAAATTGAATTGTCAATTTTTTTGGGCAGTTTATAATATGACACATTTAAAGATGTATATATTTAAATTATTACAAGTTTTTTTTTATAGGTTTGAATAATTCTGAATTCTAAAAGAAGAATTAGGGGAAAGAGCTCATGAGATGATTACTTAGTAATAGGATTATTTCTTACCATACAACTCATACAACCTACCATTTTTAGTACTTTTATTTATGTAAACTTACAATATATATACACTTTGGTAGTTAAAAGATTCAGACTGAAATATATCCATTGTTTCTTGAGAAATAAAAACACATTTTTTGGTTTGAGTTTTAAGTTAAAAATCTGATGCTCATAAAGTAATGTAAAACAGCTTTCACATCACTATTGTACAGTTGCTACTATAACAAATGTATTCTGTGGCTCTTACGCAAAACCAAATTCTTAGACATGTGGGTTATTTTCGTGGGTAGGGAGCGCACATACATTTCTACATTTCCAAAGCATCAATGTGACTGTGAAGGGAAAGTATATTTCAACTTACATTATATGCATATGCTCCCCAAAACGATTAGATCTAATATTATTTGTTTTATATATTTTGGGAGGATTAAAGGATTCCTGCAGGGAAACAGTTAATCTATTTTTAACTAAAGCTTAACTTTTGTAATCTATCCAGTGCTTCAAGTTCTGTCATTGATCTATGATTTATGTGATTTAAACCACCTCTTGGCTGTAACACTGGTTTCTGTCCAAGATGCTGAGTTGAATACTAATTACAAGATCAAATTTATGCTGTTGGGCTAAGCAGCTGAATGAGTTCTCCATGAAGGACTCCCTTCTCCATCGCCACCACAGTTGAATCTCAGGGAAGTATTTGTCAGATAAAAAGATAAGGGGAGAAACAAATCAATATTTTTAAATGTCTTATTTAATATGTTTTAGTATATTAGTTGTTTTTGAATCACACAAATGCAGGCACGAATGGAGATGTGGCCATGGACATAGAAGACATAAACTGTATATTTATTGATACTGTGTGTGTGTGTGTGTGTGTGTGTGTGTGTCTCTCCATGTCTGGGAACATAGAATAAACACTCAAATTAATATTTATGGCTTTATTTAAAATTCAAGTTGAATAAATAGTAAGATCCACTCCACAGAGTGGCAAAGCTTTCATTCTTTAACTGTACTCCAAAATTTCCAAACAGCAACCAGTATTGGGCCATAGTTAACCTATTATTCCATTGGAAGGGAGAGAGAATTTGTTGAAGGAGTAATTTAAGAAATGTAGGTGACTGATAATTTTCTGTGCAGAGCAGTGGTACTCAACTGGGATTTATATTGTCTTCCAGGGGATATTTGGCAATGTCTAGAGACATTTTTGAATATCACAGCTGTGAGGCAAGACGTTGTTTGGCTTCTAATGGGTAGAGGCCACTGATGATGCTAAACATTTACAATGTAGAGGACAACTCGCCACAACAAAGAACTGTCTGGCCCCATATGTCAACAGTGACACTGTTGTGAAACCTTGGTCTAGAAGTACCATAAACCTGTCAGCTACTATGCATATTCATAGATATTGCTGAAAAATTACAATAATTGCTATTGTTCACGTCACAAAGAAAAGTCACACAAAATAACTAGCCCGAAAAAATAGCAGAATTGGAGTGGTTGGATGTAGCTGTGACTCAGCAGCACAATTGCAGAAGAATGCAAAACTAGAAACGCCACTATCTGAAATGATTTTTTCAAATTCAGTGAGGACTCTGAATTTGGTTTGGATTTTAGAAGATGCTAGCTCCTTTTCTCCATATATACATACATACCAACTTTAATTCTTTTCTTTGAGCCCACCCAAATACACACTTATATATTGTTGATATATGCACCCACTTTTATTTTGGAGACCTATATTCTTATTAGAATCTGGGTCAGAACTTTTTAGGCAGTTTTGTAATTCATAGCAATTATACAGTTGGATTATTCTTGGGGTCATGGGCATTTATTCTTAAGATAGCTTTATTATTTAGCCAAGTCTTGTATATTTTTCTCTAGGAAATGACTAAATCTTAGACTGAATTTAATGAAATATCAAGACAGAAAAGCAATGAGGTCCCAATTTCCAAATTGGAATAAAGGCTGTTTGAGTGTTCTAATTGGTCCACTAAACTAAAGAACTCAGAAAAGTGTGTGTGTGTATGTGTGAGTGAGTGTGTGTGTGTGTGTGTGTGTGTGTATTTCAGTTTAGGGATGCCAGATGATATTAAACTTAAGATTTAATACTTACCCATCACATCTTGTGACAAGATGGGAATGCCACAATTACCAAAATGGAATGGGGCTGATTAGAAGGAAATGGAAGCTGAAGTTAGACTAATTCTTAGTTCTGTTACTTATACTAACTAGCTAAACTCTATAAGTATTCGTTTTCTCATCTATAAACTCAGAATAAAAGTATCTACACAATTTGGTTGTTTATGAGTTAAACAGGCCAATGTATCTGTCTGTAGTAAGGAAATAAGTAAATCAGCTTTTACTATTATTATAGTATTAGCTGCTCAAACATGCAATACTAATTTTTTTTAAACATCTTTATTGGACTATAATTGCTTTACAATGGTGGGTTAGTTTCTGCTTTATAGTAAAGTGAATCAGCTATACATATACATATATCCCCATATCTCCTCCCTCTTCTGTCTCCCTCCCACCCTCCCTATCCCACCCCTCTAGGTGGTCACAAACCACCTAGCTGATCTCCCTGTGCTATGGGGCTGCTTCCCACTAGCTATCTATTTTACGTTTGGTAGTGTATATGTGTCCACGCCACTCTTTCACTTTGTCACAGCTTACCCTTCCTCCTCCCCATATCCTCAAGTACATGCTCTAGTAGGTCTGTGTCTTTATTCCCGTCTTACCCCTAGGTTCGTCATGACCTTTATTATTTTTTTTTCTTAGATTCCATATATATGTGTTAGCATACGGTATTTGTTTTTCTCTTTCTGACTTACTTCATTCTGTATGACAGACTCTAGGTCCATCCACCTCACTACAAATAACTCTATTTCATTTCTTTTTATGGCTGAGTAATATTCCATTGCATATATGTGCCACATCTTCTTTATCCATTCATCTGTCGATGGACACTTAGGTTGCTTCCATGTCCTGGCTATTGTAAATACTACTGCAACGAACATTGTGGTACATGACTCTTTTTGAATTATGGTTTTCTCAGGGTATATGCCCAGTAGTGGGATTGCTGGGTTGTGTGGTAGTTCTATTTTTAGTTTTTTAAGGAACCTCCATACTGTTCTCCATAGTGGCTGTATCAATTTACATTCCCACCAACACTGCAAGAGGGTTCCCTTTTCTCCACACCCTCTATAGCATTTATTGTTTGTAGACTTTTTGATGATGGCCATTCTGACTGGTGTGAGGTGATACCTCATTGTAGTTTTGATTTGCATTTCTCTAATGATTAGTGATGTTGAGCATCCTTTCATGTGTTTGTTGGCAATCTGTGTATCTTCTTTGGAGAAATGTCTGTTTAGGTCTTCTGCCCATTTTTGGATTGGGTTTTTTGTTTCTTTGACATCGAGCTGCATGAGCTGATTGTATATTTTGGAGATTAATCCTTTGTCAGTTGCTTCATGTGCAAATATTTTCTCCCATTCTGAGGGTTGTCTTTTCGTCTTGTTTATGGTTTCCTTTGCTGTGCAAAAGCTTTTAAGTTTCACTAGGTCCCATTTGTTTATTTTTGTTTTTATTTCCCTTTTTCTAGGAGGTGGGTCAAAAAGGATCTTGCTGTGATTTATGTCATAGAGTGTTCTGCTTATGTTTTCCTCTAAGAGTTTTATAGTGTCTGTCCTTACATTTAGGTCTTTAATCCATTCTGAGTTTATTTTTGTGTATGGTGTTAGGAAGTGTTCTAATTTCATTCTTTTACACGTAGCTGTGCAGTTTTCCCAGCACCACTTTGCAATACTCATTTAAAAGGAACAATTCTTCAGAGAAAATCCAGTCTCCTGGCAAAAGTTGTTTAAAGAAGGGGAAGAGTCTAATAAGGCAGTTGGCAACAGAGAAATACAACATGGAATAACAGCGTACCTTGGTATGTCATCTGACCACAGCAGTGGGGAAGTTGGGAACAGTTGACATTTGGAGATCCAAATAAGCAGTTAGAAATCTGGCCTCAGGGAAGGTAATCTATAGGTATTAGGGCCTTGGCAAAGATCTAGTGTTCAAAGAAGAGATTTCATGTCCTGGAGGAGAATTGGCAAAATTCATCACTGTCACAATTGGATTTTAGGAAAGCCATTCTTTCAGACAAATGGGACTGGAAACAAATAAAGGGCACTCTTTACCAGATTTTAGGTAGTGCCACTTGAAATCTAGTAGTACAGTTTTGTTGTGGGCAGCAGCCCTTCTCTACTGCCTCTTTTTCCATAATGTATGTAAAATACAATACATTAAAAGATAATTTACACAGAGAATAGAACAGATTTACACAGCTGTAATAATCCATGAGTTTCCTCTAAGGAAGTCTGTTGATCTTAACTCTAAGGAAGTTTTAGCCAGTCCAATAGTAGTAATTTAGTTTTAAAAAATTGTCCTTAAAGTGAATAGAGCTATGCTGTCACCTGCAAAACATTTAAAGGTAGATACGAGCTATAGTCTATTCAAAATCAAGATTGATATTAAGAGTGGAGATTATGGAAAATTTACTTGTGTCCTGTTCTCTTTTACTTGTTATGCATATACCCAGTCTTGTCATTAATGTAGATTATAGGAGGGTGGGATTTAAGATCCTCTGCCTCAAATACTTTGAATTGAATCTGTTACTGTATTTTAAGTGCAATTGTTGTACTTAGAATGATGTGTGGCTCAAAGAGACACTTAGTTGAACAATCCTTCCCTATTCTGCTGTATGAAGATACTACTACATATATTCAGATATGATTTAATCCATGATTTTATTTCTATGAAAAGTTGAACCATGGTCAAATTGCACTACAAAATCGTTTTGATTACACCTCTGAAATGTTCAGGCCTTCATAATCTCTCACTTACATCATTGAAATAGCCCCTTAACTGGTCTCCATGATCCCAATTTCTCCCCTTTCCAATTTTTTCTTCACATCAAAGTCAAAATCTGGTTGGAAATATTCTACTTACCCTCCTCCAATTGCCAAGAAGAGGTAGTCAACTTCTACTATGTATCAGTACCACCTAAGTAGCTTTCTAAAATGTCGATGACTCAACTCCACCCCTAGGGTTATGATTTATAACATGGGACAGAGCTCACTTATCTGAATTTTAACTAGCTTTCAGGTAACCCTAAGGTATGAATTTCCTTTACCACACTTTGAAAAACAGTAACATAGTGAGTAAAGTTCAAAATCTTTATCAGGGCTTTCAGCATTCTCTAAAGAGCAAAATGAATTCAAGGTGCTCAGTTCTAATATTATCAAACCCAATATATTGGAAGCTACTGTAAGTACTACATAAAAATGAATGCAGATCTTCATAAATCTACAAGGTCCCAGAAAGTTAATAGCTTACTTGGTTGGTTGTCTTACTCCATTTGGGCTGCTATAACAAAATGCCATAGACAGAGTGCCTTACAAATAACAGAAATTTATTTCTCATAGTTCTGGATGCTGGGAAGTCCAAGATCATGGCGCCAAAATGGTCACATTTTGGTGAAGTTCTTTTTCCTGGTTTGTAATTGGTGCCTACCTGCTGTGTCCTCACATGGTGGAAAGGGAGAGGGATCTCTGTGGGATCTCTTCCATAAGGATACTAATCTCATTTATGAGGGCTCCACCCTAAGAATTTCAACATGTGAATTTGGGGTGGACACAAACATTCAGACCATGGCAGTGGTCTCTGGGTGTGTGTGGGAGTCAGGAGATATTAATGACCAAAATAGTTTTGTAAACTCTATGTGGAAGTCTTGCATTTGTCTCTTCCCTAGAAGGAAGGTTAGTTAACCTTGTTGCCATTCACTGCCAACACTACTCTTACACTCTTGATCTAGGCCTCACTCCACTCCGATGGCCGAATATCACTCCTTTACCAATATTATGCCTCTTTTTTTTTTTTTTTTTGGCTGCGTTGGGTCTTCATTGCAGCATGCAGGCTTTCTCTAGTTGCGGCGAGTGGGGGATACTCTTCGTTGTGGTGTGCGGGTTTCTCATTGCAGTGGCTTCTCGTTGAGTAGCATGGGTCCTAGGTGTGTGGGCTTCAGTAGTTGTGGCGTGTGGGTTCAGTAGTGTAGCTCGCGGGCTCTAGAGTGCAGGCTCAGTACTTGTGCTATGCAGGCTTAGTTGCTCCATGGCATGTGGGATTTTCCCGGACCAGGGCTCAAACCCGTGTCCCCTGCATTGGCAGGCAGATTCTTAACCACTGTGACACCAGGGAAGTCCCATGCCTATTCATTTTGGGGGCTCCAATTGGTCTGATGAGAGAGTGGGTTGGGGGATATTGGGCAAATGAGGCAACATTGTTTGTGTATTAGAACACATGATATGGGTTCAGCTAAGAATATAAAGTAGCCAATACTTAGAGCCACCTGGAAGGAGGGGGCAAAAAAATCCAGGTAGATAGATAGATCACTGTGATGCTTTAGATGAACTAATCAACTCTTCAAAGTCCCATTGTGGAAGGAACCAAAATGAATTCTACCTCAGTTAAACATGCATATTTCATCTAATACTCACAATTCAGTTGCTAAAACACTGGCCCCATTTACTGCAAACTGTTTATATAATAGGTTTTCATATGTGTTTGTTGAAATACATTTTCTCCCTCAAAATGTCTTTCCTTTGTCAATGTTTCTACACAGTGTTGTATGTTAAGTAAACATCAAATGAAAGATACTTTGCTAGGTTTTCTTTCATTTTAATTGGTCCTAATTAAACATTGGTCTTCCTTTACATTTGTTTTTTCATATTCATGGCTCAGCTGATACATTTCACATTCTCTATTGATAGCTTTGGAAATGATAACTAAATGAAACCATGTTGAATTTGATTAACTTTAGAGTAATAAATGGAGGAAGGAGACACCTTAACACTGTATAAAAATCAGAATAGACATTAAAATTTTTCTCATAATGCCTGACCATTAGGGTTTGGCAACTAGAAATGCAATAACCATCTGTAGGCCAGACCTTTTGGAGGGTGTCCATCTTTCTGCCAAATGCAAATATGAATGTGTACAAATACACACCCATGTGTATTCTGTTTTGACACCTGTGAATGAAGGAATATGCATATATGTGAATGAAGATCACCCTCAGATCCTTCCTTACAGTCATAATTAGACCTATTGCTATGGGAAAGCTTTGAGATATGCTCTCTTAACTCGAATATTTCATTAAATAGCTCTAACCAGGCAGTCTGGAAGGCAATGATAACTGGCATTTATAGTGATGTTTCTGGGGCACTGTAAGATCTTAAAGTATATTCTAAATCTTCAAAATAAAATGTAGGTATATAGTATAGTTTTAGTGTTGCATGCTTTGTTTTATCTTATTCTAGGTCTTCAAAACTTGGGAATTCATGTATGTTAAATGTGTAAACTCATCGTTTACCAAGGATATATTAAACCAGATGTTCCACTTTTTAATTTTTTTTTTTTTTGAGTAAAAGGACGTCTACTGTATTTGATTTGACGTTCTCATTTATCTACATGTTCAACACTTCTGGACATTGTATTCTCTGAATTTCCTGTTTCTTAAAATTTAAAACTCCAAATTTCAGTTTCTGGTTGCAAAGCAAATGTGGAAATCCTGACCTTTTTGTTGTCGTTGTTCAAACTAAGGTCCAACATCAAGCCATGGGTTCAAATGAATTGATAAGGCCCTTACTATGTTTGCAGCATTGTACTTGATAATACTGATCACTATGAAAATAAATATTAAACACTTGATTCATTCATTAATTCAACAAACATTTATTGACCACTTACTATATGCAAGGCACTGTACTAACAAAAACAGTTACTATATTTCCCTTCTAGAACTTAAATGTCTTTTGTTGTTGGCTAGAAAGCATACATTAATCAAAGAATCACACAAATAACTGTAAAATTCCAACTGGCAGAGAGGTCCATAGTGTTATGAAAACATATAAGAGAGGGATTTTACCTGCTCTGAGGAGTAAGGGATGTCTTCCTTGAGATGAGATCTTTGGGATAAGTAGGTGCTAAAGATTTGAGGAGGAAAGGTTAATAATGTCCTAAGTAGGGAAAAAGTTTGTAGTAGGAGGAAACATGGTACTTTTGAGTAATTGAATATCTAGTATGGAGGGAGTACAGAAATTGCAAGGAAGACATGGGAGATAAGGCAAGAGAGTTAAATATGGGTCAGTTCACACAGGTACAAAAAAGAGGACTTTAAGGGGTTTTAAGCAAGCATTGGTGAAGTGATATAATAGATTTGTATTTTTAGAATATTACTTTGGCTGAGGTGTAGAGGACTGATGGGTGGATGCCAGAATGAAGCAGAAAGTCAAATTAGGATATTACTGTGCTAGCCCATGTGGGAGATAATGGCATTAACAATGTTTCTGGCAGTGGAAGAAAGAAGCTCACACATTAGAGAGATATTTAGGAGGTAAAGTTTCAAGTTTTAAAAGCAGAAAGGAGGTTCCTGAAACAGGGAATGCTGGAAGAGATGAAGACTTTCTCTTATGGAGGGGACAGAGTAGGGAGTAAGTTTGATTTTGAACATATTTGTCTTTTAATTACTTATAAGACCCTTGGGGAAGGTAAGACATGTGGTATAACCATTAGAGTGCAAACCAAACAATACATCATATGACATGGTACTAAGTAGTTCAGCCTTTAAGTACTATAGGAGTTTTGGTAGAGGAGTGATAAGTTCTATTACCCCTTCCGTGAATACATGAATTTGAGCTTCATAGTGATGTTAGTGGAGTAAATCTATTTTAAATGTTACCAGTTCCCACAGATAGAATCCAAAAAGGGATAAAAATCCACCTATCCCTGAAGTTAACTCAGTCCCCCCATGCTATCTATTAATATCTGTAATAGTGAATGAAAGAGGGGGAATGGTAGACTTGGATGGTTTAAGGCCGGCTACATTGACTGAACTCAACATTAATCACTCATCTTATAAATTTTCATTTATTTTCTACTATCAAGTTGCAAGAGGACTGGAGACATTGTCAGAATGAGCTAAAAAAACAAATAATATGCAAGGTAGCAAGGTCTCAGCAAACACTCACACACAAGTCAATCTTAATTGGCCTCTCTGGGAACCATGGTCAGATGAAAGCGTTCCAAATCTAACAATAAACATTCCCAGGCAGCTCTATCTCAATTTCTCCCATTAGGGATTGTCTTTCAAAAAATGCAATATCATTGATGAAAATGAGCCCAGAAAAGGATGATGGTAAGAATAAAAGAAGAATGAATCATTGTTTGCCTTACTATTCTTTGGAATGAAATAATTATTTGATTATATATTCTGGAGCTTTCCAAAGCATCTTATAAAAGTCAAATCTTCTAAATTATATAAGTAGAGGGTTTAGAAATTAAATGGCTGCATTGATCATTACATACTTCACTGAGATGAATCATATACTTAAAATAGTTGGATAGAAAACCAATTCACTATTTGAAATTGTTTTGAATTTCATTAGACTTAAATTGTCTTTGATATAAATAAAATTTATGCCACTCCCCTGTTACTCCCATATCCCCATTAAAAAGCAGCACAATGACAACAACAATGAAATTTTCGGAATCCTTTGTTAGTAAAAGACATATTAGGTGTAGAAATTGTCACATGGGTAGTTCTATGGTTCATCAAGGCCAGATTTCCATTTCTGACAAGGACATTTGTCTCAGTGTCATTTTATAGGAAAGTCTGGGTGCTTTTACTGCTTTCAACTTAAATTTGAACTGATCTATCACTTAAATAGACCACATATTTAGTTTACTAAAACACAGTTTGGTCTGAAGTATGCACAGCTTCTTCCCATTCTTGTTTATCCTACAACTTTGGGGTACCCAGACAAAGTTGTACACACCACAGAAATTCTATAGCTCTGAAGAGTAGGTCTGTAAATTATTTTTCATTGTCGCACTAGGTTATGATTCTTTACTTTTGAATAAAATTCCCAAGGGCAATAAAATGTCAAAATAGACATGGCTGGATATTACTTTGAGATAACAATTTGTTCTCTGCCATCATCCCTTTACCTCCCTCATATTCAATTTCATTGTCTCTGGAGAAGTATGTGGCATGGAATTGTCTGAGAATTTCTCGCTTTGTTTTTAGAGTTCTAAATCCATAGGAGAAAGTAAGGTTTGCAGAAACACTTTAGAGTTATCCTTGGCACATCCATTTCCCTCATACCCCACATTCAATCCATCAGCTAAGCCTATTGGCTATATCTTCAAAATACAAGAATCCAACCTCCAGTCCTTATATCAAAGACAATTTAAGTCTAATGAATTCAAAACAATTCATCTCTTACTATGCTATAATCCTGATCTGAGCCACCGTAATCTCCTACCTGGATCACTGCAATAAACTCCTAATTAATTTATCTCACCCATCAGTAGTTTATTCTCAACACAGTAGCCAGAGTGATACTTTACAAGTGTAAATTACATTATTACTCTGCCCTAATCTCTGTAGCCCAGGGGTTATTAACATTTTTTGTATTAGGATCCCCTTTGGTAGTCTGGTGAAACCTGTGCATTCCTTCTCAGAATATTTTTAAACGGATAAAATTTAAAAAGGAGTAGAGAGTAAACCAATCATTCTGAAGTGCATAGCCAAAATATTTTAAAAACCAAATTTATGATATAGTAATGTATGCATTTCTTAATTAATGCATTAAATAACAAGCTCTAGGGTCAGGTTTAATAACTACCATAATTCCAAGTAGTAATAAGTGTGAATAATATTTTGATATATCTGAAACAACTATTATATGATATAAAACTGTTTTTGATTTCTACTGCTGACAAAATTACAGATAATGTTAATACTACTGTGGTTTGTTGCTACGTTCATGATGGAAGGAAATGAAAAATTTCAGTTAAAGGTTAATGAAAATAAAGATGCAACTGTTTTTCTTGTCTAGTTTCATAGACCTCCTAAATTCTATCCAAAGGACTTCAAGGTCAAGAACCCCTGCTCTACTGTCTTCCCATCTCACTCAGGGTAAAAGACAAGTTCTTATTAGAACATAGAGTCCTAATGATTAATGCTCCTACTTCTATCTTCCCTTCTACTATTCTCTCCTTCAGTCACTCTGCTCTTGTAACAGTAGCCTCCTTCAACATGCTAGGCATGTCTCCATCTTAGAGTGTTTGCACTGGTTATTTTCAGGTTGTTTTTCTTATTATTGTCATAATAGCTTTTTATATATTATGGATACAAGCCCTTTATATTATATATACTGACATATATTTTAATACAATTTTACCCCTAAGGCTTGCCTTTTAATTTTCTTAGCAGCCTCTTTTAAAAATCAAACATACTTAGTAGTATGGTTTTATTGGCACACACAGCTTATATAGGGAAATGATGAAAGAGGAGGTTGAAAAGGTAGTACTCATCTCTGCTTCCTGAAATGCATCATACCTCTCTTAATGCCCTATCCCAAGTGTTGGGATCAACCAATCAATCTGCACATGAGATAAATGTGACCAATACTGTGAATGTCAGATCGTTCATTCTATAATATCTGTTCTTTATTAATGTCCAAGATATCATTAGCTGATGGAAGCAAATCTCTTCCCCCAAACATCTATGGCTGATTTTGGGAGAGGCATGTGGTGATTAATTAAATTGATTTTGGCATTAAGATGTATCTTCTCAGCTTCACTTGAACTCTTCTCTGAGAATTTTAAGAGAAGGACTTTCAGTTTAAGATGATACCTTGTATCAGTCTAACAGTTGATTTCCCTGTTTCTAATTTGGGCAGCTTTACATTTAAAAAGGGGGAATTTCAGAATGAAGGGGTTTGAAAAATTCTCAGGTTTCCTGGAGATAGGCCCTCCTGTAAGGCACGATTATTTGATTAAAATAAATTCCCATAATTAGAAACATATTCATGTGAAAACGTAAATCAAAATCCAGGTAGAAATTACTTTTAAGCTTTTTGAAACAGAGAAGCCATTCTCTTCAATTGTGCTTTACTTAAGTCTTTCTCAAAGTATGACCTCAGGACCACCTGCATTTTAGAATCACTTGGAGCACCTGCTAAAACAGTAAATTCTGAATCAAAATCTTAGATTGCAATACTGAAGAGTCTGCATTGCCTGTTAGCATTTTTCTGATATATTTATTTCCATCCCTTTACTCTTAAGTATCCAAAGTAGTGAAGTTTTGCTTTAATTTGACTTCTTACAAATAGTATGCAGATGGATTAAAAACAACAACAACCTAAGCATTAATATGCACACTTAACCCATTCATGATTCTTATGATTAATGATATATTGGAATTATTTATGCCATCTTCTTATATCTTCCATTTAGTTTTTTTCTTTTCTTTAAAATTCTCCTCTTTTTATATCTTTCGTTGGTTTGGTTAAGTTTCCTCATTCCCCCACCTTTACTCTTTGGAAACTTGCATATTTTGTTTATATTCACCTATTAACAAACAAGAACATTTCTGGAAACATCATTGCCAAGTATAGTTGCTTAAGATTCAACAACATTGTCCTAAATTAACTAAATAAATAAGAAAATGTAAAATGCAACAGCTGATTCAAATTATCTTCCATACCACCAGCCCCCCACTCCAAGTATGTGATTTATTTTAGAATATTTATTTTCAAAACTTGTTTAAAGGACTACTGACATTAGAATCACCTGAAGTGATAATTAAAATTGCAAATACCTGAGCCCATCCCGGGTCTACTGAATCAGAATGTCTGAGTGGAAAAGGGCTAGGAATCTGCATTTTAAAACACGTTCCCAGGATATTTCCTATGAATATTAGACAATGACCACATTAATGCCTAGCTCAGCACTTGGTACCTAATTTCTTAACAAATATTTGCTGGGTTTTGTTTTTTTTTTTTTTTTTTCAGTTGAAGTTCATATTTTAGATTAGATAACTTGTGATTTCCTTTCATCAGTGCAGGCAATAATAAAATGAATATTTATAATTTGTCTTAGAACTTTCTGTGTTTATACCCAGAAGGATCTACCTATGTGTATAAATGAGCAAATGTATGTGTACTATTTTTCATTAAGGAATGGGTATATTATTTAATTCCTACCTGCTGCCTTTGTTAATGGTCACTGCTTTCTTTAGTGAAGTAGAAGGAGAGGGGTATAAGAGATAATATGCAGAACTGCACAGAAAGACTTGGTGAGAACTGTCTTTGTCAGTACTAAGGATGCTGCTCCTTAAAAGGAAGAAGGAAAGTTTGATTTGCAGGTCACCTTGCCATTATGAAAGCCAGAATACCCTTTCACCTGCTCCTACCCTTGGCCCTTATAGAAATAGGAAGGGTATAGGCCTTGGAGGGTTCAAATCTAGGCTCTATCATATATTAATTATGTGGTCTTGGAACAGTTACTTAACCTATATGGGCTAAGAGTTTATTCATATCAAAAACTGAGGGAATTGATAATACCTATGCCATTGGGTTGTTTTAAGTATAAGTGAGATTGTATATATGAGAGCACACAGCAACGTATTTGGCATATAGTGTGTTCTCAACCTATGCTAATTTCTTTCCCGTTTCTTCCACCAAGTCACAAGCATGCTTTGCTCAGTAACAAAATTGTATATAATAATGTTACTGTTCACCTACTTGCCACTTTGTGCCCTTTGGCATTTGCAGTTTCTCAGCCTAAGTCTTGTCCTCTGACTAGATCATATAGAGCTCTGCTGCTTCTTATGAATTTTGGTGGTCTCACAGGAAACAGTGCTCTGGTTTGCTTCTCCAGATGTGCAGCCCTTTTTCTGGGGCCAGAGGATGCAAGACTAAAAGTACACTTGGGGCCTGGCTTATCTTTGTTAGCAGGGTAAGGGAAATGATTGGACTAAGGATTTAATGAAAGCCTTTATTTAGGAAACTTTTAACTGCTGGCCTTTTTTTTTTTTTTTTTTTTTTTTGGTGAACAGCAGGACTTGAACTAGACCAAGATCTTGTAGCCAAAATGAACTGTGCTGATTGGCATACTTTCTAATGAATTATGAATTGAATGTTTTACACACACACACACACACACACACACACACACACACCTTAGTTTGAACCAGAGCAAAACCATATATTTTTTGAAAGCTATTAAACTGCAACAAAACAAAAACATCAACTACTTCTAAGCCTATATATTCCAAACTTCTGTATCACTTGATTTGTATTATTGGTGTAGACAAAACAAAATATTTGAAATGAAAATTCAAACCCAAACTCAACATTTGGACTAAGAGGCCTCCCCTCAAATCATTGTTTTGTCCTTGGGAATGTCCAATGAGCAAAATAAGGTACCTCAACTAGGCTGTCCTGCCGTGAACTGTAGTTGATTAATAGGAGATATTTCACTTGGCATAAAATAATTTTAGATATTTTGGATTTATAAGAATGTTTGAAATGTGTCTATCATTTCTAGGCATGTGTTTATCCATGCATAACATAGTTCCTTTTCTCTATCTTGAAATTTGAAAATCCACTCAATGAAACAAATGAAAACTATGCCTAAGAGCCAGTTCACATTTGTTGTCCTGTTACTGATGTTTCTTTAATGATTTACTCTCCTCAAGGTCTAGGATTTCAGCTCACTGTTGGCTGAGATAGCTATGTTTCTATGTCAATTTATTTCTTTGCCACTTGTATAGTAAATATGGTAGGTGGAGAGTAGTTTCCTAGCCAGGTAACAGTGAAAATGATACATAGTATAGATATGAACTCTCTACATCTATGTGTGTCAGGGCCCAGGAACTTTAAAGGGTCCATTTATAAACTGGCAGACAAGGCCTCGCCAAACACTGAGAAAGCTTGTTTCATGATTGCAAAAGGAAAATAATAATAGTAATAATAAGAATAAGAATAAAATATTTTAACTATATAAAAATAATTTAAAAGAAGTTAACAAAATCTAATTTTAACTGGTTTTAATTAATTTCATTTTAATTAGGTCAATAGAGTAGTATTTTTCAATTAACACATTTATTTTCAAGCTCATTTATGGGACTCAAGACACTTTCTCTTTTACTGCTTAAAGCAGAGAATATAGTTCTTCTGAATTTAGAGAGTTCTTTTTGCTAATTGACAAATACACTTATTTTTACATATAAGCCTTATTAAATGCAATAGATTCTACCTTCTTCCTCAAATCTACTCTCTTCTCTTTTTTATAATGCTATGGAACTGGTAAAAGTTATCTTATTCATGTAAAATTATTAGTGTATAATTTTAAAAATTATTGTTTTTTAAACAATAACAGTAATAGGGAAATCTGTGGTAAGTCCTGAGGAAAGTACTTATTATAGCACTTTCTTTTCACAGGGGCAAACCTTTTATGCTTAAATAGGAGTTTGAAAAGTTTGAAAATAGGAGGTTGAAAAGTTATTTTGAAAACTCCCCCAACTATAGATTTTCTCTAAGGAGGCTGTGCATTAACTACTGCTAAAATATCTTAGAAGATATAGTATTATTTGAGGGTAACTTTATAGAAAGGTCTGAAAATTGAAGGAACTAAAAATACTAACAAAACCAGAAATTACACATATCCTTGAAAAAGTAGAAATAAAGAGGAAATGTAAATAAGAAATTTCAACTTAATTTTACTTGCATTTTCATGAAAATTACTCTATGCATATATGATGCTTAGTGAAAAAAAGGAAAATCAATTAGAAATCTGTTGCTTATTTAGTGGTAACAGTGACCACATGGTTTTCTGTTCCTCTTTGGGACCACTCTTAATAAATAGCTAAAAAAGAAACCCAGTAGAGAGTTACTATTTAACTAGACATTTTATTGACTACTGTTTCGTTATTGTTGAGAAAAGCTCATTCATTCATTCATTTATTATGCTTTTACAAGCAGATTTTCTCCAGTAATAGTACTGGAAATGCAGATATGTGGGGAAAAAAGGTAAATGTTCCAACTATCTATAGTTATAAGTGTTATTTAAAATCATGATAAAGAGTTGATTTTTTATACATGGAATTTCCAGCATATTACAGATTCTCCTATTCTGTCTGCAAAATAGATATTTTAATTCTGATAAAACATCAATAAAGACTGAAATTTAATGAGAAGCTGAAGTTCAAGGAATGGCTCTGAAAACAAGGGCTAAGCCAATTTGACTGACTATGCTTTTGTATATTTGTATCCATGGTTTCTTAGGATAACCTAGAAATGTTTTATTCAGGAGATCAGCTGTTTGAAGGACAAGGTAGGCCTTCTTGATCCTGGCTGGTGATCTGGCAAAAGGAGACCTTATTTACAAGACTAGATGAAGCCATGAAGATGTTTTCCTGCAAATCCTTTGCTACTACTGGAGGAAAACAATTCAAAGCACATGTTGTACTTTGGGTGGGCTAGTGTGTCAGCTTTGTGTGCAATGTCAGCATGTCATGATTCTAAACTATAAAATATGCCTGGTAGGATAATTGCTGGTGAAAATCATAACATATGGGCTATGTGTATTTCTCATTTATAATAAGTAATAGCTAACCTTTCCAGAACACTTTCTATGTGCTTGGTCCTATGCTAGGCATTTTACATATATAATTATAATTTAAAAATCTAAATCAACCATATAAAGCAGATACTCACATGTCACCATTTTATACATGAGG
Source organism: Eschrichtius robustus (assembly GCF_028021215.1). Classification (NCBI taxonomy): domain Eukaryota; kingdom Metazoa; phylum Chordata; class Mammalia; order Artiodactyla; family Eschrichtiidae; genus Eschrichtius; species Eschrichtius robustus. The sequence continues at coordinate 72,193,509 of NC_090845.1, read as the reverse complement.
AAACTGAGGCTCAGAGAGATTAAGTAAGTTGTCTAAGATTCTAGCTTTTATAAATGGTGAGGCTAGGATTTGAATCAAGTAATCTGACTTTAGAACTCAGGTGTTTAACCATTATACCAGATATTCCAACTGTAATATATCTATGAAACTATAATTTATTATTATTATAAATGTGACCTTAACACAGGTTTTCCTCATCGAATTTTCCATGCTTTCCAATCCAAATTGCTAAACTAAGTAACATTTCTGTACCTCAGTTTCCTCATCTAAAACTGGGGAAATGAATAACTACCTAATGAGGTTGTTTTAATGATTAAATGAAATAATGAGATTTGTGTCAGGTTATATGATATGAGCCAGATAATAAGATGTCAGATAAAAAAAGTCATTGCATTTAATCTTTTTAAGTAATAATTATGATTATAATAATAACAGTTCTTGGCATTTACTCATGGATTACTATGAATCAGGCATTGAGTTAAGCACTTTTCATTGCTTATGTCTTATACTCCTCACAAAAATTATGATGAGACAAACACTATTATTATTTCCATTTTACTTATGAGGTCACTAAGGCAAAGTGAAATTAAATGAAAATTCTGAACATCGCACAGCTAGTAAATTTTACAGCCGCAATAGAAACCCAGGCAGTCTGGTGCATTTTTATTTTGTGGCAACCATTTCTATCCAATGATGGGGTAAAGCTGACCAGTAAATGTGTCCTTACTGGCCTCTGTCAAAATACTCTGCTATTTGCAGCATCATATTTTATCTATTCCTTCCTGGAGGGATGGTTAAATAACCTTCCCTCCAGGCCTGTTGAAGGAACTGCAAGGAGACCAACATGGGTAGAGCACAGTGAGCAACGGAGGGAGTGGTAGGAGTAAAGCAGGAGAATGGATTATAGGGGAACAGGATGGTGACAAGGAGAGTCATTAGGCAGCTACTACACTAATTACTTCCCTTATATTTTACTTATGTGAAAATGATTATATGGTTTTTATTCCTCTTAAAATTTCTCTATATCTAATTCAAAAGAATTGATAAAGTTCCAAACTATCCAGTAAAACCAGTGGCTTTCATGTGGTATGGGAGATGTTCTTATTCAAATGCGTAGTGGAGCTAGTTGATTTTTTTCAGAATCACATGTTTTATCTTTAGCATTATTAATTTTCTAGGATACCATCACTTGAACCAGGAAAATGGTTGTTAGATTATACTCCTTTTCAGCCTCCACAACATAACTTCAAAGGGTATCCAAGACCCCAGAAAGGGTTATTGATGAATAATTGACCTGGGGTTCAATTAGCAAAGAAACTTACCACAGAATTTTACCATCAGTAAATGAACCACTGATGTACTTACTGTTACTGCCTGTGATTTACTCCTTTATCCAACAATTACTGTGGGGATTTGGGGCAAGATATTTAACCTCTCTGTTTCAGTGCTTGCAAACATTAAGCATCTATCTCCTAGTTGTTTGTTTGTTTTATAAAAAGATGAAATAAGTTACTGCATGTAAAGTGCTTACAACAGTGCCTGATACTTAGTAAGCACTCAATAAGTCCTTCTCCTTTATTCAGTATTCTGGTGTTTAGCCATTGCTTAGCATTTTTATTCATGAATGACAATTTTGTTTACTTTTAAGAACTATTTATTGAGCACCTCTTATGTGGTAGACAGTTTGATATGCACTGGAGGTAAAGAAAAAACATGGCACTTGCTCACTTTTTAAAAAGGACTCATGGATAATGATGGTTATAAACATGTAAACTACAAATTCTAAAAGTGGTGAATACTAGGGATGCATATTTTACTGAATGTAAAATAAACCTGAACTATGAATCCCATCCTAGGGCTGGTGTGCTCTAGCTAAGTAAATCTTATCAGAGCCTGATTCCTCAACTTTTCAAAGAAAGGCCATGCTTTGTCAAAAATTTGTTGAGGTACCCAGAGGTAAAGAAACATTTTCACTTCCTCATGCCAACAAACTGTGCAGTTCCATCATCATCTTCATTAAATAGTACATTGTCATAGAGTTTTGCAAATTTTAAAAGGGTATTTTGGTTTGTTTCATAACTCACGGCTGTGTAACATCAGCACTACCACTAATGGGTAATTCCCCAAGTGGATGAACAAAGTCCATCATTTACATAGAAAAATAGCTCAGCATGTATGTCACGACTCCATCTTCCAACATCTTTTGTTCTTTTGAAAGTTTCAATATGCACTTGAAAGTTTTGTTTTCTTTCAGAAAAACGTGAATCGAAAAGAATACTCTCCACTGAAAATTTAAAAGAGAATAAAATAGTAAATGACAAGATACATATTTTGTTAGGTATATTTTGAACCAAGGGTATAAGACATTCAGCCTTAATGTCAATAAGGCTAAACCAAAAAACAGTATGTAAACATACAATACAGAAACCTGTGGGTGAGTACATTTTCTTCCTTTGCATATATGTAGCTCTCACTTTCAAAAGGAAGACACCTTACTGATTGAGAATTAGGTAGATTCACTGTTGTATTCTAGTCAACTTAGTCATGAAATGGCACAGTATAATTTTGTAGAATACAATGTTATGGGATCATGTGATTCCAAGTGCTATGATTCAGAATGAATTTTCTCCCAGGTTCAAAGTTTAATGTGTATATTTTTATGCCCAATAGATACTGATGAGTAATAAAATACAGGTTTCATTTAGAAAATAGGCATAGTATTTTATATACTTAACCTCGGCAAAAAGAAATTCTTATGTGGTAAAATTAAATTACATAGAGAATAGAACTTCTAACATGACAGAGTGAGGACTTTGTAAATACACTCATCCATGAAAGTAACCAAAAGCCTTGACAAATTTTGTCAAAATCAACTTTTACAGAACTTTTGTAAATAAGCAAAGGCTTGCAAAATTCTGAGAGGTATTTGTTCAAGAAAAACACTGTTGAACCTTGGTAAGAAAATAGAATTTGTAATGGTTCAACTTGGCTTACATTTATCCGCCTCTTCTCAGTTCCACAGTAGCACTGAAAACCAACAAGCTTGCAACTATGGTAGATGTTAAAATCATCAGTCTGTGGTCACTGTAAGAAGCAGAACAGGTTTGGAGCTCCTGAAAATGCCCCATACTCAGAATTTTATCACTGTTTGAACAGTCTCCCAGCTGCTTGGAAAAGTCCTATATTCAGAGGGTTTTTGTTTTCACTTAACTCATAGTTAATTCTGCAGAAAAAGCTGTATTCCCACAGTGTTTGTCAAAAGCAATCAGCAGCAGTTGTTTAACATTGCATATGCCTGAGGCTATGATACCCGTTGGAGTTAACAAGTGCCTGACCGAAAAATTAAAATGAAGGTCTAGGAAACAAAATGCCCATAGAAGGCTTTGTAAAGCTCTAGAGGACTAGAAGGCCACACACAGTTGCAGGGCTATGCATAGTCCCAGGTAAGAAATATCTCTTCAATTATTATCTGACCAATAAGTTAATCAAGCAGAGACTTCATTGGACACACACAATAAAGAATACAGACTTTACAGAAGTTTTCCAGGAAAGTCACTAAACAAATAAACAGCAACAATAACAACTATAGAATAAAACCTAACAATGATAAGAAATTTGCAGGGATTTATGATTTCCATAATTGCCACATTATATTGCCACATAATATTTAAAATATCCAGCTTTTGTAAAAAAAAAATGACATATATGCAAAGAAACAGGGGATTAAAGCCCATATTCAGGGAAAAAATAGAAACTGCCCTTTAGGTAGTCCAGATTTTGAACTTACTAGACAAAGACTTTAATATCATCTAAATGTAATATGGTCAAAATAAACCATATTCATTAAAATAAAGGAAAGTATAAAGATGACATCACACCAAATAGAAAAGAATTGGTAAAAATACCAGAATTTTTTTTAAAAAAAGAACCAAAATTTTTCTGCTGTTGAAAAGTACAATTAACTAAAATGAAAAATTTACTATATAGCCTCAACAGCAAATTTGAACCAGCAATAAAAAAAGAATCACCAGACTTGAAGATAGGTCAATCAAGTTTATCCAGTTTGAGAAGCAAAAGAAAAAAGGAATGAATAAAAGTTAACCAAACCTTACAACCTATGGAATGGAGAAAATATTTGCAAACCACGCATCAGATAGGCAGCTAATATCCAAAACATATAAATAACCTATACAACTCAATAACCTAAAAACCAGCAATGCAATTAAAAAATGGGCAGAGAAACTAAATAGACACTTTTCCAGATAAGATATCCAAACGATCAACAGGTACATGAAAATGTGCTCAATAAAAGTAATCATCAGGGAAATGAAACTGAAAATCACAATGCTATATAACCTCACCCTTGTTAGAATGACAAGAAGGCAAGAGGTAAATGTTGGTGAGGATGTGGAGAAAAGGGAACATTTGTATACTATTATTGGGATTTTAAGTTTGTTCAGAGACTAGGGAAAAGAGTATTAAAGTTCTGGCAAAAAGTAAAAATAGAAACTACCTTATGATCTAGTAAATGCACTGTGAGTATATATCCTAAGGAAATTAAAAAAAAAGAATATCAAAGAGATATTTGCACTGCCGTATTCATTGCAGCATTATTCACACTAGCCAAAACATGCAAACAACCTAAATGCCAACAAATGAATGAATAAAGAGGATATATATAAGATGTAGATATAGATATCTCTATCTCTTACTCTCTGTCTCTATCCATAAACACACACACACACACACACACACACACACACACACACACACACAGAATGGAATACTCTTCAACCATGAGAAAGAAGGAAATCCTCCCATTTGCAACAGCATGGATGGAACTTAAAGGCATTATCCTGAGATAAGTCAGACAGAGAAAGACAAACTTTGTATGTAATCATTTATATGTGGAGTCTAGGAAAGCTGAGCTCATAAAAACAGAGAGTAGATTGGTGGTTACCAAGGGCTTAAGGGTGGGAGAGTTTAGAAGATGTTGTTTAAGGGTACAAACTTGCAACTAGTAGTAAATAAGTCCTGGAGACATAATGGACAGTAGAGAAATTATAGTCAACAATACTATATCATAAACTTCAAAGTTGCTAAGAGACTAGATCTGAATTGTTCTAATTATAAACAAGAAGTGATAATATGTGATGTGATAGAGGTGTTATTTAACACTACAGTGATAATCATATTGCAATATGTAAAGTTATTAAATCAATATGTTGTACACCTTAAAATTACACAGTATGATAGGTCAATTATATTTCAAAAAAAAATAAATGAACAGATTTTCAGATACCTATGGGACATCATGAAGTTTACCAACACATGCATAAAGGTTGTCTCAGAGGGAGAAGGAGACATTTTATAATGATAAAAGAGTTATTTCATTAGGAATATATTTATTAATTATAAATTAGAATAAATATAGAAATTAGGGTAAGTATAGAGAAGAGAATTTTGATCTGAATGAAAATGAAAACACATGTCAAAGTTTATGGGATGCAAATGAAGTGATACTTAGAAGCATATTTATAGGTGTAAATGCTTACATCAAAAAAGAGAAAATTGTCAGATTAATAGACGATACCTTAAAATATAAAAAAAGAGCAAATATCTGAAAGTAAGCAAGGTGACAAAAATAATGATTAGAGCAGAAATTAATAAAATGGAAAACAGGGACTTCCCTGGTGGCACAGTTTTTAAGATTCCGCCTGCCAATGCAGGGGACACGGGTTCAAACTCTGGTCCGGGAAGATCCCACATGTCGTGGAACAACTAAGTCTGTGCACCACAGCTACTGAACCTGCACTCTAGAGCCCGTGAGCCACAACTACTGAAGCCAACACGCCTAGAGCCCGTGCTCTGTAACAAGAGAAGCCACCACAATGAGAAGCCCATGCACTGCAATGAAGAGTAGCCCCTGCTCACCGCAACTAGAGAAAGCCTGTGCACAGCAACGAAGACCCAATGCAGCCAAAAATAAAATAAATAAATAAATAAATTTATTTTTAAAATGGAAAACAGAAAAACTATAGAGAAAATAAAATCAAAATTTGGTTCTTTGAAAATATCAACAACATTGAGAAAATTTTACAAAGACTAGTCAAGAGAAAATGAGAATATTCAGACAGTGGTAAATTAGTTCTGACTCCTCAAAAAATTAAAATGATTATAAAGAAATACTATGAAACACTTTATGCCAACAAATTTAACAACTTAGATGAAATGGACAAGTTTCTATAAGACACAAATTAACAATACTCATTGAACAAGAAATAGAAAATCGAAATAAAAGTATAATAAATGAAATTAAATTAGTAATTTAAAAACCTTCCTTAAAAATCAGCTGAAACCCAAATTTCATTTTTATCAAATATTCAATTAGGAAATAATCACAACACTTATCTAACTTTTCCCAAAAATTTAGGAGAATGGAATACTTCCCAACTCATTTTATGAAACCAATATCACCCTCATACCAAAGTCAGACAAAGATATCACAAGAGAAGAAAACTACAGACCAATATTTCCCACAAATATAGATGTAAAAATCCTGACAAAGTAGTAGATATCCAAATCCAGCAAGATGTCAAAAAGATATATACGAAGATCAAGTGAGATTTATCCTAGGAATTCAAGGTTGGTTTAACACCCAAAAATCCAAAAAAATAACACCACATTAATAGAATAAAGTACAAAGTCTACACAATCATTTCAATAGACTTAGAAGAAACAGTTGACAAAATCTAATACCCATTTCTGATAAAAAGTATGAACTGGAACAGAAGGGTACTTCCTCAACCTGATAAAGGTTGTGATCTATTATCTTCTGAAATCTATTCAACTTTTCCTGACCAAAGAGCAGCAAGCATTCTTATTAATCATGTCTTATTGCTAGTTGGAGCCCAGTTATACAATTAAATTAAATTAAAATAGCAGTTTTTAAAAAATAAAGATAAAAGCAGGTTAAAGAGCTCTAAGTGATAAAGATACTAAAACCCATTTTCATTAGAGTCATAGAAGAATTTATTTTTAATGATGAGGAAGCTACCAAGTTCAGTCAGTATTTAGCACTTTTCACCTCCTAAAACCGGGGGTTCCTTACAAGGGATCCTCAGGGGGAAAATGCCAAAGTGTGAGAACAAGATAAATGATCCCTAAACTGTCACCTTTACCTTACATTATAGGCTTGCACCTTCAGAACCAATGTATTTCTCAGATGCTGTAAGCATGAGGCAAGAATATGACCCTGTCAGAGCATAGCCAGGGAAGAATGTCTGCTTGTTCCTGGTTTATTTACTCCACTTTCGTTGTCCCTAATAAATATAATTAGGCTCTACTTAATTGATGTTTGATTGCCTTTTTTTGTCACAAATTGCATTCTCTTCATATTGCTGACTTGTGGCAAGGATATATTACAGAAAAAAATCTATCTTCTTGAAATTCACTCTATGATGTTAGCCTGTGACAGCTTAAGAATCCTGATTTCTCATGAGTCCATCATCATGTGATTTAAGCCTCATAAGGTGAAAGGTATCACTTCTGAGTTTACTGATACTGTTGGGGTCCTTTAATGTATGCAAACAAATGAGCCAAACATTTCATCTAATCATAAGAAGCTAAGAAGACGATGAATAACTTGGATCTTAGAAAATTAATTTTATACTATTTGGAATCTCATATATGGACAACCTTTCTACTTTGGAAAAAAATCAGGTATTAATAGTTACATAGTGGAATATTACCCAACCATAAATAGAATGAAATTCTGCCATTTGTAGCAATATGGATGGACTTAGAGAATATTATGCTTAGTGAGATAAGACAGACAGAGAAAGATGAATACTGCATGATATCACTTATATGTGGGATCTAAAAAATAATGCAGATGAATGTGTATGCAAAACAAAAATAGATTCACAGATATAGAAAGCATACTAGTGGTTATCAAAGGGGAGAGGGAAGGGGGAGGGGCAAATTAGGGGTATGGGATTAAGAGATACAAACTACTATGTATAAAATAGTTAAGCAACAAGAATATATTGTATATCACAGGAAATTATAGCCATTATCTTGTAATAAATTTTAATGAAGTATAATCTGTAAAAATACGAATTCACTGTGCTGTACACCTGAAACTAATGTTGTAATTCAACTACACTTCAATAAAAAAAATAATTTCTTGGTGTAGTTTATGCATCTACATAGTGCCCTTGCCCTTCCATCTGGGCCTAAATGTATTCATGCTAGTGACTACAAAAATGTCTGAAATTCCCAACATTAGTTACTTTTTGGATGAAAGGTTTGAAAGGCTTTTGTACATATAGGAGAAGATTAACATATTTTTTTCTTTATTTGCTATAATATCTTCTTTTGGTTATTTTATCACATTAATTCCACATTCCCAGGAAGGGGGAAGAGGCAAGAGGATAGAGAAAAAAATATTAGTAAGGGAGAGAATCACTCAATTGAGTCAGATAGAGGATTCAGACTGAAGCTCTCAGCAAATGGAAGCATTAAGTAAATAAGAAAGGCATTAACATGGGATCACAAAATCAATGGGAGAGAGAGTAGGAGAGAGATTCTGAGAACCAAAGTGCTTGAGCCCATTGGACGGTGGTCAGGGTGAGAAATTGGTCTCAGAGGTTTTAAGTCTTCCTGAGGTCCCCATCTCTAGAGGCTCCTCTTCTTCTCCCTTGCATTTAAGGACAGTCATCTTCATTTTATTTCAACGCTATCTAGATCTCTGCTCTGTACAAGCTCCAGGTTATGAAGAAATTGGGATTCAGAGTTAAAGCAATCTTTTTCCTTGCCTTTCTGAACCTCACTGCCTAGTGAGGAAAACACTTTACTTCCAGCCTTGGCCATTTTACTAGGTACTTAACATTTAGAGAGTCATTTAACTTCTTTGAGCTTCAGTTTTCTCATCTGGAAAAAAGATAATAATAATAACAATAATGCCTACTTCATAGGATTGTTGAGAGAATTCAGTGGGATAAAGCTGATAGAGGATAAAGTGAGTCCTGTAAATGGTGCCTGTTATTAGTTGGGATGACAATGATAAAGCACTTAGCAAAATGCCTGGCACATGGTAAGTACTCAATAATTATTATCTATTATAAGCAATTATTACTGACATAATTGTAGCTTTTGTGAGTCCTAAGAGGACTACCTTGCCGTAATGGATACTAGCTTTAGCTATCCCAGAGGTTTTCCCAGTACTCTTTCTTCTTTGTTACACTGTGAGCCATTCTGTGTCTGGTGACATAGAATTACCATGATTCTCATAATTTAGTATGTGTCAGAATCATCTGAGGAACTTCTAAAAAATATACCTCCTGGGACCATCTCCAAAGATTATGACTCAATAGTTCTAGAAGTTTCTTCCAATAATCTGAATTTTAAACAAGTGTCTTAGGTGGTACAAATAATGTAGTTCTTGGACCACATTCTGAGACAGTCTAGCCAGGTGCCTTCTGGAGATACAGTGGTTTTCTGAATTGCTTTACCATGTTTATCCTGGCTCCTTCCAATCCAGCTGTCATGCCCACGAGAAGAAAAGTCTAGGAGAGATTCCCATAAAGTCAGCCAGGGTGGGAAGGAAGGATTAATAGATACCAAGGGAAGAAAGTACTTGAGAAGGACGTGAGCAGACCTTTTCCAGTTAGGTCCATGTGGCTGCCCGAGCACGGTAGGCACTCAGGGAGCAACAGTGCTTCTCAGACTCACTGAGTTGGAGAAGAGTCCTGGGCACAGCTGTAGATGGGTGTTCTATGGCAAGAGCCTTGGCAGATCTTAATGAACAAAAATGTGGTAATGCAAAACCTTGCTAATCCAGTCTAATTGGGGACCTGAATAATTTTAATTAAAAATGTTTAATTAAAAATGATAGAATATTTGAAAGGTAATTTTATTACAGTCAAGGAGCTACAGCAACCCAAACTAAGCTAAAAAAGTGTTGCCAATATAGGGCCTCTGGGAACTAGTATAATGAATTGAGAATTATTTGTCATCAGAAATGTGTATGTAAATGGATTTGTATGTAAATAGATGCTTCAAAAGTGCCTGAAAACAGTTTGTTCTTTTAAGGGGGATAAATCTGTCCCTGGTAATACTGTTTGCATGATTTTACTCATCCCTCCTCCATTCCTCCCTCAGCCAGACAGCCTAACTTTTATTTCTGATAGAATTATTTCAAGTTCATTTACAAAGCTCTTGAAATCACAATTTCCACTTGGAGAATGAACATGAATGAATTTTTGTGAGTAAAATCAAACAAAGTCTGAACTTGAGGACAGTTTAGAGATCACTAAGCCCGAAGCCCTCATTTTACTGATGGAGAAACTGAAGCTCACAGCAAGAATGTGACTTGCCAGAGGACATACAGGTTTAGGGTAGAATCAGGACTAGATCCCAGATCTCCCACATTCCAGAGCAGCCTGCCTCCTGCTGCATGGACTATGCTGCTTCCTAATGAATGCCATTTACTAAAATGCATCCTGGTCAGTAATGCATTTTTTCATTATTATCCTTGTGTTAAACAATATATATATTTTTTTCTTTACTACCCAGTTGTGAATTAAAATGATCCTATCTGAAGATAATAAGATCCACAAGGGCTCAAGAAGCAGAATTCCAATTTGGTGTTTAAATTTATAACAGGATTTCCTAATAAGAGAAAACACTACTGTACTTGAAAGTGCAGGCAAAACATAAAGAGGAGCAGAAGCTGATGAGGTAGGTTAACAGCAAGAGATCCAACTGGGGCTCTAGCCTTCAGCAAACTTGTGTCAGCAAGGTGAATCTTTATTAACCTCTCCCTCCCTCTTTCCGTGCCTTACTCCTTCTTCTGAGATACTTAAGGAACATTTTGTTAAAGGAAAGGATAAAGGAGAGAAATTGATGCCAAAATATTCGGGCAATTCTATTCTTACCTAAGTAGGAGAAAGCCCAAATGGGGAAATTATTTTAATTTCCAATAACCACTTGTGTTGCTATAGGCCAAATCTAAGTGGCCAGGTAATTTATATCCAAACCTGAACACTTGTGAGATTGAAAGAGTTTCCTATGGAATACTTTTACTGGGACAAGAGGCAAAAACTGGGACTGTCCCAGGCAAACATGGTAATCCTTGAAAACAGATGGAACACAAGTGTTAAAGAAGGTAGAGTACAGCCATCCGACTCAGATATCCACATGTGGGTGGGGACAAAAATCAAAGTGATTCTGTAGAGGTTATCATCATTTGACTTTGGCTAACTTCATAGAACCCCATCTTTTCTAATCTTAAAAATGCTCTCCTCTTAGATACAATAATTATTAAGATCATGGATTTCCATTTCAAATCTGATTTTTGGTTCCAATTATGTCACTTATTAACTGTGACCTTGTATTCAAGTCACTTAATATTTCTAACTTTCAATCTGCCATTTACAAAATACAGGTAATACGTTTACTATTCTATATAAGGTACATACCTTAGTAAGTGCTTAGTAAAGGTAATAGCTATTCATAGTATCATTGTTATTATTTTATACTGATATTAAAAAGACAACTAGTTCATTATAAGGGAAAGGTTACTGCATGAGAATTAAAAGGTCAGCTGAACAATATGATCAGATTTTCTTTTTAGTAGATGTTGTGGAAATACGTTATATGACAGAGGGATTCAACATTCATATTCAGTAACAATAGTGTTTTTATCCGAAAAGGTACAAAGAAATAGTTGCACTAAGAATACTACCAAAAATAAAACTAACATCATCTATTAGTTTGCCTTTATGTATAAAGACTCACCGGAAAACATTTTCTTAAAGTTTAATACTAAGAGGTAAAATGTAGTCCTACTGATAAATAGTATTCTGCCTGATAAATTAGCCATGACTAACAGAAGTTTGAAACAAAAAATGTGCGCTCAATTGAAACAAACAATTTTTCTCATGTTCTTGATTTAATTTATTTTTATTGCAGTATAGTTGACTTACAACAGTCTGTTAGTTTCAGGTATACAGCATAGTAATTTAGTTATTTTTTTTCTGCTTATAATGCATTGTAGTTTATTACAAGATATTGAATATAATTCCATGTGCTATACAGTAAATCCTTGTTGCTTATCTATTTTATGTATAGTAGTTTGTATCTATTAATCCTATACTCCTAATTTGTCCCTACCTCACTTCCTTGCCCCTTTGATAAACATAAGTTTATTTTCTATGTCTGTGAGTCTGTTTCTGTTTTGTATATAGATTCATCTGTATTATTTTTTAGATTCCACATATAAATGATATTATCCAGTGTTTGTCTTTCCCTGTCTGACTTACTTCAGTAAGTATAATATTCTCTAGGTCCATCCATGTTGTTGCAAATGACAATACTTCATTCTCTTTTATGGCTGAGTAATATTCCATTGTATATATGTGTGTGTGTGTCTGCATGCCTGTGTATTATATCTTCTTTTTTTTTTAACAACTTTATTGAAGTATAATTGCTTCACAATGGTGTGTTAGTTTCTGCTTTATAACAAAGTGAATCAGCTACAGATATACACATGTTCCCATATCTCCTCTCTCCCGCATCTCCCTCCCTCCCATCTTCCCCATCCCACCCCCCCAGGCGGTCACAAAGCACCGTGCTGATCTCCCTGTGCTATGCGGCTGCTTCCCACTAGCTATCTATTTTACATTTGGTAGTGTATATATGTCCATGACACTCTCTCATCCTGTCACATCTCACCCCTCCCCCTCCCCATATCCTCAAGTCCATTCTTTAGTAAGTCTGTGTCTTTATTCCCATCTTGCCACTAGGTTCTTCATGGCATTTTTTTTTTCCTTAGATTCCATATATATGTGTTAGCATACTGTATTTGTTTTTCTCTTTCTGACTTACTTCACTCTGTATGACAGACTCTAACTCAATCCACCTCACTACAAATAACTCAATTTCGTTTCTTTTTATGGCTGAGTAATATTCCATTGTATATATGTGCCACATCTTCTTTATCCATTCATCCAATGATGGACACTTAGGTTGCTTCCATGTCCTGGCTATTGTAAATAGAGCTGCAATGAACATTTTGGTACATGACTCTTTTTGAATTATGGTTTTCTCAGGGTATATGCCCAGTAGTGGGATTGCTGGGTCGTATGGTAGTTCTATTTTTAGTTTTTTAAGGAACCTCCATACTGTTCTCCATAGTGGCTGTATCAATTTACATTCCCACCAACAGTGCAAGAGTGTTCCCTTTTCTCCACACCCTCTCCAGAATTTATTGTTTCTAGATTTTTTGATGATGGCCATTCTGACCGGTGTGAGATGATACCTCATTGTAGTTTTGATTTGCATTTCTCTAATGATTAATGATGTTGAGCATTCTTTCATATGTCTGTTGGAAATCTGTATATCTTCTTTGGAGAAATGTCTATTTAGGTCTTCTGCCCATTTTTGGATTGGGTTGTTTGTTTTATTGATATTGAGCTGCATGAGCTGCTTGTAAATTTTGGAGATTAATCCTTTGTCAGTTGCTTCATTTGCAAATATTTTCTCCCATTCTGATGGTTGTCTTTTGGTCTTGTTTATGGTTTCCTTTGCTGTGCAAAAGCTTTTAAGTTTCATTAGGTCCCATTTGTTTATTTGTGTTCTTATTTCCATTTCTCTAGGAGCTGGGTCAAAAAGGATCTTGCTGTGATTTATGTCATAGAGTGTTCTGCCTATGTTTTCCTCTAAGAGTTTGATAGTGTCTGGCCTTACACTTAGGTCTTTAATCCATTTCGAGTTTATTTTTGTGTATGGTGTCAGGGAGTGTTCTAATTTCATACTTTTACATGTACCTGTCCAATTTTCACAGCACCACTTATTGAAGAGGCTGTCTTTTCTCCACTGTATATGCTTGCCTCCTTTATCAAAGATAAGGTGACCATATGTGCATGGGTTTATCTCTGGGCTTTCTATCCTGTTCCATTGATCTATATTTCTGTTTTTGTGCCCGTACCAAACTGTCTTGATTACTGTAGCTTTGTAATATAGTCTGAAGTCAGGGAGCCTGATTCCTCCAGCTCCATTTTTTGTTCTCAAGATTGCTTTGGCTATTCAGGATCTTTTGTGTCTCCATACAAATTGTGAAATTTTTTTGTTCTAGTTCTGTGAAAAATGCCAGTGGTAGTTTGATAGGGATTGCATTGAATCTGTAGATTGCTTTGGGTAGTAGAGTCATTTTCACAATGTTGATTCTTCCAATCCAAGAACATGGTATATCTCTCCATCTATTTGTATCATCTTTAATTTCTTTCATCAGTGTCCTATAATTTTCTGCATACAGGTCTTTTGTCTCCTTAGGTAGGTTTATTCCTAGATATTTTATTCTTTTTGTTGCAATGGTAAACGGGAGTGTTCTCTTAATTTCACTTTCAGATTTTTCATCATTAGTGTATAGGAATGCAAGAGATTTCTGTGCATTAATTTTGTATCCTGCTACTTTACCATATTCATTGATTAGCTCTAGTAGTTTTCTGGTGCCAGTTTTAGGATTCTCTATGTATAGTATCATGTCATCTGCAAACAGTGACAGCTTTACTTCTTCTTTTCCGATTTGGATTCCTTTTATTTCTTTTTCTTCTCTGATTGCTGTGGCTAACACTTCCAAAACTATGTTGAATAATAGTGGTGAGAGTGGGCAACCTTGTCTTGTTCCTGATCTTAGTGGAAATGGTTTCAGTTTTTCACCATTGAGGACAATGTTGGCTGTGCGTTTGTCATATATGGCCTTTATTATGTTGAGGAAAGTTCCCTCTATGCCTACTTTCTGTAGGGCTTTTATCATAAATGGGTGTTGAATTTTGTCGAAAGCTTTCTCTGCATCTATTGAGATGATCATATGGTTTTTTTCCTTCAATTTGTTAATATGGTGTATCACATTGATTGATTTGCATATATTGAAGAATCCTTGCGTTCCTGGGATAAACCCCACTTGATCATGGTGTATGATCCTTCTAATGTGGTGTTGGATTCTGTTTTCTAGTATTTTGTTGAGGATTTTTGCATCTATGTTCATCAGTGATATTGGCCTGTAGTTTTCTTTCTTTTTGACATCTTTGTCTGGTTTTGGTTTCAGGGTGATGGTGGCCTCGTAGTATGAGTTTGGGAGTGTTCCTCCCTCTGCTATATTTTGGAAGAGTTTGAGAAGGATAGGTGTTAGCTCTTCTCTAAATGTTTGATAGAATTCGCCTGTGAAGCCATCTGGTCCTGGGTTTTTGTTTGTTGGAAGATTTTCAATCACAGTTTCAATTTCAGTGCTTGTGATTGGTCTGTTCATATTTTCTATTTCTTCCTGGTTCAGTCTTGGAAGGTTGCGCTTTCTAAGAATTTTTCCATTTCTTCCAGGTTGTCCATTTTATTGGCATACAGTTGTTTGCAGTAATCTCTCATGATCTTTTGTATTTCTGCTGTGTCATTTGTTACTTCTCCTTTTTCATTTCTAATTCTATTGGTTTGAGTCTTCTCCCTTCTTTTCTTGATGAGTCTGGCAAATGGTTTATCAATTTGTTTATCTTCTCAAAGAACCAGCTTTTAGTTTTATTGATTTTGCTATCGTTTCCTTCATTTCTTTTTCATTTGTTTCTGATCTGATCTATAAGATTTCTTTCCTTCTGCTAACTTTGGGGTTTCTTTGTTCTTCTTTCCCTAATTGCTTTAGGTGTAAGGTTAGGTTGTTGATTTGAGATGTTTCTTGTTTCTTAAGGTAGGATTGTATTGCTATAAACTTCCTTCTTAGAAGTGCTTTTGCTGCATCCCATAGGTTTTGGGTCATCGTGTTTTCATTGGCATTTGTTTCTATGTATTTTTTGATTTCCTCTTTGATTTCTTCAGTGATCTCTTGGTTATTAAGTAGTGTATTGTTTAACATCCATGTGTTTGTATTTTTTTACAGATTTTTTCCTGTAATTGATATCTAGTCTCATAGCGTTGTTGTTGGAAAAGATACCTGATACGATTTCAATTTTCTTAAATTTACCAAGGCTTGATTTGTAAACCAGTATATGATCTATTCTGGAGAATGTTCCATGATCACTTGAGATGAACGTGTATTCTGTTCTTCTTGGAAGGAATGTCCTATAAATATCAATTAAGTTCATCTTGTTTAATGTATCATTTAAAGCTTGTGTGTCCTTATTTATTTTCATTTTGGGTGATCTGTCTATTGGTGAAAGTGGGGTGATAAGTCCCTTACTAAATTGTGTTACTGTCAATTTTCCCTTTTATGGCTGTTAGCAGTTGCCTTATGTATTGAGGTGCTCCTATATTGCATGCATAAATATTTACAACTGTTATGTCTTCTTCTTGGATTGATCCCTTGATCTTTATGTAGTGTCCTTCTTTGTCTTTTGTAATAGTCTTTGTTTTAAAGTTTATTTTGTCTGATATGAGAATTGCTCCTCCAGCTTTCTTTTGATTTCCATTTGCATAGAATATCTTTTTCCACCCCTCACTTTCAGTCTGTGTGTGTCCCAAGGTCTGAAGTGGGTCTCTTGTAGACAGCATATATATGGCTCTTGATTTTGTATCCATTCAGCCGTCTATGTCTTTTGGTTGCAGCATTTAATCCATTTACATTTAAGGTAATTATCGATATGTATGTTCCTATTACCATTTTCTTAATTGTTTTGGGTTTGTTATTGTAGGTCTTTACCTTCTCTTGTGTTTCCTGCCTAGAGAAGTTCCTTTACCATTTGCTGTAAAGCTGGTTTGGTGGTGCTGAATTCTCTTAGCTTTTGCCTGTCTGTAAGATTTTTAATTTCTCCGTCAAATCTGAATGAGATACTCGCTGGGTAGAGTCATCTTGTTTGTAGGTTTTTCCCCTTCATCGCTTAAAATAGGTCCTGCCCCTCTCTTCTGCCTTGCGATTTTCTGCTGAAAGATCAGCTGTTAACCTTATGGGGATTCCCTTTTGTGTTATTTGTTGTTTTTTACCCTTGCTCTGTTTAATATTTTTTGTTTGTATTTAATTTTTGATAGTTTGATTAATATGTGTCTTGGCATGTTTCTCCTTGGATTTATCCTGTATGGGATTCTCTGTGCTTCCTTGACTTGATTAACTATTTCCTTTCCCATAGTAGGGAAGTTTTCAACTGTAATCGCTTCAAGTATTTTTTTCTGCCCCCTTTTTTTTTCTCTTCTTCTGGGAACCCTAAAATTCGAATACTGGTGTGTTTAATGTTGTCCCAGAGGTCTCTGAGACTGTCCTCAATTCTTTTCATTCTTTTTTCTTTATTCTGCTCTGCAGTAGTTATTTCCACTATTTTATCTTCCAGGTTACTCATTTATCCATTCTTCTGCCTCAGATATTCTGCTATTGATACCCTCTAGAGAATTTTAAATTTCGTTTATTGTGTTGTTCATCACTGTTTGTTTGCTCTTTAGTTCTTCTAGGTCCTTGTTAAACGTTTCTTGTATTTTCTCCATTCTATTTCCAAGATTTTGTATCATCTTTATTATCATTTTTCTGAATTCTTTTTCAGGTAGACTGCCTATTTCCTCTTCATTTGTTATGTCTGGTGGCTTTTTACCTTGATCCTCCATCTGCTCTGTGTTTCTCTGTCTTCTCATATTTCTTAACTTAATGTGTTTGGAGTCTCGTTTTTACAGCCTGCAGGTTCGTAGTTCCTGTTGTTTTTTGTGTCTGCCCCAGTTGGTTGTGTAGGCTTCCTGGTGGAGGGGACTAATGTCTGTGTTTTGGTGGATGAAGTTGGATCTTGTCTTTCTAGTGGGCAGCTCCATGTCTGGTGGTGTGTTTTGTGGTGACTGTGGCCTTATTGTGATTTTAGGCAGCGTCTTTGCTAATGGGTGCCATTGTGTTCCTGTCTTGCTAGTTGTTTGGCATAGGGTGTCCAGCACTGGAGCTTGCTGGTCTTTGAGTGGAGCTGGGTCTTGGTGTTGAGATGGAGATCTCTGGGAGATTATCACCGTTTGATATTACGTGGAGCTGGGTGGTCTGTGTTGAACCAATGTCCTGAACTTGGCTCTCCCATCTCAGAGGCACAGCCCTGATGCCTGAGTGCAGCACCAAGAGCCTGTCATACACACTGCTCAGAATAAAAGCGAGAAAAAAATAAAAAGAAAGACAGAAGATAAAATAAAATAAAATAGTTATTAAAATAAAAAATTAAAAAAAATTATTAAATAAAATATTTAAACTAAAAAAAAAAAGGAAAGAAAGACAAGAGCAACCAAACCAAAAAACAAATCCACCAATGATAACAAGCACTAAACAGTATACTAAAAAACAAACAAACAAACAAAAAAAACGGACAGACAGAACCCTAGGACAAATGGTAAAAGCAAAGCTATACAGACAACATCACACACAGAAGCACACACATACACACAAAGAGAGAAAAAGGGAAAAACATATATATATCATTGCTCCCAAAGTACACCTCCTCAATTTGGGATGATTCGTTGTCTCTTCAGGTATCCACAGATGCAGGGTACATCAAGTTGATTGTGGGGATTTAATCCACTGCTCCTGAGGCTGCTGGGAGAAATTTCCCTTTCTTGTCTTTGTTCGCACAGCTCCTGGGTTTCAGCTTTGGATTTAGCCCCACCTCTGCGTGTCAGTCGCCTGAGGGTGTCTGTTCCTCCTCTTACAGGATGAGGTTAAAAGAGTAGCTGATTAGGAGGCTCTTGCTCACTCAGGCTGGGGGGAGGGAGAGGTATGGAATGGGGGGCGAGCCTGCAGTGGCAGAGCCCAGCGTGATGTTGCAATAGCCTGAAGCACACTGTGTGTTCTCCCAGGGAAGTTGTCCCTGGATCACGGGACCCTGGCAGTGGCGGGCTGCACAGGTTCCCAGGAGGGGAGGTGAGGATAGTGACCTGTGCTTGCACAAAGGCTTCTTGGTGGCTGCAGCAGCAGCCTTAGCATCTCATGCCTGTCTCTGGGGTCTGCACTGATAGCTGCGGCTCGTCCGTCTCTGGAGCTCCTTTAAGCAGCGCTCTTAATTCCCTCTCCTCGCGCACCCGGAAACAAAGAGGCAAGTAAATGTCTCTTGCCTCTTCGGCAGCTCCAGACTTTTTCCCGGACTCCCTCCTGGCTAGCTGTGGTGCACTAGCCCCCTTCAGGCTGTGTTCACACAGCCAACCCCAGTCCTCTCCCTGGGATCTGATCCAGAAGCCGGAGCCTCAGCTCCCATCCCCCACCTGTCCCGGCGGGTGAGCAGACAAGCCTCTCAGGCTGGTGAGTGCTGCTCGGCACCGAGCCTCCATAGGGTAATCTCTCTGCTTTGCCCTCTGCATCCCT
Source organism: Eschrichtius robustus (assembly GCF_028021215.1). Lineage (NCBI taxonomy): Eukaryota > Metazoa > Chordata > Mammalia > Artiodactyla > Eschrichtiidae > Eschrichtius > Eschrichtius robustus. The sequence continues at coordinate 72,174,215 of NC_090845.1, read as the reverse complement.
GTTGCTGCGCTCTCCTCCGTGGCTCCGGAGCTTCCACCTCTGCCACCCGCAGTCTCCACCTGCAAAGCGCCTTCCTAGTGTGTGGAAGCCTTTCCTCCCTCACAGCTCCCTCCCACTGGTGCAGGTCCCATCCTTAGTCTTTTGTCTCTGTTTTTTATTTTTTCTTTTCTACCCAGGTGCGTGGGGAGTTTCTTGCCTTTTGGGAGGTCTGAGTTCTTCTGCCAGCGTTCAGTAGGTGTTCTGTAGGAGTTGGTCCACATGTAGATGTATTTCTGATGTATTTGTGGGGAGGAAGGTGATCTCCACGTCTTACTCTTCCACCATCTTGAAGCTCCTCTTATTCATCAAATATATTGGCCTATAATTGCCTTTTTTTGCAGTGTCTTTTTCTGGTTTTGGTATCAAGGTAATGGTGGCTTCATAGAAAGTTTGGGAGTGTTTCCTCCTCTTCCATATTTTGCAATAATTTGAGAAGAATAGGTGTAAATTCTTCTTTGTATATTTGGTAGAATTCCACAGTGAAGCCATCCAGTCCTGGAATTTTATTTGTAGATACCTTTATTATTATTATTATTACAGATTCTACTTCACTTCTGGTGATTGGTCTGTTCAAATTATGTTTCTTCTCGACTCAGTTTTGACAGGCTGTCTGTCTGTTTCTAGAAATTTGTCCATTTTTTCTAGGTTGTCAAATTTGTCGGCATATAACTGTTCATATTATTCTCTTATTTTATTTTTTATTTTTTGCATTTCTGTGATATCCTTTCTTATTTACTGTCTTTCATTTCTTATGTTGTTGGAGTCCTCTCTCTTTTCATCTTGGTGAGCCTGGCTAGATATTTGTCACTTCTGTTTATCTTTCAAAAAACCAGGTCTTCATTTTATTGGTCTTTTCTAAAGTTTTTTGATCTGTATTCCATTTATTTCTTCTCTGTTCTTTATTATTTCCTTCCTTCTGCTGTCTTTCCGTTTTGTTTGTTCGTATTTTCTAATTCTTTTAGGTGGTAGGTTAGAGTGTTTATTTGAGATTTTTCTTGTTTCATGAGGAAGGCTTGTATCACTATGAACTTCTCTCTTAGAACTGCTTTTGCTGCATCCCATAAATTTTGTAATGCTGTGTTTTCATATTCATTTGTCTCCAGGTATTTTCTGATTTCTTCTTTGATTTCATCATTGACCCATATGTTTCTAAGGAGCATATTGTTTAGTCTCCATGTGTTCATTCGTTTCCTGTTTTTCCTTCTGTGGTTGATTTCTAGTTTCATACCATTGTGCTGAGAAAAGGTGCTTTAAATAATTTCTATCCTCCTAAATTTGTTGAGGCTTGTTTTGTGACTTTGTATGTGGTCTACCCAGAGAATGTTCCATGCTTGCTTGAATAGAATGTTTATTCTGTGTTTTGGGGATGTAGTGTCTTGTAGATATCAATTAGATCCAACTGGTCTACTGTAACATTTAGAACCTCTTATGCCTTACTGATTTTCTGTCTGGATGATCTGTCCATTGATGTTGGCAGGGTGTTAAATTCTCCTCCTATTATTGTATTATTGTTAATTTCTCCCTTTATGTCTGGTATTATTTGTTTATAAATTCAGGAGCTCCCATACTAGGTGCATATATGTTAACGATTGTAATATCCTCTTCTTGTATTGATCCCTTTATCATTTTATAGTGCCCTCCTTTGTCTTTATGGACTTTGTTTTAAAGTTTATTTTGTCTCATATGAGTATTGCTACCCCTGCTCTTTTGTCATTTCCATTCGCATGATGTATTTTTCCATACCTTCACTTTCGGTCTGTATGTGTAAGAGAACTACATTTTTAAACTCTCTTCCCCCACATTTTGTGATTTTGATATCGTATTTTATATCTTTATGCTTATCATTTTACTGTTTATTGTAGTTATAATCACTTTTACAAATTTTTGTGATTTTTTTACATCTATTGACTGGCTTAAGTGACCTTCAATCCTTTAATATATTTGCCTTTCATATTGTGATTTTTCCCTTTCCTATCGATTCTTGTTTCTTTTATATTTAGAGAAGACCTTTTAATATTTATTTTAGGGTGGTTTAGTACTGCTGAATTCTTTTAGTTTGTCCTGTCTGAGAAATTCTTTATCTCTCCTTCTATTCTAAATGATATTCTTGCTTGGTATAGCATCCTATGTTGCAGGTTTTTCCTTTTCAGGGCTTTGTATATATCATGTCACTCCTTTCTGACCTGCAAAGATTCTGCAGTGAAATTAGCTGATAGCCTTATGGGGAAGCCTTTGTAACTGACTGTTTTTGTCTTGCCACCTTTAGAATCCTCTCTTTATCTTTAACTTTTGCCATTTTAACTATGATATGTCTTGATGTGGGTCTGTTTGGTTTCATCTTGTTTGGGACCCTCTGTGCTTCCTATACCTGGATATGGCTTTTCATCTTTAAGTTTGGGATTTTTTAGCCATAATTTCTTCAAATACATTTTTGATTCCCTTCTCTCTCTTTTCTCTTTCTGGAACCCCTATTATGCATAGGTTGGTATGCTTTATATTATCCCATAGATCTCATATGTTGCTTTCATTTTTTTTTCCATTTGTCTTTCTGTCTGTTGCTCTGTTTGGGTGATTTCCATTATTCTATCTTTCAGATCACTTATTTGTTCTCTTGCATTATTTACTCTGCTATTCATTGCTTCTAGACTGGTTTTTATCTCATCAATTGAGTTGACTACTTTTGATTGGTTCATCTTTATAGTTTCCAGTTCCTTGTTACAATGATCTGCATTTCTATCAATAATCTTTCTTAATTCCTTTAGCATTCTTATTACCTCATTTTTGAACTCAGGGTCTAGTAGACTGCTGAGCTCTGCTTCATTATTCTTTCAGGGAATTTCTCTTGTTCTTTTAAATGGGAGTAGTTCCTCTGCTTTTTTATTTTATTTAACTTTCTTTGTCTCTATGAATTTAGGAGAAATTGTCTACTGTGGTCTTAAAGGGCTATTTTTATGTGGAATCATCCCTGGGTAGACTGAGTCCAATATTTTTGATACAAGGACTGGTTTTAGTTTGGATGCCAGCCACATCTTTCCTCAAAGTATGTTGACTGTTATCCTCTTGATAGGTGGTGTGATTGGTGTTGTGGTGTCCAGAGTCTACTTTGAATGTTGGATGGGCCTCTTCTTTGGCTCTCAAGGCCCTATTGTGGGCAAGGTATTCTCTCCATTTGTTGAATTAGAAGCCCTGAGGGTTAGGTTTGATCAGGCTCCATTATCCTTGAGTGCCTGCCGTGTCCCAAGGGAGGTGATTGCTGAAGGATGTGAGGTCAGTGTGGTCACAGAGAACCTATTTGCCACCTGTATAGGTGTCCACAGTTCCACTCAGATGCAGCCCAAAGTCATGTCCCTTTTTCTGTTGTGTTTGTACCAGACCTACTGCAAAGTTGTGGTGTAGAATAGCCTGGGGCTGGGGGTTGGCGTGTTGAGGCTGCATAAATTGAGGTAATTGTGCTGCCACCTGGGATCCGGGCTGCCTCTGTGGCAGTCTTCTCCCAGGACCTGTCTTCCCCAGATTTAGAACTAAACTGCAATGTGGAGTGGGCAGAGCCAGGGCACTCTCCCTGAGAGATGAACCATAACTCCTCAGGGTACTGACAATGGCCATTGCCGCCCCACCCAGACCACACCCCAGGCCCTCCCAGCTATTTCTGAATAGTTAAATGTGTCCTTTCCCAGGGGTGTCTGCCTAAGATTCAGTGCTTAGCTGCTATATGTTCTTTTGGCACCACCCTGTGTGTGCACTGACAATGGTCTCTGCGGCTCCTCCCAGATCACACCCCAGGCACCCTGGTCTGTCTCTGCATAGCTGGACTGAGTCCTTGCCCAGAGCTTGCACCAGGCTGTGGTGTATAGTGAGCTGGGCCAAGATGTTTGCTTCTTAGGATTGGGAAGTGTAGCGAGGCAGCCACTGTCAGTGTACAGCTCTATCTGCAAGCCAGCATACACATACTCCCCATGTGTAGAGTCTAGGCTTCTTCAGCCCTTTTGTCTGTCTCAGTGGATTTCCCAGCAGACAAGGGGACTGGTCTCCTACATGCAGGACCTCAGAACTGGGATGCTTATTGTGGCTTCACCTGCTAGCTCCCCAGGTCAAAGGTTTACCTCATAGACCTTCTATTCCTTCTGGATCCCTCCCAGGGGCACAGGTCTCAACATGATGCCTTTTTGTCCATCCTACCAGGTTATATGGAGATCTTTACTGTAGCACTGGTTGTACAGGAGTTCTTCTGCCAGTTTCCAGTTAGTTTTCCATGAAAATTGTTCCACATGTAGGTGTATTTTTGATGTGTTTGTGGGGGGAGGTGAGCTGCAAGTCCTCTTACTCACCATATTGATCCCCTTCCCTCAGCAAACAATTTTTAATCCAGTTTTTATTTTGCCTGTATTTTTTGGATCCTGTCCTGTTGCCAATAGAGTAGTAAAATTGTATCTTTAATTTTTAATTGTAAAGAATCTTAAGTCATACCTTTTTAGAATAAGTAGGATATAAATAATAATTTTACTTAAATAGATTGCATTTAATAAATATTAAGATGTAATTTGGATTGGGCTTTTTACTTAATAAATGCATCCTATTGTTTTGCCATTGTACAGATTTGCATAATTTTAGTTTGTGTTAGTCTGCTCTAATTTCAAAACTTATCATCATCTGTACGACTACCTCCATCCTTTCCAGGATGGCAGTAATAGCTTCTGAACAGGTATTCCTGCTTCTATCCTATTCCCCTAGTCTTTTTTTTTTTATAATTTTAATTGTATTGATGTACAGTTGATTTACAATTTTGTGTTAGTTACAGGTGTACAGGAAAGTGATTCAGTTATACATATACATATATTCATTCTTTTTTAGATTCTTTTCCCTTGTAGGTCATAACAGAATATTGAGTAGAGTTCCCTGTGCTATACAGTATGTCCTTGTTGGTTATCTATCTTGTATATAGTGGTGTGTGTATGTTCATGTTTAAGGGACTTCCATACTCTTCTCCATAGTGGCTGTACCAATTTACATTCCCACCAACAGGGTAAGAGGGTTCACTTTTCTCCACACCTTTTCCAGGATTAATTGTTTGTGGATTTTTTTATGATAGCCATTTTGACTGGTGATACCTCATTGTAGTTTTGATTTGCATTTCTCTGATAATTAGTGATGTTGAGCATCTTTTCATGTGCTTTTTGGCCATCTGTATGTCTTCTTTGGAGAAATATCTATTATGATATTCTGTCCATTTTTTGATTTGGCTGTTTGTTTTTTTTGACATAGAACAGCAGGAGCTGTTTGTATATTTTGAAGTTTAATCCCTTGTTGGTTGCTTCATTTGCAAATATTTTCTCCCATTCTGTGGGTTGTCTTTTCATTTTGTTTATGGTTTCCTTTGCTGTGCAGAAGCTTCTAAGTTTCATTAGGTCCCATTTGTTTATTTTTGTTTTTATTTTCATTACTCTAGGAGATGGAATGAAAAATTATCACTGCAATTTATGTCAAAGACTATTCTGCCTAAGTTTTTCTCTAAGAGTTTTATAGTATCTGATCTTATATTGAGGTCTTTAATCCATTTTGAGTTTATTTTTGTGTTATGTTAGAGAATGTTCTAATTTCATTCTTTTACATGTAGCTATCCAGTTTTCCCAGCACCACTTATTGAAGAGACTGTCCTTTCTCCATTGTATATTCTTGCCTCCTTTGTCATAGATTAATTGAGCACTGGTGCATGGTTTATTTCTGGGCTTTCTATCCTGTTCCATTTACCTATATTTTTGTTTTTCTTTGTGCCAGTACCATTCTGTTTTGATGACTGTGGCTTTGTAATATAGTCTGAAGTCAGGGAGCCTGATTCCTCCAGCTCCATTCTTCTTTCTCAAAATTGCTTTGGTTATTCAGTTCTTTTTGTGTCTCCTTACAAATTTTGAAATATTCTGTTCTAATTCTGTGAAAATTGTTATAGGTAATTTGATAGGGATTTCACTGAATCTTTAGATTGCCTTGGATAGTATAGTCATTGTGAAAATATTGATTCTTCCAATCCATGAACATGGTATATCTTTCCATCTGTTTGTGTCATCTTCGATTTCTTTTATAGTTTTCAGAATATAAGTTTTTTGTCTCCTTAAGTAGGTTTATTCCTAGGTATTTTAGTCTTTCTGATGTGGTGGTAAATGTGATTGTTTCCTTAATCTCCCTTTCTGATCTTTCATTGTTAGTGCATAAAAATAGTCTTTTTTTCCACAAAGGAATCAATCGATCTTTTAAAATTGTAAATAAGACCTTTCACTTCTTTTCTTAAAACTCTGCACTTTAAGTCCTTGGCTTTTATAATGAAATGTAAACAGTATATCATGTCCCTAAGTGATCTAACCTTTACCTACCTCTCCTCTCTCATTTCATCCTACCTTCTCCCTCACTTACTGTACTCCAACCATACAGGCTTCTTGTTTTTCCTCAAACACACCAAACTTGTTCTTGCCTTAGGGCCTTTGCACTTTATCTTCCCTTTGTCTGGGCTGCTCTTAATCAAGATCTTTACTTGGAAGGCTCTTTTGTTGTTCAGATATCACTTCTTTGCAGTAGCCTCCTCTGACAATATAAAGTAGCTTTCAACTTTCTGTCTCTGTACCTTTTTATTGCCATTTATCATGACCTAGAAGTTTATCTAAATATTTTATTTGTGCATTGTCTGTCTTGCCTTTTTAAAATAAAAGTTTCTTGAGAGCAGTTACCTTGTCTGTCTCATTTTCTGTTGTGTCTAATTATCTGCTGTAGAACAGTGCCTAGCACACTGTAGGCACTCAATAAAGAATGTTAAATAAATGATTACAGATAAGCCACCGGCTTTTGAATAATTCAAGAAAAGACAAATTTATTGTCTTATATTAGGTAGGGTGGAACTTATCATTTAATATCCAAACCAAAAGAGAGATCTCTAATTATGCTAAAATGTAGTATTTGTAACACTGACAATGACTTAATAAAAGCCTTAAGCCAAAGCTATGGCATACAAAGACTTTAATTTGAAAACAAACCTCTTAATCTAAAAACACTCATTCTATTTCACTTTTGGATCTCTGTTTGATGTCCTGATGTTTATATTTTGTGAAAATCATCTCTCTAGGAAAATATATTAAATCTATTAAGTAATTAGAGTGAATTAAAATGGAGAATTACCTAATATTTTCTGAGCTAAAAACAACACTAAATCCCAAACTAGATATCCCTGTTCTTGTCTAATCATGAAAAACCAAAAGTTTGTGATAGAGAAGACTAGTCTAAAGTGGTAATTTTTGCTGTTGACAATAATACTGTCTCTTGTCTGGCACTCTACAAGATTTTCCTCAGCCTATTGTGTTCTTTGGAAGAGATAAAAGTTTAAGTTGGATCAATTTCTCCTGTCACATATTGTCAAGGATGTGTTCAAATGGCAACTTAGACTGGGCATTTGTTTGACATGGCCAAAAAAGTTAGTTATTTTTGATGGCAAATGAAAAACTATGTACATCTGTACACACAGGACCACCTAGCAGCTGTCAGAAAGAAAATATATGGCTACTAGTTCTAGCCATTTCCGTTTTTGGTAGCCTAAGAAACTCCTGGAGTGACTTTTTGTACCTTATTCTAAAACATGTGATGACTAAGTCTTGCTGACATAATTGACTATGCCAAGAATTTGTGCTTGGAGTTGCTTAGAACCTCCCAAGGACTGATTCAATCCCAGAGGTCTTCAGAGGAGCTAGGCCACTTATTTTTCATTATTGACTCTATAGGGCTAAAAAGCCTCACGCTTTTCTTTCCTTTTCACCTACTTCTTTTTTTTTTTTTAAGCTGATATCTTCCACTCCTTTTCATTTGTTTATCTTTTTTACCTTAACCTTTTTAAGAAAAAGGTTTTCTTCTATGCTCTTTATTTAAACTTCTCCATAGGGCAGTGATCATCTAAATATAGTCAGTATTTTTTGAGCTCCTACAATGTGCCACGTATGTGGAGCAGTATGGTATTATTTTTGAATTGTGCTTCTCAGTGTCCGAGGAGATTCCAAGGTATCATTTCAGAACCAACTTGAGAGTGGGTTGTAAGAGTTGAGTGGAAGGGGAAACGTGTGGCTAAGTGGATGGAGTCTGAGTCACCAACTCTGATGAATCAGAATAAGCCTATTTTTCTCTGTTTTATGCATTGATCTTTTGTGTTAGATATTTTCTTAAAGAAAGGGATCCACTACTAAGGAAAACTGGTGAAAATTACTGTTATTCTGCAAAGAGCAGGTTTAGGAATTGGAGCCAGACAAACCTTAGATGAAATTTTAGTTTAAACTCTCTGTGGCCTAGAATCTCTCTGTATATCCTTAGGTGAACTTATTTAAACTCTAAGCCACAGAATCTTCATTTTTTAAGTTGGAGACAATAATATTTATCTCACATAATTTCTCATGGACTAAATAAAATAAAATAACATAAATAAAAGCATCTATAACAGCATCTGGCACACACTAGGAAGTCAATGCATGTAAGTTATCTAAGTCCTATGGTGGAGAGAGAAAAAAAAGTAAGCCAATATTCTTATTCACAGAAAGCTTATATTCTAGCTAGGATGAACACATCAATATACCTAAGACAATTAAAATATAGTTCATTATTGTATGGGGACAACTATAAGAAAACCATTATTTCTAAAGAGATTGAGACACATGAATTAAAATAATTAAAGAAAACTTCATGAATAAGGCATGCCTTAAATAAATTAGGTCCTTGGTTCTCAGCCATCAGTATGCAGCTGAATCAGCTAAGGAGTTTTGAAAATAATTAGGCCTCAACTCAGATCAATTGAACCAGAATTTATAAAGTTCCTAGCACATAGTAAACTTTTAACAAATGGTAGCTGTTATTATTTGATTAATCTAATTTTGAATATGTTCAAAAGTAAAACCAGAGCACATTTGATTTGGACAGAACCAAAGCTACCTGGAAAAAAGTATCATTTTAGGTTTAGTTGGGCATTTGCAATTACAAACTTGTTCAATGACAAAATAACTATATTACTGAGAATTAAATATACGTGTGGATAATAATAATGTAGATGGTGTAAGTAGTAAGAAAACATGCTATTTAAATGTATATAAATTATCTCCAATGTGCCAAAGGACGTTTCTATAAATCTTGTTCATTGGACAATTGTTTGAGTTCTGGAGTACATTATTTTATTGAATGTAAATTTAGGTCACATTTAGGATTCCCAGTGAATTCCCAGAAGTCAGTATAACTCATTATTTTTTGAATTATAGTACAAATACTAATGAGCACTCAGATGAGGAAATGCATTGTGAGAAAAGCATTTTTATCTTTAGCTTGGACAAGAAAAATAGCACGATCAGGAGCTTCTTGCCTAGTCCTCTTTTTCCTTTTGTTCTGTCACTTGTGAAGAATATCTTTGGCAGTGAGGAGAGAAGGAAAGTAGTAGTCCTGGACATTAAACTTGGTAACTATCTAACACTGGTTCAGAGAAATTACCTTTCTATGTCAGTCATTCTTCACATGCTTTGCTTGAGGAACTGAGTTCACTTCAAGATGGAAAAGTACAAGGTTGGGGCTCTGAAAATATTTTCTCATATTCTGTTCCAGTGTAATAAGCTTGTCATCCAAATACCTGAACATTAGTTCCAGTTCAATTTCATACAATGTGGCTTTAAGCAATTCACCTTACCTCCCTAATCTTTTGCTTCATTATCTGTAAAACCTAGATAATAATTCCAGATTTTTGTGAAGATCAATCATTCAAATATATGCTTTGGGACATTTATAAATCCTTTATTTTTATATAGGCTTTAAATATACTTTTATAAACTATAAAATCTTTGCCATATATATTACCATAGTAAATGCATACATGTATATATGCATGTATATATATGTTTATATATATATGTTATATATATATATATATATCACAGACAACATTAACCTAAATAAAATTCCATGACTTTTATGTCAATAAATAATCATCCAGTGATGGTGGGAAGTTCAGGCAATAGATCCAGGTGGAGGAGAATTTTTGTGCAAAAGGAATCTTAATATTGAACTTCATGTACCCAAAACATATAGCCAGTGCCCACTGCTTACAAATCTTCAGCTTCAGTGTGATTGAAGGGCAGTAACCAAATTGATAAATCAATAAGAATTTGGACTGTTTGCTTTCAGACAGTACTTCACAGATGTTAGAGAATTGCTCAGGCCCAAATAGTGTTTCTTTGGTGTGTTTCTTTTGTGTGGACCTCCTCCATTGTTCATGGCAATGAATCCTTCATGGTTAACTTAACGACATATAACATCTGCCTTCAATGGTAGAAGCTAGCAGCAAAAATGACACAGCATACAATGTGCCACAAATCAGCCTATGCTTATTTTGTCATTTGATATATAGTGGTGCTGGTAGACATATTTCCATTTCTCATTAGAGAGAAGGTACGTAAAAGAATACTAATTCCTTCCATTTGTACAGAGTTTAGAGTTTTTGAAAGCCTTGAACGGGTTTTCTTCTTAATTTTACAAAAAAAAAATTTTTTTTTGCAATACTTGTAAAACAATGTGATAAAAGAGGAAAACTTATTTTGACTTTCAAAAAATGTACTTTGTGATTTTTTTAAAGAAAATTATCTTTAGGAATGTAATGCAACAAAGTCTTCAATACTTGAGAAAATTCTATTGATATGAGAAAATATTTTTTTTAATGAAATGTAGTTCACATTTCAAAAAATAATTTAAATAATGTTAGGCTTATAGAGATTTGCTGCATATATTTCACTCGGCTTCTCCTGATGATGACATCTTACATAACCTTGCTACAACCATCAAATCTAAGAAATTAACATTAGTAATTTAACTAAATTACTAAATTAACTAAATTACAGACTTTATTAGGATTTTCCAGTTTTTCCACTTATATAATTTATTTGTTCCAGGATCCTTTCCATAATGTACTTAGTTTTCATGCCTCCTTCGTCTCCTCTGGTCTGTGATAATTTGTCATTCTTTCCTTATTTTTCATAACCTTGATGATCACTAGAAGTACTAATCACATATTTTGTAGAATATTCCTCAATCTGGGATTGTGTTATTTTTTCTTATAACTAGATTGAGGTTATGTATTTTGGACAGGAATGCCACAGAAATGATATTGTGCCCTTCTCAGTGCATGATATCAGTAGATATATGAAGTTAGCATGTCTTATTAGTGGTGGTGTTAAATTTAATCACATGATTAAGTTGATGTCAGCCAGGTTTCTCCACTGTAAAGTGACTATTTCCCCTTTTGTAATTAGTAAATATGTTTGGAGAAATATTTTGAGGTTATGCTAATATCTTGTTTCTTTTAAATGTTTGCTCACTAACTTTAATATTTATTTGCAATATTTCCTACTCAGACGTTCTGATGGTGATTTTATGTTTCTCATTTTGGAGGGAGGGAGATGCAAGAGGGAAGAGATACGGGGATATATGTATATGTATAACTGATTCACTTTGTTATAAAGCAGAAACTAACACACTATTGTAAAGCAATTATACTCCAATAAAAAAAAAATTGAAGTTCTTCTTTTAAAAAGGTTGTATCTTTCCCTCATTCCTTTATTTATCTAATCATTTGTTTATATCACTATGAATTTAATAGATATTTATTCTTTGGGTTCTAATCTAAAGTTATCACTATTTATTTTGTTGTTCAAACTCTTCCAGCTTGGTCATTGGGAGCTCTTTCAGATCAGCTTCTCTGTCTTTTTAACATGTCCCTTCATTTTTGTTGTTATTATTATACTTGATGAGCATTTCCTTACTATATAAGACCACAAGATGCTCCAGGCTCATCTTGTATTTTCCTTGCCCTCAGTCCTGAAATCAACCACATCATCAAGGAGCCTTGGTTCCTTTTATTAGGGAATGATATTTGGAAACCAAGATCTGGGTGATCGATGTGCTTATTACTACTTTGAGTGTCATTGCTTCTAGACCCTCTCAGTGGACAGAGCTAGGAAATATAGGTGTGCTTACTAACATGTATGTAAATACACACATCTCTGTTTATCTCTGTATACATCTCTCTATATAGACATTAAAAAGCATGAGTTACTGATACATCTTACACCAAGGCATCACCAAATATTTTTTCATCTTATTTTGAAATAACAGAACTTATACCTTTTGGAAGTTTTCGCTCATTAGACACCTCCAATGTAATGGAGACCTTGAAATTCCTTTTGACATTCTTAAAGTACAAGTATTACTCATTAGTCTCTTATTTTCTAAATCTAGAATGGAATGATAGCTGTTGTTTCATTTGTTATATGACTCTGAAAGAAATTATTTAGGTTTTCCCCAGAAACTTCCTAGTCAATAATCTATTAATTTGGAGACAAAGACAGAAAAATTTGTAAAGTTTGATCTTATATTTCTAAAATGTAAATGAAGGGAAAATTATTCCATCTAATGTTCAGGAAAAGATCATCACTCCACTAAAATTAGATATCAGTTTTATTGTAAATTTCTGTCTCAAATTGTTGATGGCTAAATATTCAGCAGGAATTAAAAATTTTACCTTAAAACATAAAAGACAATGAGTCGCTCAGAAAGTAGTTTAAAATTTTTCCCTGGGCCCTTTGAAAGCAGCTAAGCATTCTTGAAAAGTAAGCATAAAGCCACTGAAGGATAAAAGACACTCATTTTTTTAAAACTTTCAACTCAAATAAATAGTTTGTGGAAAGAGAAACAAAGACAAGTCAGTTCTGTTTAGAATCACAATCACTGAATAAAAATTAATTAGACCAGTTTCCAATAACATTTTTTAAAATGTAGTATAGTTGATTTGCAATACTCTGTTAGTTTCAGGTGTACAGCAAGTGATATATATATATATTCAGATTATATATGTATATATATTTCAGGTTATTTTCCATTATAGGTTTTTACAAGATGTTGAATATAGTTCCCTGTGGTATACAGTAAATCCTTGTTGCTTATCTATTTTATGTATAGTGGTGTGTATCCATTAATCCCATACTCCTAATTTATCCTTCTCCCCTCCTTTTCTCCTTTGGTAACCATAAGTTTATTTTCTATGTCTGTGAGTCTGTTTCTGTTTTGTATATAGATTAATTTGTATTATTTCTTAGATTCCACATATAAGTGATGTCACATAATATTTGTATTTCTCTGTCTGACTTACTTCATTCACTTAGTATAATATTCTCTAGGTCCATCCATGTTGGTGCAAATGGCAATATTTCATTCTTTTATATGGCTGAGTAATATTCCATTGTATATATACCACATCTTCTTAAGCCAGTTGTCTGTTAATGGGCACTTGAGTTGTTTCCATGTCTTGGCTATTGTAACTAGTGCTGCTATGAACATTGGGGTGCATGTATCTTTTCGAATTAGACTTTTCATCTATTCCACATATATGCCCAGTGGTGGGATTGCTGGATCATATGGGAGCTCTATTTTTAGTTTTTTTAAAGAAACTCCATACTGTTTTCCATAGTGGCTGCACCAATTTACAGTCACACCAACAGTGTAAGAGGGTTCCCTCTTCTCCACACCCTCTCCAGCATTTATTATTTGTAGACTTTTTGATGATAGCCATTCTGACCTGCGTGAGGTGATACCTCATTGTGGTTTTGATTTGCATTTCTCTAATCATTAGCGAGGTTGAGCATCTTTTCATGTGCCTGTTGTCCATCTGTATGTCTTCTCTGGAGAAATATCTGTTTAGGTCTTCTGCCCATTTTCTGATCCCATAAATTCAGGCTCCTCCTATTGGTTATATTATACTTCTTATGTTTAATCTGTTGGTATCAGTGTAATATATTTTGATAAAAAGCACAAAAGCTTTATTTCCTTACTTCAAAATCCTTGGATATAAGACTTAAACATGGGATTTAGGCTTCTTAGTTGAAAATAAGAGTGTGTAATACAGAAAACTTAATAGAGTGCCCAGAGAAAATATGTGCTATCCAGAGCTACATACAGACATCAAGGACCAAATTAATCCTGGTAATATCTGGTGAACTCGATCATATACATCATGTATATTTATGGGTTCACAGTACTTACGAACACATATGTCACTTCTGTCAATAAAGACAGAATACTTAATAAAGACAATATGGTCAAGGAATGAACTAAATTCACTAGTATTGCTTTTAAAGGAGTGCAGTCAAATTTCTGTTGATCATTTTCATAGCTAACTACGTTTCTTATACTTGTAACTCAAACTTCCAAAACACCACCAGTTGGGAGGCAAAAAATAGGGCCATAATAAAGATAATAAAGTTGTAATTCTCTGAATATGGCTCCACCTGCAATTTCAGGAGCACAAACTCAACTTTTAAGGTTGTTTCCCAGCTACTTATGGACAACGTGAAGAATGACATGCAGGTATCCATGAACTTAGTTCACTTGATTCCCATGTAGAATTCAAATTTTATTATCTCTTGATTTACTTCATGTTCATTATGTCTACTGCCTAAGGCACCAATGTCTTCATCCAAGGTATTAATTTCCCAGGTTTTATTAAGTCTGCTGATATCTGGAAGTCAAAGATGCTGAATGTTGTTATCAGGTTATGTTGCCAATTCAGTAGTATTACCCCTACTACTGAATACACTGCCATTACCTTACATTTTTTAATGACCTGCAGGGGTTTTAATGAAATTACTTCTTTAAATTTTACCTTCTAAAATTTATTGGCATATTTATTAATTAAATGAATGTTGAGAAGTACCAGGCACTACATTAAACACTGGAGATACAGTATCAAACATAGTTTCTGCCCTCATGGAGCAACATACTAGTGGGGGAGACAGACATTAATAAAAGAAATACACAAATAAATTCCATATTGCAAGTATGACACAGACTGTGGAGAAGACTGGTGCTATGAGAGTGATACCAGTGGAAAGGAGTTCAGAAAAATCTTCCTTGAGGAAGCGATATGAAGTCAAAGGAAGTGGAGATGGTGGGTGAGGAAGAACATTTCAGAGATACTCCTCATCTTAGACTAACTGGAGGAAAATCTGAACAAGTCACCTGTTGCATATAAAATAGTCTCTCTCATCCTATGCTGGCCCATTGTCTTTAGTCAAAATTTTATGCCTTCTCTATCTCTTTCCTTGAGATAAGCTTTTTTTCCCAGTAGAACCTTCAGTACTTTATGAAAGTAGACAGAGTGTCAGTCTTAGCCATAAACCTCCCATTGATGTATATCTGAATCCCAAATTGAACACAATGAGTTTCTCAAGGTGAAAACCATTACCATATACTGAAAAGAAATGAAAGACATCTACATTATTTGTTTATCTGAATTCAAAATGTTTCACTCCACTTTATAATAGTGCTTTGGGATTTCCAAAGGACATGGTGTTACTCATTCAAAGCATCAATACAAATTATAATAAAATCCAGTTTTTATTGTCTGTCTTTCTTTAAGGGCTGCATATGAGTCTCTAGAGAGCTACATGTCATTCTAGAATCAAAGATTTGTAGTTGAGAGTTACTGAGTTGAACTCTCCCTATTGAGCCTAAGACAAAACTGTTATGCATATCCAATTATGGAAGGAAGATCATAGCTCATCTTCATTTTCTCTCTAATAATTTTTGAAATGCACCTCAGTCATACTGATACCTTGCAGTTGAAAGGATTTTTAAAGATGGAATTGGATGCTCTTTGAATGGTTGGCTATTTCCCCATGACTTCCTTCTTCCAGAATATCCATAACCTTAGTTCATCTTTTGCCACTGGAGAAATGATCCTTCTTTTTTTCTGTGAGAATTGAACTTTTGTGTTTAAATTTGTATCATAAATAATTGTAAAATAGAAGAGATATAATAACCCCTTCCTCATGTACTCATCTCAAAGCTTGAAACATTATCAACATTCTGATATTTTATTGCATTTACGGTTAGACTTTTTAAAAAAATCAGATACTTATATTAGATTCTTTCATTTTAAATAATAGCCTTCAATAGAAGTTAGTGTTTAGGTTTTATTATTCTTATTCCATAGCGGGGAAGCAGAGGTTAAGACTTGTGTAAGGTCATAGCATTATAGCAAAAATTAAATTATTAGAACTACAGACTCTTGATTCCATATCTCTTTCTCTTCATTTTTTTTTTTAAATCAGATAGCTTCTCTCCTCAAAGAAAAGAAGGCTTATTGCATCTTTATAAATTTATGAAAACTCTCATTGCTCCTTGGAGAAAAATCATTTAATCTTTCAGATACAAGATCTTTATTTTTATAATAGCACCTTCTATGTCCAACACTTCAAGGGGTAAAATTGACTTTCTGAATTTAGTTTTTGTTTGATCAGTAAAATTTATTACCAGTCTGTGACTAAGTTTTCTGCTTGCTTGGCTAACTTGAGCTCCATTTGACGAAATCTGACTCTAGAAATTTCATGCCCGCACGATTACCTCCAGGTATGGGTTCAAATCTTCCAGTCCCTGTTTGAACTGGTCTCCTAAGACTCTCCAAGCTTGGCTTACATTTTTAGCTCCTAGTTGGACTGGCTTCCTTGGTCTGCTTCAGCCTGACCTCCCAACACATTATACTTGGCTAGTTTTCTGGTCTACTGCTTGGACTGCCCTCTCAGGCTCTTCACCAAACTTCCCTGTAATTACCAGTGTTCACTTTGTAGTCTTGAATAATAACTGTAGTTCTGTCAACGCAGCCTCTGACATGTGGCAGGTTTATCTTTTCAGTTTAAACTATGGTAGATCATAGGGACTAGTTATACCAAAAATGCCGACTGTAGAAAAAAATTCCATAAGTAAGTTATCACTGTTAGTCTGATTCCTAGCCCTTGCATCTCCTTGCTCTTAGTAGCAGGAATCCCTTGGCCCATGGACTCATACCTGTCCCAATCCCTAATTGCAGTCATGGGCTGAGACAGGAGGGAACTATAAAGTTTCATCATGTATCATTTGCTATTTATCTGATCCCAATTTTTGGGCCCCAGTTTTGTTAACTGAACTATTGCCTGGGGTCTTGTTTTCATTTCCTATGTGTGAACACTTGCTTTAATGCCCCTGTTCTTTTAGAATTGGAATCCTGATTCACTTCTTCTAGACTTCTTTCAAGTCTAGAGTTCTTGTCCCTGGATCCCAGATGAATACTAGTTGAAACCTTGCTAGCTACTCACAGAATTTTCTTGATTTTATTACCTGGATTTTAGAGCTCACAACCAATTGGATTCCCTTTACTGCTCTGCTAGCTGTATTGGTTGGATTTAAATAATAATACTATAAAAATGGATAATATTTATTGAGTAATAACTATTTTCTAATGTCTAGCCTATGTACTTTCAAAGTATTACATTATATATACCTCACAACAAGCCTGAGATAAGTAATGTTATTTTGCCTGAACTTCCTGTTGTCTATGACCATATCCTGTGGGTACACATTCTGTTTCTACACTAGATTTTCTTAACACTTATAAGTGAGTCTGTCTCCTCTGTCCCAATCCCTCAACCACCATGTGTCCCATTAGTGGTTGGTCTAGCTTCATGTCTTTGCTGCTCTGAGCTTGTCCAAAATCATTCATTCAATCAGGCCATGGATAGCCATGTTCTGACATATGAACATGATCTCTGTTTTGTCTTTCTAGAATGATAACATAGCTAAGGGTTTGGTATCTCTGGTTAGACAGACTGAAATTCAAATCTTAGCTCTAGGATTTTCTAGCTGTATAATCTTGCACAGTTTTTAATTTATAAAATGAGATTAATAACAGTAATTATCTTCACAGTGATATTATGAGAATGAAAATAATTTTACATATAAAATATTTAACATACACAAACTTGGTATATAGCAAGAGTTTAAAAGTGCTGGATAATATTAAAATCGAGTTCAGTGTTCTTATTGAACATTGAACACCATTGGATTGTGTTCTGTCTTTAATATTCCTGGTCTAACAAATGAAGCTGTCTGTGGAAAAGAGAAATTTATTTAAAAACAAAAAAATACATTTTGCTTTTGACTAGAGAATTTTCTCTACCTAAAGAATTAAGGATTCTCCAAATAATAACCGCAGTCTCCACACACAGGTAATAATGAATTTAGGAAATAAAACAGTTTATTTAAATTGCAAAGAGTAAATATTTAAGACATTTATATGATTTGGGGAAAAGAAAAGCATTAGGATGATTAAAATAGAGTTTATAATCAATTAATGGAATGTCCAACTAGCCTCAAGGATATTTCTAAAGGAAACTGACTTTTAAATAAAAATTGTGTGTGATACTATTACTAAATAGAAATGAGAATATATTTAAGAAAGTAATCGAGACCCAAAAGGCCATACCTCTATGTTTTGTGCTTTCAGTTTCCTGGTCTGGTTCAATTTCTTTAGAATTCCCAGTGAAATTTTTCTCCTTGGTGGTTTCCATTTTTCTTAATCCCTGATTATCCCCAATTATTTAACACACTTATACTAAGAGCTTCTGTATATGAAAGGCATTTGGGAAGTATCAGGAGAGATGCTAAGAAGCATAAGAAAGTTTATAGACTCAAGGAGCTTATCATCTAGAGCTATAAAATATGTAAATATGTGAAAAGCTAAAATAATACAAAAGAACAGAAATCTAGGAAAAGGTGAATTGCTATAAGGCAATGTGATTAATCACTTGTATCACAATGAGTAATAAAGGAAATAGGGTCCAGAGAAGTTCAGAAGAGGGCATATGCATTTGGGCTAAAGTGCCCTGGAAAAGTCTTTCTTGGGGGAGAAGGAATTGGGACTGGTTTTGAATGGTAAGTAGGATTTGGACTGTCTCAAACATTTTTATTCTAAAAATAATCTACCTTGGTCTTCATATTAAGGTCCTAAAATGCTTTCAAAATTTCAAGGGAGCAGAGCAGGATCAAAGGGCTAAAGATTAGTAAATGTAGATCTGAAAACTCCAGTTTCTTACTACTCTTACTGAACAGCTGGTAGAAATTTTGTAATTTCAGTCTCCACATCTCTTTTCACCACCCTCTCGGAATTTTCCTGGGAATTTCCATCTATGAAGCACAATTCTATTTCTCAATCCTCATGAAAAATGTTTGGGCAAATGGTTGAAATTTAACAATGCCTCAGTCATCCTGATTGAAAAACGGGCAGCCGCTCTAATCCAAAGAAATGTTGGTTCACAAGGGAAGTGGGTAGTGTAAAATGTGTATAATGGTGACTATACATGCTCATTTGTTATTGCCATCATTGCTGACTACACATAGCTTCCCATTGCTCTCTCTTTTTCTATCCACTTATTTTAAGTTGCCTGAGTCAGATGCAAATCCCTCCCCTTTCTTCTTTTCCTTTGGCTCCAGATGCTGTTTACTAGGCTGGAAATGTGTGGTGGGCTTGGTATAATATGAGAGCTCCTACTTTTGGATATTTACATCATGAAGATTGAAGCTTTCATGTACTGCTGATCAGTTGGTTACTATGCTGTGGACCCTCAGAGGTGAAAATCCTTCCATTTGGGCAAAGTTGCCATGAATTTATTCATTATCATTTCAACTGAGGACAAATTAAAATCCAGGCTTCTATTGGCTTGAGCCCTGGCAAATGTACACTTTCTGCTCCCGTAACTCTCTTCACTGGCACCTGAAAATGAAACCAGTTAGTGGAAATAGTGCTTGTTATGTTAAATTAAACTTCTTGAGAACTTTGAGAATTGAGACCTTTAGGTTCCATTTTAAATTCAGGGTGGATTACATAGCCTTCTAAATAACTCAGAGTTAAATTAGGTCAGTCCACTTTGTGAGAGATCAATCATAGGCATAAGTATGATTTCAGATTTCCCATATACTGTTAATGAGGATCTGATTGCACATGAAAGACACATCTGCCTCAATAGAAAAATTAATTTTATGTCCTGTAAGAAGTTGATTAATGATTCTGTTACCCCATACTCTAGCAAAAACCAGCACTGCATTAAAAAAAAAACTAATATTCAATTAAACATCTTAGCTTTCATGAAATGAACTGATGTGAGACACTAATGGGTGACTGTCTTATAGGTTACATCCATTGTAATATAAGGAGAACATTGTACAGTACCTTTTTATTTAAACAATTGATGTTGATGTCTATATTGTCATTAAAATGGATAAAAAAGGAAAATCTACAAATACTGTGTGTGTTTAATATAAACCAATGAAGAATTATTTGTTTGGGTATAAAGAATTTTAATAATAATTAAACATCAATTTGTTGTGCTTGGCCATAATTTTAAAAGGTGTTGCTCTGAATGCAATAGTGAAGAAAATATATTTTAAAAGACTGTTTTTGTTATAAGTAAAGTTGAGAAAACATAAATTAAAACAATACTATCTTGGTTGGAATTAAAATATAATTCTTCAAGTAATATGATGCTGTTTTTCTCCCACAAGATACCAAATGTTTCATGTATATTCTTCTTTGTATGTTTAACATGTTCAACTTTTTCTGAAAATGTACTTTGTGTGTAAGATAGAAATATATGCATTGAGAGTGAGAAATACTGAAGTGCATATAACAAGGATTTGTAAGTAAAATTATTCCACCAGAAAAAATCAGGCAAAGCATTACTTAAAGGAGATTTTTATGTCTGTCAACCTTAAATCCTATTCACTTTATATCTGCCAGCCTTAAATCTTACTTGCCTGTAGTGTTCAGTTTTTTCTCACTTTTGTAATTCATCAATACTTTTTTCCTGAATCCAAGAGTTGCTTTTCCTTTGATTCTGCATGTGAAGCAATAGTTGTATATTTGTAGTATTATAGCCATTTCTTGAGTTGAACAGTAGAATTTCATCAATGCTGTCTTTTTGAGGTGATGTAACATTTACAGAAATGTACATGCCATAGAAGACCAAGAACTCCATCACTTCTTTAGAGATATACAACAAATCTTCTTTTGGAAGTCCTCTTGCTTTGCTTGTGCACTTCTGGGTCAACTTTGTTTCCCTTAGGAATCTCCAAGAATACCTTTCCTCACTCTTTTTAAGTGCCTCCCATCCCCATCAAGTTACTGGAAAAAAAATCTGTCAACTGACTACCAGCACCTCTTTCTGTCAGATAAGAGTCAAAGATTTGTAGAGTCAGAATATCCCTTACTGTTAAAACTACCCAATGCTCTTGCTACTGATAAAACGTCACTGAGATGAAGGAATGAGAAATAACTTACTGACAACTGGTTCTTGGCTAAACTGAGACAAGAAATCTAATTGATTGGTTCAAAGTTAAGATTATCACATCTCCTCATTTGTTGCACCTAAAAATAGCCCAAATAAAACTAGGTTCCACCATGTATATATTGTTTAATGAAACAACTTTTTGTTTTCTAAAAATATGATGACTAAAATTAAGACCTGCTTATAGGATCCAATTTGAAGCAGCTCCCAACCACCAAAAGGAAAACTTTAGCAAAAATATATAATGATAGTAATGGACTACAATCTACAGAGTAAAATAAGAATAAATGAATCCATACTAACACAAACAAACAATTGAATAAATACATTAATAACAGAAAATGTAATTCAAACAAATGTAGACAAATTATGGAAATAGAAAAGTACCATTGCTAAACACCACAGTAATTGTTTCAGTCGCTAACTAACAATGGGTGATAAAATTAGTGAGTAAATATACTATGAGAAACAGGTTATTTGTATAGCCTCAAAGTATCTCTTTAAAAAATACTTATTAATTACAAAGGGGAAAATATTAACTTAACACTTTAGAAACTTGGCAGATATCACCTGAACTCAATGATGAAAGCTAACCATCAATAATGAGACATACCAACATCATGGACCTCCTAATATGATGCAATAAGAAAATAATAAACATTATTTTGTGATATCTTTGTCAAAAATGGATAACCTAACTTTTATTATTAGGAAACATTAGGCAAATGCAAAATGAGGGGGATTCCATAGCCTTTACTCTTCAAACATGTCAAGATCATGAAAGATGAAAACATACTGAGAAGCTATTCTAGATTAAAGAATACTGAAGAGACATGATAATTAGTGCATCATGTGATCTAACATCAGATCCTGAAGTAGAAAAAGGAAATTAGTGGGACACCTAGAAACATTTCAATAAAGTCTGTAGACGAGAATGCTGTATCAATGTTAATTTCCTCATTTTGATAATTGTAATGTGGTTATGTAATATGCTAACTTTTGGGGAATCTGGGTCAAGGATATACAGGAATTCTTTGTAGTACTACTTTTGCATTTTTTGTGTAAGTCTGAAATTTTTTCAAAATCAGCAGTTAAAAAATAAAAATAAAGGGAACCTTCCTCACAGACACTTTAGAGTCAGGACAAGTGAATGAATACAAGTTGCTAATTTTCATGGCTAGGCTCTCCAAAGGCTTGGAATCCCAAGCCTCCTTGAGGACTTCATTATTCTGTTATCTCACTTCTATTTTCCAGATTTTGGCTAATGTTTAAACTAACCTCTCACCTCTGCCTTCTTTCCATGTTAAGCCTTTTCCTCAAAGGAAAATATAAAGCACCTATTTCCCAAGATTAGCTGGAGAGAATACTGTCCTACACTTAACATTTCAGGAAACAAGACCAAAAATCACCTCACCTCTCATAGACCGGATTTATATGGGAAATCACTGTCCAAATCATATTGCCTCTTTTCACCTCAAATACGTCTTCTCACAGTTTTCAGTTCAAAGGAGCTAAGGAACAGTTTTAAGATAAAGAATGGTAGGAGAAGCGATTAATTCCATCAGATTAAAGTAGTGAGTCCTCTAGTAATCTCCCTTTTATTTGAATGAAAGTTATGTTTTCAGGTTGGTTCATATTGGGTTGTCTATAATCAAGCAGGTAGAACTATATGTGAAGAGAAGATTGGGGGAGGCATGGCTTGGTGAATGATTACTACAAACTCTAGTTTGTTCCTTTCTGGCTGAGAAGAATGGCAAATATTCTTAGACCCTCCTCCACTTTTTTTTTTTTTTGTAACTCAATAAGAGAATAAAGGAACAAACAAACAGAAACACTTGTGTAGATAAAAACAAATTTCTTTGGGGGAGTTCCTTTACTGTTTTTGTAGTTTGGCAGCTCTCAACATCTCAAAATATCATCTCACCCAAACTGTTGAAAGACAGAAACCTTTTGATTTCCCCCTGGAGACTCTGAGACTGAAAATGAAAACTTTGTAGTCCTAGTTCCATTTCAGACAATACAACTTGTATATTCTAGTTGGCAGAAACATGTAATTACTGAGTAGTTAATTCAATAAGTTTTATTATTCTAACTTACTTTCAAAGGAGAAAAAAAAATACTTTCTCTTTGTTACCACTCTTAAGAGAATAAACATCATATTTTGTGCATCATTAATAATGCAAATTAATTTTTGTATCACATAAGACTACAGTTAGAAGTGAATATTTAATGCCCAGGTCAGAAAATCAAATCTTACACCCCAAGAACAATGCTTGCTAGCTACAGGACACTACTCTGAGAAAGACTGCAGGTACTGCCATTTTTATTTAACCTTTCTTGGTTTTCCCTCACTATCAATGGATTACTTTGTAATTATTCATTAAAGAATAATATATTCTTATATTCTTTGTCAATCTTTAGAGTTGTCGATAGCATTAAATATTACACATTTAACACTATCAAATATAAGTGAATATATATGTAAGTACAACATCTGAACTTTTAATTTTATATAATTTCAACAATCTGAAAGATTCAGAATGAAGTTGAGGAATTTATTTATTGACATCAGTTTTTGATACTTTAGTTTAAAATATTTGTTAATCTACTGAAAATGTAAGTGTTTTCTTGAGCACTGGCAGCATTCTGTAGATGTGGTATTTGTATTTTACTAATAGGGTAAAACTATCTACAGGAAGAAGGTAAATCCCTTCTTGATGTGGTCATTAAAACAAAATCATTCTTTGTGGACCGAACTTCCCAGATTTTTTCTGCAACTTCACTTTTCAGTAGGAATGGCATAGGAACATAGAAAGTAACTCATAAATGAAATCATCACTGTGAGACATATAAAATATATAATCTCTATTAAAGATACGAAAATAAAATCTGCTAACCAAACATAATCACCGATTAAAAATTACTTTTTGACAGTGTTGAACTAAATTTTTTAAAATACAAATGAGACCTAATTAAAGTAAAAGCTTTTGCACAGCTAAGGAAACCATCAACAAGATAAAAAGACAACCTACTGAATATTTGCAAATGATATAACTATTAAGGGGTTAATATCCAAGATATATAAACAGTTCTTACAACTCAACACCAAAAAAAATAAATAAATAAGCTTTATTAACCGTGGGCAGAAAACCTCAATAGACATTTTTCCAAAGAGGAAATGCAGATGACCAACAGGCACATATAAAGATGCTCAAAAGTGCTAATCATTAGGGAAAGACAAATCAAACTATGAGATATTATTTCACAACTGTCAGAATGACTATCATCAAAAAAAACCCACATGCTGGCAAGGATGTGGAGAAAAGGGAAACCTCACACACTGTTGTTGGGACTGTAAATTGGTATAGCCACTGTGGAAAACATTATGGAGGTTTCTTGAAAACTAAAAATAGAACTACCATATGACCCAGCAATTCCGCTCCTGGGTATATATCTGAAAAAACCCCAAAAACTCTAATTCAAAAAGATGCATACACCCCAATGTTCATAGCAGCATTATTTACAATTTGCAAGTTATGAAAGCAACCTAAGTGCCCATCAACAAATGAATTGATAAAGAAGAGGTGGTATATACATAAAAATGGAATACTACTCAGCCATAAAAAAGGATGAAATTTTGCCATTTGCAACAACATGGATGGACTTAGAGGGTATTGTGTTAAGTGAAATAGACAGAGAGAGAAAAATGCTGTATGATATCACTTATATGTGGAATCTAAAAAACACAACAAAATAGCAAATATAACAAAAAAGAAGCTGACTCACAGATATAGAGAACAAACTAGTGGTTCTAAGTAGGGAGAGAGAAGGGGGAGGGGCAATACAGGAGTAGGGATTAAGAGGAAAAAACTATTAGGTATAAAATATATTACACAGCATGGAGAATATAGTCAATATTCTATAACATTAAATGGAGAATAAACTTAAAAATTGTGAATCAATATATTGTACACCTATAACTTATAAAATATTGTCCATCAACTATACTTCAATAAAAAAGGGAAAAAAAGAAGAAAAGACATTTTGTTATGTAGTAGTTTCAATCTGCTGTTAAAAGTAATAACAATAAAAACTAAGCTCAAGAATGTCTCTTACAAGGGTCAACATTTAAATATATCCTCTGATCGGTTTTCAAGATGGTGGAGGAATAGGGGGACATGGAGTTCATCTCTCTCCATAAATGCATCAAGATTACAGCTACATATGCAATAATTCTCACAGAACACTGGCTGAACACTAGCAGAGGACTTTGGGCACTGGAAAGAACTATAAAGATCCACACATAACTGGGTAGGATGAAAGAAAGAAGAGAGAAAGAAGAAGAGAGGAAGCGGGATGGGACCTCTACCCCAGGGGGGGAGCTGAAGCAGAGGAGAGGTTCCCACATCTGGGGAAGTCCCTTCACCAATGGGGAAATTGGTTGGGACAGAAGGGAAGCATGTGAGGCTGTCAGAAGAGGGTGAAACTGCCAGTCTGTGGCAGACAAGACAGAGTGAGAACTACACAGAAGGTCCATGCCATGGCCCTTTGTGCTCCCGACTGGGACATGTGTCTACCAGGGTGCACGGGGACTGGGAGTTGGAGTGTGGGGATTGGAGAGCAAGCCCAGGGGGAGGACTGCTGTTGGATACAAGGAGACAGCCTGAGGGGATGGGAGGGAGGAAATCCGCAAACGAGAATGCCTGTGGAGGAAACCTGAACTGCCATGGAAACAAGGCACCACTGTTGAGCGACATGCAGAGGGTGGAGCCTCCATTCCAAGCTCTCTCTCCTCACGTGCCAGTCCCTCTTCCCCCAGGTGCTAAGAAAGGGCCCCGCCAGGGCTGGCACTCATGAGCCTGCAGCTGGGCTCTAGAAAAAGCCCCTGCCATGGCTGACCATCACAAGCCTGCTGTTAGGCACTAGAAAATGCTCCCACTAGGGCCAGATCTCTTGCATCTGTGGCTGCTGGCTTCCCCACACACCTGTCGCTGCTGGGGCTCCCACGACCCAGGCAACTGAGCCATCCCTGTGCCCTGTCCTCACTGGTGCAGATCCAAATGCTCCAGGGCAGCCTTAGGAGCAGAATTCTGCAGGTGGGCCACACACAGAAGTGTGGCTAAAACCAGAGCTCAGCCCCAAGGGTGGGGCAACAAAGGAAGAGGAAGGAAAACCTTTCCATCTGCTGCAAAAATGACAGATTAAATACCCTTGATTGGCTTGGTAGACCCTGCATTTATGGAATATCTGAATGGACAATGAGTGTTCCCACAAATTAAACTGGTCTAGCTCTGGCAACCAAGGACTTTAGAGGCAAGCACATGCAGGAATTCAGCCATATCAGAGGCTGAGCTGCCCCCACAGGGCCCACAGAGGATCCAGAGACCAACCCAGAGGCACTGGAGGGCCTCCTGGGGAGGTGGAGGTGAGCTGAGGCTCACAGAGTGGGCAAGGATAATGACAGCTGAGATCCCAGGAAAATATTATTATTACTATGATTTTTATTATGTTTTGATTCATTCTGTTGTTGGTTATCTTTACTATTATTATTATTATTATTTTATTTTTATTTAGTTTTTTGGTTTTCTTTAGGTTTGTTTGTTTTGCTTCTTTTTTTAAATTGTTTTAAATATATATTTTTATTTTTTTTTTATATTTCTGTTTTTACTTTGCTTTTTTGTTGTTCTGTGTTTTTTCCTTTTCATCTTCTTCTTTGTTCTATTTTGTTTTTATCCTTTTTTCTCTTTGTTCTGTTTTGTTTTCATCTATTTTTTTTAATTGTTTCCTTTTTAACATCTTTATTGGAGTATAATTGCCTTACAATGGTGTGTTAGCTTCTGCTTTATAACAAAGTGAATCTGTTATACATATACAATATGTTCCCATGTCTCTTCCCTCTTGCGTCTCCCTCCCTCCCACTCTCTCTATCCCACCCCTCTAGGTGGTCACAGAGCACCGAGCTGATCTCCCTGTGCTATGCAGCTGCTTCCCACTAGCTATCTATTTTATGTTTGGTAGTGTATATATGTGCATGCCACACTCTTGCTTTGTCTCAGCTTACCATTCCCCCTCCCCATATCCTCAAGTCCATTCTCTTGTAGGTCTTTGTCTTTATTCCATCTTGCCCCTAGGTTCTTCATGACCTTTTTTTTTTCTTTTTTTTCCCTTAGATTCCATATATATGTGTTTGCACACAGTATTTGTTTTTCCCTTTCTGATTTACTTTACTCTGTATGACCGATTCTAGGTCCATCCACCTCACGACAAATAACTTAATTTTGTTTCTTTTTATGGCTGAAAAATATTCCATTGTATATATGTGCAACATCTTCTTTATCCATTCATCTGTTGCTGGACACTTAGGTTGCTTCCATGTCCTGGCTATTGTAAATAGAGCTGCAATTAACATTTTGGTACATGACTCTTTTTGAATTATGGTTTTCTCAGGGTATATGCCCCGTAGTGGGAGTGCTTAGTCGTATGGTAGTTCTATTTTTAGTTTTTTAAGGAACCTCCATACTGTTCTCTATAGTGGCTGTATCAATTTACATTCCCACCAACAGTGCAAGAGTCTTCCCTTTTCTCCACACCCTCTCCAGCATTTATTGTTTCTAGGTTTTTTGATGATGGCCATTCTGACCGGTGTGAGATGATATCTCATTGTAGTTTTGATTTGCATTTCTCTAATGATTAATGATGTTGAGCATTCTATCATGTGTTTGTTGGCAATTTGTGTATCTTCTTTGAAGAAATGTCTATTTAGGTCTTCTGCCCATTTTTGGATTGGGTTGTTTGTTTTATTGATATTGAGCTGCATGAGCTGTTTGTAAATTTTGGAGATTAATCCTTTGTCAGTTGCTTCATTTGCAAATATTTTCTCCCATTCTGAGGGTTGTCTTTTCGTCTTGTTTATGGTTTCCTTTGCTATGCAAAAGCTTTTAAGTTTCATTAGGTCCCATTTGTTTATTTTTGTTTTTATTTCCATTTCTCTAGGAGCTGGGTCAAAAAGGATCTTGCTGTGATTTATGTCATAGAGTGTTCTGCCTATGTTTTCCTCTAAGAGTTTGATAGTGTCTGGCCTTACATTTAGGTTTTTATTCCATTTTGAGTTTAATTTCGTGTATGGTGTTAGGGAGTGTTCTAATTTAATACTTTTACATGTACCTGTCCAGTTTTCCCAGCACCACTTTTTGAAGAGTCTGTCTTTTCTCCACAGTATATTCTTGCCTCCTTTATCAAAGATAAGGTGACCACATGTGCGTGGGTTTATCTCTGGGCTTTCTATCCTGTTCCATTGATCTATATTTCTGTCTTTGTTCCACTACCATACTGTCTTGATTACTGTAGCTTTGTAGTATAGTCTGAAGTCAGGAAGCCTGATTCCTCCAGCTCCGTTTTTCGTTCTCAAGATTGCTTGGCTATTTGGGGTCTTTTGCGTTTCCATAAAAATTGTGAATTTTTTTTTTCTAGTTCTGTGAAAAATGCAAGTGGTAGTTTGATATGGATTGCATTGAATCTGTAGATTGCTTTGGGTAGTAGAGTCATTTACACAATGTTGATTCTTCCAATCCAAGAACATGGTATATCTATCCATCTATTTGCATCATCTTTAATTTCTTTCATCAGTGTCTTATAATTTTCTGCATACAGGACTTTTGTCTCCTTAGGTAGATTTATTCCTAGATATTTTATTCTTTTTGTTGCAATGGTAAATGGGAGTGATTTGTTCATTTCACTTTCAGATTTTTCATCATTAGTGTATAGGAATGCCAGAGATTTCTGTGCATTAATTTTGTATGCTGCTACTTTACCAAATTCATTGATTAGCTCTAGGAGTTTTCTCGTAGCATCTTTAGGATTCTCTATGTATAGTATCATGTCATCTGCAAACAGTAACAGCTTTGCTTCTTCTTTTCTGATTTGGATTCCTTTTATTTTTTTTCTTCTCTGATTGCTGTGACTAAGATTTCCAAAACTATGTTGAATAATAGTGGTGAGAGTGGGCAGCCTTGTCTTGTTCCTGATCTAAGTGGAAATGGTTTCAGTTTTTCACCACTGAGGAAGATGTTTGCTTTGGATTTGTCATATATGGCCTTTATTATGTTGAGGAAAGTTCCCTCTGTGCCTACTTTCTGCAGGGTTTTTATGATAAATGGGTGTTGCATTTTCTCAAAAGCTTTCTCTTCATCAATTGAGATGATCATATGGTTTTTCTCCTTCAATTTGTTAATATGTGTATCACATTGATTGATTTGCATATACTGAAGAATCCTTGCATTCCTAGGATAAACACCCCTTGATGATGGTGTATGATCCTTTTAATGTGCTGTTGGATTCTGTTTGCTAGTATTTTGTTGAGGATTTTTGCATCTATGTTCATCAGTGATATTGGCCTGTAGTTTTCTTTCCTTGTGACATCTTTCTCTGGTTTTCGTTTCAGGGTGATGGTGCCTCGTAGAATGAGTTTGGGAGTGTTTCTCCCTCTGCTATATTTTGGAAGAGTTTTAGAAGGGTAGGTGTTAGCTCTTCTCTAAATGTTTGATAGAATTCGCCTGTGAAGCCATCTGGTCCTGGGCTTTTGTTTGTTGCAAGATTTTAAATCAGAGTTTCAATTTCAGTGCTTGTGATTGGTCTGTTCTTATTTTCTATTTCTTCCTGGTTCAGTCTCGGCAGGTTGTGCATTTCTAAGAATGTGTCCATTTCTTCCAGGTTGCCCATTTTATTGGCATAGAGTTGCTTGTAGTACTTCTCCTTTTTCATTTCTAATTCTGTTGATTTGAGTCTTCTCCCTTTTATTCTTGATGAGTCTGGCTAACGGTTTATCAATTTTCTTTACCTTCTCAAAGAACCAGCTTTTAGTTTTATTGATCTTTGCTATCATTTCCTTCATTTCTTTTTCATTTATTTCTGATCTGATCTTTATGATTTCTTTCCTTCTGCTAACTTTGGGTTTTTTTTGTTCTTCTTTCTGTAATTGCTTTAAGTGTAAGGTTAGGTTATTTATTTGAGATGTTTCTTGTTTCTTAAGGTAAGATTGTATTGCTAAACTTCCCTCTTAGAACTGCTTTTGCTGCATCCCATAGGTTGTGGGTCATTTTGTTTTCATTGTCATTTGTTTCTAGGTATTTTTTGATTTCCTCTTTGATTTCTTCAGTGATCTCTTGGTTATTAAGTAGTGTATTGTTTAGCCTCCATGTGTTTGTATTTTTTACAGATTTTTTCCTGTAATTGATATCTAGTCTCACAGTGTTGTGGTCAGAAAAGATACTTGATACGATTTCAATTTTCTTAAATTTACCATGGCTTGATTTGTGACCCAAGATATGATCTATCCTGCAGAATATTCCATGAGCACTTGTGAAAAATATGTATTCTGTTGTTCTTGGATGGAACGTCCTATAATGATCAATTAAGTCCATCTTGCTTATTGTATCATTTAAAGCTTGTGTTTCCTTATTTATTTTCATTTTGGATGATCTGTCCATTGGTGAAAGTAGGGTGTTAAACTCCCCTACTCTGATTGTGTTACTGTCGATTTCCCCCTTTATGGCTGTTAGTATTTGCCTTATGTATTGAGGTGCTCCTATATTGGGTGCATAAGTACTTACAATTGTTATATCTTCTTCTTGGATTGATCCCTTGACCATTATGTAGTGTCCTTCTTTGTCTCTTGTAATAGTCTTTGTTTCAAAGTCTATTTTGTCTGATATGAGAATTGCTACTCCAGCTTGCTTTTGATTTCCATTTGCATGGGATATATTTTTCTACCCCCTCAGTTTCAGTCTGTATGTGTCCCTAGGTCTGAAGTGGGTCTCTTGTAGACAGCATATATACGGGTCTTGTTTTTGTATCCATTCAGCCAGTCTATGAGTTTTGGTTGGAGCATTTTATCCATTTACATTTAAGGTAATTATCAATATGTATGTTCCTATTCCCATTTTCTTAATTTTTTTGGGTTTGTTATTGTAGGTCTTTTCCTTCTCTTGTGTTTCCTGCCTGGAGAAGTTCCTTTAGCATTTGTTGTAAAGTTGGTTTGCTGGTGCTGAATTGTCTTAGCTTTTGCTTGTCTGTAAAGGTTTTAATTTCTCCGTCAAATCTGAATGAGATCTTTGCTGGGTAGAGTTATCTTGGTTGTAGGTTTTTCCCTTTCATCACTTTAAATATGTCCTGCCACTCCCTTCTACCTTGCAGAGTTTCTTCTGAAAGATCAGCTTTTAGCCTTATGGGGATTCCCTTGTTTGTTATTTGTTGTTTTTCCCTTGCTGCTTTTAATATTTTTTCTTTGCATTGTACTTTTGATAGTTTGATTACTTTGTGTCTTGGCCTGTTTCTCCTTGGATTTATCCTGTATGGGACTCTCTGCTTCCTGGACTTGATTAACTATTTCCTTTCCCATATTATAGAAGTTTTCAACTATAATCTCTTCAAATATTTTCTCAGTCCCTTTCTTTTTCTCTGCTTCTTCTGGGACCCCTATAATTCGAATGTTGGTGCATTTAATGTTGTCCCAGAGGTCTCTGAGACTGCCCTCAGTTCTTTTCATTCTTTTCTTCTTTATTCTGCTCTGCAGTAGTTATTTCCACTCTTTTGTCTTCGAGGTCACTTATCCATTCTTCTGCCTCAGTTATTCTGCTGTTGATCCCTTCTAGAGAATTTTTAATTTCATTTATTGTGTTGTTCATCATTGATTGTTTGCTCTTTAGTTCTGCTAGGTCCTTGTTAAATGTTGCTTGTATTTTCTCTATTCTATTTCCAAGAATTTGGATCATCTTTACTATCATTATTCTTAATTCTTTTTCAGGTAGACTGCATATTTCCTCTTAATTTGTTAGGTCTGGTGGGTTTTTACCTTGCTCCTTCAACTGTTGTGTGTTTTTCTCTCTTATCATTTTTTTCATCTTACTGTGTTTGGGATCTCCTTTTTGCAGGCTGCAGGTTTGTAGTTCCCATTGTTTTTTGTGTCTGTCCCCAGTGGCTAAGGTTGGTTCAGTGGGTTGTGTAGGCTTCCTGGTAGAGGGGACTACTGCCTGTGTTCTGATGGATGAGGCTGGATCTTGTCTTTGTGGTGGGCAGGTCCACGTCTGGTGGTGTGTTTTGGGGTGTCTGTGGCCTTATTATGATTTTAGGCAGCCTCTCTGCTAATGGATGGGGTTGTGTTCCTGTGTTGCTAGTTGTTTGGCATGGGGTGTGCAGCACTGGATCTAGCTGGCCATTGTGTGGAGCTGGGTCTTGGCATTGAGATGGAGATCTCTGGGAGCTTTTCTCCATTTAATATTATGTGGAGCTGGAAGATCTCTTGTGCATCAGTTTCTTGAAGTTGGCTCTCCCAACTCAGAGGCACAGCAGTGACTCCTGGCTGGAGCACCAAGAGCCTTTCATCCACACGGCTCAGAATAAAAGGGAGAAAAAATAGAAAGAAAGAAAGAAAGAAGATAAAATAAAATAAAGTAAAATAAAATAAAATAATTAAAATAGAAAATAAAAAATATTTATCAAGAAAAAAATTTAAAAAGTAAAAAACAAACAAATAAAAACAGACAGACAGAGTCCTAGGACAAATGGAAAAAGCAAAGCTATACAGACAATATCACACACAGAAGCATACACATACACACTCACAAAAAGAGAAAAGGAAAAATATATATATATCGTTGCTCCCAAAGTCCACCTCCTCAGTTTGGGATGATTCATTGTCTATTCAGGTATTCCACAGATGCAGGGTACATCAAGTTGATTGTGGAGATTTAATCTGCTGCTCCTGAGGCTGCTGGGAGAAATTTCCCTTTCTCTTCTTTGTTCACACAGCTCCCAGGGTTCTGCTATGGATTTGGACCCGCCTCTGCGTGTAGGTCGCCTGAAGGTGTCTGTTCTTTGCTCAGACACGACGGGGTTAAAGGAGCAGATGTTTTTAATCGTTTTTGTGTGTTTGTTTCATTTTCTTTGCTATATTCTTTGGTTTGCTTTGGTTTTGTTTTCTGTTTTGTGTTTTTCTTAGTTTTATGTCTAATTCTTTGATTTTATTTTTGTGTTCATTTGCTTGTGTGGTTGTTCTCTTGTTTTTTGTGTTCTTTGGTTTTGAGTTTGTTTCTTTTTTGTGTGTGTTTCTTTGTTTTTGTTGGTTTGGTTTTGCTTCTACCACTTGTCTGGGGTTTTGTTTGTCTTTTTTTTTTATCACTGTTGTTGCTGCTTGTTTGTTTCTGTGCTTGCCATCTGTCTAGGGTTTTGTTTCTTGGTTTGTTTTATCTCTCCTTTTTTTTTCCCTCTATTGCCATGACCTGTGACTTGCAGGGTCTAATTATCCGGCCGGAAGTTGGGCCTGAGCCTCTAGGGTCGTAGCACAGAGTCCAAGACATTGGATCTCCAGAGAATTCCCGGCCCCAGGGAATATTTATCAGCGAGGGTTCTCCCGGAGGTCTCCATCTCAAATGCAAGAACTAACTCCACCCAAACGCCTGCAAGCTCCAGTGCTGGATGCCTCATTGCCAAACAACAAACAAGACAGGAAAACAAACCCACCCATTAGCATACAAGCTGCCTAAACTCGTACTAAGCTCAGTGACACACCAAAAAACACCATCTGACATGGCAGTGCCCTTCAGGGACAAGATCAAGCTCTAACCACCAGAATGCAGGCACCAGTCCCACCCAACAGGAAGCCTGCACAAGCCACTGCTCCAAACTCACCCACCAGGGGCAGATACCAGAAGCAAGAGGAACTATGAACCTGCAGCCTGTGGAAATGAGACATCAGACACAGTAAGTTAGACAAAATGAAAAGACAAATAAATATGTTGTAGATGAAGGAACAAGGTAAAAACCCATAATAAAATAAATAAATAAACAAATGAAGAGGAAATAGGCAATCTACCTGAAAAAGAATTCAGAGTAATGATAGTAAAGATGATCCAAAATCTCAGAAATTCAGTGGACACACAAATTGAGAAAAGGCAAGAAAAATTTTCACCAGGACCTAGAAGAACTAAAGTACAACAACAACAAAAAAAAACAGTGATGAAAAACACAATAATTGAAGTCAAAAATACACTAGAAGGAATCAAAAACAGAATAACTGAGGCAGAAGAACTGATAAGTGACCTGGAAGATAGAATGGTGGAAATAACTGCTGCAGAGCAGAATAAAGATAAAAGAATGAAAAGAAATAAGGACAGACTCAGAGAACTCTGAGACAACATTAAACACACCAACATTCGAATTATAGGGGTCCCAGAAGAAGCAGAGAAAAAGAAAGGGTCTGAGAAAATATTTGAAGAGATTATAGTTGAAAACTTCCTTAATATGGGAAAGAAAATAATAAGTCCAGGAAGCACAGAGAGTTCCATACAGGATAAACGTAAGGAGAAATACACTGAGACACATATTAATGAAACTAACAAAAATTAAACACAAAGAAAAATATTAAAATCTGCAAGGGAAAATCAACAAATAACACACAATGGAGTCCTAATTAGGTTATCAGCTGATATATCAGCAGAAATTCTGCAGGCAAGAAGGGTGTGGCAGGATAATTTTAAACTGATGAAAGGGAAAAACCTGCAACCAAGAATAGTATACCCAGCAAGGATTTCATTCAGATTCAATGGAGAAATCAAAAGCTTTACATACAAGCAAAAGCTAAGAGAATTCAGCACCACAAAACCAGCCTTACAACAAATGCTAAAGGAAATTCTCTAGGAAGCAAACAGAAAAGAAGAAAAAGACGTATAAAAACAAACCCAGGGGCTTCCCTGTTGGCGCAGTGGTTGAGAATCTGCCTGCCAATGCAGGGGACACGGGTTCGAGCCCTGGTCTGGGAGGATCCCACATGCCGCGGAGCAACTAGGCCTGTGAGCCACAATTACTGAGCCTGCATGTCTGGAGCCTGTGCTCCGCAACAAGAGAAGCCACAATAATGAGAGGCCTTCACACCACGATGAAGAGTGGTCCCCACTTGCAGCAACTAGAGAAAACCCTCACACAGAAACAAAGACCCAACACAGCCATAAATAAATAAATAAATAAATAAACCCAAAGTTTAAAAAAAAAAACCAAAACAATTAAGGAAATGGTAATAGGAACATACATATTGATAATTACTTTAAATGTAAATGGATTAAATGCTCCAACCAAAAGACACAGACTGGTTAAATGGATACAAAAACAGGGTCCATATATATGCAGTCTACAAGAGACCAACTTCAGACCTAGGGACATATACAGATTGAAAGTGAGAGGATGGAAAAAGATATTCCATGCAAAGGGAAATAAAAAGAAAGGTGGAGTAGCAATTCTCATATCAGACAAAATAGACTTTAAAATAAAGACTATTACAAGAGACAAGGAAGGACATTGCATAATGATCAAGGGATCAATCCAAGAAGAAGATATAACAATTGTACATATTTATGCACCCAACATAGGAGCACCTGAATACTTAAGTCAAATGCTAACAGCCATAAAATGGGAAACCAGCACTAAAATAATAATGGTGGAGGATTTTAACACTCCACTTACACCAACGGAGAGATCATTGAGACAGGCAATTAATAAGGAAACACAAGCCTTAAATGACACATTATACCAGATAGAGTTAGTTGACATTTATAGGACATTCCATGCGAAAGCAGCAGAATAAACTTTCTTCTCAAGTGTTCATGGAATATTCTTCAGGTTAGATGATATTTTGTGGCACAAATGAAGTCTCGGTAAATTTTAAAAAATTGAAATCATATCAAACAACTTTCCAACCACAAAGCTATGAGATTGATAATCAATTGCCAGGGGAAAAAACAAAGCTGTAAAAAACACAAACGTAAGGAAGTTAAACAATATGCTACTAAATAACAAAGATATCACTGAAGAATTAAAGAGGAAATCAAAAAAATACCTAGAAACAAAAGACAATGAAATCTCAATGACCCAAAACCTATGAGATGCAGCAAAAGCAGTTCTAAGAGAGAAGTTTATAGCAATACAATCCTACCTCAAGAAACAAGAGAAATCTCAAATAAACAAATTTACCTTACAAGTAAAGCAATTACAGAAAGAAGAAGAACAACAACAACAACAAAAAACAAAGTTAGTAGAAGGAAAGAAATCATAAAGATCAGAGCAGAAATAAGTGAAATAGAAATGAAGAAAACAATAACAAAGATCAATAAAAATGAAAGCTGGGTCTTTGAGAAGATAAACAAAATTGATAAACCTTTAGCCAGACTCATGAAGAAAAAAAAAAATGGAGAGGACTCAAATCCATAAAATTAGAAATGAAAATGGAGAAGTTACAACTGACATCCCAGAAATACAAAGGATCCTAAGAGACTACTACAAGCAACTATATACCATTAAAATGGACAACCTGGAAGAAACGGACAAATTCTTAGAAAGGTACAACCTTCCAAGCCTTAACCAGGAAGAAATAGAAAATATGAACAGACCCATCACAAGTAATGAAATTGAAACTGTGATTAAAAATCTTCCAACAAACAAAAGTCCAGGACCAGTTGGCCTCACAGGTGAATTCTATGAAACATTTTGAGAAGAACTAACACCTATCCTTCTCAAACTCTTCTAAAAAACTGCAGTGGTAGGAACATTCCCAAACTCATTCTATGAGGCCACCATCACTCTGATACCAAAACCAGACAAAGATATGACCCCCCCAAAAAAAAAAGAAAGAAAGAAAAGAAAAGAAAATTACAGGGCAATATGACTGATGAACTTAGATGCAGAAATCCTCAACAAAATACTAACAAACCAAATCCCACAACATGTTAACAGGATCATACCCCATGATCAAGTGGAATTTATCACAGAGATGCAAGGAATCTTTAATATACACAAATCAATCAATGTGATACACCATATTAACAAATTGAAGAATAAAAACTATGTGATAATCTCAATAGATGTAGAAAAACTTTAGGCAAAATTCAACACCATTTATGACAAAAACTCTCCATGAAGTGCACATAGAGGGAAACAACTTCAACATAAAAAAGGCCATATATGACAAACCCACAACAAACATTATTCTCAATGGTGAAAAAGTGAAAGCATTTCCTCTAAGATCAGGAGAAAGACAAGTGCCCATTGTTGCCACCATTATTCAACATAGTTTTGGAAGTCCTAGCCACAGCAATCAGAGAAGAAAAATAAATTTAAAAAATCCAAACTGGAAAAGAAGTAAAACTCTCACTGTTTGCAGATGGCATGATACTATACATAGAAAATCCTAAAGATGCCATGAGAAAACTACTAGAGCTCATCAAGGAATTTAGTAAAGTCGCAGGAGGCAATATTAATACACAGAAATTTCTTGCATTTCTATACACTAAGAAAGAAAAATCAGAAAGAGAAATTAAGGAAACAATCCCATTCACCATTGCAACAAAAAGAATAAAATACCTAGGAATAAACATTCCTAGGGAGGCAAAAGACCTGTACTCAGAAAACTTCTGCACACTGATGAAAGAAATAAAAGATGACACAAACAGATGCAGAGATATACCATGTTCTTGTATTAGAAGAATCAATATTGTAAAAGTGACTCTACTACTCAAAGCAATCTACAGATTCAATGCAATCCCTATCAAATTACCAATGGCATTTTTCATAGAACAAGAACAAAAATTTTACAATTTGTATGGAAACGCAAAAGACCCCAAATAGCCAAAGCAATTTTGAGAAAGAAAAACGGAGCTGGAGGAACCAGGTTCCCAGACTTCAGACTATACCACAAAGCTATAGTAATCAAGAGAGTATGGTACTGGCACAAAAACAGAAATATAGATCAATGGAACAGGATAGAAAGCCCCAAGAGAAATTCACATACCTATGGTCAACTAAACTATGACAAAGGAGGCAAAAATTTACAATGGAGAAAAGACAGTTTCTTCAATATGTGGTGCTGGGAAAACTGGACAGCTACATGTAAAAGAATGAAATTAGAGCGCTCCCGAACACCATACGCAAAAATGAACTAAATATGGAATAAAACCTAAATGTAAGGCCAGACTTTATAAAATTCTTAGAGGAAAACATAGGCAGAACACTCTTTGACATAATTCACAGCAAGATCTTTTTTGACCTACTTCCTGGAAAATAAAAACAAAAATAAGCAAATGGGACCTAATTAAACTTCAAAGCTTTTGCACAGCAAGGAAACCATAAACAAAATGTAAATAAAACCCTCAGAATGGGAGAAAATATTTGCAAGCAAAGGGACTGACAACAAATCTCCAAAATATATGAAGAGCTCATGCAGCTCAATATCAAAACAAACAAAAAACAATGCAATCAAAAAAAATGGGTAGAAGACCTAAATAGACTTTTCTCCAAAGAAGACCTAC
This sequence comes from Eschrichtius robustus, assembly GCF_028021215.1. Taxonomy (NCBI): domain Eukaryota; kingdom Metazoa; phylum Chordata; class Mammalia; order Artiodactyla; family Eschrichtiidae; genus Eschrichtius; species Eschrichtius robustus. The sequence goes on along the minus strand of NC_090845.1, from coordinate 72,135,628 downwards.
AGATGGTCAAGAGGCACATGAAAAAATGCTTAACATCACTAATTATTAGAGAACTGTAAATCAAAACTACAATGAGGTATTATCTCACACCAGTCAGAATGGCCATCATCAAACTGTGTACAAACAATAAATTCTGGAGAGAGTGTCGATAAAAGGGAACCCTCTTGAATTGTTGCTGGGAATTTAAATTGATACAACCACTATGGAGAACAGTATGGAAGTTCCTTAAAAAAAAAAACAACTAAAAATAGAACTACCATATGATGCAGCAATCCCACTGCTGGGCATATACTCAGAGAGAACCATAATTCAAAAAGACACATGCACCCTAATGTTCATTGCAGAACTATTTACAATAGCCAGGACAGTGAAGCAACTTAAATGTCCATTGGCAAATGAATAGATAAAGAAGATGTGGTACATATATATAATGGAATATTATTCAGCCTCATAAGGGAATGAAATTGGGTCATTTGTAGAGACGTGGATGGACCTAGAGACTGTCATACAGAGTGAAGTAAGTCAGAAAGAGAAAAACAAATATCGTATATTAATGCACATATGTGGAATCTAAAAAAATGGTATAGATGATCTTATTTGCAAAGCAGAAATAGAGACACAGATGTAGAGAACAAACGTATGGGTATCAAGGGGAAAGGGGGGGTTGGGATGAATTGGGAAATGGGGATTAACATATATACACTATTTATACTATGTATAAAATTGATAACTAATGAAAACATACTGTAAAGCATAGGGAACTCTACTCAATGCTCTGCGGTGAAAAAAATGGGAAAGAAATCCAAATAAAGAGAATATATGTATACATGTAACTCACTTTGCTGTACAGTAGGAACTAACACAACATTGGAAAGCAACTATACTCCAATAAAATTTTTTAAATAATAGAAAATAAATATATCTGCTGATCAATAGGATAGTGATAGGGTAGATTTAAATTTGTATTAAACTTTAAAAAATTGAGTTTTAATAAAGAAATCAAGAATGTATTCGAGGTACATTTTATCTGTCTGAGTTGATTCTAAGTCTATTAACTGAGTAAATTAATTTTTACTAATATCACACATTTGCAAAAATTGAAATAAAAGCTAGTCCCTATATGAAAAAGAGCAGTGGAAGAAAACACATAAACAAAATGATTTCTGAAACTGAGCTACCATACAACATCAATCTACTTGATTTTAGTTGTGACAAGTATGAAATATAAGTGATTTTTTTTAAATTGGAGTTCTTTAGAAAGAATATGAAAGTTGGCCTTTAGAAAAGGAATATGGCATTACCTTTGGACAAATTGTAGGATTTGAAATAGTTTTATCCAAAGATCACTTATTCCTTTTTGAATGGTTGCCAAGGTCTGCCAGGGCCTAACTTCCACTCAATAGCATAGACTATTGCTTGTGAATATTTATCAACCATTTATTTATTCAGTAAATATCTGCTGAACAAGTACTATATATGTGCCAGGCCTTAATTTAGGCACAGAGAAAACAACAGTGAGCAAGATACACAGGTTTTCTTCCATCAAGCCTGCCGAAAATCTAGTAGTATAAACAATCAAGTGAACAGGAAATCACAATAACATTTCACTTGGCTATGTTCTGGAAGAGAGTGTCTTATCAAGTCTATAGGGACTAAAGAATGTTCTTTAGAGGAAAAGTATAAACTGAGATGGATTGGCAAAAATGAGTTGTGAGTCATATATGCATTAGAGAGAGGACATTTCAAGGTAAATGTGTAGCTTGGTACAGGTCAGATTGATTTTCCTGAGCCTCAATTTCATTATCTGTAAAGTTGGCATAAATATATCTACTCTGTATACTTGTCAATATAAAATAGATGGAAGATGTGAAAATTACTTGGAAACTGTAAAGAATTAAATAATATGAAGGATTATTATTTTTGCTCCCTCAAAGCCCTTCTTTCCTCTTCTCTCTCCTTGATATTTGACATTCCAAGTTCTCATTTCTTTAGGAACTTTCTGTTGGGGAATATGATTTGCTAATCTGATAAATGATTCTATACTAGGGTGTTAATTTGTGGTGGTTGATTAATTTCTCACTTGTAATATATTAGCAGGAGCATTTTGAAGAACTCAGTCAAAAGTACTAAATTGGATGTTGAGAATTACAGGCATTGTGGAAGGCTAATGGGAAAATATTTTGTTTAGTGGCAGGATGGGCTATTAGGGGTTCCCTAACTCCACTAGATAGGGGACCACCTATTCTTCCCACAGTAGAGCCAGTCCAGTGCATACCAAAATATATTTGTTTGAATCATCTTGTTTGATTTTCACAGTAACCCATTGAAGAAGGCGGGGAAAGAGTCATAGCCTGTAAGTGAGAGGACACAAAACTGGGTCCCAGGTCTTCTGACTCCAGGCAGTGTTCTTTCCACTGTAAAAGTAGTTTTCAAAAATTTTTATTTCTTTGTTCAAATAAAATCCTTAGCAAAATCCAAAGATAAAAAAAAAAATACAAGCAGAGATATTTGTTTGCAGAAGAATTTGTGGGCTCAGAACCATAACCTCACATCACTCTCTATATACTTCCTTTCACAACTCTAAGGGCCCTCTTAAGAACCTCATCACACACTTTGATGAGCACTGAAAAACACTATGCTGTTGTGCAACTCACTGAATATTTCCAAAGCGTCAGTCCCTATCAATGGACCTCTCTCTGTTAGTACTTGATAAATTCCATGAAGTAGCTGATAAATACCATGTTTTCAAGCTACCAAGAAAAACTCCAGGGTGTATAAAGAAACAGTTGCTTATCTCCTAACCCTCAAACTAATACATTAATCTATTTAACAAATATTTATTGAGACTCTACAATGAACCAGACACTCTTCTCACTACGGGGAATACTCCACTAAACAAAATGATTAAAAAAAAAAATTCTGCCTTCACAGGGCTTATATTTTAAGTATATTATATTATTTAAGGGCATGTACTATGGGGCCAAATCATCTGCATTTTAATCCCAACTCTACCACTTAATATGTGTATGGTCCTGTTCAAGTTAATTAATCTATTTATGGATATTTTCCTCATCTGCAAATTAAATATCTATTTTTTGAGGAAGATTTATTTATTTATTTACATTTTATTTATTTATTTATTTATTTACATATATGTGTCTATTCTTTTTCAAATTCTTTTCGCATTTAGGTTATCATAGAATATTGAGCAGAGTTCCCTGTGCTACACAGTAGGTCCTTGTTGGTTATTTATTTTAAATATAGTAGTGTGTACGTGTCAATCCCAAACTCCCAATATATCCCTCCCCACCACACTTCCCCCCAGTAACCAAAAGTTCGTTCTCTAAGTCTGTGAGTCTGTTTCCATTTTGTAAATAATTTCATTTGTATCATTTTTTTAGATTCCACATATAAGCGATATCATATGATATTTGTCTTTCTCTCTCTGACTTATTTCATTTAGTATGATAATTTCCAGGTCCATCCATGTTGTTGCAAATGGCATTATTTCATTCTTTTTAATTGCTGAGTAATATTCCATTGTATATATATACCACATCTTCTTTATCCATTCCTCTGTCGATTGACATTTAGATTGTTTCCATGTCTTGGCTATTGTAAACAGTGCTGCAGTGAACATTGAGGTGCACGTATCCTTTCAAACCATGGTTTTCTCTGGATATATGCCCAGGAGTGAGATTGCTGGATTATATGGTAACTATCATATTTAGAGTAGAGATCTTTTGTCTCCACAGGTAGGTTTATTCCTAGGTATTTTATTCTTTTTGATGCAATGGTAAATGTGATTGTTTCTTTAATTTCTCTTTCTGATCCTTCATTGTTACTGTATAGAAGTGCAACAGATTTCTGTGTATGGATTTTGTATCCTGTAACTTTACCAAATTCATTGATGAGCTCTAGTAGATTTCTGGTAGCATCTTTAGAATTATCTATGTATATTATCATGCCATCTGCAAACAGTGAAGTTTTACTTCTTTTCCAATTTGGATTTCTTCTATTTCATTTTCTTCTCTGATTGCTGTGATTAGGACTTCCAAAACTATGTTGCATAAAAGTGGCAAAAGTGGACATCCATATCTTGTTCCTGTTCTTAAAGGAAATGCTTTCAGCCTTTCACTGTTGAGTTTGATGTTAGCTGTAGGTTTGTCATATATGGCCTTCATTATGTTGAGGTATGTTCCCTCTATGCCCATTTTCTGGAGATTTATTTTGTTTATGATAAATGGGTGTTGAATTTTGTCAAAAGCTTTTTCTGCATCTATTAAGATGATCATATGGTTGTTATTCTTCAATTTGTTAATATGGTGTATCACACTGATTGACTTGAAGGTATTGCAAAATCCTTGCAGTCCTGGGTTAAATCCCACTTGATCATGGTGTATGATCCTTTTAATGCGTTGTTGGATTTGATTGCTGGTATTTTCTTGAGGATTTTTGCATCTATATTCATCAGTGATATTGGCCTGGAATTTTCTTTTTTTGTGTGGTATTTTTGTCTGGTTTTGGTATCAGGATGATGTTTGCCTCATAGAGTAGGATTAGGAGTGTTCCTTCCTCTGCAATATTTTGGAATAGTTTCAGAAAGATAGGTGTTAACTCTTTACTAAATGTTTGACAGAATTTGCCTGTGAAGCCGTCTGGTTCTCAACTTTTGTCTGTTGGGATTTTTAAAATCACAGTTTCAATTTCCATACTTGTGATTGGTCTGTTCATATTTTCTATTTATTCCTGGTTCAGTCTTGGGAGATTGCACCTTTCTAAGAATTTGTCCATTTCTTCCAGGTTTTCCATTTTATTGGCATATAGTTGCTTGCAGTAGTCTCTTATGATCCTTTGTATTTCTGTGGTGTCTTTTGTAACGTCTAGTTTTTCATTTCTAATTTTATTGATTTGAGCCCTCTCCCTTTTTTTCTTAATGAGTCTGGCTAAAGGTTTTTCAAGTTTGTTTAGCCTTTCAATGAATCAGCTTTTAAGTTAGTAGAAGGAAAGAAATCATAAAGATCAGAGCAGAAATAAATGAAATAGAAGTGAAGAAAAGAATAGAAAAGAGCAAATTAGATACATTAATAGTACCTACCTTCCACAATGATTATAATAATTAAAGAGTAAATATTTGTGAAATAAAGAACATAAGGAGCAATATAGGTGTTTGCTAAATTAAAAATAGTGGGTGGATGCAGACAATAAATGAATAAGTAAAATCTATAGGGTGACAGATGGTGATAAGTACTAAGAAGAAAAATAAGGCATATGCCAACCTAAATAAACCTAGGAGGCAGTAATCAAGCAAAGAACATTTACTTGAAACCAAAGAATTATAATTTGGGGCATACAGATGTGGGTAGCAATCCAAACAGGGTCCCACTGAGGTGTAAAAGTCGGGGGCTTTTAAAGACAATGAAGAGAAGTTTGCATTACAAAGAATTTTAATTGGAGTTGGAAGCAGAAGCTAGTCTTGGCTAACCATGATTAAGAGCTAAGGCTATCACTAGAGGGAGGTAAAAGTCCATTACTGTGACAAGTTGCAGGTGTCCTTGCAGAGTTCTTGGGATATTTGTGGTTTGGCTCCATTCAAAACTTCATGGTTTTACCCGGTGAGGACCTGTGTAAGGTCCACCTTTTTAATGGCCTCCTGGCTCGATTTTAAAACCTCTTGAAATAGGTGACTTCATTTTATTAATATTTCCACGTTTTACATTTCCCCATTTTGATCAAGATCTTTCTCTGAAAATATCCCTGATCAACTTATAGACTAACTTTGTCTAACATCGCTGGGAAGGATTTGTCCCAGAAAGTCATGTCCCACATTACTGAGATGAACCGGTCCCAGAAAGTTGCAACCCACAGCTGGGGAAATTTTAAATCTCTAATGGTTATTTCAAGAAGTCTGTGTCATACAGGTTAGGCCACATTTGAGGAACAATGAGGCATTCAGGTAATGACTCAGGTAGTTTCCTCATCCAGGAACTTCATCTATTTACCTGAAAGTTCAGTTGAATAAGCTTTATCTATCATTTGAATCTGTTAATCTTGGTGTTTCTAGAAGTTTTAGAGTAGATCAGAGTGAGGAGTACCATGAAAAGTTTAAGTACGAGCACACAAAGCAAAATTCCAATAATATTCATGAACAATATTTGTAATCCTTATCTAAGTCCCTATGGAAGGAAGCCAGCTGAAAACGTCAATAGGGGACCAGAGGGCGCCATCCAAAACATTGGTACAAAAAGGTCTTGGGCAATGTTTCTTTCTTCATGTGTTCTAATGCAGTTTCACCAGAAGTGTTGCTCCAGGTGCAGCAGGTGTTGGCTATGGCACAGATACCACACAGTTGTGTAAGGAGATAACTGAGCACTATTCAATTATCTAATATGACTCTCTCCAGGTAATCCAGGGATTGTTCTTGTTGACCCAAGTCTCAAGTGGTAGAATTTGCTACTTTAGTGATGGTTAGAGCTAAATTCTTTATCAACAGGTCCTTATGGATTTCACCAATGTAAGGAACAAATCCTTTGGCAATGATAAGCAATGGAGAATAGATAGGGTGTAAAAAGGGAGCCACCAATTTTCCCCTAGGCCTATAAGATTGCAGCTAGAATTTTTTTCTTTAACAAAAACTTGAAATGGAATGCTATGGTATCCCCAAAAGCATTGTCCTGTCATATACAAGGTCTAGACATTCATAAGCCCACAGTTCCCTCTGTAACACATACAAAAGGGTACCTGAAAGGAACACATAGTATCCTGCCAAGAGTGTGGTTATTCACAGTTTCATTGATAGGTATGAAATTATGGCCAAGGATCAGTACAGCCATTACAGGCTATTAAGTTGCCAGCTGACAATCATCTGGTCCTGGTGCAACAAAAAGCTTGACATAGATGGGTTAGATCTCATTTCTTACAGTTTTTTGTCAACCACTCCCTTCATGCAGGAGGCAAAGGAAAAAGTGGGAAGACCCAGATGCTTGGAATGTTAGAGGAGTAGGGTTTTAGAGAAACGTTCTGTGGTGCTGTCAACCAAAAGCAAGGTGGAGCTACCAAATCAAACAGTTTTACTATGTAGGGTAGTTTTAAGGGCTGGGTGCCTAAAATTTACCATAACATTGGGAACCAAGAAGAAATTGGTGATGGGGGTAACTAGGGGCTCCTTAGATCTGGATGACTGTGGTCTTTGGAGACATATCCAGCACTCAGACAGATTTCTCCCAGGTGCTACAGTTTGTGAATAGTTTACTAGAACATTATCTTTACATTTGCCAAAAGAAGTACCCTCAGGAAATGTAAAATTTTGAGTTAAGATTAAATGTATTTCAATAAAATGCTGACTCATCACCATCTTGCACATAATAAAAGGAAATCATTAAGTGATATTCTGAAACCACCAGTCAAATGAGTGGACCTTCCCTAGCAAGACTGTTGTATTAAACTCAGTAAATGCATCGGTGCAATAGAGCAGATCTATTATGAAAAGGATCAGTAATGAGGTTAGCGTGGTATGTATATATATACTGACCTGGTCCTGAGTCTCGAGAATGTTGTCAGCATCAGATGCTCTCTGCTTCACTTCTTAGTTCATTTTAATTTTAAGTCTGTAGTCCATTAAGAAGTTCAATTGGGTATTAGGGCATTCTTTAAATGAGAAACATGAATTCAAGAATAAACACTTTAAGCTTTGCAACAGAAGGATTAGTAAAGAGTAGCTGATATGATACTGTATATAAACTACATTTTAATTTTAGAAAAGAGTACCTGATATGGTCCTTTCCAAATATGTTGTAAAGAATCTTTTTGAAAATGTCATTTTCAGCAGACAAAATCACCTGGTTGTAGATTTTGAAGTTTGTTGTCTTCGTCTCCCAGGAGCACAACAGTGGAAAGGCTGTTCTACCAGGGTATGGTTTTTATGCAACATTCTAATTGGTCCTTTGCAATACTGAAGCATGTCTCCTATAGTTAGTAGAATATCAGGAGCAGAGAAAGCCAAATGCATAAATCAGTCAGTAATAATTTCAAATGGTGATAGCTTGTGTTTCTCAAACATGGTAGCTCTTAAATTCAGAAGGACCAGAGGAAGTGCCTCAGGACAAACTAATTTCAAGGTCTCCATAACTTTTACCAATTGAGTATTAATAATACTATTATTTTTTTCCAACAGTCCAGAGGACTGAGGGTGATAAGCACAATGAAAATTTTGTAGAATAGGCCAACCCTCACAAACCTATTTTGTAACATGGTCAGTAAAATGTGTTCCCCAGTCACTATGCAGTTCTGAGGGCACATCCCAGGTGGGTATGATTTTTTAAATAATATTTTGCAACTGCCAAAGTGGTAACATGTTGGCAAGGGAATGCTTCAATCCAATGATAAAACATGCAAACCATAACAAAAGCTAATTTATAGCCTTGGGAAGGAGGCAACTGGATAAAATCCATTTGCCATACGTCTAAAGGCCCTTTAAACTAGGAAGTCAAAATGTCCAGGGGAAGTTTAGATAGTTTTCCCTGGGTTGTATTTAGGACATTCAGCACAAGTTAATTGTGCCTCCTTGGCGGCCTTAGAAATATTTTCCTGCCAATATTGTTTCATGAAATTTACAAATTTATTTGCTGCCCAGTGGGTCATCTGAGGAGTCATTTCCATCAGAAATGTTTTGTGGACTCTGGCAAGACATGTCTTCTATTTGGGCCATACCATTATTTAATGGGCTAAAATACACCCATTATCATCCCAACAAAACTTTTCTTTATGCAGTGCCTTAAAATTGGACATCTTTGAACATTTTCATTAGATCCTCTTTTAGAATACAATCAAAATTTGCTGTAAGAGTTTCAGGTTCGGTGGCTCATAAGGCAGCTGTCCTTATCAACCAAAATTTTCCTTTGATTTCATCTGAATTTAATTTTGAATACCCATGCACCTTGATGATGACTAGAGCAGATGGAAATTGGACCAATTCCAATGACTTATTGACCCAATTTTCATTCTTAATCTGGTTTCTTCCTGCGGTCAAGAATCCTCTTTGTTTCCAAAGTATGCCAAAGTCATGAATTACCCCAAAGGCATAGCAGCTATCTGTATAGATATTTGCAGTTTTACCTTCTGCTATGATGCAAGCTCTAGTTAAAGAATGGAGTTCTGCCTGTTGGGCTGAAGTAGTGGTTCAGCAGAGCTGCCTAAATTATTTCAAAGGAGGAGGTGATTGTATATCTGATCAGTGTTTTCCTTTGCCACTTTTCAAATAAAAAACCTCAGTAAACCATGAAATCTCAGCATTAGCAATAGAGGTTTATTGTAATTCAGCTCTAGAAATTAATAAGTGATCAGTGAGGGACAAACAGTCATGAGATGTTTCATCAGCAGGTAAATGGTGAAGGCTTTGCAGGGTTGAGGTTGTTGCAGTGAGAAAGGGTTATATGAGGAGAAGTTAGTAACATTTCAGAAGAGGTAAGACAGCTTACAGAAAGATGTTGAGTGGGATGAGAATCGAGCAAGGCTTCTACTGAATGGGGAACATGAATGATGAGTGGAGAGCCATAATTATTTCCTCAGTTGACTTTGTAAGGACTGCTGCTGCTAAAATAGCTTTCATTCATGGGGGAAGACCTCAGGCTACAGGGTCTGATTGTTGAGTATAATAGACAAGGAAGCAGTGTTGACCTCTTTTCCTTTGAGTAAGCACTCCTAAGGCCTTCTCCTTCCTTTTGTACACTAAGAGGAAAAAGCCAAGCTGATTATTAGGATGTCGTAAAGCAGGGGAACTGAGAAGTCCACTTTTCAGTTTCTGGAAAGTCATAAAGGTATTTTCTTCCCAATCTAAGGGATCTGGTCTTTCAGCTTTGAGCAAAGTATAAAGAGGCTAGGCAATTAAGGAAAATTTAGGTATCCAGTTCTTACAGTACCTGGCCAGACCCCAAAATCCTCAAAGTTTTTTTTTTTTTTTTTGGTCTTTGGCCAAGGGAAATTTGAGACATTTTGTATCTTATTAGGGTCTAAAAGGAGTCTTTGATCTAAGATCAGGTGTCCTTGGTATTTGACCTGCATTTGAATAAGTTGTAATTTCTATTTAGAGACTTTCTGACCTTTAGTCGTTAACAGCTTGAGGAGATGGATGCTATCTATCTTGCTCATTTACTTTCTTGGAAGAGGAGCAGAGAAGTTCATCAACATATTGTAAGAGGATCGACCCATGTGGAAAAATGACATCTGCTAAATCTGCTATTAGGATCTGTGAAAAGGGTGCTACAGAGGTCTATTGCAGAGAAAAAATTTATTCTCTATTGGTATTACCATAAAGGAGTATGAGGATTAAGGACAACTGGATGACAAGGGATGAAACTGTTTTTAATAGTCCTCAAATCTTGGACAAATATCCATCCTCTTCCATGAGGTTTCTTAATAGAGAGAATGAGTGTATCACAAGGACTAGTGCAAGAAACTATGAGGTTTTGTGTCTTATATTCCTCTATGATTGTTTTAATTCCTGCTAAGGCCTCAGGTTTTAAAGGATGTTTTTTAACTTTAGGAAAAGGCATACCAAGGTCAATTTGAATTCCAATTGGGAGAGATGAATGAATCCACCCAATGTCAATTGTGGACATTGCCCAGAGTTTCTCAGGGACTTCTCTGAGGTGTTTTACATTTATGTTATCTTCCAAGCTTCCAAGCTAGTCCTAAGTGCAAAACCTTCTAATAGGGTTGAGGAGCTTGGAATGTCATCAGTTGTTGAGGGGGTTAAATTAATTTTAAGGATAATTTCCCCCTTTTGAAAAAAGCAGTGGCAGCGTGATATATGTATGTATGTATGTATGTGTATATGTATATATATATATATATATATATATATATATATATATATATATATATATATATATATATATATATATAATTTTTTTCCTAAAAAGTTTCATCCCAGTAAGTTGACAGGAGCAGAATTGACCAATAAGAAGGAATGGTTATTCTGGCAGGGGCCAAATTGGAAAGGTAAGAGAAGGGACTCTTAAGCTATAAAAGGTTTATTAGATACTCCCACCATTTGAATTTTCTCAGTACTCTGAGGAAATGGTTGTTTGAAAGTGGTGTGGTTGAGCATGGAAAGTGTGGCTCCAGTACCAATTAAGATGGTAATAACCTCATTTCCAATCATGAAGAATGTTTCACCCAGATGATTAATGGAAAGGATCAGAAAAACCCCCTGTTTGTCCTTGGAGCAGCCTCAGTACATAACATTATCTGAAGGCTTAACATGGGAGAATTTTTAAAGTGTTTTAGTTTAAGGCACTCCTTTTTCCAATGACCAGGTTTCTCACAAAAATGGAAAGCATTTTTAGAGTTTGAAGGCTTTGATTTAGTTTGTTGAAGCTTCTGGGAGGAAGCTGATAGCTGTTGAAGCTGTAAATTCATGATTTTAGTGGCCTTGTGTTTATTTGAATTTTGAATAGCCCAGGCCAATTGGTTTACCAGATTAACCAAATCAGGAACTGCTCTGGTTTCTCAATTAAGTTGTACTCACTTTACTAGAATTGTGAGATCTTCATCTAGGACATTTATGAATATGGGGTTAAAGACCACCTTAGTGGACTCTGTGACTAAAGTGAGTCCAGAGTTTTCCTTAAAAACAATTTCAACTCTGTTGTAATAATCATGCATAAGTTCATCAGTCCTTTGAATGCATGCTTGGATTTGATTCGAATCAATAGGTTTTGGGAAGGTCCAAGGGATGGCTTCATATAAGGTTTTTTGTTTTTTTTTTCTCTTTCTTAGGCTTTAGATTTGTTAGCTGGCATGATTCATTAAAGATCCTCTAAAGGATGACTCCAGCCATCTTTAGTCATCCAATGTTGGGTCTGACCTCCTCCCACTAGCTTGTGGACTAACTGATACAATCAGGAAAATACAATGTTAACTTCCTCTGCAAAATGGTGAGGATTCTCAGTAACCTTGGGAGATTCTTCGGTTATAGCTCACAATTCTGCCTTAGTCCAAGGTGTGTACGTTACATTTAAAAGGGTGCCTTCATTATTGGACTTCAATTTAAAGGGATGAATTTGAACTGGTTAAATGGAAGAGGTTGAGGCTGGAGGTTCAAGGGGAGCCCCAGGGTCTTTGGGATAAAGGGAGAGCTAACAAGGGAAGGATAAAGAGGGAAAGATTGGGGACAGACTTGAGGAGCAGGAAGGGGGGACAGAGAAGAGTTATAAGTCTTTTGTAATTGAACAATCTTTTCAGAAAGTTTAGAATTTGCATCTTGGAGGGAAGAGATTTTGAAGTCCTGGACTCATTTAGAGGCCTCTAAGTACCAATTAAAGTAACTATCCTATTCAATTTGCTTAATGCCACGGTTTTCAAGTTTACTGCACAGAAAAATAAGTTTAGAGACTTCCAGAGAGCCCCATTGTGGCCACTGTAAATTTAAATCATCTTTTATGTTATTAGTACATCAAGATAGAAGTTTACAAGATGAAGGTAGACATAGTTTTTAAACATAAAACCACCTCTGGTCCCCAATGGAGGATAACCCTCTGAGTGGAACTTAGAAGAGGACAATCCCATAATTAAAGAAGCACACAAAGAAATAAGAGCATTCAGTAGTAGGAGAACCCCTCCAGTGGCCTAGCCATGAGCTGGCACTTTGAAATAATCATCTCCCAGCATAACTGCCAACCTGACGCCAAAGAAAGCCAGTGACTGAGACCTCAGCCAAAAGAAAGGAGGTTGGAGCCTGGAGGACTCACAGTCGAGATGGTAGTTTTAAGAAAACAGTGAGTACAAAAGGCTCTATGGCTACCACACCCAATTCCAGGAGACACCCATTATGAAGCAATGGGGTCGCTTCAGGTCCTGCTTCTGACACCATGTATGTCAACCTACATAAACCTAGGAGGCAATAATCAAGCAAACAGCATTTACTTGCAATTAAGGAATTGCAATGCAGGGCACACAAATATGGGTAGCAATCCAAAGAGTGTCCCACTAGGGATTAAAAGTCAGGGGCTTTTACCCAGGACCAGATGGATTCACAGGCAAATTCTATCAAAAATTTAGAGAAGAGCTAACATCTATCCTTCTCAAAATCTTCCAAAATATAGCACAGGGAGAAACACTCCTAAACTCACTCTACAAGGCCACCAACACCCTGATACCAAAACCAGGCAAAGATACCACAAAAAAAGAAAAATAAAAACCAATATCACTGATGAACATAAATGCAAAAATCCTCAAGAAAATACTAGGAAACAGAATCCAACAGCACATTAAAAGGGTCATACACCATGATCAAGGGGTGTTTATCCTAGGAATGCAAGGATTCTTCAATATACGCAAATCAATCAATGTGATAAACCATATTAACAAATTGAAGGAGGAAAACCATATGACCATCTCAATACATGCAGAAAAAGCTTTTGACAAAATTCAACACCCATTTATGATTAAAAAAAAAACCCTCCAGAAAGTAGGCATAGAGGGAAATTACATCAACATAATAAAGGCCATATATGACAAACCCACAGCCAACATCGTCCTCAATGGTGAAAAACGGAAACCATTTCCACTAAGATCAGGAAGAAGACCAGGTTGCCCACTCTCACCGCTATTATTCAACATAGTTTTGGAAGTTTTAGCCACAGCAATCAGAGAAGAAAAAGAAATAAAAGGAATCCAAATTAGAAAAGAAGAAGTAAAATGGTGACTGTTTGTGGATGACATGATACTATACATAGAGAATCCTAAAGATGCTACCAGAAAACTACTATAGCTAATCAGTGAATGTGGTAAATTAGCAGGATATAAAATTAATGCACAGAAATACCTTGCATTCCAATACAGCAATGATGAAAAATCTGAAAGAGAAATTAAGGAAACACTCCCATTTACCATTGCAAAAATAGAGAATAAAATACCTAGGAAAACCTACCTGAGGAGACAAAAGACCTGTGTGCAGAAAACTATAGGACACTGATGAAAGAAATTACAAATGATACAAACAGATGGAGAGATATACCATGTTCCTGGATTGGAAGGATCAACATTGTGAAAATGAATATACTAACCAAAGCCATCTACAGATTCAATGCAATCCTTATCAAACTACCAATGGCATTTTTCACAGAACTAGAACAACAAAAAAAAAAATCACAATTTGTATGGAAACACAAAAGACCTCAAATAACCAAAGTGACCTTGAGAAAGAAAAGCTGAGCTAGAGGAATCAGGCTCCCTGACTTCAGAATATACTACAAAGCTACAGTAATCAAGACAGTATGGTAGTGGCACAAAAACAAAAATATAGATCACTGGAACAGGATAGAAAACCAAGAGATAAACTCACACACATATGGTCACCTTAACTTTGATAAAGAAGGCAAGAATATACAATGGAGGAAAGACAGCCTCTTCAACAGTGGTGCTGGGAAAACTGGACAGCTACATGTAAAAGAATGAAATTAGAACACACCCGAACACCATATACAAAAACTCAAAATGGATTAAAGACCTAAATGTAAGTCCAGACACTATAAAACTCTTAGGGGAAAACATAGGCAGAACACTCTAAGACATAAATCACAGCAAGATACTTTTTGACCTACCACCTAGAGAAATGGAAATGAAAACAAAAATAAACAAATTAGACCTAAGGAAACTTAAAAGTTTTTGCACAGCAAAGGAAACCATAAACAAGATGAAAAGACAACCCTCAGAATGGGAGAAAATATTTGCAATTGAAGCAACTGACAAAGGATTAATCTCCAAAATATACAGGCAGCTCATACAGCTCAATATCAAAAAAACAAACAACCCAATCCAAAAATGGGCAGAAGACCTAAACAGACATTTCTCCAAAGACAATATACAGATTGCCAACAAACACATGAAACGATATTCAACACCACTAATTATTAGAGAAATGCAAATCAAAACTACAATGAGGTATCACCTCACACCAGTCAGAATGGCCATCTTCAAAAAAATCTAGAAACAATAAATGCTGAAGAGGGTGTGGAGAAAAGGGAACCCTCTTGCACTGTTGGTGGGAATGCAAATTGATACAGCCACTATGGAAAACAGTATGGAGGTTCCTAAAAAACTAAAAATAAAACTACCATATGACCCAGCAATCTCACTACTGGGCATATACCCTGAGAAAACCATAATTCAAAAAGAGTCATGTACCACAGTGTTCACTGCAGCACTATTTACAATAGCCAGGACATGGAAACAACCTAAGTGTCCATCGACAGATGAATGGATAAAGAAGATGTGGCACATATATAAAATAGAATATTACTCAATGATGAAAGAAACAAAATTGAGTTATTTGCAGTGAGGTGGATGGACCTAGAGATTGTCATACAGAGTGAAGTAAGTCAGAAAGAGAAAAACAAATTCTGTATGCTAACACATATATATGGAATCTTAAAAAAAAAGATTCTGAAGAACCTAGGGGCAGGGCAGGAATAAAGACCCAGATGTAGAGAATGGACTTGAGGACATGGGGAGGGGGAAGGGTAAGCTGGGACGACGTGAGAGAGTGACATAGACATATATACACTATCAAATGTAAAATAGATAGCTAGTGGGAAGCAGCCACATTGCGCAGGGAGTCCATCTCGGTGCTTAGTGACCACCTAGAAAGGTTGGATAGGGAGAGTGCAAGGCAGATACAAGAGGGAGGAGATATGGGGATATATGTATATGTATAGCTGCTTCACTTTGTTATAATGAAGAGACTAACACACCATTGTAAAGCAATTATACTCCAATAAAGATGTTAAAAAAAAAAGTCAGGGGCTTTTAAAGATAAAGAAGGGAAGTTTGCATTACAAAGAATTTTAATTGAAGCTAGTCTTGGCTAAACATGATTAAGTGCTAAGGCTATCACTAAAGGGAGGTAAAAGTCCATTACTGTGACAAGCTGCAGGTGTTCTTGCAGTGTCCTTGGAGTATTTGTGGTTTGGCCTAGTTCAAAAGGTTATGGTTCCACCTGGTGAAGATATGTGTAAGGTTCACTTCTTTAATGGTCTCATGGCTACATTTTAAAATTCTTGGCATAGGTGACCCTGTTTTATTTCACATTTCACAAAGGGAAGACCTAAATGTTCCTGGGATGTTCTAGGGGACAGCAAGGAAGTTATTGTGGCTGGTGCAAAGTGAGGAAGGAAGGAAAGCAGTAAGGTCACTGATATCATTTCAGATTTCTGTCCAAGGTGGATTGTTCTATGGCAATAAATATCATTTTAGAAAGCAGTGTGCATCAATGACAAACAGTAGAAATTATAAGTTGCCAGGATATTGCTAACCACTATTAAGTAATTGCAAGTAGAGATTGCTTTGAGAAAGGAGAAGATAGTGATCTTTTTTGAGAGAAGAATAGATAGAAAATGTCTTTGTGATTAGCAGTGGGGATGTAAGTGGGAATAAAATATGTCACAGGTACTTTTTGTGCCTTTCGTTTTCCAATTCTAATATTAGGGTCTACTTCAGTTAGTGCTATGAAACAGAGAATTCTGAAATTAATTTGTTCTAAGTAACCCGCTACTGGTAGTGGAGGACCCTTCTTCCCAAATAGACCTGAGCTAAGTTTTAGACGTGTACCACCAGAGACAGGAAAGATTTGACTCTAAGATAATCTTCAGAATGAGTTGGGAAAGAATGCATTGTAATGTAATATATGGCTAAACCAGAGTTAGATTAAGCTATGAGTGACTTATTAAAGATTAATAAGAAAAGTAACATATTGGATGTAAGTGAACATATTTTTAAAAGCATGTGTTGACTAGCTTCTCTTTATTTTTTTAATGTTCTTTAAGTTCAGCAAGATTAAAAAGACAGGCTACATGATTTTGTTTTTTTTCTATTTCTGTCTATTTATCTTGAGATACAGCTATAGATATCAATTAATTGTGTCTATACTTTTGAGTGTAGTGCTTGAAATAATAATTGAACTTTTATTCAACAAATATTTATTAAGCATCCTCTGTGAGCCAGACACTGTTCTAGATGCTGAAATTGCAGCAATAACCAAAAAAGGCAAGATCCCTGCCTTCATGGAGCTTACATCTACTTGGGGGGAGGCAGATTTGAAATAATCTGAAAAGGACATACACATCATTATAATTTCTATGACTACCTTACTACTATACCTAACATTCCCTAAAGTAGTCAACATTTACCAAAAATAAAGTGATAAAGAAATAATTGGACACTTGAGTGATGAATTTACAGATAAGAGATATAAAATAATAGCATAAATGTCACAAGGATCAAAAGTGATATTGATTGATTCAGATACCAATAGGCAAATCCCTGATGGTCTGCTAAGGAAGTCTAAAGCTGCTTTTTTTGTTGACACTCTGGATTCTCTAGGTCTGTTGTCAGTTTCCGTAGTGTCTTGATAAGCAAAGATGCACAGGCTCCAAAAAGAAAGCAGTATAGAGGAGTCCCATGGCATCAAGGACACATGGATATTTTTAAAGAAACCTCCAGCAAGTATGCAAGCATCAAACATTGTCATTTAAATCACTGATGAGTTCTTACATGACCAGTTGAATACAATTTTTTGTTAAACCCTTCTCCCACCTAATTTTGAAAGCCATTTGTTATAATTCAAAGAGCAGTTTCATTTGTGTGGCACACTTCAAATCAGATTTTGACAGAATTATTTGAAGCTGGAGAAGACTCCAAGTCCTTTTATAAGCTTTTTGAAAGTTCTTTTGCCAGAACAACCATGTCACAATTTGCCAAGCTAAAGTAGATATAAAACAGATAAAAATTTGATGACAGTTGTATGAGTCACAAATTTGGTAAAATGCCATGCCTAAAAGATAATGTCTTATTGAAATTATTAAGACAATACCCAGAGAAGCTTTTATGGAGCTTTGCTGCCTAGTTGCTCAGACCCTATCACACTCATTCTATTCTGCATGTATAACTAGCTTCACAAGTTAAAGCAGTTAATGTGGTCAGCTCAGTGAAAGAAAAAAAAGTCACAAGTAAAATAGGAAATTCCAGCAACATCTATTCAAAGTGGTACTTGAATTAAAAGAACACTGAAAACAATGAATCCTTTACCTGTTATAAGAAACACCATCCTCATTAATGTTGTAGAATCAGTGTGGCAGTGGACCATGTAGGTTCAACCGATCCTCTCCTTGAGACATCTCCATGAATTTAGAGTAAGTGATAGAATGAAATTGGACATCATTGCAACATCCAAATATGGGCTTTAATTTCATGTAACTTTTATTTTTTAATTTCATTTTTCTAGTAATTCATTTTAATGTATTTTACAAAAGCATACCTTTGCAATAGATTGCATATTTGAAAAAAGAATCTTCCCCCTTCCTATTCTCATAATCAAATGGTTAAGGATATATATATATTTTTTTAAATAAAAAAAGTTGACAGATACATGGAAGTGGAAAATCTAGTGGATCACTTCTTTACGAAACAAACATTTCTTAAACACCTCCTCTGTGGCTGGCATTGTGATGGATACTGAGGATATAGAAATGAATATACACAATCATTTCCCACAAGGAACTTATAGTCTAATGACTTATGGCTGAATAGTGGTTTACAAACCAGCTCTATAGATTCCACCTGGTAACTTGCTAGAACTGCCAAATCTCATACCCAATTCTAGAACTATTAGAACCTGTATAACAAGATCCCCAGGTATCTCACATGCACACAAATTTGAGAAGCACTGATCATTGCATTCTATAATGTTACGCATTAAGTGTCTGAGGACTGAAACTGGTTTGTGAAATGATCAATGGCAAGATAAAGATAGAAATAAAGAAAAAACATTTAGAAATTTTTATAGAAACTTGACATTGCTGCAACATTCAAATGTGACCAGTGGGTTTGAATTTTATAAATATTTGCTTTTTTAATTTCACATTTTCAGTAATCATTTTATTCTATTTAATAAAATTATACTTTTATCACAGATTGGGTATTAAAAATAAAAAAGATTCTTCAGCAGAGTTAGTTTGAGAAGCTCTAAACTAGATTATTTAAACATCTAAATGCCTGGGACAGGTGAAAGTTTCAATTGTTCAGAGGTAGACTTTTATTGAAGTATAGTAGATGTACAGTATTATATGTTACAGGTATACAGTATAGTGATTCATAATTTTGGAAGGTTATACTTCATTTATAATTACTATAAAATATTGTTTATATTCCCTGTGTTGCAAAATATACCCTTGTAGCTTATTTTATACATAATGGTTTGTACCTCTTAATCTCCTTCCTCTATATTGACTTTCCTCCCTTCCCTCTCCCAACTGGTAACCAGTAGTTTGTTCTCCATATCTGTGGGTCTGTTTCTTTTTTGGTATGTCCTGCAGTTTGTTTTATTTTTTAGATTCCACGTATAAGTGATATCATACAGTATTTGTCTTTCTGTCTGACTTATTTCACTTGGCATAATACCCTCCAAATCATCCATGTTGCTTCAAATGGCAAAATTTCATTATTTTTATGGCAGAGTAGTATTCCATTGTGTATCTCTACTACATCTTCTTTATCTATTCATCTGCTGATGGACACTTAGGATGCTTCCATATCTTGGCAATTGTAAACAATTCTGCTATGAACATTGGGGTGCATGTATCTTTTCGAATTAGTGGATTTTTTCAGATATATATGCAGGAGTGGAATTGCTGGGTCATATGGTAGTTCTATTTTTAGTTTATGAGAAACCTCCATAATGTTTTCAACAGTGGCTATATTAATTTACATTCCCAACAACTGTGCACATGGGTTCACTTTTCTCCACATCCTCACCAACATGTTACTTCTTGTCTTATTGATAATAGCCTTTCTAACAGGTGTGAGGTGATATCTCATTGTGGTTTTGATTTGCATTTCCCTGATGATTAGCGATGTTGAGCATGTTTTAATATGCCTATTCGCCATCTGCATGTCTCCTTTGGAGAAATGTCTATTCAGGTCTTCTGCCCATTTTTTAATTCTTTTTTTTTATGTTGAGTTGTATGAGCTTTCTATATGTTTTTGATATTAACCCATTATTGGTCATATCATTTGCAAATACTTTCTCCCATTCTGTAAATTGTTTTTTCATTCCGTCGATGGTTTCCTTCATGGTGCAAAACTTTTAAGTTTAATTAGCTCCCATTTGTTTATTTTTGCTTTAATTTATTTTGCTTTAGGAGACTGAACCAAAAGATATTGCTGTAATCTATGTCAAAGAGAGTTCGGCCTATTTTTTTCTACTAGGAGCTTCATGGTTTCTGGTCTTACATTTAGGTTTTTAATCAATTTAGAGTTTATTTTTGTATATGGTGTTATAGAATATTCTAACTTCATTCTTTTACATGTAGCTATCCCTTGTTCCCAGCACCACTTATTAAAGAGAATATCTTTTTTCCATTGTATATTCTTGCTTTTTAGTCATAGATTAATTGACCATAAGTACATGGGTTTATTTCTGGGTTCATTATTCTGTTCCACTCATCTATATGTCTATTTTTGTGCCAGTAACATACTTTGATTACTTTAGCTTTGTAGTATAGCCTGAAGTCAAGGTGTGTGATTCCTCCAGCTCTGTTTTTCCTTCTTAAGATTGTTTTGGCTATTTGGGGTCTTTTGTGTTTCCATACAAATTTTAAGATTATTTGTTCTAGTTCTGTAAAAATAAAAAATACCATTGGTATTTTGATAAGGATTGCGTTGAATTTGTAAATTGCCTTGGGTTATATGGTCATTTTAACAATATTAATTCTTCCAATCCAAAAACATGATATATCTTTCTATCTCTTTGTGTTGCCTTCTATTTCTTTCACTGCTGTTTTCTAGTTTTACAAGTATGGTTCTTTTACCTCCTTAGTAGGTTTATACCGAGGTATTTATTATTTTTTATGCAATGGTAAATGTGATTGTTTCCTTAATTTCTCTTTCTGTTCATTCTTAGTGTATAGAGATGCAACAGATTTCTTTATATTAATTTTGTATCCTGAAACTACTGAATTCATTGATGATTCTAATAGTTTTTCTGGTGATTTCCTTAAGATTTTCTATGTATAGTATCATGTCATCTGCAAACAATGATGGTTTTACTTCTTCCTTTCCAATTTGGATTTCTTTTTCTTCTCTGATTGCTGTGGCTAGGACTTACAAAACTATTATGAATAAAAATGGTGAAAGTGGGCATCATTAGAGGGGTTCTCTGTAATAAGGCCACTTGTGTCCTTCTGTTATGGTTTGCTGACTATGTGGGCAGTCTGGTAGGCTTGGTTGGCCAAAGGTCTGGTTGGTTGCCAGGCCCTGCCTTGTGTGGGGTCTGCCAGCTACTCTTTGGTGGTACTGGGTCACAATGTGGATGACTGAGAAAGGCCAGGGGGTCCTGGGGCTTACGCTGGCTCACTGGTGGGTGGAGTCAGGGTTGTGGAGACTCTGGAGCTCTTTCCCACCATTGGTGGGTGAATCCAGGTCCTGGGGTTAGTCCCGGGCTACAGTCAGGCAAAGCCAGGTCCTAGAGTCTGGCTG
Organism: Eschrichtius robustus; assembly: GCF_028021215.1. Classification (NCBI taxonomy): domain Eukaryota; kingdom Metazoa; phylum Chordata; class Mammalia; order Artiodactyla; family Eschrichtiidae; genus Eschrichtius; species Eschrichtius robustus. Next base: position 72,114,097 of record NC_090845.1, on the reverse strand, counting down.
CAGGGCTCAGACATTCCATAGCTGGTTTCAGGTTGCTGATGAGGAGGCTGGTTCCTGACATATTTGGATATAGGATTCAGGGTATCCTGAAGCTTGTTTTGGCCTGCTAATGGGCAGGACCAGGGTCCAGTTGGTCTCAGGGCAGGGTCTGGCCTGCTGTAGTCAGGCTGGATCCACAGACTGTAAGAAAGTGGTTTTCTTGTGTCTTTTATCTGCTCCCTGTTGGGTGAGACTGATCCAGAGACTAGAGAAGGCTTTCTGGAGGGTAGGGTGGGGTCCCAGGGGATTCTGGAGCTGGTGCCTGCCCACTGATGGGTGGATCTGTGTCCTATGTCCTCTGTTGTGCAGGGCCATGTCTAAAGGTATGTCAGGAGACAGCTGTGGGTTCAGGAAGTCTTTAGGCAGCTTGTCTGATGATGGTTGGGGCTCTGTCCCCACACAGTTAGTTCCATGTCCTGAGGCATCCCAGCACTGGCACCTACAGTCTTTTGGGTAAGGCTAGGTCTTAGGTAAAAAGAGCTAGATAGAGGATCCCATAATGGCAGCCACCAACACCAGCATCCATGTGGTAGAAAACTCCCAAGACTGTCTTCCACTACTGTCTATGTCCCCAGGGTGAGCTGCAGCCACCCACTGCCTCTCCAGGAAACTCCAAGACCAGCAGGTAGGTCTGGTCCAGGCTCCAATCAGATTACTGCTTTTGCTCTGGGTCCCAGTACATGTGAAATTTTGTGTGCATCCTTTAAGAGTGAAGACTGTATTCCCCCAAGTCCTGTGGGGCTCCCAAAATTAAGCACCACTGGTCTTCAAAGCCAAATGCTCTGGGGGCTCATCTTCCTAGTTCAAGACCACCATACTGGGGAGCCTGACGTGGGGCTTGGAGGTCTCATTCCTGTTGGAGAAACTCTGCAATGTAATTATTTTTTATATTTTCACCTGGGGTTATGGAACTTGACCGTATTGCAATTCCACCCCTCTACCCATCTTGATGTTGTTCCTTCTTTATGTCTTCAGTTATAGAAGATCTTTTCTGGTAGTTTCCAGTCTTTTTCATGGGTGGTTGTTCTACAGATAGTTATTATTTTGGTGTGTTCATGTGAGGAGATGAGCTCAGTGTCTTTCTACTCTGCCATCTTGGCTCCAACTCCCAGTAATAGAGCCTTGTTGTCATGAAGCTACCTGTGTTGCTGTTCAGAAATATTATTCAATATACTTTATATGGTGTAAGAGAAACAGGTTTTTCCAAAAAGTTTGTGGAAAACTTTTTTCCTGCAACAGTTTGTGGAAGTTTCAGATATCAAAATCAAAGCTAAGACTTTTATAAGAACTACTATTTAGTGCAAAATTTTATAACTACAAAGCAAAAATACAAATTATTTTCTTTATGAGTGGAGAGAATCAAATCACCAAGGTGCACTGAGATTATGCTGCCAATGTACTTTCTTGCTCTGGCTGAGTTCAGAGGAGTTAAGAGAGTTCTAACAAATGGAATCTAAAACTTACTATGAATCATTTCAGTTTTATCCTATGAAAGGGAGTAATCACAGATAAGGTGATGTGCAAGAAATTGAAAAATCAAGTTGATCTGAATTTACTCATGAATAAAAAACAGAGTTCCTAACATCAAGAAACTTATAGATTGGCAGAGGAGATAGACATTAAACAATTATCTAAATAATTATTTAATTGCATTTGATAAAGGAAAATTGCACAGTTACATGAAAACATGTAATCGTAGATATAATTCAGATTGGAGTAGTGAAGGAAGGCTTCTCTGATGAAGTGACATTTGAGCTGAGACCTAAGGGATAAATTGGAATTAGTCAGATGAAGGAGAAGGACATTGCTACAGGCAGCAAAGGAAATAGTATTTGTGATGACCCTAAGACAAAAAAGACATTTCCATAGAGAAAAAGGAACATGTCTGGAACATGGCAAGTAAAAGAGAGAGGTGGTAAAAAAGAGACACCCTAATTCTGAGATCACACATGTCTTGGAAGGCCATGGTCAATTACTAATTTGAATTTTATCCAAAGAGCAATGAGAAGGCATTAATGGGTTACAAGCAGAGTAATGACATGATTAGAAATTAGATTTTGGAAGATCACACAAATTGCTTTGAAGAGAATGGATCTGAGGGGTCCTTAACACCTTGAGATAATATTCAGAGAGATTTTAAAAGGAGCAAGTGTCACTTTAATCAAACTTGGGTGAAGACCTCAAGAGGATAAAGCTGTGGTTTGCAACAGTCAAGAGACATTATTTTCCTATATTTTCTTAAAGTCAGTATTTGGTAGTTGACTTTATAGGAAGTAAGTATTACAATAGTGAATTGTAGGTTATATGATTCAATATATATTTAGATAGAGAGTTAATATAGAGATAGATGAGGTGGATGATAAGCTATGTTATTCTGAAAGTTAAGAATCCTTGAAATACTCTCTCAAAGTGCTTAAATAAAATACATTTAAAAAATCTTAAAAGTATTAAGGAGCAGACAAGATAATAAGGAATTAAAAGGCCTAAATATATTCACAGTGAGAACCCAGTAAAGAAAGTAAAACACTGAAACTTATTTTTTTTTCTGAGGGATTTGACTTCTCTGAGGAACTTGAGATTCTAGGAGAGGTAAAACTCCAGCACCTCCCTATTTTAAAGGGTCTAACGTGAAAACCACTTCCCAATAAAAATCCGAATTCCAAAAATCTATGCTTTGAGGGTAAAAGTTCCCTAGACACTAACCTATTACCCACTCCCCAGAGGAACACAAATTTTTTCCCTTGGTACCCAGGTGAGCAGGTTGACAAGGTTCGGGAGAGGGCATCCCTGAGAAGTTATAAATACAAGTTAGCACTCCTGTAAATTTATAGCCTAAATTCACATCACTAAAGTGGGTCCAAAAATCTCAGGCTGTGATTATAGTATAAAGTGATCCTGAGTTTTGTATCCTTAAGCACATGATGGAAGTAACCATAAATCCTCTTGGGAGGAAGGAATTTTGTTCTAGACCTCAAATCCTTAGGACTAATTTTCAAGAACAAAAAGCATCACCCATTCAAAAATAAACACACATGTAAGAAAAGAAGGCACCAAGAAATAGAACCAACAAAAATAATAGGTAACAAACAAAAACAGACATAAATTCTTCAAATATTTAATTTATCAGACAGACTATAAAACATATATGATAACTTATATTAACAAAATAAAATGCTACAAAGAATGAGATCTTTTTAAATGACCTAGATATTTGAAAGCACGACAGGTAGAACTCTGGTAGGAATAAATGTATGCAATATCAGAAATTTTTAAAATCAGTGGATTAATTTCAAACATATTTGGCATAGCTGAAGATGCACTTAGTAGACTTGAAGATAGATAGGTCAGAAGAAATTTTCTAGAATACAGCACAGAGAAACAAAGAGAGGAAAAACATGTATGCAATGACTATTAAAAGAGAGTTAAAGGTGAGTAACCAAGATGGCAGAATAGGAAGGGCTAGAGCTCACCTCCTCCTATGAGCACACCAAAATTACAACTATTAATAAAGCAACAGTTGATGAGAAAAACTGGAAGAATAGCAGAAAAGATCTTCTACTACTAAATATATAAAGAGGGGACCACAATGAGATGGGTAGAAGGGACAGAGACACTGTATAGTAAAGACTGTAACCCAAGTTGGCAACCCACAAACAGGAGGATAATTACAGTTGCAGACGTTCACTCCAAAGAGTGAGTAGCCCAAATCCCACACTGAGCTCCACAGCCAGGAAGTCCTATGGTGGAAAGACAAATTCCAAATATTTGGCTATGAAGGCCACCAGGACTTAATTTCAGGAGAGCCAGAGGGCTGTGGGAAATAGATACTTCACTGTTAAAGGACACACACAAAATCTCACATGTTCCAGGATGCATAGCAGAAGCAGTAATTTGAAAGAAACTTTGGTCAGAACAAACTGCTGACTTTAGAGGTCTCTCAGAGAGGCAGGAGACAACTGGAGCTCACCCTAGAAACACAGACACTGGCAGCATTCAGTTTTGAGAGGTTGGAGTACCATGTGGACACTGATGCTGGCAAGCCCCACTTTGGAATCTTCCCTCTAGCTTATTAACACTGGGACCCAGCCTTGCCCACCAGTCTTTTATTTTCTCCCACACCTTTCACAAAGCCTTTTTTATTAATTTTTTAACTTTAGTTTTTATTTTATATTGGAGTATAGTTGATTTACAATAGTGTGTCAGTTTCAGGTGTACAGCAAAATGATTCAGTTATACATATATCCATTCTTTTTCAGATTTTTTTCCCATATAGGCTATTACAGAATTGAGTAGAGTTCCCCATGCTATACAGTAGGTCTTTGTTGATTATCTATTTTATATATAGCAGTGTATATATGTTAATCCCAAATTATTAATTTATCCCTCCCCTCCCACCTTTTCCCTTTGGTAACCATAAGTTTGTTTTCAAAGTCTGTGAGCCTGTTTCTGTTTTGTAAATAAGTTCATTCGTATAATTTTTTTTAGATTGCACATATAAGTGATATCATATGATATTTGTTTTTCTCTGTCTGACTTGCTTCACTTAGTATGATAATGTCTAGGTCCATCTATGTTGCTGCAAATGACATTATTTCCCACCAGTCTTTGGCACCAGTACTGGGACACCTCAGGCCAAGCAACCAGTTGGGTGGAGACACAACTCCACCCACCAGCAGGCCTGCTACTTTAAGATCCCCCTAAGCCACAGTTACTACAGGATTCAGCCCTTTCCACCAGAGAGCCCAGGAATTGTCCCCACACACCAGTGCACCAGCACTAGCACCAGGATCCCCAGATCCCTACAGCCAAAGATGTTGGGATTCAGTTCCACCCACCAAACGGATGGCATTAGCCCTAGGACCAGCCTCACCAGCCAGTGGATAGGTATCTGTTCCAGGACCCTGTGGGTCCTAGCCTCACACACCAGTGGGCCAAAACACCAAATTTGGGACTCCCAGGCACCTGCAGCCAGAAACCCTAGGACTAGCTCTACCTACCAGTGAACTAACACTAGCCTCAGTACCTGGCTTCACCCACTAATGGGCAGCAACAAGCCCCAGGATCTGCTTGGCCCCAATCCTACCTACCATCTGGCAGACACCAGCTCCAGAACCACTGAAGCCCCACAGACTGCCATATCAAGACCCAGCTTACCCACCATCAGGCCAGCACCAGCCCTGGGACACCCAGGCTCCACAGCCACTGTATCAGTAATGACCCCACAGCAGTGGCCCAAGACCAGTTCTGGAAAACTGAGGGCCCAGTAGCCAGAGACCCAGGAATGCAGCTCAACCGACCAGTGAGCCAGCACTAACCTTGGATCTCCTGGCCCTTGGCGCTGTCCACCAGCAGGCTGACACCAGCTGTGACACACCTTGGACTCCTCAGCCAGCTACCCCAGGATCCAGTCTCATTCACCAGTGGACAAACACCAACTTTGGGGGCACCCCACACACTGCAGCCACCTGAGTCAGGAACCAGCCCCACCCAGAAAAAGTCCAACTGTAGATGCTGGGCTCCTAACCCCAAACCACTCATTCCAGAATCTGTTTCCACCCACCAGTGGGGGAGCACTAGACCCAGAACCCCCTGAGGCCCCACAGCCAGCAGCTTCATGACACAGCCCCACTCTCTAGTGGCCAGCAGTCCCTACACAAGGCATTTCCAGGCAACCAACTGGACCAGGGTCTAGCCATGACTACCAGAACACCCACAGTTGCCAGTACACCACAACAGCAGGACCCATATAGCCCAATTAAGGGGCACCACTAGAGAATGTAGCTCTGGTAACCAGAGGCAAGTATACTGCTGGTATGCATAACATGTATCCTACAAAAGACCACTTATCCAAGGATGAGAAACATAATTAACTTACCAAATACATAGAAACAAAAACAGCAAATTAAGCAAAATTAGGTGGCAGAGATATAAGTTCCAAATGAAGAAACAAAATAAGACCCCAGTAGAAGAACTAAATGAAGTGGAGATAGGCAGTATATCAGATAAAAAGTTCAATGTAATGATTGTAAAGATGTTCAAAGAACTCAGAAGAAGATTGGATGAAAATTGTGAAAAGTTAGGAGTTTTAAACAAAGAGTTAAAATATATAAAGGAGAACCAGAAATGAAGAATAAAATAAGTGAAATGAAAAATACTCTAGAAGGAATCAAGAGATTAGATGATACAGAGGAATGAATCAGCAAGCTAGAAGACAGAGTAGTTGAAATAGCTGGAGCTGAACAGACAAACAAAAACAATTATAAAAAGAAATAAGGACAGTTTAAGAGACCTCTGAGACAGCATCAAGAGTACTAACATTCACATCATAGGGATCCCAGAAGAAGAGAGATAAAAATGGGCAGAGAACACATTGGAAGATATAATAGCTTTAAACTTCCATAACCTGAGAAAGGAAACAGACATTCAATTCCTGGAAGCACATAGGGTCCCAAATAGGACAAACCCAAAGAGAAACACACCAAGACAAATTGTAATTAAAATGACAAAAATTAAAGAGAGAGAATATTTAATGTAGCAAGGGAAAAACAACAAGTTATGTAATTGGGAACTCACATAAGGCTACCAGCTGACTTTTCAGCAGAAATTCTGCAAGCCAGAAGGGAGTGACACAATATATTTAAAGTGATGAAAGGGAAAAACCTACAACCAAGAATAGTCTACCCAGCAAGACTTTCATTTAGATTTGAGGGAGAGATCAAAAGTTTTACAGACAATCAAAAGCTAAAAGAGTTTGCACCACCAAACCAATTTTACAAGAGATGTTAAAGGGACTTGTCTAAGTGAAAAAGAAAAGGCCACAAATAGAAACATTGAAATTACAAAAGGAAAAAAAAATCTCATTTATAACAGCAAATATACAGTAAAGATAGTAAATCAACCATGTATAAAGTAGGAAAGTTAAAAGGCAAAAGCAGTAAATTCATCTATGTCCACAATAAGTAGTTAAGGGAGATACAAAACAAAAGATTTAAAATATTATGTCAAAAACAGTAAACGTGAGTGGAGAGTAAAAATGCAGGGTTGTTAAAATGTGTTTCAACTTAACAGATCTGCAAATTAAAATAATACGTATACATATATATTGCTATATATAAACCTCATGTTAAGCACAAACCAAAAATTTACAATAGGGATTTCCCTGGTGGTTCAGTGGGTAAGACTCCATGCTCCCAATGCAGGGGGCCTGGGTTTGACCCCTGGTGAGGGAACTAGATCCCAGATTCATGCTGCAACTATAAGTCCTCATGCCACAACTAAGAAGCAAACATGCCGAAACAAAGATCCTGTGTACCACAACTAAGACCCAGCACAGCCTAAATAAATAAATAAATAAATAAATAAATATTGTTAAAATATCTGTACTACACTCACAAACAAAAGAAAAGGGAAACCAAGCATAACACTAGAGAGAGTCATAAAATCTCAGGGGAAAAGAACAAAAGACGAAGAAAGGAACAAAAAAGAAGTATAAAAATGACAAAAAACAATGAACAAAACTGCAATAAGTACATACCTATCAGCAATCACTTTAAGTTAAATGAAATAAATTCTCCAATCAACAGACATAGAGTAGTAGACTGGATACAAAAACCAATCTCATATATGTATATATATACTGCCTATAAGGAACTCACTTAAGATCTTAAGAAACACACCACCTGAAAGTGAGGGGATGGAAAAAAAAATGTATTGCATGCAAAAGGAAAAGAAAAGAAAGCCAAGGTAGCAATACTTATGTTAGACTAAATAGACTTTAAAACAAAGACTGTAACAAGAGACAAAGGAGAACATTACATAATAATTAAGGGATCAATCCAGGAATAATATACATTTTTAAGTATATATGCATGCAACATAGGATCATGTAAATATGTAAAACAAATATTAACAGACATAAAGGGAGAAATTGACAGGAACACAATAATAATAGGGGACATTAACACTTACATAAATGGAGAGATCATCCAGAGAGAAAATCAATAAGGAAACACTGACTTAAACAACATATTATACCAGATGTCATTTATATATATGTTTATATATACAGAGAGAGAGACAGAGACAGAGACAGAGAGGGAGTATTCCATCCAAAATCAGCGGAATACATGTTCTTTTCAAGTGCACATGGAACATTCTCCAGGATAGATCACTTGATAGGTCACAAAACATGTCTCAGTAAATTTAAGAAAACTGAAATCATATCAAGCATATTTTTCTGACCACAACACTATGAGACTAGAAATCAACCACAAGAAAAAAAAGAAACACTGCAAAACCATGAACAAGTGGAGGCTAAACAATATGCTACTAAACAAAAGTGGATCACCGAAGAAACCAAAGAAGAATTTCAAAAATACCTGGAGACAAATGAAAAGAAAAACACAATGATCCGAAATCTATGTGATGCAGGAAAGATGTTCTAAGAAGGAAGTTTATAGAAATAAAAACTTATCTCAGGAAACAAGAAAAATTAAACTCAAATAATCAACCTAACCTTACACCTAAATGAAGTACAAAAGAAGACCCAAATTTAGTAGAAAGAAAGAAATCATAAAAATCAGAGCAGAAATAAATGAAAAATTTTGATAAGTTTCAATCTCCATTTATGATAAAACTATTAACATATGTGTATATAAGGAACATACCTCCACATAAAAAACGGCCATGTATTACAAGCTCACAGCTAACATACTCGACAGTGAAAATCTGAAAACATTTCTTCTAAGATCAGGAAGAAGGCAAGGATGCCTATTCTCACCACTTTTATTCAACAGAGTACTGGAAGTCCTAGCCAGAGTAATCAGACAAGGAAAAGTAATAAAAGGAATCTCAATTGGAAAGGAAGAGGTAAAACTATCACTGTTTGCAGAAGACATAATACTATACATAAACAAGACAAAAAGACAGCCCTCAGAATGGGAGAAAATATTTGCAAATGAAGCAACTGACAAAGGATTAATCTCCAAAACATACAAGCAACTCATGCAGCTCAATATCAAAAAAAACAAACAACCCAATCCAAAAATGGGCAGAAGACCTAAATAGACATTTCTCCAAAGAAGATATACAGATTGACAACAAACACATGAAAGAATGCTTAACAACATTAATCATTAGAGAAATGCAAATCAAAACTACAAAGAGATATCATCTCACACCAGTCACAATGCCCATCATCAAAAATCTATAAACAATAAAGGCTGGAGAGGGTGTGGAGAAAAGGTAACCCTCTTGCACTTTTGGTGGGAATGTAAATTGATACAGCCACTATGGAGAACAGTATGGAGGTTCCTTCAAAAACTTAAAAATAGAACTACCATACCCAGAAATCCCACTACTGGGCATATACCCTGAGAAAACCAAAACTCAGAAAGAGTCATGTACCAAAATGTTCCTTGCAGCTCTATTTACAATAGCCAGGACATGGAAGCAACCTAAGTGCCCATCAACGGATGAATGGATAAAGAAGATGTGGCACATATATACAATGGAATATTACTCAGCCATCAAAAGGAATGAAACTGAGTTATTTGTAGTGAGGTGGATAGACCTAGAGACTGTCATACAGAGTGAAGTTAGAAAGAGAAAAACAAATACCGTGTGCTAACACATATATATGGAATCTAAAAAAAAAAGAAAAAAAAAAAGAAAAGAAAATGGTCAGAAGAACCTAGGGGCAAGACGGGAATAAAGATGCAGACCTATTAGAGAATGGACTTGAGGATACGGAGAGGGGGAAGGGTAAGCTAGGACAAAGTGAGAGAGTGCCATGGACATATATACACTACCAAACGTAAAAGAGATAGCTAGTGGGAAGCAGCCGCATAGCACAGGGAGATCAGCTGGGTGCTTTGTGGCCACCTAGAGGGGTGGGATAGGGAGGGTGGGAGGAAAGGAGATGCAAGAGGGAAGAGATATGGAGACATATGTATATGTATAACTGATTCACTTTGTTATAAAGTAGAAAGTAACACACCATTGTAAAGCAATTATACTCCAATAAAGATGTTAAAAAAAATACTATACATAGAAAATCCTCAAGACACCACCAAAAAATTACTAGAGCTTATCAATGAATTTGGTAATTTGAAGGAGGCAAAATTAGTACAGAGAAAAGGACTGCATTTCTATCCAACTACAAACTATCAGAAAGAGAAATTAAGAAAACAATCCCACTTACAATTGCAACAAAAATAGAAAACCTAGGGATAAACCTAACTACGGAGGTAAAAGACTTTTACTCAGAAATCTGTGAAACAGGTGAAAGAAACAGATGGAAAGATATTCTGTGTTCCTGAATTGGAAGAATTATTATCATTAAAATGACCATGGTACCTCAGGTAATCTACAGATTCAATGCAATCCCTATCAAAATACAAATGGCATTTTTCACAGAACTAGAACAAAGTATTCTATAATTTGTGTGGAAACACAAAAGACCCTGAGTAGTCAAAACAATCTTGAGAAGAAGAACAAAGCTGGAGGTATCATACTCCCACATTTTAAACTCTACTATTTACAAAGCTAAAGTTATCAAAGCCATATAGTACTGGCACAAAAACGGACACATATATCAATGGAACAGAATGGAGGCCCAGAAATGAACCCACACTTATATAGTTAATTAATCTACAACAAAGGAGGCAAGAATATACCATGGGGAAAAGACAGCCTCAATAAACCTTCAATAAATGGTGTTAGGAAAACTAAACAGCTACATGCAGAAGAATCAAACTGGACAACTTTTTCACATCATTCACAAAAGTAAATACAAAATGGATTGAAGAATTAAATATAAGACGTGAAACCATAAAACTTCTAGAAGGAAGATGGCGGAAGAATAAGACACGGAGATCACCTTCCTTCCCACAGATACAGTAGAAATACATCTACACGTGGAACTGCTCCTACAGAACACCCACTGAACGCTGGCAGAAGACGTCAGACCTCCCAAAAGGCAAGAAACTCCCCACGTACTTGGGTAGGGCAAAAGAAAAAAGAAATAACAGAGACAAAAGAATAGGGACGGGACCTGCACCAGTGGGAGGGAGCTGTGAAGGAGGAAAGGTCTCCACACACTAGGAAGCCCCTTCATGGGCAGAGAGACTGCGGGTGGCGGAGGGGGGAAGCTTCGGAGCCACAGAGGAGAGCACAACCACAGGGGTGCAGAGGGTAAAGCGGAGAGATTCCCGCACGGAGGATCGGTGCTGAGTAGCACTCACCAGCCCGAGAGGCTTGTCTGCTCAGGTGCCGGGGCAGGCAGGGGCTGGGAGCTGAGGCTCGGGATTCGGTGCTAGCCAGGAGGGAGTCCGGGAAAAAGTCTGCAGCTGCCGAAGAGGCAAGAGACTTTTTCTTGCCTCTTTGTTTCGTGGCACGCAAGGAGAGGGGATTCAGAGCGCTGCCTAAACGAACTCCAGAGACGGGCGCGAGCCGCGGCTATCAGTGCAGATCCCACAGCAACAGGGGCGCAGAGGGAAAAAAGGAGAGATTCCCGCACAGAGGCTTGGCGCCGAGCAGCACTCACCAGCCTGAGAGGCTTGTTTGCTCACCTGCAGGGGCGGGCGGGGGCTGGGAACTGAGGCTCGGGCTTCGGTGCTAGCCAGGAGGGAGTCCGGGAAAAAGTCTGCAGCTGCCGAAGAGGCAAGAGACTTTTTCTTGCCTCTTTGTTTCGCGGCGCGCAAGGAGAGGGGATTCAGAGCACCACCTAAACGAACTCCAGAGATGGTCGCGAGCCGCGGCTATCAGCGCGAACCCCAGAGACGGGCGTGAGCCGGGGTTATCAGCGCGGACCCCAGAGACGGGCAGGAGATGCTAAGGCTGCTGCTGCCGCCACCAAGAAGCCTGTGTGCAAGCACAGGTCACTCTCCACACCGCCCCTCCCGGGAGCCTGTGCAGCTCGCCACTGCCAGGGTCCCATGATCCAGGGACAACTTCCCCGGGAGAACGCACGGCGCACCTCAGGCTGCTGCAACGTCACGCCGGACTCTGCCGCCGCAGGCTCGCCCTGCATCCGTACCCCTCCCTCCCCCCGCCTGAGTGAGCCAGAGCCCCTGAAGCAGCTGCTCCTTTAACCCCGTCCTGTCTGGGCGGGGAACAGACGCCCTCAGGCGACTTACATGCAGAGGCGGGTCCAAATCCAAAGCTGAACCCCAGGAGCTGTATGAACAAAGAAGAGAAAGGGAAATCTCTCCCAGCAGCCTCAGAAGCAGCGGATTAAAGATCCACAAACAATTTGATGTGCCTGCGTCTGTTGAATACCTGAATAGATAACGAATCATCCCAAATTCAAGAGGTGGACTTTGGGAGCAGGATATATTAATTTTTCCCCTTTTCCTTTTTTTGTGAGTGTATATGTGTATGCTTCTGGGTGAGATTTTTTCTGTATAGCTTTGCTTTCACCATTAGTCCTAGGGTTAGGTCCGTCCGTGTTTTTTTTTTTTTTTTTTTACTTAAAAAAATTTTTTTTCCTAATAAATGTTTTCTTAATAATTTTTCCTTATTTTTAGAAATTAAAAAAAAAATTAATAAGTTTTTTGATATTTTTTATTATAAAAAATTAAAATTTTTTTTTCTTAATAAATTTTTTCTTGATAATTTTTTTCTTATTTTTTACTATAAAAAATTAATAAATCTATTTTTAAAAATTAAAAAAAAATTTTTCTGAATACATTTATTCTTAAAAATTTTTTTTCTTATTTTTTATTATAATAGCTTTATTTTATTTTATTTTATCCTCTTTCTTTCTTTCTTTCTTTCTATTTTTTTCTCCCTTTTATTCTGAGCCGTGTGGATGAAAGGCTCTTGGTGCTCCAGCCAGGCATCAGGGCTGTGCCTCTGAGGTGGGAGAGCCAACTTCAGGACACTGGTCCACAAGAGAACTCCCAGCTCCACGTAATACCAAACGGCGAAAATATCTCAGAGATCTCCATCTCAACAACAAGACCCAGCTTCACTCAATGACCAGCAAGATACAGTGCTGGACACCCTATGCCAAACAACTAGCAAGACAGGAACACAGCCCCATCCATTAGCAGAGAGGCTGCCTAAAAACATAATAAGGCCACAGACACCCCAAAACACACCACCAGACGTGGATGTGCCCACCAGAAAGACAAGATCCAACCTCATCCACCAGAACACAGGCACTAGTCCCCTCCACCAGGAAGCTTACACAACCCACTGAACCAAACTTAGCCACTGGGGACAGACACCGAAGACAACAGGAATTATGAACCTGCAGCCTGTGAAAAGGAGACTCCAAACACAGTAAAATAAGCAAAATGAGAAGACAAAAAACCACACAGCAGATGAAGGAGCAGGGTCAAAACACACCAGACCTAACAAATGAAGAGGAAAGAGGCAGTCTACCTGAAAATGAATTCAGAATAATGATAGTAAAGATGATCCAAAACCTTGGAAATAGAATAGACAAAATGCAAGAAACATTTAACAAGGATGTAGAAGAACTAAAGAGGAACCAAGCAATGATGAAAAACACAATAAATGAAATTAAAAATACTCTAGACGGGATCAACAGCATAACTCAGAATAACTGAGGCAGAAGAACGGATAAGTGACCTGGAAGACAGAATGGTGGAATTCACTGCTGCGGAACAGAATAAAGAAAAAAGAATGAAAAGAACTGAGGACAGTCTCAGAGACCTCTGGGACAACATTAAACGCACCAACATTCGAATTATAGGGGTCCCAGAAGACGAAGAAAAAAGAAAGGGACTGAGAAAATATTTGAAGAGATTATAGTTGAAAACTTCCCTAATATGGGAAAGGAAATAGTTAATCAAGTCCTGGAAGCACAGAGAGTCCCATACAGGATAAATCCAAGGAGAAACACGCCAAGACACATATTAATCAAACTATCAAAAATTAAATATAAAGAAAACATATTAAAAGCAGCAAAGGAAAAACAACAAATAACACACAAGGGAATCCCCATAAGGTTAACAGCTGATCTTTCAGCAGAAACTCTGCAAGCCAGAAGGGAGTGGCAGGATATACTTAAAGTCATGAAGGAGAAAAACCTACAACCAAGATTACTCTACCCAGCAAGGATCTCATTCAGATGTGATGGAGAAATTAAAACCTTTACAGACAAGCAAAAGCTGAGAGAGTTCAGCACCACCAAACCAGCTTTACAACAAATGCTAAAGGAACTTCTCTAGGCAAGAAACACAAGAGAAGGAAAACACCTACAATAACAAAGCCAAAACATTTAAGAAAATGGGAATAGGAACATACATATCGATAATTACCTTAAATGTAAATGGATTAAATGCTCCCACCAAAAGACACAGACTGGCTGAATGGATACAAAAACAAGACCCATATATATGCTGTCTACAAGAGACCCACTTCAGACCTAGAGACACTTACAGACTGAAAGTGAGGGGATGGAAAAAGATATTCCATGCAAATGGAAATCAAAAGAAAGCTGGAGTAGCAATTCTCATATCAGACAAAATAGACTTTAAAATAAAGACTATCACAAGAGACACAGAAGGACACTACATAAAGATCAAGGGATCGATCCAAGAGGAATATATAACAATTGTAAATATTTATGCACCCAACATAGGAGCACCTCAATACATAAGGCAAATACTAACAGCCATAAAAGGGGAAATCGACAGTAACACAATCATAGTAGGGGACTTTAACACCCCACTTTCACCAATGGACAGATCATCCAAAATGAATATAAAGAAAGAAACTGATAAAGGAGGCAAGCATATACAGTGGAGAAAAGACAGCCTCTTCAATAAGTGGTGCTGGGAAAATTGGACAGATACATGTAAAAGTATGAAATTAGAACACTCCCTGACACCATACACAAAAATAAACTCAAAATGGATTAAAGACCTAAGTGTAAAGCCAGACACTATCAAACTCTTTGAGGAAAACATAGGCAGAACACTCTATGACATACATCACAGCAAGATCCTTTTTGACCCACCTCCTAGAGAAATGGAAATAAAAACACAAATAAACAAATGGGACCTAATGAAACTTAAAAGCTTTTGCTCAACAAAGGAAACCATAAACAAGACGAAAAGACAACCCTCAGAATGGGAGAAAATATTTGCAAATGAAGCAACTGACAAAGGATTAATCTCCAAGATTTACAAGCGGCTCATGCAGCTCAATAACAAAAAAACAAACAACCCAATCCAAAAATGGGCAGAAGACCTAAATAGACATTTATCCAAAGAAGATATACAGATGGCCAACAGACACATGAAAGAATGCTCAACATCATTAATCATTAGAGAAATGCAAATCAAAACTACAATGAGGTATCATCTCGCACCGGTCAGAATGGCCATCATCAAAAAATCTACAAACAGTAAATGCTGGAGAGGGTGTGGAGAAAAGGGAACACTCTTGCACTGTTGGTGGGAATGTAAATTGATACAGCCACTATGGAGAACAGTATGGAGGTTCCTTAAAAAACTAAAAATAGAACTACCATACGACCCAGCAATCCCACTACTGGGCATATACCCTGAGAAAACCATAATTCAAAAAGAGTCATGTACCAAAATGTTCATTGCAGCTCTATTTACAATAGCCAGGACATGGAAGCAACCTAAGTGTCCATCATCGGATGAATGGATAAAGAAGATGTGGCACATATATACAATGGAATATTACTCAGCCATAAAAAGAAATGAAATGGAGGTATTTGTAATGAGGTGGATGGAGTTAGAGTCTGTCATACAGAGTGAAGTAAGTCAGAAAGAGAAAAACAAATACAGTATGCTAACACATATATATGGAATCTAAGGGAAAAAAAAAAGGTCATGAAGAACCTAGTGTCAAGATGGGAATAAAGACACAGACCTACTAAAGAATGGACTTGAGGATATGGAGAGGGGGAGGGGTGAGATGTGACAGGGTGAGAGAGTGGCATGGACATATATACACTACCAAATGTAAAATAGATAGCTAGTGGGAAGCAGCCACATAGCACAGGGAGATCAGCTTGGTGCTTTGTGACTTCCTGGGAGGGTGGGAGGGAGGGAGATGCGGGAGGGAGGAGATGCGGGAGGGAGGAGATGCGGGAACGTGTGTATATGTGTAGCTGATTCACTTTGTTATAAAGCAGAAACTAACACACCATTGTGAAGCAATTATACTTCAATAAAAATGTTTAAAAAATAATAATAATCAAAAAAAATACAAAAAAACTTCTGGAAGAAAACATAGGCATTATGCACTCTGACAATGATCTTAGTAATATATATTTGTATATATCTCCTAAGGCAAAGGAAATAAAACCAAAAATAAACAAATGGGAAAATATAAAGCTAAAATCCTGTTGCACAGCTAAGGAAAATATTAATAAAACAAAAAGGCCATCTACTGTATGGAAAAAGACACTTGCAAATAATCTATCTGAAAAAGGGTTAATAGTCAAAACAAAAAAACTCAAATAACTCAACATCAAAAAGGCAAACAACCCAATTAAAATATCTGCAGGAGACCTGAATAAAATTTTTCCAAAGAAGACATTCAGATGACCAACAGGCACATGTAAAGATGCTCAACATCATTAATCATCAGGGAAATACAAATCAAAAGTACAATAAGATATCACCTCACATCTGTCAGAGTGGCTATTATCAAAAAGACAAAAAAAAGCAAGTGTTGGCAAGGATGTGAAGAAAAGGGAATCCTTGTGCACTGTTAGTAGGAATGTACATTGGTGCTGCCACCATGGAAAACAATAGAGATTCCTCAAAAAATTAAAAATAGAACTACCATATGATCCAGAAATTTCTCCCCTGGGTACTTATGTGAAGAAAACAAAAACACTAATTAGAAAGGATATATGCATCCCTATGTACATTGCAGCATTATTTACAATAGCCAAGATATGGAAGCATCCCAAGTGTCCATAATTAAATGAATGGCTAAAGAAGTTGTGATATATATATATCTTTATAAATAAAGAAGATACATCATATCTTCTTTATATATAAAGATGTGTTATATATATATATATATATATATATATATATATATATATATATAATGGAATATTAATATTACTGGGCCATATAAAAGAATGAAATCTTGCCATTTGCAACAACATGGATGGATAGGATTAGTGGGTAATATGCTAAGTGAAATAAGTCAAACAGAGAAAGACAAATACTGTATTATTTCACTTACATGTGGAATCTAAAAACAAAACAAATGAACAAACATAACAAAATAGAAGCAGAGTTATAGATACAGAGAACCAACAGTTGGTTTCCAGAATGGAGGGCGGTGGAAGGAGGAAAGAAATAGGTGAGGGATATTAAGAGGTACAACCTTCCAGCTGCAAAATAAATGAGTCAAAGATATGAAATGTACATTGTGTGGTATATAGTCAATAACTATATAATATCTTTGTATGGTAACATAAAAAGAGACAGAGATAGAAAGCCTTTCTTTCTGAACTCAAGAAGACAAGTAGTCTCTCAATTCAGGATTCTCATACGCGTTACTCCCACTACCTATAATGCTTCCCCTGGATTTTTACTTGGCTAATGCATGGTCCCTTATTATTGATGTTGTAGCTTAAATGCCATATTTTGGGAGAGGTATTCTATGGTGAGTTACTTAGTACTGTATCACTCAACTAATAATCTGCCCTTAGCTTCCTGTAGTGCAGAGTTTGGAAAGCAGACCAAAACAAAACAGAAAGCTACATACCTTAGATTTCTTTTCTTTTACTCCTGAGGAGAATGAGGTTTCACCAATTACAAGCAATCTTGTGAAAATAGGAAGGCAGAAAGGAGATAGATGCTTCTTCCTATTACCATATATATGCTGGCAAACAAAATCATGGATGTGTAAAGACTGAGAAGCAATTCCAGTTGTTGGACTCAGATTTTCAGTGGCTAATCACCAATTTCATGGGTGTCAAAAAACAACATTGGCAGTAGTAGCAGTGGTTGTTGCAAGTGTGTTATATGATCTGTGGGTCACAGCTATGGTAATATTCTCTCTCTCTCTTTTGACATTATTTAAATACCAGATTTATTTAGGTGTAATTCATATGCCATAAAATTAACACTTGTAAAGTGTAAAATTCTGTGGTTTTTAGAAGATTCTAAATTGTTTCACCATCACCACTATCTATTTCAGAATGTTTTCATCATCCCCCACAAAACCCTGTATCTATTAGCAATTATTTTCCATTTCCTCTTATTCTCAGCTAATAATTGAAAACCACTAAAATAATTTATGCTTATAGATTTTACTTTTCTGGATATTTTATAAGAATATCATCATGAAATGCCCTATTCTTCTAGCTTCTTTCACTTATCACAATATTTTCAATGTTCATCCATGTTGCAGCATGTATCAGTATTTCATTCATTTTAAGGATTAATAATGTTCCATAACATGGATTAATCACATTTTGTTTATCCATTGGTCAGGTGATGGACATTGGATACTTTCCAAGTTGTGACCCTTAGAATAATGCTCCTATGAGCATTCATGTGTAAGTTTTTCTGTAGACATGTTTCCAATTATTTTGGTATATATCTAGAAGTACAATTAATCGGCTACATGATAGCTCTATGTTTAAATTGTGAGGAACTGCCAGACTGTTTTTCAAAGTGACTTTACAACATTTCACATTCCTATAAGCAATGCATAAATGTTCCAATTCTCCACATCTAATCTAACACTTGTTGTTGCCTGTATTTTTGATGTTGGTCATTCTAGGGCATGTGCATAGTTTCTCACTGTAGATTAGATTTGCATTTCCCTAATCATTAATGATGATGAGTATCTCTTCAGGTGCTTATTGACAATTTGTATAGCTTCACTGAAAAAACATCTGTTCAATTTATTTCCCCAATTTAAATTGTCATTTAATTGCTTATCAGCCGTTTATTATTGAACTGTAAGTGTTCTTTATCTATTCTATATACAATTATCTAATCAGATATTTGATTTGCAAATATTTTCTCCCCTGAGATTGGCTGTCATTTAAACTCATGGTATGATTTGGAGTACAAAATTTTAAATTTTGATGAAATTCTATTTATCTTTCTTTGTTACTTTTGCTTTTGCTTTTTTTTTATGTTTTCCTCTTTTTTTTTCTTTTTTTTTAACATCTTTATTGAAGTATAATTGCTTTACAATGGTGTGTTAGTTTCTGCTTTATAACAAAGTGAATCAGCTATACATATACATATATCCCCATATCTCTTCCCTCTTGCGTCTCCCTCCCTCCCACCCACCCCCTAGGTGGTAACAAAGCATGGAGCTAATCTCCCTGTGCTATGTGGCTGCTTCCCACTAGCTATCTATTTTACATTTGGTAGTGTATATATGTCCATGCCACTCTCTCACTTTGTCCCAGCTTACCATTCATGCTCCCTGTGTCCTCAAGTCTATTCTCTGGTAGGTCTGCATCTTTATTCCCGTCTTGCTCCTAGGTTCTTCATGAAAATTTTTTTTTTTTTGGATTCCATATATATGTGTTAGCATACGGCATTTAATTACTATTTCTGACTTTGCTGTTGTTGTTATTTATTTATTTGTTTATTTTATATATTTATTTTTAAACATCTTTATTAGAGTATAATTGCTTTACAATGGTGCGTCAGTTTCTACTTTATAACAAAGTGAATCAGTTATACATATACATATGTCCCCATATCTCTTACCTCTTGCATCTCCCTCTCTCCCATCCTCCCTATCCCACCCCTCTAGGTGGTCACAAAGCACCTAGCTCATCTCCCTGTGCTATGTGGCTGCTTCCCACTAGCTATCTCTTTTACGTTTGGTAGTGTATATATGTCCATGCCACTCTCTCACCTTATCCCAGCTTACCCTTCCCCCTCCCCGTATCCTCAAGTCCATTCTCTAATAGGTCTGCATCTTTATTCCTGTCTTGCCCCTAGGTTCTTCTGACCATTTTTTTTTTTTTTTAGATTCAATATATATGTGTTAGCATACAGTATTTGTTTTTCTCTTTCTGACTTACTTCACTCTGCATGACATTCTCTAGGTCCATCCACCTCACTACAAGTAACTCAGTTTCATTCTTTTTGATGGCTGAGTAATATTCCATTGTATATATGTGCCACATCTTCTTTATCCATTCATCTGTTGGTGGACACTTAGGTTGCTTCCATGTCCTGGCTATTGTACATAGAGCTGCAATGAACATTTTGGTACATGACTCTTTTTGAATTTTGGTTTTCTCAGGGTATATGCACAGTAGTGGGATTGCTGGGTCGTATGGTAGTTCTATGTTTAAGTTTTTGAAGGAAACTCCATACTGTTCTCCATAGTGGCTGTATCAATTTACATTCCCACCAAAAGTGCAAGAGGATTAACTTTTCTCCACACCCTCTCCAGCCTTTATTGTTTCTAGATTTTTGATGATGGGCATTGTGACTGGTGTGAGATGATATCTCATTGTAATTTTGATTTGCATTTCTCTAATGATTAATGTAGTTAAGCATTCTTTCATTTGTTTGTTGGCAATCTGTATATCTTCTTTGGAGAAATGTCTATTTAGGTCTTCTGCGTGTCTTTGGTTTGGGTTTTTTGTTTTTTTGATATTGAGTGGCATGAGCTGCTTGTATATTTTGGAGATTAATCCTTTATCAGTTGCTTCGATTGCAAATATTTTCTCCCATTCTGAGGGTTGTCTTTTCTTCTTGTTTATGGTTTCCTTTGCTGTGCAAAAGCTTTTAAGTTTCATTAGGTCCCATTTGTTTATTTGTGTTTTTATTTCCATTTCTCTAGGAGGTGGGTCAAAAAGGATCTTGCTGTGATTTATGTCATAGAGTGTTCTGCCTATGTTATCTTCTAAAAGTTTGATAATGTCTGTCCTTACGTTTAGGTCTTTAATCCATTTTGAGTTTCTTTTTGTGTATGGTGTTAGGGAGTACTCTAATTTCATTTTTTACATGTAGCTGTCCAGTTTAACAGCACCAATTATTGAAGAGGCTGTCTTTTCTCCATTTTACATTATTGCCTCCTTTATCAAAGATAAGGTGACCATATGTGCATGGGTTTATCTCTGTGCTTTCTATCCTGCTCCATTGATATGTATTTCTGTTTTTGTGCCAGTACCATACTGTCTTGATTACTGTAGCTTTGTAGTATAGTCTGAAGTCACAGAGCCCAATTCCTCCAGCTCCACATTTCTTTCTCAAGATTGCTTTTGTTATTTGGGTTCTTTTGTGTTTCCATACAAATTGTGAAAGTTTTTGTTCTAGTTCTGTGAAAAATGCTAGTGGTAGTTTGATAGGGATTGCATTGAATCTGCAGATTGCTTTGAGTAATAGAGTCATTTCAACAATGTTGATTCTTCCAATCCAAGAACATGGTATATCTCTTCATCTATATGTATAATTTTTAATTCCCTTCATCGGTGTCTTATAGTTTTCTGCATACAGTTATTTTTCTCCTTATGTAGGTTTATTCCTAGATATTTTATTCTTTTTTTTGCAATGGTAAATGGGAGTGTTTTCTTAATTTCACTTTCAGATATTTCATCATTAGTGTATAGGAATGCAAGAGATTTCTGTGCATTAATTTTGTATCCTGTTACTTTACCAAATTCATTGATTAGCTCTAGTAGTTTTCTGGTACCATATTTAGGATTCTCTATGTGTAGTATCATGTCATCTACAAACAGTGACAGCTTAACTTCTTCTTTTCTACCTTAGATTCCTTTTATTTCTTTTTCTTCTCTGATTGCTGTGGCAAAAACTTCCAAAACATTGTTGAATAATAGTGGTGAGAGCAGGCAACCTTGTCTTGTTCCTGATCTTAGTGGAAATGTTTTCAGTTTTTCACCATTGAGGATGATGTTGGCTGTGGGTTTCTCATATATGGCCTTTATTATGTTGACGTAATTTCCCTCTATGCCTACTTTCTGGAGGGTTTTTATCATAAATGGGTGATGAATTTTGTTGAAAGCTTTTTCTGCATCTATTGAGATGATCATATGGTTTTTCTCCTTCTATTTTTTAATATGGTGTATCACATTGATTGATTTGCGTATATTGAAGTATCCCTGCATTCCTGGGATAAACTCCACTTGATCATGGTGTATGATCCTGTTAATTGTGCTGTTGGATTCTGTTTGCTTGTATTTTGACGGCAAATTTTGCATCTATGTTCATCAGTAATATTGGCCTGTAGTTTTCTTTTTTTTTGTGACATCTTTCTCTGGTTTTGGTATCAGGGTGATTGTGGCCTTGTAGAATGAATTGGGGAGTGTTCCACCACCTGCTATATTTTGGAAGAGTTTGAGGATAGGTGTTAGCTCTTCTCTAAATGTTTGATAGAATTCACTTGTGAAGCCATCTGGTCCTGGTCTTTTGTTTCTTGGAAGATTTTTAATCACAGTTTCAATTTCAGTGTTTGTGATTGATCTGTTCATATTTTCTATTTCTTCTTGGTTCAGTCTTGGAAGGTTGCGATTTTCTAAGGATTTTTCCATTTCTTCCAGGTTGCCCATTTTATTGGCATATATTTTCTTGTATTAATCTCTCATGATCCTTTGTATTTCTGCAGTGTCAGTTGTTACTTCTCCTTCTTCATTTCTAATTCTATTGATTTGAGTCTTCTCCCTTTTTTGCTTGATGAATCTGGCTAATGGTTTATCAATTTTGTTTATCGTCTCAAAGATCCAGCTTTTAGTTTTATTGATCATTGCTATTGTTTCCTTCATATCTTTTTTATTTATTTCTGATCTGATCTTTATGATTTCTTTCCTTCTGCTAACTTTGGGGATTTTTGTTCTTCTTTGTCTAATTGCTTCAGGTGTAAGGTTAGGTTGTTTATTTGAGATTTTTCTTGTTTCTTAAGGTAGGATTGCATTGCTATAAACTTCCCTCATAGAACTGCTTTTGCTGCATCCCATAGGTTTTGTGTCATCGTGTTTACATTGTCATTTGTTTCTAGGTATTTTTTGATTTCCTCTCTGATTTCTTCAGTGATCTCTTGGTTATTAAGTAGTGTGTTGTTTAGCCTCCATTTGTTTTACTTTTTACAGATATTTTCCTGCAATTTATATCTAATCTTATAGCATTGTAGTCAGAAAAGATACTTATACGATTTCAATTTTTTTAAGTTTACCAAGGCTTGATTTGTGACCCAAGATATGATCTATTCTGGAGAATGTGCCATGAGCACTTGAGAAGAAAGTGTATTCTGTTGTTTTTGGGTGGATGTCCCATGAATATCAACTAAGTCCATCTTGTTTAATGTATCATTTAAAGCTTGTGTTTCCTTATTTATTTTCATTTTGGATGATCTGTCCATTGGTGAAAGTGGGGTGTTAAAGTCACCTACTCTGATTTTGTTATGCTGATTTCCCCTTTTATGGCTGTTAGTATTTGCATTATGTATTGAGGTGCTCCTATGGTCAGTGCATAAATATTTACAATTGTTATATGTTTTTCTTGGATTAATCCCTTGATCATTATGTAGTGTCCTTCATTGTCTCTTGTAATAATCTTTGTTTTAAAGTCTATTTTGACTAATATGATAATTGCTACTCCAGCTTTCTTTTGATTTCCATTTGCATGGAATATCTTTTTCCATCCCCTCACTTTCAGTATGTATGTATCCTTAGGTCTGAAGTGGGTCTCTTGTAGACAGCATATATATGGGTCTTGTTTATGTGACCATTCAGCCAGTCTGTGTCTTTTGCTTGGAGCATTTAATCCATTTTTATTTAAGGTAATTATCGATATGTATGTTCCTGTTACCATTTTCTTAATTGTTTTTGGTTTGTTATTTTAGGTCTTTCCTTCTCTTGTGTTTCCTGCCTAGAGAAGTTCCTTTAGCATTTTTTTTTAAAGCTGGTTTCTTGGTGCTGAATTCTCTTAGCTTTTGCTTGTCTGTAAAGGTTTTAATTTCTCCGTCAAATGTGAATGAGATCCTTGCTGGGTAGAGTAGTCTTAATTGTAGGGTTTTCCCTTTCATCACTTTAAATATGTCCTGCCACTCCCTTCTGGCTTGCAGAGTTTCTGATGAAAGTTCAGTTGTTAACCTTATGGGGATTCCCTTGTATGCTATTAGGTTTTTTCCCTTGCTGCTTTTAATATTTTTTCTTTGTATTTAATTTTTGATAGTTTGATTAATATGTGTCTTGGCATGCTTCTCCTTGGATTTATCCTGTATGGGACTCTCTGTGCTTCCAGGACTTGATTAACTATTTCCTTTCCCATATTAGGGAAGTTTTCAACTATAATCTCTTCAAATATTTCCTGATTCCCTTTCTTTTTCTCTTCTTCTTCTGGCACCCCTTTAATTCGAATGTTGGTGCGTTTAATGTTGTCACAGATGTCTCTGAGACTGTCCTCAATTCTTTTCATTCTTTTTTCTTTATTCTGCTCTCCAGTAGTTATATCCACTTTTTTATCTTCCATGTCACTTATCCGTTCTTCTGCCTCACGTATTGTGCTGTTGATTCCTCCTAGAGAATTTTTAGTTGCATTTATTTTGTTGTTCATCATTGTTTGTTTGCTCTTTAGTTCTTCTAGCTCCTCGTTAAACGTTTCTTGTATTTTCTCCATTCTGTTACCAGGATTTTGGATCATGTTTACTATTATTATTCTGAATACATTTTCCAGTTGACTGTGTATTTCCTCTTCATTTGTTACGTCTGGTGGGTTTTTACCTTGCTCTTTCATCTGTTGTGTTTCTCTGTCTTCTCATTTTGCTTATCTTATTTTGTTTGTGGTCTCCTTTTTGTAAGCTGCATATTCATAGTTCCCACTGTTTTTGGTGTCTGCCCCCAGTGGCTAAGGTTGGTTCAGTGGGTTGTGTAGGCTTCCTGGTGGAGGGGACTAGTGCCTGTGTTCTGATGGATGAGGCTGGATCTTGGCTTTCTGTTGGGAAGGTCCACATCTCCTGGTGTGTTTTGGGGTGTCTGTGGCCTTATTATGATTTTAGGCAGCCTCTCTGCTAATGGATTGGGTTGTGTTCCTGTCTTGCTAGTTGTTTGGTATCAGGTGTCTAGGACTGTAGCTTGCTGGTCGTTGATTGGAGCTGGGTCTTGGTGTTGAGATGGACATCTCTCGTGATTTTCGTTGATATTACATGGAGCTGGGAGGTCTCTGGTGGACTAATGCCCTGAACTTGGCTCTCCCACCTCAGAGGCAAAGCTTTGATACCCGGCCGGAGCACCAAGACCCTGTCATCCACATGGCTCAGGATAAAAGGGAGAGAAAAATAAATAAATATATAAATAAAATAAAATGAAATAAAATAAAATAAGGTTATTAAAATAAAAATTAATTATTAAAAAATTAAAAATTAATTTAAAAACAAAGATAGAAAAGAGATAGCACCCAAAGCAAAAAGAAATCCACCATTGATAACAAGTGCTAAAAACTATACTAAAAAAAAAAAGGACAGACTGAACCCAAGACAAATGGTAAAAGGAAAGCTATACAGACAAAATCAGGCACAGAAGCTTACACATACAAAGTCACAAAAAGAGAAAAAGGGAAAAAAAATATATGGTTTCTCCCTAAGCCCACCTCCTCAATTTGGGATGAATCATTGTCTATTCAGGTATTCCACAGATGAAGGGTAAATCAAGTTGATTGTGGAGATTTAATCCCCTGCTCCTGAGGCTGCTGGGAGAGATTTCCCTTTCTCTTCTTTGTTCACACAGCTCCTGGAGTTCAGCTTTGGTCTTGGCCCTGCCTTTGTGTGTAGGTCGCCTGAGGGTGTCTGTTCTTCCCTCAAACAGGAGGAGGTTAAAGTAGCAGCTCATTAGTGGGCTCTGGCTCACTTAGGCCGGGGTGGGGGGGTGTTTGGGGGAAGGTAGGTGTATAGAATGCGGGGCAAGCCTGTGGCCGCAGAGGCCAGTGTGACGCTGCAACAGCCTGAGGCATGCTGTGTGTTCTCCCGGGGAAATTGTCCCTGGATCACGGGACCCTGGCAGTGAGAGGCTGCACAGGCTCCAGGGAGGGGAGGTGTGGATAGTGACCTGTGCTTGCACACAGGCTTCTTGGTGGCTGCAGCAGCAGCCTTAACAGCTCATGCCCATCTCTGGGGTTCGCGCTGATAGCTGCGGCTCGCGCCCATCTCTGGAGCTCATTTAGGCAGTGCTCTTAGTCCCCTCTCCTCGTGCACTGTGGAAAAAAAGAGGGAAGAAAAAGTCTCTTGCCTCTTCGGCAGTTCCAGACTTTTTCCCGGACTGCCTCCTCACTAGCTGTGATGCAGTAGCCCCCTTCAGGCTGTGTTCACGCAGCCAACCCCAGTCTTCTCCCTGGGATTGGACCTCCAAAGCCCGAGCCTCAGCTCCCAGCCCCCACCCACCCCAGTGGGTGAGCAGACAAGCCTCTTGAGCTGGTGAGTGTTGGTCGGCACCGATCCTCTGTGTGGGAATCTCTCCATTTTGCCCTCTGCACCCCTGTTGCTGTGCTCTCCTCCATGGCTCTGAAGCTTTCCCTCCATGCCACCCTCAGTCTCTGCCTGTGAAGGGGCTTCCTAGTGTGTGGAAACCTTTCCTCCTTCACAGCTCCCTCCCACTGGTGCAGGTCCCATCCCTATTCTTTTGTCTCTGTTTTTTCTTTTTTTCTTTTGCCCTACCCAGGTATGTGGGGAGTTTCTTGCCTTTTGGGAGGTCTGAGATCTTCTGCCTGCATTCAGTAGGTGTTCTGTAGGGGTTGTTTCACATGTAGATGTATTTCTGATGTATTTGTGGGGAGGAAGGTGATCTCCACGTCTTACTCTTCTGCCATCTTTAGGCTCCTCCTCTTGCTTTTGATTTTTTATCTTAAAAAAAATAATTGCCTCATCCAATGTCATGAAGATTTACACCTATATGTATTCTTCTAAGAGTTGTATAGTTTTAGCTCTTACACTTAGGTCGTTGATCCATCTTGTGTTAATGTTTGTGTGTTGTGTAAGGTAGGAGTTCAAATTAATCTTTTTGTATGTGGAAATCCAGTTGTTCAAGTGCCATTTTTGGAAAACATTTATTCCTCATTTGAATTGTCTTCTTGGTCTTGTCAAAAGTCAATTTATTGACTAAACCCTGTTAGATATATCTACCTTAATTACTTGTCAAAATAGCATTCCTTTTAATTTTCACCACTACACCTTGCTT
Organism: Eschrichtius robustus; assembly: GCF_028021215.1. Lineage (NCBI taxonomy): Eukaryota > Metazoa > Chordata > Mammalia > Artiodactyla > Eschrichtiidae > Eschrichtius > Eschrichtius robustus. The sequence continues at coordinate 72,086,913 of NC_090845.1, read as the reverse complement.
GTTTTCTTAATCCCACTGAATACATTTTAAAATTTATTTTTGTATGTTTATTAACTGTCTCTGCCATGATACTGTAACCTCTGTGATGTCAGGGACAACCTCATCCTTGTTCACTATTATATCTCAGCTATTATCCCAATGATTGACACATTGTAGGCAACTGTTAAATATTTGTGAATAAATTAAATGAATTAGTGAATAAATTAAAAATTATAGAGAGGTTTGTAAGAATGAGTAACAAAGTTTTGTTTGGCACACATTTTATGTGTATTATGGTTTCATATCTTTTTTCCCTTGGGCTTTGAGATTTGAGGCTCTTTGACTTTGTGATTATGAGAAAAATTAGGATCAAAAGCTCTATTTTTTGTGTATTCAACTGGCTAGTGTAATATATGCACTATTGAAAAAAATAAATGGTTTATGAAAGGAAGGACTCTAAGTTTATTTTTAAAGAGCTGTATCTTTTATTTCTAAAGCAAGAGTTCACACAAGTTACCCTGAACATATTTGTTGAATTAATAAAAATATATACTTTTTTCCTTCCCCCTTTTTTCCAGCTTTATTTAGTTATAACTGACAAATGAAATTGTATATAGTTAAAGTTTACAAGTGATATATGTATATATTGTAAAATGATTACCAAAATCAGTTAATTAACACATCCATCACCTCACATAAATTTGTTTTGTGTTGAGAGCACTTAACGTTCATACAATTAGTAAAATCAAGTATATGATACAGTATTATTAACTAGAATCACCATGCTGTACATTAGATACACAGAAATCCTTTATCTTGTTACTGAAAGCTTGTACCCTTTGACTAATATCTCTTCATTTTCCCCACTCCCCAGTCCCTGGCAACCACTCTACTTTCTATTTCTATGAGTTCAAATTATTTTTAAGATTCTACATATAAGTTAAAACATACAGCATTTGTCTTTCTCTGTCTAGCTTTTTCACTTAGCATAATGCCCTTTATGTTCATCCAAGTTGTCACAAATGGCAGGGTTTCCTTCTTTTTAAGGCTTAGTAGTATTCCACTGTGTGTGCATGTGTGTATATATATATTACATTTTCTTTATCTATTAGTTTCTTACCTGTAGAATGCAAGTAACAATATTTACCTTTGAGGTTGTTATGAAGATTAAATGACCTCATTCTTTTAAAGTACTTAAAATGTTGTTCAGCATTTAATAACCCTTTTAATGTTAGCTATTACTGTGGAATGAGCATGGAATTTAGACTCTAGCATAAAAATGTTCTTTTTTTAGGAGAGTAGTCTTGAGCAGGTTAATTTTCTTGTCTGTAAAATTGGGTTGATAATGTTATTTAGTAAAAACGACTCATATACTCTTTCTCCAGAGCTGATGACAGGAATTTAAAAGCTCATTTATGTGAAAATATTTTTTAAGCTATATAATACAAATATTATGTGCATATTAAATATATTTACATAATAGTTATGTGACTGGGCAATTAATATAAGCTAATATAAATAAAGATAATTTAACTGGTGATCTTTTCATTATAGCATTTTCACTTTTCATAAGAATACTGTTGTAATTTAAAACAACATTGGGGGTTTCCTAGTCCAAATTCCCCACCTATTTAGAACAAATGAAGGTTTAGAAACTAAATGCCATTTCCAAAGCAAATAATGAGTTCATGGCAGACATGAGGTTATAAGTCAGATTTCTGTATATTTTCCCTGCTATAGTTTTCAGTGGAGCATTTAACATGCTCCACCTCAGAAGGCTAATATTATTGGTTGGAAAATCAATCACAGAGAGAGGAAAGTATGGTGAAATATTTGAGTCCCTGTATCACAGTGCTGTTCAAATCACATTTCATTGGTGAGTAGTTCATTGACGTGTATGGGAGAACTATTCTGTAAAAGTTAATGTTGAAGGCTTCCCAATAATTGTATAGTGCTAGATGCAAACACTTGCCTCCACCATCTACAAGCATGATATTGTATGCATAGTCTTATCTAAAATCCATATGATTATACATGTCTGTATACTTATTGAAATACTACTTACTTAACAACTAAAGGCATTTTTTCTTGGTGGGTTGCTTTTACAGCTTCTATAAAGCTTAATTAATAGAAGTTTACATAAACAAAAAATCATTAGGAGAAAAGACTGATATATCTGAATTCCCTATTCATATTTCCAATAAAATAGAGCTAAAAGAAAGACGGGATCTTATAACAGAATTTTGTCTGACTAATGTAAATTTTACCATGGTTAGAAATCTATTAAGGATGTAAAGAAAAAATGTTCTCAGTGGTAGTATACTTTGTGGTTAAAATGGACATAACATATAATGATTACAACTTCATCTTTGGTGTGAAATACACATTGGTTCACATTTCCACTCTTCCACTTACTACATATGTGACCTCTGGACAAGTTATTTAACCTCTTGAAGAAACAAATTCCTAATCCGTCAAACTAGGTTTTATACTAGTACCTGTTTTAGAGGATTGTTATGAGGATTAAATGTTATGATAGTATATCTAAAACACTTAATTCTGTGCCTGTACAACTAATAACTCAGTAAATGGGAAATGTCGTTATTATCAGTGTTTGTTGCTGAAGTGACACATGAATTAAGTCTGAAGGTATAAATAATAGAAAATCTAACTGACAGATCATCCAGACAGAAAATCAATAAGGCAACAGTGGTCATAATTGACACAATAGACCAGTCAAACTTAATATATATCTATTGCACATTATATCCAAACAGCTGAACACACAGCTGAGTACACATGGAACATTTTCTAGGATAGATCACATGCTAGTCCACAAAAGAAGCCTCAACAAATTTAATAGGATAGAAATTATATTAAGTATTTTTTTCTGTCCACAATGATATGAAACTAGAAACCAACCACAGAAAGAAAAATTGGAAAAGAATAAACATGTGGAGACTAAACAATATGCTACTAAAAAACCAATGAGTCAATGAGGAAATCAAAGAGGAAAGTAAAAAATACCTTGAGACAATTGAAAATGAAAAAAACAACACTCCAAAATCTATAGGACACAGCAAAAGCAGTTCTACAAGGAAAGTTTATAGTGATACAGGCCTTCCTCAAGAAACAAGAAAAATCTCAAGTAAACAACCTAACCTACCACCTAAAAGAATTAGATAAGGAGGATAAACCAAAGCCCAAAGTCAGCATAAGGATGGAAATAACAAGGATCAGAGAGGAAACAATAAAATAGAGATTAGAAATAAATAGAAAAGATCAATGAAATCAAGAACTGAGTTTTTTTGTAAAGGTAAACAAAACTGATAAACATTTAGCCAAGCTCACCAAAAATGAAAGAGAGAAGACCCAAATAAACAAAATAAGAAATGAAAGAGGAGAAATAAAAACCAATACCAAAAATACACAAAAATTCGTAAGACTACTACAAACAGTAATATGTCAACAAATTGGACAACTTAAAAGAAATGGACACATTTCTAGAAATATACAACTTGCCAAGACTGAATCAAGAAGAAATAGACAATTTGAATAGACCAAACACTAGTAGTGACACTGAATTTGTAACAACAGGAACAACAAGAACAACAACAACCAAAACAAGCAAACCAAAGTCCAGGACTGAACAGCTTCACAGGGAAATTCTACCAAACACATAAAGAACAAATACCAATCCATCTCAAACTATTCCCAAAACATTGAGAATTGAACAATCCCAAATTCATTCTATGAGACCACCATTACACTGATATCAAAAATCAGATAAAAACACTTTAAGAAAGGAAAATTACAGACCAATATCATTGATGAATATAAATGCAGAAATTAAAAAATAATGTTAGCAAACTGAATCCAAGAATATATAAAAAGGATCATACAACATGGTCAAGATGGATTTATTCCAGGGTCAAAAGAATGGTTCCACATTACAAAATCAATCAATGTGAAACACCAAATTAACAAAACGAAGGATAAAAATCACATGATTTTCTTAATAGATGCAAAGAAAGGATTTGGCAAATTTAAATATCAATTAATGATAAGAACTCTCATATGAATGGTTATAGAGGGAGTATATCTAAATATAATAAAGGCAATTTATGACAAACACACAGCCAACATCATACTCAATAGTGAAAAGCTTAAAGCCTTTCCTCTAAATTCAGGAATAAGACAAGGATGCCCACTCATGCCACTTTTATTTCACATAAAATTGGAGGTCTTAGCCACAGCAGAAAATCAAAAGAAGTAAAAAGCATCCAAACTGGAAGGGAAGAGGTAAAATTACCACTATTTGCAGATAAGATATTTTATATAGAAAAACCTAAAGTCTCCACCCCAAAATTATTAGAACTAATAAATGAATTAAGCAAAGTTGCAAGATATGAGATTAATATATAGAAATGCATTTTTATTCACTAATAATGAACTATCAGTAAGGGGAAATAATTTTCTTTAAATGTCATTTAAAATCAGATCAAAAGGAATAAAATACCTAGGGATAAAGTTATCCAAGGAGATGAAAGGCCTATACACTGAAAACTAAAAAAAAAAAAAAAATCATTGAAGAAGGAAATTGAAAATGATACAAAGAAATGGAAAGGTATAATGCGTTCTTGGATTGGAAGAGTTAATACTGTTAAAATGTCCATACTACTCAAAGCAAATAAAGATATAATGTAATCCCTATCAAATACCCATGACATTTTTCACAGAACTACAACAAATCATCCTAAAATTAATATGGAACCACAGAAGACACCAAAATGCCAAAGAATTTCTGAGAAAAAAAGAACACAGCTAGAGGTATTACCCTCGTTAAACTTCAGACTATACCATAAAGCTATGGTAATCAAAGCAGCATGGCACTTGCACACACACACACAAAAACAAACAAACAGACACATAGATCAATGGAACACAATAGAGAACCTAGAATAAAACCCACATACTTATAGTCAATTAATTTACTACAAAGGAGGCAAGAATATGAAATGGGTAAAAGACAGCCTCTTTAACAAGTGGTGGTGGGCAAATTGGACAACTACATGTAAAGCAATGAAGTTAGAATATTACATCACCTCATATACAAAAATAAACTCAAAATGGATTAAAGACCTAAATGTAAAACCTGAAACCATGAAACTCCTAGAAAAGAACATAGGCGGAACTCTCTTTGACATAAATCACAGCAAAATTTTTTTTGGCTCTGTATACTAAGGCAAAGAAATAAAAGCAAAAATAAACAAATGGGAACTAGGTCAATTCAAAAGCTTTTGCACAGCAAAGGAAACTACTGACAGAATGAAACAAGAGCCTAGAGAATGGGAGAAAATATTTGCAAGTGATAGGACCAACAGGGGTTAATATCCACAAAATATAATACTCATCAAACTCAACATAAAAATAAAAAGAACCCAATTTAAAAATATGCAGAAGTTATGAATAGACAGTCTTCCCAAAAAAAACATGCAGATGGCTGAAAGGCAAATGAAAAGATGCTCAACATCACTAGTTATTATAGAAATGCAAATCAAAACAACAATAAGGTATCACCTCACATCTGTCAGAATGGCTATCATGAAAATGTCTACAAATGACAATATTGGAGCAGATGGGGAGAAAAAACTTCCCTAGTACACTGTTGGTGGGAATGTAAATATAATTTGTTGCAGTCACTGTGGAAAACTGTGTGAAACTTCCTCAAAAAACTTAAAATAAAACTACCATATGATCTAGCAATTCTACTCCTGTTGTATACATCTGGGAAAATAGGAAAACACTAATGGGAAAAGATACATGCACCCCAATGTTCATAGCAACGCTGGTTACAATAGCCAATATATGGAAGCAAACCAAATATGCATCAACAAATGGATGTATAAAGAAGGAAGATGCCATATATATATATATATATATATATATATATATATATATATATATATATATATATATATAACAGTCACAAAAAATAATGAAATTCTGCCATTTCCTGCAATGTGGATGAATCTACAGAATATTATGCTTGGTAAAACAAGTCAGACAAAGAAAGACAAATACCATCACTTAGACGTGGAATCTAAAAAATAATGCAAATGACTGTATTTTCAAAATATTAACTGACACACAGAGATAGAAAAAAATATTGCATACAAAAGTGGAGATGGAAGCAGGGAGGGACAAATTAGGGGTATGAGTTTAAGAGATACCAGAAAAAAGTATTGCATACAAAAGTGGAGATGGAAGCAGGGAGAGACAAATTAGGGGTATGAGTTTAAGAGATACCAACTACTATGAAAAAATAGATAAGGAACAAGGATATATAGTATACCACAGGAAATTGTAACCATTATATTGTTATACTTTTTAATAGTGTATAATCTGTAAATATAATAAATTCCTATGTTGTACAACTGAAACTAATATAATATTGTAAATCAATTTTACTTTAATAAAAAAGGAAATATTTTAAAAAAGTAAACTCTTCCCCAGTCCATAGGTAGTGTAACAATTTACCTGTGCTGGATAGATACAAATTTATAGATCATTTGACAGCTACTCTCTTTATTTTTCACTCTAAATCTCACTTTGATTTTTTATCTTTGTCTACAACATGTAAAAAATTAAAAATAAATTTTAAATTCCAAGTGAGTGACTAATGTTTTGAAGTACATACAATTTTACATCCCCATGGGTAAACTCTCATGTGAGTTTTAAAAATTATTTTATATTGGATTATAGCTGATTAACAATGTTGTGTTAGTTTCAGCTGCACAGCAGAGTGATTCAGTTATACATATACATGTATCTATTCTTTTTCAAATTCTTTTCCCATTTAGGTTATTACAGAGTACTGAGCAGAGGTCCCTGTGCTATACAGTAAGTCCTGGTTGGTTATTTGTTTTAAATACAGCAATGTGTACATGTCAATCCCAAACTCCCAATCTATTCCTCCCCTCCACCCTCCCCACCTGGTAATAATAAGTTCATTCTCTAAGTCTGTGAATCTGTTTCCGTTTTGTAAATAAGTTCACTTATGTCATTTATTTTTTTTTCACACACACACACTGTATTTTATTTTTACAAGAGATAAATAGACTGACACCAAACATTGTACATGGATGACCACAACAAAAGCAACAATGATTGCAATTACCAAACATGAAACACACTCATACTATGTCATAATATTGACATTCAGTCCAGTAATCCTCCACTGTAACAGCTCCTTTACTTTGCAGTGAAAATTGATTTGTATATTCTTTGCCTCTGAGTCCTTGTGGGATTTTTTTTTTTTTTAATTCAGACAGAAAGTCACAAAAATTATACTCATCCTCATCAGTTCACTCAGTCCCATGTAATTAATTTTTTTTTTCATCTTGATCTTTTTGTTAGTACTTTTATGAGTTCATCAGTTTTTCATTAGAGTTCTGAAAATGCTTATTCGTTCAGTTCAGCAGTACAGTCAGTTACCAGAAACCTATACTTGTCAGAGTCTTTTCCATGAATTTCTTGAAGATGAAACCCTTTTATAGGAACATATTTGCAAAATCATCAGAGTACACCCAGAACTGTCTGTAAATGACAAAAGACTTAAAAATGACCACGGTTAAAGATTTGATGAAAGTTCATAATAATGCAGTTGACAAGAAAATTAGTTATTTCTGAGATATACATTTTAAAGTAATAACTAGGATTATTACTTATAACATTATACCAGAACATATAAGATTTTTAGAAATTTCATGTAATGTCTGAAACATTTATATTAACATATTTCCATACAAATAACCCAATGAAAGTTTAGTATTAGTTGTTTTGTTTGTTTTTTTATACTGCAGGTTCTTATTAGGCATCAATTTTATACACATCAGTGTATACATGTCAATCCCAATCTCCCAATTCAGCACACCACCATCCCCACCTCACCGCAGTTTTCCCCCCTTGGTGTCCATATGTCCATTCTCTACATCTGTGTCTCAACTTCTGCCCTGCAAACTGGCTCATCTGTACCATTTTTCTAGGTTCCACATACATGCATTAATATACGATATTTGTTTTTCTCTTTCTGACTTATTTCACTCTGTATGACACTCTCTAGATCCATCCACGTCTCAACAAATGACTCAATTTCGTTCCTTTTTATGGCTGAGTAATATTCCATTGTATATATGTACCACAACTTCTTTATCCATTCGTCTGCTGATGGGCATTTAGGTTGCTTCCATGACCTGGCTATTGTAAATAGTGCTGCAATGAACATTCGGGTGCATGTGTCATTTTGAATTACGGTTTTCTCTGGGTATATGCCCAGTAGTGGGATTGCTGGGTCATATGGTAATTCTATTTTTAGTTTTTTAAGGAACCTCCATATTGTTCTCCATAGTGGCTGTATCAATTTACATTCCCACCAACAGTGCAAGAGGGTTCCCTTTTCTCCACACCCTCTCCAGCATTTGTTGTGTGTAGATTTTCTGATGATGCCCATTCTAACAGGAGTGAGGTGATACCTCATTGTAGTTTTGATTTGCATTTCTCTAATAATTAGTGATGTTGAGCAGCTTTTCATGTGTTTCGTGGCCGTCTGTATGTCTTCTTTGGAGAAATGTCTATTTAGGTCTTCTGCCCATTTTTGGATTGGGGTGTTTGTTTCTTTGATATTGAGCTGAATGAGCTGTTTATATATTTTGGAGATTAATCCTTTGTCCGTTGATTCATTTGCAAATATTTTCTCCCATTCTGATGGTTGTCTTTTCGTCTTGTTTAAGGTTTCCTTTGCTGTGCAAAAGCTTTGAAGTTTCATTAGGTCCCACTAGTTTATTTTTGTTTTTATTTCCATTACTCTAGGAGGTGGATCAAAAAAGATCTTGCTGTGATTTATGTCAAAGGGTGTTCTTCCTATGTTTTCCTCTAAGAGTTTTATAGTGTCCAGTCTTATATTTAGGTCTCTAATCCATTTTGAGTTTATTTTTGTGTATGGTGTTAGGGAGTATTCTAATTTCGTTCTTTTACATGTAGCTGTCCAGTTTTCCCAGCACCACTTATTGAAGAGACTGTCTTTTCTCCATTGTATTTCTTTGCCTCCTTTGTCATAGATTAGTTGACCATAGGTGCGTGGGTTTATCTCTGGGCTTTCTATCTTGTTCCATTGATCTATGTTTCTGTTTTTGTGCCAGTACCATATTGTCTTGATTACTGTAGCTTTGTAGTATAGTCTGAAGTCAGGGAGTCTGATTCCTCCAGCTCCATTTTTTTCCCTCAAGACTGCTTTGGCTATTCGGGGTCTTTTGTGTCTCCATACAAATTTTAAGATGATTTGTTCTAGCTCCGTAAAAAATGCCATTGGTAATTTGATAGGGATTGCATTGAACCTGTAGATTGCTTTGGGTAGTATACTCATTTTCACAATGTTGATTCTTCCAAGCCAAGAACATGGTATATCTCTCCTACTGTTGGTATCATCTTTAATTTCTTTCATCAGTGTCTTATAGTTTTCTGCATACAGGTCTTTTGTCTCCCTAGGTAGGTTTATTCCTAGGTATTTTATTCTTTTTGTTGCAATGGTAAATGGGAGTGTTTCCATAATTTCGCTTTCAGATTTTTCATCATTAGTGTATAGGAATGCAAGAGATTTCTGTGCATTTATTTTGTATCCTGCAACTTTACCATATTCATTAATTAGCTCTAGCAGTTTTCTGGTGGCAGTTTTAGGATTCTCTATGTATAGTATCATGTCATCTGCAAACAGTGACAGTTTTACTTCTTCTTTTCCAATTTGTATTCCTTTTATTTCTTTTTCTTCTCTGATTGCCGTGGCTAGGACTTCCAGAACTATGTTGAATAATAGTGGTGAGAGTGGACATCCTTGTCTCGTTCCTGATCTTAGAGGAAATGCTTTCAGTTTTTCACCATTGAGAATGATGTTTGCTGTGGGTTTGTCATATATGGCCTTTATTATGTTGAGTTAGGTTCCCTCTATGCCCACTTTCTGGAGAGTTTTTATCAGAAATGGGTGTTGACTTTTGTCAAAAGCTTTTTATGCATCTATTGAGATGATCATATGGTTTTTATTCTTCAATTTGTTAATATGGTGTATCACATTGATTGATTTGCGTATATTGAAGGATCCTTGCATCCCTGGGATAAATCCCACTTGATCGTGGTGTATGATCCTTTTAATGTGTTTTTGGATTCTGTTTGCTAGTATTTTGTTGAGGATTTTTGCATCTATATTCATCAGTGATATTGGTCTGTAATTTTCTTTTTTTGTAGTGTCTTTGTCTGGTTTTGGTATCAGGGTGATGGTGGCCTCATAGAATGAGTTTAGGAGTGTTCCTTCCTCTGCAATTTTTTGGAAGAGTTTGAGAAGGATGGGTGTTAGCTCTTCTCTAAATGTTTGATAGAACTCACCTGTGAAGCCATCTGCTCCTGGACTTTTGTTTGTTGGAAGATTTTTAATCACAGTTTCAATTTCATTACTTGTGATTGGTCTGTTCATATTTTCTATTTCTTCCTGATTCAGTCTTGGAAGGTTATACCTTTCTAAGAATTTGTCCATTTCTTCCAGGTTGTCCATTTTATTGGCATAAAGTTGCTTGTAGTAGTCTCTTAGGATGCTTTGTATTTCTGCGGTGTCTGTTGTAACTTCTCCTTTTTCATTTCTGATTTTATTGATTTGAGTCCTCTCCCTCTTTTTCTTGATGAGTCTGGCTAATGGCTTATCAATTTTGTTTATCTTCTCCAAGAACCAACTTTTAGTTTTATTGATCTTTGCTATTGTTTTCTTTGTTTCTATTTCATTTATTTCTGCTCTGATCTTTATGATTTCTTTCCTTCTGCTAACTTTGGGTTTTGTTTGTTCTTCTTTCTCTAGTTTCTTTAGGTGTAAGGTTAGTTTGTTTACTTGAGATTTTTCTTGTTTCTTTAGGTAGGCTTGTATAGCTATAAACTTCCCTCTTAGAACCGCTTTTGCTGCATCCCATAGGTTTTGGGTCGTCGTGTTTTCATTGTCATTTGTCTCTAGGTATTTTTTAATTTCCTCTTTGATTTCTTCAGTGATCTCTTGGTTATTTAGTAACGTATTGTTTAGCCTCCATGTGTTTGTGCTTTTTACGTTTTTTTCCCAGTAATTCATTTCTAATCTCATCGCGTTGTGGTCAGAAAAGATGCTTGATATGATTTCAATTTTCTTAAATTTACTGAGGCTTGATTTGTGACCCAAGATGTGATCTATCCTGGAGAATGTTCCATGCGCACTTGAGAAGAACGTGTAATCTGCTGTTTTTGGATGGAATGTCCTATATATATCAATTAAATCTATCTGGTCTATTGTGTCATTTAAAGCTTCTGTTTCCTTATTTATTTTCATTTTGGATGATCTGTCCATTGGTGTAAGTGAGGTGTTAAAGTCCCCCACTATTATTGTGTTACTGTCGATTTCCTCTTTTATGGCTGTTAGCAGTTGCCTTATGTATTGAGGTGCTCCTATGTTGGGTGCATATATATTTATAATTGTTATATCTTCTTCTTGGATTGATCCCTGGATCATTATGTAGTGTCCTTCCTTGTCTCTTGTAACATTCTTTATTTTAAAGTCTATTTTATCTGATATGAGTATAGCTACTCCAGCTTTCTTTTGATTTCCATTTGCATGGAATATCTTTTTCCATCCCCTCACTTTCAGTCTGTATGTGTCCCTAGGTCTAAAGTGGGTCTCTTGTAGACAGCATATATATGGGTCTTGTTTTTGTATCCATTCAGCCAGTCTATGTCTTTTGGTTGGGGCATTTAATCCATTCACGTTTAAGGTAATTATCGATATGTATGTTCCTATGACCATTTTCTTAATTGTTTTGGGTTTGTTTTTGTAGGTCCTTTTCTTCTCTTGTGTTTCCCACTTAGAGAAGTTCCTTTAGCATTTGTTGTAGAGCTGGTTTGGTGGTGCTGAATTCTCTTAGCTTTTGCTTGTCTGTAAAGCTTTTGATTTCTCCATCAAATCTAAATGAGATCCTTGCCGGGTAGAGTAATCTTGGTTGTAGGTTCTTCCCTTTCATCACTTTAAGTATATCATGCCACTCCCTTCTGGCTTGCAGAGTTTCTGCTGAGAAATCAGCTGTTAACCTTATGGGAGTTCTCTTGTATGTTATTTGTCGTTTTTCCCTTGCTGCTTTCAATAATTTTTCTTTGTCTTTAATTTTTGCCACTTTGATTACTATGTGTCTCGGCGTGTTTCTCCTTGGGTTTATCCTGTATGGGACTCTCTGCACTTCCTGGACTTGGGTGGCTATTTCCTTTCCCATGTTAGGGAAGTTTTTGACTATAATCTCTTCAAATATTTTCTCTGGTCCTTTCTCTCTCTCTTCTCCTTCTGGGACCCCTATAATGTGAATGTTGTTGCGTTTAATGTTGTCCCAGAGGTCTCTTAGGCTGTCTTCATTTCTTTTCATTCTTTTTTCTTTAGTCTGTTCCGCAGCAGTGAATTCCACCATTCTGTCTTCCAGGTCACTTATCCGTTCTTCTGCCTCAGTTATTCTGCTATTGATTCCTTCTAGTGTAGTTTTCATTTCAGTTATTGTATTGGTCATCTCTGTTTGTTTGTTCTTTAATTCTTCTAGGTCTTTGTTAATCATTTCTTGCATCTTCTCAATCTTTGCCTCCATTCTTATTCCGAGGTCCTGGATCATCTTCACTATCATTATTCTGAATTCTTTTTCTGGAAGGTTGCCTATCTCCACTTCATTTAGTTGTTTTTCTGGGGTTTTTTCTTGTTCCTTCATCTGGTACATAGCCCTCTGCCTTTTCATCTTCTCTATCTTTCTGTAACTGTGGTTTTTGGTCCACAGGCTGCAGGATTGTAGTTTTTCTTGCTTCTGTTGTCTGCCCTCTGGTGGTTGAGGCTATCTAAGAGGCTTGATGGGAGGCTCTGGTGGTGGGTAGAGCTGACTGTTGCTGTGGCGGTCAGAGCTCAGTAAAACCTTAAGCCACTTGACTGTTGATGGGTGGGGCTGGGTTCCCTCCCTGTTGCTGTGGCGGTCAGAGCTCAGTAAAACTTTAATCCACTTGACTGTTGATGGGTGGGCCTGGGTTCCCTCCCTGTTGGTTGTTTTGCCTGAGGCAACCCAACACTGGAGCCTACCCGTGGTCTTTGGTGTGATTAATGGCAGACTCTGGGAGGGCTCACGCCAAGGAGAACTTCCCAGAACCTCTGCTGCCAGTGTCCTTATCCCCACGGTGAAACAGAGCCACCACTCGCCTCTGCAAGAGACCCCCCAACACCAGCAGGAAGGTCTGGTTCAGTCTCCCCCAGGGTCACTGCTCCTTCCCCCGGGTCCCGATGCACACATTACTTTGTGTGTGCCCTCCAAGAGTGGGGTCTCTGTTTCCCCCAGTCCTGTCAAAGTCCTGCACTCAATTCCCACTAGGCTTCAAAGTCTGATTCTCTAGGAATTCCTCCTCCTGTAGCCGGACCCCCAGGTTGGGAAGCCTGACGTGGGGCTCAGAACCTTCACTCCAGTGGGTGGACTTCTGTGGTATAAGTGCTCGCCAGTCTGTGAGCCACCCACCCAGCAGTTATGGGATTTGATTTTACTCTGATTGCGCCCCTCCTACCGTCTCACTGTGGCTTCTCCTCTGTCCTTGGACGTGGGGTATCCTCCTTGGTGAAGTCCAGGTTCTTCCTGTCAATGATTGTCCAGCAACCAGTTGCGATTCTGGTGCTCTCGCAAGAGGGAGTGAGAGCACGTCCTTCTACTCCGCCATCTTGGTTAATCCTCCTCTGTCATTTATTTTTAGATTCCACATATAAGCAATATCATATGATATTTGCCTTTCTCTGTCTAACTTACTTCACTTAGTATGATAATCTCCATGTCCATCCATGTTGCTGCAAATGGCATTATTACATTTTTAATGGCTGCATAGTATTCCATTGTAAATATGTACCATATCTTTTTTATCCGTTCATCTGTTGATGGGCATTTAAGTTGCTTGGACATTTAAGTTGCTTCAGTGTCTTGGCTATTGTAAACAGTGCCGCAATGAACATTGGGGTGAGTGTATCCTTTTGAACCAAGTATTTCTCTGGATATGTGCTTAGGAGTGGGATTGCTAGATCATATGGTAGCTCTATTTTTATTTTCTTAAGGAACCTCCATAGTGGCTGCACCAATTTACATTCCCACCAACAGTGTAGGTGGTTTCCCTTTTCTCCACCCTCTCTCCAGCATTTATTGTTTGTAGACATTTTGCTGATGGCCATTCTGAATGGTGTGAGGTGATATTTAATTGTAGTTTTGATTCACATTTCTATAAAATTAACGATGTTAAGTATCTTTTCATGTGCTTTTTAGCCATCTGTATGTACTCTTTGGAGAAATATCTATTTAGGTTTTCTGCCCACTTTTTAATTTGTTTTTTTTTTTTTTTTTTGATATTGAGCCACATAAGCTGTTTGTAAATTTTGGAGATTAATCCCTTGTCAGTTGCATCATCTGAAGATATTTTCTCCCATTCTGTGGGTTGTCTTTTTGTTTTGTTTATGGTTTCCTTTGCTGTGCAAAAGCTTTTGAGTTTAATTAGGTCCCATTTATTTATTTTTGTTTTCATTTCCATTACTCTAGGAGACAGAACAAAAAGACATTGCTGCAATTTATGTCAAAGAGTGTTCTGCCTATGTTTTCCTCTAAGAATTTTATAGTATCCGAACTTACATTTAGGTCTTTAATCCATATTTGAGATTATTTTTGTGTATGGTGTTAAAGAATGTTCTAATTTCATTTTTTTTTACATGTAGCTGTCAAGTGTTCCCAGCACCACTTATTGAAGAAACTATCGTTCTTCCATTGTATAGTCTTGCCTCCTTTGTCATAGATTAATTGACCATAGATGCATGGGTTATTTCTGGGCTTTCTATCCTCTAAGATCAGGAATAAGACAAGAATGTCCACTCTCACCAATTTCATTCAATGTACTGATAGTTTTGAAAGTTCTAGCCATGGCAATCAGAGGAGAAAAAGAAATAAAAGGAATCTAAATTGGAAAAGAAGAAGTAAAACTGTTGCTGTTTGCAGATGACATCATACTGTACATAGAAAATCCTAAAGACGCTACCAGAAAACTACTAGAGCTCACCAATGAATTCAGTAAAATTGCAGGATACAAAATTAATACACAGAAATCTGTTGAACTTCTATACACTAATAATGAAAGATCAAAAAGGGAAATTAAGGAAACCCATTTACCATTGCATTAAATATTATAAAATACTTAGGAATAAACCTACCTAAGGAGGCAAAAGATGCTGTACTCCAAAAACTATAAAACACTGATGAAAGAAATCAAAGATGACACAAACAGATGGAGAGATATACATGTTCTTGGATTGGAGGAATCAATATCATGAAAATGACTATACTACCCAAAGCAATCTATAGATTCATTGCAATCCCTATCAAATTACAATGGAATTTTTTTCACAGAACTAGGACAAAACAATCTTAAAATTTGTATGGAGGCACAAAAGATCCCAAAACTCACAGCAATCTTGAGAAAGAAAAACGGAGCTGGAGGAATCAGTCTCTCTGACTTCAGACTATACTACAAAGCTACAGCTATCAAAACAGTATGATACTTGCACAAAAACAGAATTGTAGATCAATGAAATAGGATAGAAAGTCATGTGATGCTAAAAGTTGTCAATTGGACATTTCTTAGCATTAAAATTTTCTTTCTTATGTTGTCATTATATCTGTCTCCTTTTACATATCACTATGGATCCTAGTTAAATAATCCTCTCAGACATTGTGAAAGTGACATTATTACTTGGGCAAACCAAACAAGTCCAATATATTTTATATGTGATAACTTTTCACATATTTGGAGAGAGCTCTTATGTCCTGCAGGAAACTTCTTATTCTGGATAAATGAACAGAAGTATTTCAAATATTTATCATATGACAATGTGTCTAATTTCATCACTATCCTCACTATATTTTAATTAGTTTAATGCTTGAAAAAAAAAGTGATGCCTTATGAGGAAACCAATATTCCAGATATTGACTCCAGAATGTAAATCAAGAAAGAATATCTCATCCATTATTGCAAGTATTGTACTCAAGTTAAAGTCATAATATCACGTTAATATTTTTTGGCTGTCATGTCATATTTTTATCACACTCAGTTCATTTTCAATGAAAAGCCATTGAATCTTTATTACGTGGGTTGTTGAAAAGCCTTTCTTATGCATTTCATGGATATTTTCCCCTTTTCAAGCACAGAAATATTTTATTTATTTAATATTACATTTATTCTTTTTTTCCCATCAAAATTATTTGGACATTGATGATGACAATAATATATTGTTTCAATATGTGTCACTGGGAGTAATGTCAGCAAAATGGCAAACTAAAAGCCTCCAAGCTCTTATTTCCTCACAGAAACATTTTTAAAAATAATTAAAAAACAACAACAAGTAGAAACTGAGCTAGTTTATCAGTGCTCTGAAAAACATTCAAAGCCTTACAGCAACAAATCAAACACCCAATTTAAAAAAAGCTATCAATCATTTTGGAAAGTTTTGTGGTGTTTTTACTCATTCCTGCTTTACACCCTTCTTGCTGTGGTAGCTGTCTGTCTTCAAGTGAAGCAGCCTGGTTGCTAATTACTTCTCTCAAACTAGAGGAAGCTGAACAGAACTTATTTGCAAATTATTGTGTAGAGTTCTTCTAATCTGTCTGGCGTCTACCTAACTACTGACGAAAAATGCACATCTCTGTTTTGCCTAATGTAGATCTCATTCAGAAAATGCAATGGGCACTTTTGAAAGTTTCAGGATGGTCTAAAGACCCAAGAAATTTGGGGCAAAAGATTATGGGTGTCTCAGGACATACAATAAACTATCTAAGAAAGAGGAGAATCTGAGCTGGGACTCTTTGATAAATTACAATGTTCAAAGCAGCCATGCAAACTGAGAAATTTAGAAAGCCATGAACATGCCCAGGCAAGATACATGTTCAGACAAGACTTTAGAAGCTAATTTGTCAGGTTGGGCTGATACTTATGGTCAGAAAAGCCTAGCTAAGTGTGAAGTGACCCAGCACTGATAAAAGCAGAAAAACTTGGAGAGGTGATTTTTTTTTTTTGCTTCTCTCTTTTATATTTTTTGTGTTTTGGTTTGTTTCATTTCCTTGCATCCAAGGAAATTTCTGTCAATCATTAACTGAACATGAAGGAAAAGAGTCATCACTAATAACACATGACACAAAATATTCTATGTAAAAATAGTTTGGAAAGGTCTAAAAAAACAGACTACTACAGTCTGTAACAAGCACTGGGGAAGGAGGAAAATCTGATTTTCATAGTTGCAACATTATAATAGTCAAATACCAAACTTTCTATATGAAGTCTCAAGGCATATGAAGACACAGGAAAACATGGCTCATTCAAAACAACAAAATAAACATGCTAATATTCCTGAAGAAGACTGGACATCAGACACACTAGACAATAACTTTGATACAACTATATTAATTATGTACAAAGAGCTAAAAAGAACACATACAAAGAACTAAAGGAAATCAGAAAAATGACATATGAACAAAATGAGAATATCAACAAACATGTAGAAACTATATAAAAGGAACCAAACAGAAATTCTGGAGATGAAAATTACAATAACTAAAATACAAAATTCACTAGAGGAGCTCAACTGCAATTTTGAGCAGGCAGCAAAAAGAATCAGAAGACTTGAAAGTAGGAAAATGAAAACTGTTGAGTCTATGGAGCAGGAAGAAAAAAGATGGAGAAAAAGTAAACAGAACCTAAGGGACTTGTGGTATACCTCCAAGTGGACCAATATATACATTATTGGATTCCCTTAAGGAAAAGAGAAAGAAGAAACAGGGAGGTAATTTGGAGAAATTATGGTGCCAAACTTCCTAAATTTGATTGTAGGACATGAATCTACAAAGTTCAAAGTTTAACAAACTCCAAATATTCCAAAATGATAAGAATGAGACACATTATAATCAACTGTTGAATACCAAAGACAGAGAAGGACAGGAAAAATGACCCTTTACATATAATGGACACTCTATAGGATTATCAGCCAATTTCTCATTCAATATCTTGGAGATCAAGTGGAGATGGAATTATATTTAAAGTACTGAAAAAAAAACTATCAGCCAAGATCTCTACATCTGGCAAAATTGGCCTTTAAAAATGAGGGAGGGGCTTCCCTGGTGGTGCAGTGGTTGAGAATCTGCCTGCTAATGCAGGGGACACGGGTTCGAGCCCTGGTCTGGGAAGATCCCACATGCCGCGGAGCAACTGAGCCTGTGAGTCACAACTACTGAGCCTGCGCGTCTGTAGCCTGTGCTCCGCAACGAGAGGCCTCGACAGTGAGAGGCCCGTGCACCACAATGAAGAGTGGTCCCCGCTCGCCGCAACTAGAGAAAGCCCTCGCACAGGTACGAAGACCCAACACAGCAAAACATAAATTAATTAATTAATTAATTTTTAAAACATGAGGGAAAAATTAAGACATTCTTAGAAAAACAAAACGTGAGGGATTAAAGAGGCCAAGAAATCCCACAATCTGCCATCTGTAAGCTGGAGAACCAGGAAAGCCATTGATGTACTTCATTCTGAATCTCAAGGCCTGAGAACCAGGGGAGCCAATAGTGTAAGTCCCTGTCTGAATCTGTAGGATTGCGGACTAGTAATTCTGATGTCCAAGGACAAAAGAAAATGGGTGTCCTAGTTCAAGCAAAGAATGCAAATTTGACACTCTTCTGCCTTTTTGTTCTATGCAGGCCCTCAGTGGATAGGATGATGCCTACCTACATTGGTGAAGGTGATCATCTTTACTCACTCAACTGAATCAAATACTAATATCTTCCATAAACATCTTCATAGACTCACCCAGAAATAGTATTATATTTACCAGTTATCCAATCATCCCTTACCTCAGTCAGGTTAACACATAAAGTTAACCATCACAACCATCACAAGTCCATCCATTGTCAACTTGACACCCATACACATCTCTTTAAACCTCACTTAATCTCCAGATAAATACAATAACAAGGATATAATTCCACCTAACATGATACAACTATCCTCACAACCAAAAATTCACTAATCTCTTCCCCAGAAGACGGGGTAAAGTTCTTGAGTGGTCTTTATGCTTATCCTGATACCCTGTTTAAATAAATACTATGATGTAAAATTAACAATATTAAACACTGATAGAAAATAAATACATCTTACATTACATGATAAGGGAACAAGAGAGGAAATAAAACAAAGGTATTTGCTCAATATATGTATATACACACAAAAATGTATTCATAATATTTTTCATAATATAAAGAGGAAATTCACCTTCCTCATGACACAGTCCTAGATCCTGTAACTTGTAACATGGTTGTAGCTTGTATTTGTTAACTACCTTATTCTACTATCCCTTTGGTATTGCTTTTGCCTTCAGCAATGATCTCAGCTGGTCCTGATTTTTCACCTGGTGGGGTGACCCAAATCCTTATTCCTTAAGGGTCTGGGCTATTGTTAGTCCCGCCTGGATTGAGCTGTAGTTTTCCACTAACCTTAATCACAGGACAGGGTAATACTAAGATACACCCTGTGTGATCTCCTGTAATCCAGATATGCTTTCCTTTGCCCCTATTATGGAATAGTAGTACAATTTACCCTTAGTAGACTGGATCAATCACCCTAGCTGACACCATTATTCCTTTTTTTGCCCTTTGATTCAGAGGCATAAGTATCCCAGTGTGGTCAGGTGACATTCTTAACTTCCAGTGTAATGAAATCATTACTGTTTCTCCTGGTATAAGTATTCCTCCCTCTGGAACAAATACCTCTACGCCAGAAAAGCATAAGGTTGCAGGACCAGGAAGCAAAATTTTTGCTAGTGGGTCACTAGGGGTATTAGTGAGTAGTGCCACTCCCATTTTCATTGCTTGATACCTGGATCTGTGAATCCTGGCTATGGGAGAAATAGCACCATATATTGAATGCTTATTCAAAGCATATACACCCTTCTGGAGAAGCTTTATCCAATGCTGTGATGTACTGCCACCTAGATGGCACAGATACTGAGTCTTCAAAGGCCATATCACCATTTGATCACACCAGCTGTTTCAAGATGGTGGGGAACATGATAAAACCAGTGAAGTATATGAGTATGAGCCCATTGCCACACTTCTTTTGCTGTAAATTGATTTATTTGAGCAGAAGCAATGCTATGTGCTATATAATGACTGTAGATAAGGCCTACTGTAAGTCCATAGATGGTAGTTTCGGCAGAAACAATGCATGCATAGAAGAAAATTCCATATCTAGAGTGTCTATTCCAGCAAGAACAAAACACTGCCCTTCCATGACAGAAGCTGTCCAATATAATCAACCTGCCACCATGTAGCTGACTGATTGCTTCAGAGAATGGTGTCATATGAAGAATTCACTGTTGGTTGCTAAGAGCAGATTGGGCATTAATGGTGTCCATAGTAAGATTGGCATTATTTTTTGTTGTTTAATATTAAATCGCTTTTTTATATAAATATAGTTGATCACAATATTATATTAGTTTCAGGTGTGCAACATACTGATCTAATATTTTATAGATTATACTCCTTTTAAAGTTATTACAAAATAATGACTATATTTTCCTGTGCTGTACAATATATCCTTCTTGCTTATTTATTTTATACATAGTCGTTTGTGTCTCATAATCCCATACCATTATCTCATCCCTCCCGCATTTCCTCTCCCCACTGGTAACCACCAGTTCGGTCTTTATATCTGTGAGTTTGTTTCATTTTTTTAATATATGTACCTTCCTTCAATTTATTTTTTAGATTCCACATATAAGTGATTAACATACAGTGTTTATCATTCCCCGTCTGACTTATTTCACTAAGCATAATATTCTCTAGGTCCATCCATGTTGTTGCAATTGACAGAATTTTATTCCCTTTATGGTTGAGTAATAGTCAATTCAGTGTGTATAGATACAGAGATAGATACACAGTTGATATGTGTATATACCACGTGATATATATATACCACGTATTTTTATCCTTCATCTGTTGATGGGAATTTAGGTTGCTTCCATTTCTTGACTGCTGTAAATAAAGCTGCTATTAACATTAGAGTCCATGTATCTTTTTTTTTTAAATTTTATTTCTCGGAGTACTTTTTTTTTTTTTTAATTAATAGCTACTTTCTTTCTTTCTTTATATTTAGCTGTGTTGGGTCTTCGTTTCGTGCGAGGGCTTTCTCTAGTTGCGGCAAGCAGGGGCCACTCTTCATCGTGGTGTGGGGGCCACTCGTCATCGCGGTGCACGGGCCTCTCACTATTGCGGCCCCTCCCGTTGCGGGACACAGGCTCCAGACGCGCAGGCTCAGCAGTTGTGGCTCACGGGCCCAGTTGCTCCACGGCATGTGGGATCTTCCCAGACCAGGGCTCGAACCCGTGTCCCCTGCATTAGCAGGCAGATTCTCAACCACTGCACCACCAGGGAAGCCCCCATGTATCTTTTTGAATGGGTGTTTTCATTTTCTTTGTTTACATACCCGAGCATAGAATTTCTGTATCATATGGTACTTCTATTTTTAGTTTTGGATGAACCTCCAAACTGGTTTCCACAGTGGTTACAACAATCAACAAGCCCATCAACAGTATACTAGGGTCCCCTTTCCTCCACATCCTCAAACAACATTTGTTATTTGCACACATTTTGATGATAGCCATTTTGACAGGTGTGGGGTGATATTTTTGTTTTGATTTACATTCCTCTGATAATTAGTGATGTTGAGCATTGTTTCATTATCTGGTTGACCATCTATATATCTTCCTTGGAAAAGTGTCTATTCAGTTCTGCCAGTTCTCTAGTTGGGTTCTTTGGTTCTTTGATATTGAATTTTATGAGCTGTATATAAATTTAAATATTAATCCCTTATCAGTCATATTATTTATTTATTTAACTTTTTTTTTATTGGGGTATAGTTGTTTTACAATGACGTCTTAGTTTCTACTGTACAGTGAAGTGGAGTTCCCTGTGCTATACAGCAGGTTCTCATTAGCAATCTATTTTATACATATTATTGTACATAAGTCAATCCCAATCTCCCAATTCATCCCACCCACCCCTTTCTCCCCTTGGTGTCCGTACGTTTGTTCTCTACATCTGTGTCTCTCTTTCTGCCTTGCAAACCGGTTGATCTGTACCATTTTCTGACATTCCATATATATGCGTTAATATATGATATCTGTTTTTCTCTTTCTGATTTACTTCACTCTGTCTGACAGTCTCTAGGTCCATGCATGTCGCTACAAATGACCCAATTTTTTCCTTTTTATGGCTAAGTAATATTCCATTATATATATGTACCGCATCTTCTTTATCCATTAGTCCGTCGATGGACATTTAGGTTGCTTCCGTGACCTGGCTATTGTAAATAGTGCTTCAATGAATATTTGGGCACATGAGTCTTTTTTAATTATGGTTTTCTCTGGGTGTATGCCCAATAGTGGTATTGCTGGGACATATGGTAATTCTATTTTTAGTCTTTTAAGGAACCTCCATACTGTTCTGCATAGTGGCTGTATCAATTTACATTCCCACTAACAGTGCAAGAGGATTCCCTTTACTCCACACTGTCTCCAGCATTTATTGTTCATAGATTTTCTGATGATACCCATTCTAACCGGTGTGAGGTGATACCTCACTGTAGTTTTGATTTGAATTTCTCTAATAATTAGTGATGTTGAGCATCTTTTCATGTGTTTTTTACCATCTGCATGTCTTCTTTGGAGAAAAATCTATTTATGTCTTCTGCCCATTTTTAGATTGGATTGTTTGTTGAGCTGCATGAGCTGTTTATATATTTTGGAGATTAATCCTTTGTCAGTTGCTTCATTTGTAAATATTTTCTCCCATTCTGAGGGTTGTCTATTCATCTTGTTTATGGTTTCCTTTGCTGTGCAAAAGGTTTTAAGTTTCATTAGGTCCCATTTGTTTATTTTTGTTTTTATTTCCATTACTCTGGGAGTTGGGTCAAATAAGATCTTGCTGTGATTTATGTCAAAGAGTGTTTTTCCTATGTTTTCCTCTAAGAGTTTTATAGTGTCCGGTCACACATTTAGGTCTTTAATCCATTTTGAGTTTATTTTTGTGTATGGTGTTAGGAAGTGTTCTAATTTCATTTTTTAAATTATTATTTATATTTTGGCTGTATTGGGCCTTCGTTGCTGTGTGAGCTTCTCATTTGTTTTATTTTATTTTATTTTACTTTATTTATTTATTTTAACAGCCACAATAGTTTATTTACAATTGAACTCTTTATAAGATATTTACAAGACAACCAATTTTACACATCAGAAATGGTATCAAAAATATGAATTACAGCACAGACAACAGTATGAAATGGGCATAAAACAAAGCTGAGGTGGACAGACAAGCAATTTCTCATTTTAATTTATTAAAACTAGCTTAAACTTTGTTAAAGAAAGAAACAAAGAGCTATGTTTTAGAAGAATTTCAGGGCCTTCAGTTGAAGATTGAATTTCACAGTGTTGTACCCCATGTAGGGAAAAAATAAAACTAATTTTCCCCCCACAATCTAACACACTGTAATTTTGCTCTTGGAACTTCTCTTGTTGCAGAGCATGGACTCTAGGTGACCAGGCTTCAGTAGTTGTGGCTCGCAGGCTCTAGAATGCAAGCTCAGTAGTTGTGGCACATGGGATTAGTTGCTCTGTGGCATGTGGAATCTTCCTGGACCAGGGATCGAACCCATGTCTCCTGCATTGCCAGGTGGATTCTTAACCATGGCAGCACCAGGGAAGTCCCTAATTTCTTTCTTTTACATGTTGCTCTCCAGTTTTCCCAGCACCACTTATTGAAGAGACTATTTTCCATTGTATATTTTTGCCTCCTTTGTCACAGATTTGTCGAACATAGGTAAGTGGGTTTATCTCCGGGTGTTCTATCTTGTTCCATTGATCTATATTTGTTTTTGAGCCAGTACCATATTGTCTTGATTACTGTAGCTTTGTTGTATAGTCTGAAGTCAGGGAGTCTGATTCCTCCAGTTCTGTTTTCTTTCTCAAGATTGCTTTGGCTAATCAAGGTCTTTTGTGTCTCCTTAATTTTTTTTTAGTTTTTTTGTTCTAGTTCTGTGAAAAATGTCATTGGTAATTTTATAGGGATTGCATTGAATCTGTAGATTGCTTTGGGTAGTATAATCATTTTGAAAATATTGATTCTTCCAATCCAAGAACATGATATATATTTCCATATGCTTGTGTCATCTTCGATTTCTTTCATCAGTGTCTTATAGTTTTCTAAGTACAGGTTTTTACCTTCTTAGATAGGTTTATTCCTAGGTATTTTATTCTTTATGTCGCATTGGTGAATCGGATTCATTCCTTAATTTCTCTTTCTGATCTTTCATTGTTAGTATATAGAAATGCAAGAGATTTCTGTGCATTAATTTTGTATCCTGCAACTTTACCAAATTCATTGATTAGCTCTAGTAGTTTTCTGGTGATATCTTTAGGATTTTCTATGTATAGTATGATGTCATCTGCAAACAGTGACAGTTTTAGTTCTTTTCCAATTTGGAATAGTTTTCTTTCTTTTTCTTCTCTGATTGCCATGGCTAGGTCTTCCAAAACTATGCTGTATAATAGCACTGAGAGTGGACATCCTTGTCTTGTTCCTGATCTTAGTGGAATTGCTTTCAGTTTTTCACCATGGAGAATGAAGTTTGCAGTGGGTTTGTCATATATGGCCTTTATTACATTGAGGTAGGTTCCATCTATGCCCACTTTCTGGAGAGTTTTTATCATAAATGGGTGTTGAATTTTGTCAAGATCTTTCTCTGCATCTATTGAGGCTATCATATGGTTTTTATTCTTCTATTTGTTAATATGGTGTATCACATTGCTTGATTTACATATATTGTAGAATCCTTGCATCCCTTGGATAAATCCTACTTGATCATAGTGTATGATCCTTTTAATGTGCTGTTGGATTCTGTTTCCTAGTTTTTTGTTGAGGATTTTTGCATCTATATTCATCAGTGATATTGGTCTATAATTTCCTTCTTTGTGACATCTTTGTCTGGTTTTGGTATCAGGGTGATGGTGGCCTCATAGAATGAGTTTGGAAGTGTTCTTTCATCTGCAGTTTTTTGGAAGAGTTTGAAAAGGATGCGTGTTAGCTCTTCTCTAAATGTTTGATAGAATTCACCTTTGAAGCCGTCTGGTCCTGGACGTTTGTTTGTTAGAAGATTTTTAATCACAGCTTCAATTTCATTACTTGCGATTGGTATGCTCATGTTTTCTATTTCTTCCTGGTTCAGTCTAAGAAAGTTATAGCTTTCTAAGTATTTGTATATTTCTTCCAGGTTTTCCATATTATTGGCGTATAGTTGCTCATAGTAGTCTCTTATGATGGTTTGTATTTCTTCAGTGTCTGTTGTAACTTCTTTTTCATTTCTAACTTTATTGATTTGAGTCCTGTCCCTCATTATCTTGATGAGTATGGCTAAAAGTTTATCAATTTTGTTTATCTTCTCAAAGACCCAGCTTTTACTTTTATTGATCTTTGTGATTGTTTTCTTCATTTCTTTTAAATTTATTTCTGCTCTGATCATTACGATTTCTTTCCTTCTAACTTTGGGTTTTTTGTTCTTCTTTCTCTAGTTGCTTTAGGTGTGAGGTTAGGTTGTTTATTTGAGGTTATTCTTGTTTCTTGAGGTTGGATTGTATTGCTATAAACTTCCCTCTTAGAAGAGCTTTTGCTGCTTCCCATACATTTTGGGTCTTCATGTGTTCATTGTCATATTTCTCTCAGTATTTTTTGATTTCCTCTTTGATTTCTTTAGTTATCTCTTGGTTATTTTGTAATGTATTGTTTAGCCTTCATGTGTTTGTGTTTCTTACAGTATATTCCTGTAATTGATTTCCAATCTCATAGCATTGTGGTTGGAAAAGATGCTTGATATGATTTCAAATTTCTTAAATTTACTGAGGCTTGATTTGTAACCCAAGATGTGATCTATCCTGGAGAATGTTCTGTGTACAATTGAGAAAGAAGTTCATTCTGCTGTTTTCAGATGGAATGTACTATAAATATCAATTAAATCTATTGGTCTATTGTGTCATTTAAAACTTGTGTTTCCTTGTTAATTTTCTGTCTGGATGATCTGTCCATTGGTGTAAGTGAGGTGTTAAAGTCTCTGACTATTATTGTGTTACTGTCGATTTCTCCTTTTATGGCTGTTAGCATTTGTCTTATGTATCAAGGTGCTCCTTTGTTGTGTGCCTATATGTTTATAATTGTTATATCTTCTTCTTGGATTAATCCCTTGATCATTATGTAGTGTCCTTCCTTGTCTCTTGTAACATACTTTATTTTAAAGTCTATTTTATCTGATATGAGTATTGCTACTCCAGCTTTCTTTTGATTTCCATTTTCATAGAATATCTTATTCCGTCCCCTCACTTTTATTTCCTATGTGTCCCTATGTCTGACATGGGTCTCTTGTAGACAGCATATATTTGGATCTGGTTTTTGTATCCATTCAGACACTCTGTGTTTTTGGTGGGAGCTTTTAATCCATTCACATTTAAGGTAATTATCGACATGTATGTTCCTATTACCATTTTCTTTATTGTTTTGTGTTTGTTTTTGTAAGTCCTTTTCTTCTCTTGTCTTTCCTGCTTAAAGAAGATCCTTAAGCATTTGTTGTAGAGCTGGTTTGATGGTGCTGAATTCTATTAGTTTTTGCTTGTCTGTAAAGCTTTTGATTTCTCTGTCAAATCTGAATGATCTTCTTGCTGGGTAGATTTATCTTGGTTGTACGTTTTTCCCTTTCATCACTTTAAATATATCTTTTCACTGCCTTCTGGCCTGCAGTGTTTCTGCTGTAAAATGAGCTGATAACCACATGGAGATTCCCTTGTATGTTATTTTTTGCTTTTCCATTCCTGCTTTTAATATTTTTTCTTTGTATTTATTTTCTGATAATTTGATTAATGTGTGTCTCAGCCTGTTTCTCCTTGGGTTTATTGTGTATGGGACTTTCTGCACTTCCTGCACTTGCTTGACTATTTCCTTGCCCATGTTAGGGAAGTTTTCAATTATAATCTCTTCAAATATTTTCTCAGACCCTTTCTTTTTCTCTTCTTTAAGTGGGACCCCTATAATTTGTATGTTGGTGTATTTAATGTTGTCCCAGAAGTGTCTGAGAGTGTCCTCACATCTTTTCATCTTTTTTTTTTTCTGCTCCGTGGCAGTAATTTCCACCATTCTATCTTCCAGGTCAATTTTCTGTTCTTCTGCCTCAGTTATTCTGCTATTGATCCCTTCTAGAGTATTTTTAATTGCAGTTATTTTGTTGTTCATCACTGTTTGTTTGCTCTTTAGCTCTTCTAGGGTTAAACGTTTCTTGTATTTTCTCCATTTTATTTCTGAGATTTATGATCATCTTTACTATCATTACTCTGAATTCTTTTTCAGGTAGACTGCCTATTTCCTCTTCATCTGTTTGGTCTTGTGGGTTTTTACCTTTCTCCTTCGTGTGCTGCATATTGTTCACTCATGCCAGGGAGAGGGAGGGATATGGCAGTCACAATTGGGATATGTAGGAAGTGCCTACAGTGGCAGAAGCTGGCAGGAAGTTGCTACAGCCTGAGGTGCACCGTGCATTCTCCCAGGGAAGTTAGTCCCGGATTGCGAGACACTTGGCAGTGGGGGGCTTCACAGGCTCCCAGGAAGATGTGGGGAGTGACCTGCACATGCTCACAGGAAACTTGGTAACAGTGGCGGCAGCCATCACACCCCCCTCTGGGGTCCTAATTAACAGCCGTGGCTCATGCCCACCTCTGGAGCTCACGTAGTTGGTGCACTGCCATCTGTGAGCACATGGAGCAAGAAGCTCCTATGGCGGGCCCACCCCTCTCCTCACACCCAGCAAAAATGGTCTCTTGCCTCCTTGGTAGGCCCAGGTCTTTACCTAGACTCCCTCAGCTGTGGCATACTAACCCTCTCAGGCTGTCTTACGAAGCCAACCCCAGTTCTCTCCCTGGGGTCTGACCTCCGAAGCCAGAGCCTCAGCACCCAGCCACCACCTGCCCTGAGCAGACAAGCATCTCAGGCTGGGGAGTTCTGTTTGGCACCAATCCTCTGTGCTGGATTCTCTCCACTTTGGCCTCTGCACGCCTGTTGCTGCTCTCTCCTCTAAGGCTCTGAAGCTCCCCCATCCCCACCAGTGAGGGGGCTTCCTAGTGTGTGGAAACTTTTCCTCCTTCACAGCTCTCTCCCAGAAACAAAGGTCCATTCTGATTCCTTTGTCTCTCTCTCTCTTTTTAGTTTTTTTCTTTTTTCTTTGCCTTACCCAGTTACGTGGAGATTTTCTTGCCTTTTTGGAAGTCTGAGGTCTTCTGCCAGCATTCAGTAGGTTTTCTGTAGGAGTTGTTCCACATGTAGATGTATTTGTGGGGAGGAAGGTGATCTCCACGTCTTACTCCTCCTCCATCTTGAAGGTCCTCTGGTCATATTATTTAAAAATATTTTCTTTCAATTCGATTGGTTGCCTTTTTATTTTGTCACTGATTTTCTTCACTCTACAAAAGCTTTTAGGTTTAATTAGATCCTATTTGTTTATTTTTGCTTTTATTTATTTTGCTCTAAGGCACAGATCCAAAAATTATTGCTACTATTTATGTCAAAGAGTGTTCTGCCTATGTTCTCTTCTAGGAGTTTTATGGTTTCAGGTCTTACTTCCTTCTTTTACATGTAGTCTCCAGTATTCTCAGCACCATGTATCGAAAAGACTCGTTTCTCCTCATTTGTCGTAGATCAATTGATCATAAGTGAGTGGGTTCATTTCTGGTCTCTCTATTCTGTTTCATTGATCTATGTCTGTCTTATGCCAGTACCATGCTGTTTTGATTACTATAGCTTTGTTGTACAGTCTGAAGACACGGGGCATGATACTTCCAGTTTTGTTCTTTTTTTTTCAAGATTGCTTTGGAATTCAGGATCCTTTGTGGTTCCATATAAATTTTAGGATGCTTTTCTACTTCTTTGAAAAATGTTATAGGCATTTTTATAAGGATTGCATTAAATCTGTAGATTGCTTTGAGTAGTATGGTCATTTTAACAATTTCAATTATTCCAATCCAAGAACACATATAGCTTTTCATTTCTTTGATTCATTTTCAATTTCCTTCATCAATATTTTATAGGCTTCAGAGTATAGGTTTTTTACCTCCTTGGATATATTTATTCCTAGGTATTTTATTCTTTTTGATACAATTGTAAATGGGATTGTTTCCTTAATTTCTATTTCTTATAGTTCATTATTGGTATATAGAAAATATATATATTTCTGTATGTTAATCTTGTACCCTGCATCTTTACTGAATTCATTTTTTACTTCTAATAGTTTTTTTTGTGGAGAATTTAGAGTTTTCTCTATACAGTGTCATGCATCTGCAAATAGTGACAGTTTTACCTCTTCCATTCTAATTTGAATGTCATTTGTTTCTTTTTCTTGTCTGATTGCTATGGCTAGTACTTCCAATATTGTGTTAAATAGAAGTGGCGAGAATGTGCATCCTTGTTTTGTTCCTGATTTAAGAGGAAAATATTTCAATTTCACTATTGAGTATGATGTTAGCAGTGAGTTTTCATAAATAGCTTTTATTATGTTGACATATGTTCCCCCTATAGCAACTTTGATGCAAGTTTTTATCATGAATAGTTGTTGAATTTTGCCAAATGCTTTTGTCTGCATCTATTGAGATTACCATGATTTTTATCCTTCTTTTTGTTAATGTGGTATATCAAATTGATTGATTTGTGAATACTAAACCACCCTTATATACCTGGAATAAATCCCAATTGATCTGGTTTTTGATACGTTTTATATTTTGTTGAATTCTGTTTGCTAATATTTTGTTGAGGATTTTTGCACCTATATTCTTCAGAGATATTGACCTATAATTTTCCTTTTTTGTAGTGTCTTTGGTTTTGCTATCAGGGTAATGGTGGTCTTTTAGAATGAATTTGGGAGTCTTCCATTATCCTTTTTTATTTTATATTTTTATTTATTTTATTATTTTTTAAAGTAGTTTGAGAATGATAGGTACTAGCTTTACTTTATATGTTTGGTAGAATTATTCTATGAAGCGGTCCTGTGTTGGACATTGTGTGGAGTTTTTTTTTTTAATTAGAAATTTAATTTAACTACTTGTAATTAGTCTAATCGTATTGTCTATTTCTTCCTGATTCAGTTTGGAAGGTGGTATGATTCTAGAAATTTGTCTGTTTCCTTTAGGTTGTCCAATTTGTTGGCATGTAACTGTTTGTAGTGTTCTTTTATCTTTTTTTTTGTTATCTCTATGGTATCAGATGATATTTCTCCTCTTTCATTTCTTACTTTGTTTATTTTCATTCTCTCTCTTTTATTCTTGGTTAGCCTGCGTAAAAGTTTATCAATTTTGTTTATCTCTTCAAAGAACCAGCTCTTGGTTTCCTTGTTTATTTCTATTGTTTTTTTGATCTCTATTTTATTTATTTCTTCTCTGGTCTTTATTATTTCCTTCCTTCTTCTGATTTTGGCATTTGTTTGTTCTTATTTTGCTAATTCCTTTAGATGGAAATTTAGGTTGTTTGAGATTTTTCTTGTCTCTTGAGGTTGGCCTCTATTGCTATGAACTTCCTTCTTATAACTGCTTTTGCTGCTTCCCATAGATTTGTGAAATTTGCTTCCTTTTTCATTTGTCTTTAGTTATTTTCTGATTTTCTCTTTGATTTCTTCATTAACCCATAGTTTTTTTTTTTTTTTTGTAGCATGTTTTTTAGTCTCTACATGTTTGTTCTTTTCACTTTCTCCTTCCTGTAATTAATTTCTAGTGTCATACCATCATGGGCAGAAAAAAAATGCTTGATATAATTTTAATCTTCTTAAATTTGTTGAGACTTGTTTTGTGGCCTAGCATGTGAACTATTCATGAGAATGTTCCATGTGCACTAGAAAAGAATATGTATTCTGTTGTTTTTGGAGGAAATGTCTTGTACATATTTATTAGGTCTAATTGGTCTTGTGTGTGAATTAAGACCACTGTTTCATATTGATTTTCTGTCTCAATGATCTGTTCATTGATGTAAGTGTAGTGTTAAAATCCCCCATCCTTGTGTTTTTGTCAATTTTTCCCTTTATGTCTGTTAATGTTTGCTTTATATCTTTAGCTGTTTCTATATTAGGTGAATATATGTTAATGAATGTTAAATCATCTTCTTGTATTGATCCTTATATTATTATATAATGCCCTTCTTTGTCTTTTGTAATAGACGTTATTTTAAAGTCTACTTTTCTGATATGAGTATTACTACTCCAGCTTTCTTTTCATTTCCATTTACATGAATTATCTTTTTCTATCCTTTCACTTCCATTCTGTTGTGTCTTAGCTCTGAAGTGAGTCTCTTATAAGCAACATATAGATGGGTCTTGATCCTTAGCCTTTACTATATATTTGCCTTTACTAATAGGACTGTTCCTTTTCTATAGGTACTTGATTCTTATTATAGCCTTTTCTTTTCCACATAGAGAAGACCCTTTAGCATTTATTTTAGGGTAATTTGAGTATTGATAAACTCCTTTAGTTTTTGCTTGTCTGAGAAGTTCTTGATCTCTCCTTCAATTCTAAATGATAATCTTGCTGGGTGGAGTATCCTAGGTTGCAGGTTTTTCACTTTTAGCTCATTAAGTATATCATGCCACTATGTTCTGGTCTTCAAATTTTCATCAGAAAAATCAGCTGATAGCCTTATGGGAGTTCCGTTGTATATGATTCTTTGTTTTTCTCTTGCTACCTTAGAATTTTCTCTTTTTCTTTAACTTTGGCCATTTTAATTATGATATTTCTTGTTGTGTGCCTGTTTGGTTTCATCTTGTTTGAGATTGTTTGTGCTTCCTCTACCTGGATATCTGTTTCCTTATTTAGGTTTTGGAAGTTTTCATAATTTC
Source organism: Eschrichtius robustus (assembly GCF_028021215.1). NCBI lineage: Eukaryota > Metazoa > Chordata > Mammalia > Artiodactyla > Eschrichtiidae > Eschrichtius > Eschrichtius robustus. The sequence continues at coordinate 72,054,846 of NC_090845.1, read as the reverse complement.
ATTAAATACATTTTTGAACCCCTTCTGTCTCTTTTTCATTCTGGGACCCCTATAATGTGAATGTTGGTATGCTTGAAGTTATGCCAAATATCCCTTTAACTGTTTTAATTTTTTAATTTGTTTTTCTTTTTGTTGTTCTAATTAGGTGATTTCCATTATTCAGTCTTCCAGATCACTTATGCACTTTTCTGTACCACCTACTCTGCTGTTCATTCCTTCTAGTGTGTTTTTCATTTTATTGTATTCTTTGGTCCTGGCTGGTTATTTTTTATATTTCTAATCCCATGTCAAACTTCTCACTGTGTTCATTTACTCTTTTTCCTAAATAAGTTTGCATTAGTATTACTAATACTTTGAATTATTTTCTAGTTGTTTATTTCTCTTTTATTAGTTCTTTTTAGGGGAGTTTCTCTTGATCTTTTAATTGAGACAAATTCCTCAGTCTTCTCATTTTGCTTATCTTTGTCTCTATGAAATTAGGTAAAATAGTTACCTATTCTGTTCCATTCTTCTTAGTGTCTATTTTTATGCCAGCACCATACTGTTTGGATTACTATAGGTGTGTAATATAATTCGAAATCAGGAAGTGTGATGCCAAGACCTTTGTTCTTCTTGCTAAATACTGTTTTGGTTATTCAGGGTCTTTTGTGATGCCATGTGAATTTTTCGATTTTTCTTATAATTTCTGTGAAAAATTCCATTGAAATTTTGATAACTATTGCACTGAATCTGTAGATTGCTTTGGGTATTATGAACATTTTCACAATATAAATTCTTCCACTTCATGAACAATAGATATGATTTGCATAATTGCTCTAGCTAGGACTTCCAGCTCTATGTCATATAGAAGTGGTGAGAATGGTCACATTTGTTTTCTTCTTGATCTTAGAGGAAATGCTTTCAGTTTTTCATCATTGAGTATGATTTTGGCTGTGGTATTGGCATATATGGCCTTCATTATATTGAAGTATACATCCCTTCTATTTTATTTCTCTCTTTAGTTCTGTTAATATTTACTCTATATATTAAGGTGTTCCAATGTTGGGTGCATATATATTTATAGTTGTTATATCCTCTTGTTAATTGACCTCCCTTTATCATTATATAATGACCTTCTCTGGATATAGAGAAAGTTTTTGACTTAAATACTGTTTTGTTTGATATAAGTACAGCTCTTTCACTTCTATTTTTATGGAATATCTTTTTCTATCCCTTTACTCTTCCATCTATGTGTATCCTTAAGTGAGCCTCTAATAGACACTATATAGTTTGGTCTCTTTTTAAATTTATTCAGTCTCTATATCTTTTGATTTGAGAATTCAATTCATTTATATTTAAATTAATCATTAAAGGGTAAGGATTTACCATTCCCATCTTATTGTTTTCTGGCTGTTTTGTAGTTCCTCTGTTTCATTTTTCCTCTCTTTATGTTTTTTTTTTTTTTTTGATTTGATGATTTTCTGTAGTTGTATGCTTTGATTATTTTTTCTTTACAATATATGTATACACTATAGATTTTTGCTTGTTGGTTACCATAAGAATTTCACAAAATATCTTATAATTATAGCTGTCTATTTTAATCTAGTAACATGTTAAATTTGATCACATACAAATACTCTAGCCTTTTATTCTCCTCATCATATTTTTTGGTTTTGGTATCACCACTTACATCTTTTTATATTGTGCATACATTAACAACTAACTTAGTACTTATGTTCTTTTTAGTTTTATGCTAGTTATGTGATTTTTACACCACAATTACTGTATTAGTGTTTTCTGAACTTGTGTATACACTTTCATTTTCTAGTGATTTTTATACTTTCATATGTTTTCATGTTTCTAATTGACATTCTTCATTTCAGCTTGAAGAAATACCTTTTAGTATTTCTTGTATGTCAGGTCTAGTAATGCTTAACTCCCATGATGGCTAACTCCTGTTTTGGGGGGGGCGATTGTCTACATATCTTCTTCATTCTTGAAGAGCTTTATGTTATGTCATATTCCTGGTTGTCAGGGTTTTTTTTTTTTTTTCCTTCAACACCTTAAAAATATCTTCCCTCTCTCTTCTGGCCTGCATTGGTTCTTTTGTGAAATTGCCTAGAGCTTTAAGGGGGTTCCTTTGTATTTAATGTCTCATTTCTCTTACAAGTTTCAAAATTCTTTTTACTTAATTTTTACTCTTGATTATGTGTCTTGGTGAAGTCATCTTTATGTTGAAACTCTTTAGGGCATTTTGAGCTTCATGTACCTGGAAGTCCATATGTCTCTCCATTTTGGGGAAGTTTCCAGCCATTATTTCTTCCAGGAATATTTCTCCATCTGTTCCTCTGTATTCTACTTCTGGGATTTCCATAATATTTATATTAATAATGTTTCTTATATTCCACAAATTCCATAAGCTTTCTCTACTCTTTTTTATTCATTTTTCTTTTTTCCTTTGATTGTATATATTTTCAAATAACTTGCCATTATTGTAAATTATTTTTTTCTGCTTGATAAAGTCTTATGTTGATATCCTCTATTTTAAAAAAAATTAATTGTTTACGTTTTTAGAGCAGTTTAAGGTTCAAGGCAAAATTGAAGGGAATGTACAGGAATTTCTCATATATTCCTTGCCCCCCACATACATAGCTTCTTCATTTATCAACATCCCCCACTAGAATGATACATTTGTAACAATTGATGAACCCATGTTGACACATTATTAACACCCAAACTCCATAGTTTCCATTAACATTCATGCTAGGTGTTGTACATTGTAAGTGTTTGGAGAAATGTACAATGACATATACCTAATATTATGGTATCATACAGCATATTTTCACTTACCTAACAGTCACTTGGCTCCACCTATTTAATTTTTCTCCCCCGGGTAAACCTGCAGCTACTGTCCTTTTTACTGACGTCATAGATTTGCCTTTCCAGAATGTCATGCAGTTGAAATCATACATTGTGTACACTTTTCAAATTGGCTTCTTTCATTTAGTAAAATGCACTTAAGTTTCCTCCATGTCTTTTCATAGCTCAATAATTTATATATTTTCAGTGTTAATTAATATTCCATTATCTGGTTATACCACAGTTTATTTATCCATTCACCTTCTGACGAACATTATGGTTGCAATCATGATATGACAGTTATGAATAAACCTGCTCTGAACATCCTTGTGCAGTTTTTTAGGTGGATGTAAGTTTTCATCCCTTTGGATGAATAACAAGATGTGTGATTGCTAAATTGTATGGTAAGAGTATGTTTAGTTTTGAAAGGAACAACCAAAATGTCCTCCAAAATGGCTGTACTATTGTTCATTCCCACCAGCAAGTAATGAGAGTTGTTACATCACATCTTCACTAGTATTTGGTATTATCAATGTCCTGGATTTTGGCCTTTCTATAGGTGAATATTGCTATCTTGTTATTTGTATTTGCCTTTCTCTGTTGACCTATAATGTAGAGCATATTTTTATATGCTTTTTTGCCATCTATATGTCTTCTTTGGTGAAGTGTCTGTTGAGATCATTTGCACATTTTTAAATTATTTGTTTTCTTATTGTTGAATATTTATTATTCTTTGTATATTTTGGATAGCAGTCCTTTATAAGACTTCTTTCACAAATACTTTTCTGCCAGTATGTGGAATGGCTTCTCATTTGCTTAACATTATCTTTCAGAGAAGGAGTTTTTAATTTTATTAATTAATTAATTTTTATTTATTTTTATTGAAATATAGTTGGTTTACAATGTTATATTAGTTTCAGGGGTACAATATAGTGACTTGAAGTCTCTATAGATTATACTCCATTTAAAGTTATTATCAAATATTAGTTGTATTCTCTGTGCTGCACATTATATATTTGTATCAATAATTTATTTAGTACCTAATAGTTGTACTTCTTAATCCCCTTCCCTTATGTTGCCCACCCAGCTTCTCCTCTCTCTGCTGCTAACCACTAGTTTGTTCTCTGTATCTATGTGTCTGTTCTAGTTTTGTTATTTTCATTTGTTTGATTGTTTTTAAAATTTCACATATAAGCGAAAATATACAGTATTTTTCATTCCCAGTCTGACTTACTTCACTAAACATAATACACTCCAGGTGCATCCATGTTGTTTCCAATGGCAGCATTTCATTCTTTTAATGGCTGAGTAATATTCTATTGTATATATTACAACTTCTTTAACCATTAATCTGTTGGTGGACTGTTAGGCTGCTTCCATATGTTGACTATTGTAAAGGATGTTCACATGAATATTGAGGTGCATGTACATTTTAGAATTAGTGTCTTCATTTTCTTTGGATATATACCCAAGAGTGGAGTTTCTGGATCACATAGTAGTTATATTATTAATTTATTTAGGAATCCTTATACTATTTTCCATAGTGGTGATATCAATTTATATTACAACAACAGTGAACTAGGGTTTCCTTTTCTCCACATCTATGACAATATTTATAATTTGTTGTCATTTTGATGCTAGCCATTCTGACAGATTTGAGGTGCTAAGTCATTTTGGTTTTGATTTGCATTTCTCTGATACTTAGGGATGTAGAGCATCTTCTCTCCTGCTTGTTAGCCTTGTGTATGTGTTCTTTAGCAATATAACTGTACAGGTCTTCTGCTCATTCTCTTAATCAGATAGTTTTTTTTAAAATATTGAGTTTTATGAGCCCTTTATAAATTTTAGATATTAACCCACTTATCAGACATATGATTTGTAAATATTTTCTCCAATTCAGTAGGTTGTCTTTTCATTTTGTTGACTGTTTCCATTGCTGTGCAAAAAATTTTAGGATTAATTAGGGGCCATTTGTTCATTTTTGCTTTGGTTTCCCTTACCTGAGGAGAAAAATCCGTATATATATTGCTAAGATTTATGACAAAGTGTGCCATATCAATGTTTTCCTATAGATGTTTTATGGCTTACAGTCTTACACTCAGGTCTTTAATTCACTTTCAGTTTACATTTGTATATGGTGTGAGAAAATATTTTAATTTTATTATTTTACATGTAACTGTCAAGTTCTCCCAATACCACTTATTGAAGAGACTGTCTTTTCACCATTGTATATTTTTGTCTACTTTCTCATAGATTAATTGACCATAAATATGTGGGTTTATTTCTGTACTCTCTGTTCTGTTCTCTTGACCTATGTGTTTGTTCTTTGTGCCACTACCATGCTCTCTGAACTATTGTAGCTTTGTAGTACAGTCTGAAGTCAGGGAGTGTGATAGCTCCAACTTTATTTTCTCAAGATTACTTTGGCTATTTAGGATATTTTGTGGTTCCATACAAATTTTAGAATTATTTTTTCCAGTCCTATGAGAAATTTCATGGGTGTTTTTATAGAGATTGCATTAAATCTATAGATTGCTTAGGTAGTATGGACAATTTGACAATATTAATTGTTCCATTTCATGAACACAGTATATCTTTTAATTTCCTTGTGTCATTTTCAATTTCCTTCACCAATTTATTAGGGTTTTCAGAATATAGGTGTTTCACCACCTTGGCTAAATTTATTCCTAGGTGTTTTATTCATTTTGAGGCAATTTTAAATGGGATTGTCTTCTTGCTTTCTTTTTCTGAGAGTTAATTATTAGTACATGGAGAAGCAATAGATGTCTGTATGTTAATCTTGTATCCTGCAACATTACTGAATTCATTTATTAGTTCTACTAGTTCTTTTGGTGGAGACTTTAGGGTTTTCTTTATATAGTATCATATCATCTGTAAATAGAAACAGTTTTACTTCTTCCTTCCAATTTGCATTATTTTATTTCTTTTTCTTGTCTGATTGCTGAGGCTAGAATTTCCAATACTCTGTTAAATAGAAATGTTGAGAATGATCATTTTTAGTTTGTTCCCGATTTCAGAAGAAAAGCTTTCAATTTTTCACTATTCAGTATGATGTTAGTTGTGACCTTTATTATGTTGAAGTATGTTCCATTTATACCAACTTTGTTGAGATTATTTATCATGACTGGTATTTTGAATTTCATCAAATGTCTTTTCTGCATCTATTGAGATCATGATCTGTTTTGTATTCTTCTTTTTGTTGATGTTGTGTATCTCATTGAATGACTTGCAGATATTGAACCATCCTTGCATCACTGAAATAAGTGAATTATCTGCTAATATTATGTTGAGGATATTTTGCATCTATATTCATCAGGGATATTGGCCTATAATTTTCTGTTTTTTTTAGTGTCTTTGTCCAGTTTTGGTATCAGGGTAATGCTAGCCACATAGAATGAATTGGGGAGTATTCCCTTCCCTTCAATTTTTTTTTTTTTTGCACTAGTTTGAGAAGGATAAGTATTAACTCTTTTATATGCTTGCAAGAATTCTCCTATGAACCTGTCTGGTCCTAGACTTTTGTTTGTTGGGAATTTTTGATTACTGATTCAATTTCTATGCTAGTATTCAGTTTGTTCAGATTATCTATTTCTTCCCAGTTTGTAAGTTTGTATGTTTCTAGGAATTTATCCATTTTTTCTAGGGTGTCTAAGTTTTTGGCATATAACTGTTCAGAGTGGTCTATTATGACTGTTTGTATTTTGTGATATCTGTTGTAATTTACTCTCTTTCATTTCTTGTTTTATTTGAGTCCTCTCTCTCTCTCTCTTTTTTTTTTTTTTAAGGAGCCTGGCTAAAGGCTTATCAATTTTATTTATCTTTTCAAAAATAACTCTTGTTTTTATTAATTTTTCCAATTGTTTACTTGACCTCTACCTATTTCCTCTTTGATCTTTATTGTTTCTTTCATCTGCTGACTTTGGGCTTTGTTTGTTTTTATTTTTCTACTCCTTTAGATGGTAAGTTAAGTTGTTCATGTGAGATTTTTCATGTTTCTTGAGGTAGACATTTATTACTATAAACTTCTTTCCTAGAACTGCTTTTGCTGCAGCCCATAGATTTTGGAAAGTTGTGTTTTTATATTTATTTTCTCTAGTTATTCCCCATTTCCACTTTGATTGGTTCATTGATCCATTGATTCTTTGGGTCTTTTAGTAACATTTTGTTTAGTCTCTATGTGTTTTTTTTTCCATTTTCTTCCTTTAATTGTTTTCTAGTTTCATACTGTTGTGGTTGGAAAAGATGCTTGATATATTTACTATTATCTTAAATTTGTTGAGACTTATTTTGTGGACTAGCACATGATCTATCCTGAAGAATGCTTCATGTGCAGTTTAGAAGAATGTGTAGTCTGCTGTTTTTGTATGAAATGTCCTGTATATATCTACAAGTCTAACTGTTCTAGTGTGTTGATTATTATTATTGTATTATTGTCAATTTCTTCCTTTATGTCTGTTAGTATTTGCTTTATATACTTATGAGCTCCTATATTAGATGCATATATATTTATGAATGTTACATCCTCCTTTTACTGTTCCCTTTATCATTAAATAATGCCCTAATTTTTCTTGTATTACAGACTTTGTTATAAAATCTACATTGTCTGTTATATGTTACCCTATAACAGACAAAAGCTACCCTAGCTTTCTTTTCATTTCCATTTGCATGGAATATATTTTTCCATCCCCTCACTTTAAGCATGTGTGTGTGTTTCTTTACCTTTAAAGTGAGCCTCTTGTAGGCAGCATATTGATGGGTCTTTTTTTTAAAATCCAATCAGCTACTCTATGTCTCTTTAGTGGAGAACTTAGTCAATTGACATTTCAGTGATTATATATCAGTTTTTACTTGTTGACATTTTGTTACCTGTTTTCTGGTTGTTTTTTGTAGTCTTCTCTGTTCTTTATTATTTTCCCTTGTGGTTTGATGATTTTCTTTAGTGATATGTTTGTGTTCCTTTCTCTGTAGGTTTTTGATTTGTGGGTACCATGTATTTCATATATGTTGACCTATACCTGTATCTACATTTTTAAGACTGATAATCATTTGAGTTCAAACACTTTCTAAAGGCTCTATGCTCTTTACTCCCCACTCCATGTTTTGTGTTTTTGATGCCTTATTTTACATCTTCATGTCTATGCCTTTACTGTTTATTGTAGTTATAGTTCATTTTACACTTTTTGTCTTTTAACATTTGTACTAGCTCATTTAAATGTTTGGTCCATAGCCTTTATTTGCTGTTACCAGTTGGATTTTCCCCTTCCTTTAATTTCTTATTTCTTTTTATGGCCTTTTCTTTTTCACGTAAAGAAGACTCTTTAATACTTTTTATAAAGTTGGTTTAGTACTTTGGAACTTTTTTACTTTTTGCTTGTCTGTGAAGCTCTTTATCTCGCTTTCAATTCTGAAGTATAACATCTTACTGGATAGACTATCCTAGGTTGTAGTTTTTCTTTTTTTCCTTTCATGACTTTAAATACATCATGCCAGTCTCATCTGGCCTGCAAAGTTTCTGCAGAAAAATCAGCTGATAGCCTTAGGAGGGTTCCCTTGTATGCAAGTCTTTCTTTTTCTTTGGTTGCCTTTAGAATTTTATCTTTATTTTTAACATTTGCCATTTAAATTATAGTATGTCTTGGTGTGGGTCTTTTTTAGCTCATCTGTTAGGGACTCTGTGTGCTTCCTGTGCCTGGGTATCGTTCCTACTTCAGTTTTGGGAAATTTTCATCCATAATTTAATCACATACATATTTGACCCCTTTCTCTCTTTTCTCCTTCTGGGACCTCTAAAATATGAATATTAGTATGCTTGATGCTCTCTCAGAGGTCGCTTAAACTATTCTCATTTTTCATTTTTTTTCTTTTTGCTGTGCTGTGTGATTTTCATCATTCTATCTTCCAGATGGCTTATGCATTCTTCTGTATCATCTAATCTGTTGTTAATTCCCTCTAGTGTATTTTTCATTTTATTTAATGCATTCTTCAGCTCTGTCTGATTCTATTTTATATTTTCCAGGTCTGTGTTAAAATTCCTACTGTGTTCATTTATTCTTTTCCTCACTTCAGTGAACATTTTTGTTACTATTCCTTTGAACTCCTTATCAGGTAAAATATTTATCTGTGTTTTATTAGGATTTTTTACAGTATTTTTTTTCTTTTATGTTATTTTTTTGATTCATATTCCTCTGTTTTCCCATTTTGTTTTTCTTTTTCTGTCTGTTACCTTTCCTTGAAGGAGTGATGTTGTGTGGGATCTTCCTCATGCAATATGTGTGGCTTTGGTGCATGAGCTGGTTCTGAAGTGAACATGGACTGATGAGGTGTCCTGGCAGCCACCACCTTGGTGGGAGGTAGGGATGGGTTGGATGGACTAGAGCCAGAGCTCTGAGGGAGTTGATTTCCTTCTGAGTGTGTTGGCTGTCCCCAGCTTGGTTTGGGGTATGGCTGGGGCCTGAGGGCTTAGGGCTGCACTTCTGTGCTGGTTTCACTCTTTCGCTGATGTGTGCAAATTGGTTAGAAGCTAGGTCTGGGCCAGAGGATTTGGTGCCATCACTCAGTGGGCCTCTCCATCTCCCAAGTGTGCACAGGGACACTCACTCATACAATGATGATCTCCACCCTGGAACTAGCTTCATTCCATTCAAACCATGCACAAGAATTGGCACTCCTGTATTGGTGGTCTCTGTCCTGGAGCTAACATCACTCCTTTCTGAGTGTGTGTACCAAAGTGTGCACTGGCAGTGGCTGCCTTTACCTTGGTCAGAGACAGGACAGGCATCCAATTTGGCCCCATTCCCTTCAAGGATGCACACTCTTATTGATAAAGGCCTCAGTGGGGAGCAATGCCTGGGCTTGAGGGACTGGAATAAGAGCCCAGTGCAGGCTGGATGCCATGCTGGGCCAATTCTGCCAAGCCAGCCAGAATCCTAGGCAGTTTTCAATCTACTGCCTCCATGCTGTGACTGGGAGTAAGCAAGTTTGTGCACATGCTCTCCAAGAGTTGAGTCTTGGTTTGAGTCTTGTTGAGGCTTACAACCTTTTGGTTTGTCCTACTGGTTTTCAAAATGGTTAAGGGGACTTCTCTTCCCAGTGTCAGACTCCAGGGTGGGGTGCCTAATATGTGGCTCAAACTCCTTGCTCCCAGGGAGGATCCTCAAGGCTGTGACATTTTTCTTCCTCTTCTGTGTCCCCCACTAGCAGTGGGAGGGCTGACCAGATTGCTTCTCCTCCCTACCAGACTCTGTGTGGATCTTTCTTTACAGCCTTGGTTGTGGAGAGTTGTTCAGCTAATCCCTAGGTCAATTTCAGTGAGAGACACTCCATATGTATTTGTAGTTTTGATGTATTCATGAGAAATGTGAGCCCAGCTTCCTCCTACTTCACCAATTAGATCTCTCTTCCCAGACTTTTTAAATTTAATACAGTCCAGCTTATTGATTGTTTCTTCCATGGATTGTGTCTTTCGTGTTATAGATAAAAAAGTAATTGCAATATGCAACATCATCTAGGTTTACTTTTATTTTTCATTTAGATCTGTGATGCATTTCAACTTTATTATTCTGCAGGGTATAACGTCTGTGTCTAGATAAAGATGACAATGATTGCATTCAGGGGATCAGTTGTTCTGCACCATTAGTGCAAACGACTATTTTTGTTCCTCTGTCAAAGATCAGTTGATTATTTTTATGTGGGACTTTTTATGGGCTCTCTATTTTTTCCCATTGATGTGTTTGTATTTTATTTCACTGGTATCACAGTATCTTGATTACTATAGCTTTAGAGTAAGTTTGAAGAGGATAGTGTCAGTCTTTCAGCATTGTTCTCCATTATTGTGTTGGCTAGTCTGGGTTTTTGTCTCTCCATATAATATTTAGAATTATTTATCAATATTCATAAAGTATCTCTAGAGATTTTTATTAGGGTTTCACTGTATAGTTCAAGTTGGGAAGAACTGTCATCTTGACATTATTGTCTTTCTATACATGAACATGGAATATCTTTCCATTTATTTATTTCTTATTTGATTTTGTTTATCAGAGCTTTTGTTTGTTTGCTTTGTTTTCCTCATAAAGATCTTGTACTTATTTTGTAAATGTATACCTAAGTGTTTCTTTCATTTTTTAGTGGTTTTATTTTATATATAATATAATTTTCACAGATGTATATTTCAAATTTTACTTGTGTGTTGCTGGTGTATAGAAAAAAAATTAACTTTTGTTAATTAACCTTGAATACCAGAATCTTTCTATAATGGTTTATGAGTTCCAGGAGCTTTTTTTGGTGTTGATTATTTTGGATTTTCTGCATAAGTTATCATGTCATCTGTGAACAAATACTGTTTTATTTCTTCCTTCCCAATAGGTATACCTTTTATTTCCTTTTCTTATCTTACTGAAATATCTAGAACTTCCAGTACAATGTAAAAAAGTGATGAGAACAGACATTCTTTCCTTGTCTCTAATCTTAGTGTGAAAGTTTTAAGTTTCTCTCCATTAAGTATCATGTTAGCTGTAAGCTACTTGTAGATATTCTTTATCAAGTTGTGAAACTTTCTCTCTGTCTTTATTTTACTTAGAGTTTTTACATTGAATGAGTGTTGGATTTCATCAAATGCATTTTCTGCATCTATTAATATTATCGTGTGATTTTCCTTTTTTAGTCTGCTGTTGTGATGTATTATATTAATTAATTTTTGAAAGGTGAACCAGCCTTGCATACCAGAGATAAATCCCATTTCGTTATGGTGTATAATTCTTTTCATACACTGTTGGATTCATTTTGTTAATATTTTATTTAAAATTTTTGAATCTATGTTCATGAGAGATATTAGTCTGTAGTTTTCTTACAATATCTTTGATTATGGTATTATGATAATGTTGGTCTCAGAGAATGACTTAGGAAGCATTCCCTCTGCTTCTGTTCTCTGAAAGAGATTATAGAATATTGGTATAATTTCTTCCATAAATGTTTAGTAAAATTCACTACTGAACTCATCTGGGTCTGGGGTTTTCTCTTCTGTAAGGTTATTATTGAATCATTTTATTTAATAGATATTATAAGCCATCTATTGCAGTTTAAAATTTTTATTCATTGTATTCTTTTCCCCCAGAATTTCTGTTTGGTTCTTTTTCATATTTTCTATCTCTTTGTCAAATCTCTCATTTTGTTCATGTATATTTTTCCTGAATTTATTGAGTCATCTATCTTTGTTCTCTTGTATCTCATAAGCTTCTAAAGAAGACAACTATTTTGATGTCTTTGTCAGGCAATTTGTAGGTCTCCATTTCGTTGGAGTTTGTTGCTGAAAAAAATGTTGTGATTTTTTTGTAGTGTCATGTTTCCTTGATTTTTCATGTTTCTTTTAAACTTGCATTGCTGACGTCAAATTTGTAAATACAGTTACTTAATTCACTCTTTACTGACAGGCTTGGGGAGAGAAATGCCTTCATCAGTATGCCTAGCTAGGGATTCTAAGGATCTTTCAGAAGTTTTATATGGATGTGCCCACTTCACATGTCTTGTTCCTTTCTGGAAGTGAAGGGAGAGGTTCTTAAGATTTTATTTATTCTTTCAATCCTACAAAGTCATGCTGAGTGCTGAAAGCCTCACATTTGTTTTCTCTAGTGGGCTGCCCTAAAATTCTCAATTTGTGTGTGTGTGTCTTCACCTAATTCTGCAGATTCAGACTGGCTTTCTGCATGTGCTTGTGAATCTTCTAAAAAGGGTTGCACTTCCTGTCAATGGGCATGTGTGCAAGGAGCATACCACAGGATGTGAATGAGGTGCATGGAGCATTGGGTGTGCCCATGCATCAGTTAAAGGGGTCAGGAGTAAGGCTTCACAAGAAGCTCATGGGTGGGCTTCCTGAATGGGTCCAAAAAGCTTTTAGTAATACCTGCATTCCTTTCATTAGATCTGGAGTTGCTGTGCTGCAAGTCTCTCCCAGTACTTCAGCTTTGCCAATCACATCAGTATTCTAGGTGAGGCATGAAAGAGGTAAGCCTCTTGGGCAGTGTCTCACTTGGTTGGGGAATCCAGGCACTCACTGACTCTACTCTCACTTTCCCTGTGGTAGAAATCACAAATCAAGGTGGTCTCTCTTGACACTGAGCTGTGCTGTCTTGTGGGAAGTGTGATGTAGGTAAAGTGACACTGTTCTTACCCTCTTTAATGTATTTAATCTTGGATTTTTTGCTCTAATTGTATTCTTTCATTTCTATGCTGGGCTCCTGAACTTCCACAAAGATATTCTTGTCCATAGGTGTTGTCAAAATAGATGTTTTGTGGAGGGATGATGGTAGAAAATTACTATTTTGCCATTGTGCTAATGTCATTCTGCCTCAAATTTCTTTGTTACTAATTTTCTAATTATGTTCCTTCCAAGTTCTTGGACATACAGCTAAGCCACTGGAAACAGCCCATAAGTAGGTATATAATCAAACATTTGGCATTTTCTCCTTCCAAGAAAAGTAAACAACCAGATGCACTGCCCAAAGTTCTGTCCACTAGGAGGATTTTCCTTTATCACTCTCCTTCAGTGATGTCCCAGAGAGGGGCTGCAGTGTTATAGCTGTCCAGTTTTAGGTGGTGACTGCAAATTGTGCAGAATAATCTGTAAACCAGGCCCAAGTCTTCTCTACTTCTGTCAACTTATTATAGGAAACTTTCCATAAGGCTATAGGTGCAGGCTGGGATACAGAGGACTGTGTAGCTAGAGTGGGACCATGGGCACTTGGACCACTTCTTTTTTTTTTTTTTAACATCTTTATTGGAGTATAATTGCTTTACATTGGTGTGTTAGTTTCTGCTTTAAAACAAAGTGAATCAGTTATGCATATACATATGTACCCATATCTCTTCCCTCTTGCATCTCCCTCCCTCCCACCCTCCCTATCCCACCCCTCTAGGTGGTCACATAGCACCGAGTTGATCTCCCTGTGCTATGCGACTGCTTCCCACTAGCTATCTATTTTACATTTGGTAGTGTATATATGTCCATGCCACTCTCTCACTTTGTCCCAGCTTACCCTTCCCACTCCCCATATCCACAAGTCCATTATCTAGTACATCTGCAGCTTTATTCCCATCTTGCCCCTAGGTTCTTCTGACCATTTTTTTTCTTTCTCTTTTTTTTTATATTCCATATATATGTGTTAACATACAGTATTTGTTTTTCTCTTTCTGGCTTACTTCACTCTGTATGACAGTCTCCAGGTCCATCCACCTCACTACAAATAACTCAGTTTCATTCCTTTTGATGGCTGAGTAATATTCCATTGTATATATGTGCCACATCTTCTTTATCCATTCATCCGATGATGGACACTTAGGTTGCTTCCATGTCCTGGCTATTGTAAATAGAGCTGCAATGAACATTTTGGTACATGACTCTTTTTGAATTATGGTTTTCACAGGGTATATGTCCAGTAGTGGGATTGTTGGGTTGTATGGTAGTTCTATTTGTAGTTTTTTAAGGAACCTCCATACTGTTCTCCATAGTGGCTGTATCAATTTACAATCCCACCAACAGTGCAAGAGTGTTCCCTTTTCTCCACACCCTCTCCAGCATTTATTGTTTCTAGATTTTTTGATGATGGCCATTCTGACCAGTGTGAGATGATATCTCATTGTAGTTTTGATTTGCATTTCTCTAATGATTAATGATGTTGAGCATTCTTTCATGTGTTTGTTGGCAATCCGTATATCTTTGGAGAAATGTCTATTTAGGTCTTCTGTCCATTTTTGCATTGGGTTGTTTATTTTTTTGATATTGAGCTGCATGAGTTGCTTGTATGTTTTGGAGATTAATCCTTTGTCAGTTGCTTCATTTGGACCACTTCTTCAAGTAAGTTAATTGTGCCTTCAGAAGCTATGCGGGCCCAATCATGTATATACTATTTCCGTTTGATAATGTAGTGTTGCTGGGCACAACCAACTTTATGACTTGTTGAGTCAGATAACACCCAGTTTATTATGGACAGCTTAGTTTGCATGGTAACTTGGTGGTCCTTGGTTAAGTGTTCAGGATCTACTGAGCCCAGTAGCAGGCTAAGACCTATTTCTCAAAATGAGAGTAGTTATCTGCAGATGACAGAATGACCTTATGACAAAATTATAAAGGACTACTCTGTGGTTCACCTATAGGTGTATGACATGCAAATGTCTTACAAATAAGTATACAGAAGTTACTACTTCCTTCTTACTAGGTCCAATCAGCATATGCAACCACACCCACCTTGCCTTTGGCAGTTGAATGCTGCCATATGGCTCCTGCCACCCAAGGATTCAATTACTCACATTACATCTAGGTTTTTCAATTACGTGGCTGTTGTTCCCACTGTCAGTTCTGGCCTACAGAAAAGAGCAATCACGGAGCACTTTAAGGATGCTGGAGGCTCCCCTCATACATTTATTTCTCGAAGTATTAGTGAACGGTGTGTGTTCTGAACCCTCCCAATGTGGGTGAGTAGATGTTAAATGACAAATTGCTTTCAACATTACAATGTCCATAAGCCTCATAATCCTTTTATCTACATTAAATCAAGGAAGATCAGGCATTTCTAATTCACTCACAGTGGACCATCTTTTGATCCATATTTCAGCCAGTCAGCCAAAAAGTTTTAGAGATATTTTTAAGTCCTCGAGCTGCAACATTAAATCCAGAATTTCTGCTTAATAGGCTCATATCAATAAATGCACACTGATCCAACTTCCTGAATATATCACACCCTTGGTATCCAATCCCATACATGTTTCCCAGATTTTTGCTTGTATAAATTAGAAAAATCAAGTAGTTCTTTTAGATTGTACTGTACCTTCTCATAGATCATACTTTCAACTTCACCTTAGGATTCTGTTGGGACTTGAGTCTAGTTACTGGCCCAGAAGCACAGAGGAGGTGGTAGGTGTGGATCCCGAGCAGAATCAGCATTGTCTTCCATGACATCTGCTTCAAGGGAGACAGTTAACATTTCCTCAAGCAATGTTGGGCTAATCCCCTGAGGTGGAGGCGGAAAGGCTATTACCTCTGAGGTTGTGGCTGCCACCAGGGATGGGGAAGTCACTTCTGCTGGGGTTGAGGAAGCCACTTTTGCTGGGGGTTGGGAGACCAATTCCACTGAGGGTGGGGATACCTCTTCCACTGGCAAAAAAGACTCATCATAATTTAAGGGCTCAATTCCCCAGCTTCATAAGGTTCTTCCCACATGTCCCCATCCAAAACTACATGATCCCATTCTTTCCCTGTTGATACTCTCACATTAATATTAGATACCTTCTGAGCCTGAGAGTTCAAATTGCTTTGTAAGTTAGCCAATTGCAAGATAAGTTACTGTGCCTGACTTTCAGCAATGTCATCCCTGTGGCTACAGAACATAAGGCTTTTGTTCAGAGCACACATAGTAGCTCCTAGACATTTATATAACTCTTGCATAAAGTAGTGTATCAACTGTGGTATGAATTTTTGAATTGGGTCGCTTTCTTTTGTGTTGTTGTATTGGAGGACATTTCTCTAAAGAAGACCTACAAGTAGCCAAATAAGTACATGAAAATATCCTCAACATCAAAAGACATTGGGAAATGCAAATCAATATGACAAGTAGATACTACTTTACATGCATTAGGCTATTAAACATAATAGAAAAATAAAAAGTGATAGTGAGGATGCTGAGTAATTGGAACCCTTGTGCATTGCTGTTGGAAATATAAACTGGTACAGTTGTCATGAAAAACAATTTGGTGGTTTCTTAAAAATAATTAAACATAGCATTATCATATGATCCAGCATTTCACTTCTAGATATATATTCCAAAATATTTAAAGCAGGGACTCATATAGTTGTAACCAATGTTCATAGTAGCATTTATTCATAATAGCCAAAAGGTGGAAGAAAACTCATGTGTTCATTAATGGATGAATGGATAAACAAATTGTGGAATATACAAAAAACAGAATATTATTTAGCCTTAAAAAGGAATGAAATTGTGACACATGTTACAACATGGATGAATTTTGAGGACCTTATGCTTAGTGGAATAAGCCATTATAAATAGGTGAGTAACATGGTTAAGTTTTAGAAAGTAAATATGGGATGGGATAAATTTAATTTACTTTTGTTCATCACCAACTTTTACCATTCCTTCCTTTCTTCAGTCGAAGATATGTCTACTGAATAAAACACACAGTGTAAGAGCAGTGAGGTTCAGTTTTGTCCAAGGACATTACTGAGGACTATAGCTGTATCCCTGAAACTGAGACAAAAAATTACATTGAGGTAAGCTCATGTTTGTTAATACATATCTGAATATTGAGGTTGTTATAAAAAGGGACAACTATGACCTTGATGTCTTCTTAGAGACAGAGTCCTGGGATAGTAGGGGAGCAGAATTCAGCACCTTAAAACTATGTCTCCTTGGCATATTTATTATTTTAATCTGGTTATTTTCTGAGAAACATCAAACATGAGAAAAACTGAAAACTAAGTAGGAACTACCCTTTTGTAAGAAACATTTACATTTATAAGGGAATCTCTATTTGTAAGGGTGTCTCCCTTCCTCTATGAGGAAATGAAGGATGACCAAATTCCTCGAAACTTTTATCAGTGGAGAAGGCAATTACTTAAATCTGCATAACAAACTTATTTTTGTTATTTGTGCTTTTCCTGGCAATCTTGCATAACTAACTGTCCCCACTCTCAAGATCTTCTTCTGTCTTTAGCTGAGGATGATCTTTAAGGTGAGGGTTTTGGCCATTTTGGCAAGTTACACATTTTCCTGAGTCTCTCCCATGTATAATGTTGTTAAACTTTTTGTTTGATTTTTCTCCTGTTAATCTGTCTCATGTCAACTTAATTCTCAGACCAGCCAGAAGAAACTAGAAGGATAGAGGAAAATGTGTTCTTCCCCAACAATATGGTTAATCACGGGCCTGTGTTTATTCTTGTAAAAATGTAGACTACCCATAGTGATTAGTTCTTCAGCTTCCTTAGTTTCAGCTCCTGGAAGCTATATTGAGTCCTAGTTCAGGAGAGGTAATTTGGTACCTTATGTTGAGCTGAATTTAAACTGTAAGCACTTAGGGGAAGTCAGAGATACATAGTGAAATGAGAACTGACCTTTTATAAGCTAATCATATGTAATTTTTCTTCTTCCTGTTAGATAAAACTGATTAAGATGGAAAAAGTGCAAATTGATTAAGGTAGTTATCGTTCAGCAAAGCAGCCTCATAAATCAATTCTCAGATGTGACATTTTATTGTGATAAAGTCACAATAAGCATTAACTGTGGGACAGACAAGTAAACCATTTAAGGTGACTTTCACAAATGCTATTGGAAGAGGTGGAAATTAATATCTGAAAGGTTTACCTGCTTTCCATGAACTCTAATAAACTAAAAAAAGACAACATTCTCTTGCACCACAGAAGCTGAATTTGTAATAGCTCATCACTTGTCGAAAGTCTACACAATATTTATTATTGTCTATGAGTTCAGTGATAAGTTGATCTCTTTAAAGTCTTATTCATGAATTTTTATAAAATTATAAAATGTGAGAAGTGAATAAAATTATAGACTATTAAGTCTAACCATTTTATGGATTTTCTCCAAATAGAAATACTGAGAAACAGGGGAGGAAAATAATCTATCTAATGTCATATTGCAAGTTAGTGGTAGAACTGGATATAAAATTTAGATAGTTTGGCTCCTGATTATAAACTCTTTTCACTTTGGGCCTGGAAGGATTTTCTTAGCTGGCCGGCAAGACCTACTTTATGCATGGATATAAGTGGTATAATGAGGGGCATTAGTTGCTTAAGTGGTATAATGAGGGCCATCAGTCAAAGCTCCATGCCCCAAATGTTTCTCCCATTACCAAGTATATTAATATAATTACACAGTTAATAAACTCTTTTGGGAGGGGCCATACACTCCCTGATTTTACTCTATAAAAATACACATCCTCTGCTACCAACCCACATGACCAGGGTTGAAGGAGGGTGTTAAAGTGTTATCTGTCTCTAAATTATTTAGTGCAATTTCCTATTTTTTATTACTATAAGTGCCCTCTTAACAAGTAGTTAAGGTTTAGATTAAAATTGTGGGTGAAGAAAGGGGTCTAGGTTTTATTTTATTCAACTGCTCTTTACCCATTTGTGTGGAAAGAATTCCTATGCTAGGGTTATGTGGATGACCAAACACACAACACCTGACACTGGAAAGATGTGATCTACAGCAGTATATTAGTCACATATACTCACAACTTAGAGGAGGAGGAGACAACATATCATGCAGGGCTACATGGGGCTTGTCCTCAGAAACAAAGTGAAACCAGGGGCATGGGAAACAAGCATAGTAGTATAATATTAAGAGGAGGAGGTAATACCTGGTTCCCATGGGATTATATGATTGGCTTGTTTAATGATTCCATGGTCTGTCACGGAACTGAAGCCTTATACTCAGGGATAAGCAGTCATTGTACCTCCCCTGTAATAATAATGGTTGTTAGGATAGGGAACCTTTCTGAGTGACCATAATAGGAAGAGGAACTTGCAGTTAGGCCATTTGAGGCCTTTTCAGTTTTTTCTAAATGCCAAGGTACACATAATATTGCACCTTAATTTTAGGCACTATGCCACAGATTTTAAGCATGGGGGCATTTCTAGGCAGAAATCTTCAATGGTCTTTCAATGTTTTTAGGACAAAGACCCAAACTTTTAACATAGGCCAGAGGACCCCAAATGATATGGTTCCTGTTCACTTTTCCAGTCTTATAACCCTACCACCCCCCCACTTCCCACCTTGATGCAGCAATACTGGTTTTGTTTCAGTTCTTTAAATGGACTCTATTGTATCTTCAGTACTATTTTCTTATCTGTAGACTTTTATACTTACTTCTTCCTTCTGAAACTTTTCTCCCACATGCCATTATTCTTCTGGCTGACTCCTACTCGTTCTTTAGATCGCAGCTTAGAAATCGTTCCCTTAGGAAGATATTTCCTGAACCTATCTGTTAGGTCCTTCTTGTAACATTTACCAAATAGCATTCAGTACTTTTCTTATAAATTAACAGCCTTGATTTTTCTCTATTCTTCCCATGAAGTTGGCAGAATAATGGTTCTCCCAAGACATGCATGTCCTAATCTGCAAAACCTGTATCTATGTTTAGCATAGAAGACAAAAGAGACTTTGAAGATGTTATTAAGGTTATGCACCTTGCAATAGGGAGATTATTCAGGTGGGCCCAATCTAATCACATGACTCATTAAAGGCAGGAAACCCGGCTGAAGTCAGAGAGATGTAGTAGAAGAAAAGAGAGAGAGAGAATTGAAGCATAAGAGGGACTCTTCATTGTTTGCTTTGAAGATGGAGAAATGAGGCAATGAGACAAAGAATGTGGGTGACATCTAGAAGCTAGAAACAACCCTCAGTTGACAGCCAGCAAGAAAATGGAGAACTCAGTCCCACAACCACATGGAATTAAATTCTCCCAATAGCTTGTATGATCAAGAAAACATATTCTCCTCTACAGTCGGCAGAAGAGAATACAGCACTATGAATACCTTGATTTTGACACCGTAAGCTTCTAAGCAGAGGAATTAGTTGAGCAACACTGTGTTCAGACTTCTGTCACATACAGAATTGTGGGATAATAAACTTGTGTTCTTTTGAACTGCTAAGTTTATGATGATTTGTTATGGTAGTCATAGAAAATGAATACTTTAATAGACTGAAAACTCCATGAAGGTATGGGTTATATCTGCCTTTGTTCCTCCCAGTATCCCCAGTGTACAGCTCAGTGTCTGGCAGAAAGTACTTCAATTTTTGTTGAACTCAAGAGAATCAAACAGGAGACAGGTAAAGTTCCTGGGTTTTACTTGGAGACAGTCAGACATTAGAAGAAGGAAGAAAAACACATAAAAGGTAGCCATGAAAGTACCATAGACCAGTCTTGTCGTTATGTACATTATTTCACACAGGACCAACTCTCATAGCTAGCTTTACTTAGAGAAGAATGATGTGCTCACAGTCTACAATGGAAAAAATGTTTAGCTTATGATACCATCAGCTGTGATATTAGCAAGCACTTTAACTCTTGCCTGATCCACACAGAACTCTGATGAGTTTGGACAATGCAACTCAAGTGCTTATTCCACTAGTTTCTCAAATTCTACTGTTTTTTCAATATTTGCTTTACCTCCATTTAATTTTTTAGTTTTACGTTAGCAGACTTCAGATACAGAATGAAGGACCCTGAAAAATACTTTGAATTTTTAGCTTCAGTGGCTCAATACACAGTGCAATCATATAAATAAGATCCCAAAGCCTATTCAGCTTAGTTAGAAACAAATTTAAAATGTGCTCTAAATACATTTGATGCTCTTGTATTCAAATAGTTAATGTGTTATGTTCTGTTCAAGAAAAAGAAAACTGTCACCCTGTCATTTTAGAGTCTGACACTAAGCTTGTCAAAAGAGACAGCTGTTAAACTGAATTACTGTTGACATGAGGAGAAACGACCCTTGCTAGATGTAAAGGACATCTGTGACAATAAAGTGGTACAGGGTGGCTTTTCAAATGTGGTCACACTGTTATTTGAATAGCATGTCTATGGCATGAAAACATGGCTTTGACTTACTCCATTTAAGGCAGTGAACCAAAGGCAATGAGAAGCACAAAGAAACTGATCTCTGTTGCTATAACTTATGCCTGGGTATAAAAACAGTACAGTAACAAAGCCCTCACATTCTTATCTTGTATTCAGAAGCGGGGGGGCTTAAACCACAGCCAGAAATTTGAGTTTCTAGGTCATTGAGTATGTGGCTAGATGAGGTGTAAATTGATGAAGTAGATTTTACAGAGAATGAATGAAAATATTCTTGTATTCTAGTAACAAATGTTTCTGTGATAATTTTAAAAGGTTTTAAGTTGGTAAAGAGTTTGCTGGTTGAGGTATTCTGACACTGTTCTTCAGGAATTTAAAGCACTGAATTTACAGATAGACAACACAGATAAATTTTTAGTACATATGAGTTACATTGATGACCAAACAACAGAGGTAGTTCAAAAACATATTAATTGCTTAATATGTCTGAGCTACTGTGTTAGGTATTACTCAGAATGCATGAAGTGTCCAAAACTGAGGACTTCCTCCCTCAAAGAGCTCCTTATCTAATGGGAAGATGAACACAAACACAAAAAAGTCTTTTCTGAGGAAGACTGTGATAAGAGCAGGGACTAAGGCACCAAAAATATTTTTCAAGAATGAATAAGAAAAAAAGATCAGCAAAGGTACCATGGAAGAGGTAAGAAGTTAGCGGAATCTTAAAGGACAGGTGTATGTATACATATAAAAAAATAAGAAGAAGAAGAAAAAAGAAAGTATCAATGCAAACACATTTTCGAAGGGTTGTTTCACAAATAATTTGGAATTTAAGGAATTGAGCTAAACAGTACATTCTATTATTAACCATTGTGTTCCTTGACTATCTCTAATTGTACCTCCAACAGAACTATACCCACTTCAGATCAGAACAGAAAGTGTGAGATTAGTCATCCCTAGAGGCCAGAATCATCCAAGCAGTTAAGCCAGAGCCAGATCTGATTTTTCTTTTCCATGACTGGTAAGAGCAAAAATCTCATGGCTTGGTGGTGGTACACAGAGACAGACTAAGAAATCATTTCACAAGAAGGAGCATGATTCTACTACAGTATTAGATATTATTAGCCATCATTTATTGGGCTAGTTGCTTTATATCATATCTCAGTTAATAGGCACATCAATGCTGTTAGGAGGTATTTACTATTACCATATTTTAGATAAGGAAACTGAGGCTCAGAGATGGAATCACTTGCACATGCTACACAGTAGAAAGTGGTGGATCCCTTGGAATGCCTGAGTCCAAAGACTTTCATGCTTTGTTACTTACAACTGCTTTTACAAGCTCTGGAGTAGATGCTTGATAGCTTTACTCAGTAATGCAGGTCAAAGTAGGAGAAATATCTGTAACTCAACTTTAATACTTGCCTTCTCAGTTCACTACTGCTGGAGACACCATGTATTACCATGTAGTCCCAAAACTGCTTGGTGAATCATTTGGTTTGTAATTTTGGCCACCTGTAAACCATACCTGAAGTGAATGGAAATATTTGAGGACTTTAAATAAGAAAGAACTGTCAGAACCAGTCCCATATAGTTCAAAATCATGTTTATCCCACTACAAAAGGAATTAAAAATCTAAGAAATTTGGAGCTGCACATATACCCCAATATTAAATCTAGAGTAGCCACTTGTTTTTAATAGACTTTCTTTTTAGAGTAATTTTATGTTGAGCAGAAGGTATGGAGATTTCCCATATACCCCCTGATCCAACACATGCATAGCCTCCCCCATTTTCAACATCCCCACCAGGGTGGTACCTTTGTTAAAATTGACAGGCCTACATTGACAGATCATTCTCACTCAGAGTCCATAGTTTACATTAAAATTAACTTTTGGTGTTCTACATTCTATGGGTTTGGACAAATGAATAATGACATGCATCCACCATTATAGTATAATACAGAGTAGTTTCACTGCCCTATAAATCCTCTGCTCTTCACCTACTCATTCCTCACTTTCCCCTCACCTCTGGGAACCACTGATCTTTTTATTGTCTCTATAGTTTTGCCTTTCTCAGAATGTCGTGTAATTAGAATCATACAGTGCGTAGTCTTTCAAAGTGACTTCTTTAACTTAGTAGTATGCATTTTAAGTTTCCTCCATGTCTTTTCACGGATTGAGAGTCATTTTTTATCGCTAAATAATATTCAATAATCTGGACGTACCACAATTTATCCATTCATCTACCGAAGGACATCTTGCTTGCTTCCAAGGTTTGACAATTACGAATAAAGTGGCAATAAACGTTTTTGTTCAGCTTTTTAGGTGGGCATGAGTTTTCAACTCCTTTGGGTTAATATCAAATATTGAGATTACTGGATCATATGTAAGAGTATGTTTAGTTTTGCAAGAAACTGCCAAGCCATTTTCCAAAGTGGCTGTACCATTTTTCATTCCCACCAATAATGAATAAGTGTTCCTGTTCCATTGTATATATGTACCACATCTTCTTTATCCTTTCCTCTATTGATGGACATTTAGGTTGCTTCCATGTCCTTGCTATTGTAAATAGTGCTGCAATGAACATTACTCAGCCATAAAAAGGAACAAAATTGTGCCATTTGCAGAGATGTGGATGGACCTAGAGACTGTCATACAGAGTGAAGTAAGTCAGAAAGGGAAAAACAAATATCGTATAATATCACTTATATGTGGTATCTAGAAAAGCGATACAGATGAACTGATTTACAGAGGAGAAATAGAGACAGAGATGTAGAGAGCAGATGTATGGATACCAAGGGGGGAAGGACGCATGGGATGAATTGGGAGATTGGTATTGACATATATACAGTACTATGCATAAAATAGATAACCAAACCGAACCTACTGTATAGCACAGGGAACTCTACTCAGTGCTCTGTGATGACCTAAGTGGGAAAGAAATCCAAAAAAGAGGCGATATATGTATACATATAGCAGATTATTTTTGCTGTACAGTAGAAACTAACACAACATTGTAAAGCAACTATACTCCAATAAAAATTAATTAAATAAAAAAGAGTTCCTGTTGTCTATATCCCTAGTGTTTTCAATGTTCTCTATTTTGGCCACTCTAATAGGTATGCAGTAGTATAGCCACTTTTTAAAGACATCCTTAACTCTTTGTTCCCTCATAGATATATCTTTGGGTTTAAAATACTAGCGTAATGAATACCGCAAAGATCTAACTGCCCTCTGTGTAAATTACATTTAAAAATGGGCAATCACTAACGTAAAGAGAGTAATTTATTAAAATACATGAAAGATCATCCAGTACATGATGAGACCTAGAATTAAGGGGCACGGTGTGTGTGTGCGTGTTTGTGGGTGTGTGCACATGGAATGTGTGTATTGAGGATGTTGGTGAGAAGATTTGTGTTAAGAGGTGAATTCCCAATAATCCTAGTTTAAGATATACCACAGACTTCCTGAATGAATTTTTCAAGTTTATCTTCCAATCTGGTTTTCTGTATCCTCATTTTAAAAGTAGAAGTTGTTATCAGATTATCATTGTCATTTTTTAAAATTTATTTTTTTAATTTTAAATTTTTTTAAAATTGGAGTATAGTTGATTTACAATGTTGAGTTAGTTTCTACTGTATGGCAAAGTGAATCAGTTATACATATACATATATCCCCTCTTTTTTGGATTTCTGGCACTCACATAAAGGGGTTCTAGGGTTATAGGATAAAGAGTGAGAAAACATCCCAGAAAATTTGCTATTTTAAACATTTTTAGTGTAAAGTTCAGTGCAATCAGTTACACTCACAATGTTGTGCAACCATCATATTACCTATTTCTAAAATATTTTATCACCTCAAACAGAAACTCTATAGCCATTAGGTAATAACTCTCATTCCTTCTTACCCACAACCCCTGGTAACCACTATTCTACTTTCTATTGCTATTAATTTGATTTATTTATTTTAGGTATCTCATGTAAGTGGAATCATTAAATACTGGTTATTTTGTGTCTGGATTATTTCACAAGGCATGTTTTCAAGATCCATCCATGTTGTAGTATGTATTAGAAATTCATTCCATTTTATGGTTGGATAATATTCAATTGCAGGCATATAACATTTTGTTTATCCATTTATCTGTTGATGAACACTTTGGTTGTTACAGCCTTTTGAGTATTGTGAATAATGCAGCTGTGAATACTGATGTACAGTTGTGTGTTTGAGGGTCTATTTTCAATGTTTCTGAGTTTATACATAGAAGGGAGATTGTTGGGTCATATGGTAATTCTATGACTAACTTTTGAGGAACTCCCAAACTGTTTTTCACAGCAGCTGCACCCTTTTACATCGCCACCAAGAAAGTATTATGGTTCCAATTTCTCTACATCCACTCCAAAACATATTTTCATTTATATATATGTATATAAATATATATACATATAAACACATATAAATATATATATATATATATATATATACTCATCCTAGTAGGTGTGAAGTGGTATCTCATTGTGGTTTTGATTCCCATTCCCTTAATGACTAATGATGTTCAGAATTCTTTCATGTGTTTATTGGCCATTTTTATATCTTCTTTGGAGAAATATCTATTCAAGTCCTCTGTCCATTTTTTAATTGGATGGTTTGTCTTCTTGCTGTTGAGTTCTAGATGTTAAGTTGTTCTCTATATATTCTGGTTATTAATCCGTTAGAAGATACATGATTTGCAAATACTTTCTCCCATTCTGTGGGCTTTCTTTTCACTCTCTTGATAGTGTTATTTTATGCACAATGTTTTTAATTTGAATAACATCCAATTTACTTTTTTCTTTTGTTGCTTTTTCTTTTCATTTCATATTAAAGAAACCATTGCCAAATCGAACAGAGATTTGCCTCTATGATTTCTTATAGTTGTAGCTATTAAATTTAGGTTTTTGTTCTATTTTGAGTTATTTTTTATATGTGGTATAAAAGTGCAACTTCATCCTTTTATTCAAATTTTGGTATATCCACTTTTCTCTTCATCATTTGTTGTTCTTCCCCCTTTAAATAATCTTGGCTCTCTTGTTGAAAAATCAATAGATCTTAGATATGTGGGTTTATTTCTGGGTTTCCAATTCTACCGCATTGGCCTATATGTCTGTCTTTATGCCAGTTCTACACTGTTCTGAGTATTGTAACTTTGTAGTAATATTTGAAATTTGAAAATTTGAGTCCTCTAATTTTGTTTTAGTTTTTCAATAATGTTTTAGCTATTTGAAGTTTCTTGAGATTCCATATAAGCTTTAGGATGAGATTTTCCATTTCTTTACAAATGTCACTGGGATTTTGATGGGTATTACGTTGAATCTGTAGATCACTTTGGGTAATATTGACATCTTAACATTATTAAGTCTCCCAATTCATGAACACAGGATAGTTTTCTGTTTACTTGTGTCTTCATTTTCTTTAGGCAATATTTTGTGATTTTCAGTATATGAGTCTTTTTACTTCTTTGTTAAATTTATTCCTAAGTATTGTTTATTGATGCCATTGTAAATGAAATTGTTTTCTTAACTTCCCTTTTGGATTGCTTATGCTAGTATGTGGAAATATAGCTGATTTTTGTATGTTTATTTTGTATGCTGCAACTTTGCTGAATTTGTCTGAGTTCTAACATGTGTGTGTGTGTCTGTGTCTGTGTCTGTGTGTGTGTGTTTTAGGGTTTACAAAAGGAAGGTCATGTCATCCGACGATATAGTTTTATAATTTCCTTTCCAATCTGGTAGCCGTTTATTTTCTTATTTTTTGCCTAATTTCTCTGGCTAGAATTTCTACTAATATGTTGAATCTAGGCGATAAAAGCAGACATCCTTGTCTTGTTCCTGATCTTAGTGGGAAATATTTTGCTCTTTCATTCTTGAGTATGATGTTAGCTGTGTTTTCCTTTTTTAAACTTGGCTTTGATCATATTGATAAACTCCCCTTATATTCCTAGTTTACTGAATGTTTTTATCATGAAACGGTGCTTCCTTTTTTCAAATATATTTTCTGCATCAGTTTATATGGTCACATTTTCCCCTTTAATCTACTCATGTGATACATTACATTGATTGTTTTTCATATGTTAAATCCACTCTTACATTCCTGGGATAAATCTTATTTGGTCTTGGTATATAATTATTTTAATATGCTGTTGGAATAGGTTTGCTAGTATTTTCTTGAGGATTTCTGAATCTATATTCATAAAGGATATTGGTTTGCAGTTTTCTTTTTTTGCAGTGTCGTTGTCTAACTTTGCTTTCAGGGCAATGCTGGCTTCATAGAATGAGTTAGAAAATGTTCCTTCTTCATATTTTTGGGAAAAGTTTGAGAAATGTTGGTGTTTAGCATTTTTAAAATGTTTGGTAGAATATATCAAACATTTGGTAGTGGGTTTTTGTTTTGGGGAGGTTTTTATTAGGAATTCAATCCTCTTAGTTTTTAATCAGCCTATTCAGATTTTCTGATTTTCTATTTCTTTCTCAGTCAGTCTTGGTAGTTTGTGTGTTTATCAGAATTTGCTCATTTAATCCAGATATCCAATTTATTATTTTTTTTGAATTTTATTTTATGTATTATTTTATGCAGCATGTTCTTATTAGTTATCCATTTTATACATATTAGTGTATATATGTCAATCCCAATTTCCCAATTCATTCAATTTAGTGTCATGCTGATGTTCATTATATACTCTTATAATGTTTTTATTCCTGTAAAATCAGTAAAGTTCCCTTTTTAATTTCACAATTTAATAATTTGAGTCTTCTCTTTGATTTAGTCAATCTAGTTAAAAGTTTGTCAATTTTGTTGATCTTTATAAAAAACTTTTGATTGTTAATTTTCTCTATTGTTATTATTTTTATATTTAATTTATCTCCACTCTATATGTAGTATTTCCTTCCCTCTTCTAGCTTTGAGTTTAGTTTGCACTTTATCTTCTACTTCCTCAAATTGTACTGTTCAGTCTTTCTTCTTTTTAATGAATGCATTTATAGTTATAAACTTCTATCTTATCACTGCTTTTACTGCATCCTATAAGTTTTTGTATGCTGTGTTTTCATTTTCTTTTGTATTAAGGTATTTTATAATTTACCTTGTGATTTATTTTCGACCCCTTGGTTATGTAAGTGTATGCTGTTTATTTTCCACATATTTGTGAGTTTTCCAGTTTTCTTTCAGTTATTGTTATCTAGCATTATTCCATTGTTCTCAGAAAACACACTTTATATAATTTCAATCTTTTTAAATTTGTTAAGATTTGTTTTGTGGCCTCACATATGGTCTATTCTGGAGAATAGTCTATGTACACTTGAGAAATATGTGTATTCTGCTATTTTTGGGTGAAGTGTTTCTCATGTATCTGTTAAGTAGGTCTAATTGTTTTATAGGGTTATTCAAGCCCTCTCTTTCCTTATTTTACCCTGTCTTGCTGTTCATTCCATTATTAAAATTGAGGTATTGGAGTCTCCAAATATTATTCGAGATCTGTATAGTTCTCTCCTCAATTTAGTCAACTAATACTTCATATATTCAGTGGCTCTATTGTTAGATACATGTATGTTTATATATGTTATATCCTCTTGGATTGAGCCTTAATCAATGTATAATGTCCTTCTTGATCTCCTGTAATCTTTTATTACTTAATATCTATTTGGCTGGTAATTATATAACCACTCCAGCTCTGTTTTGGTTAATAGTTTCTTGGAATATCATTTTAAATTATTTTACTTTTCACCACTTTGTTTCTTTTCATCTAGTTTCTTGTAGATTTTATATAAATGAATCATGTCTTTTTATCCATTTTTCCATTACCTATCTTTTAACTGAAGATTTTTATTCATTTACATTTAAATTAGTGATAATAAAATATTTCTGCCTTTATGTATTTTTTAAAGAATGATTCGTTTTAAAAAGTATTTTTCCAGTTTTATTCAGATATAATTAACAAACAGCACAGTATAATTTTAAAGTGTACAGCATAATGATTTGACTTACGTACACCATGAAATAATTACCACAATAAGTTTAGTGAATATGCATCATCTTGTATAGATAAAAAATTAAAGAAATAGAAAAAAAAGTTTCCCTTGTGATGGGAACTCTTAGGATTTACTCTCTTAACAACTTTCTTAAATAATGTACAGCAGTGTTAATTATGTTTATCATGTTGTACATTATATCAATAGTACTTACTTACCTTGTAACTGGAGTTTGTACATTTTGACTACCTTCATCAAATTGCCCTTTCCCCCTACCCTGGTCCCTTGTAACCACGAATCTGAACTTTTTTCTATGAGTTTGTTTTGGATTTTTTGTGGTTTTTTTTTGAAGTATAGTTGGACTACACCATTTTGTTAGTTCCTGGTACAGAATATAGTAATTTGATATTTCTATACATTTTACAACAATCACCATGAGAAGTCTAGTTACTATCTGTAACCATACAAACATATTACATAATTATTAACTATATTCCCCACACTGTATATTTCATACCTGTGACTCACTTATTTGTAACTGAAAGTTTGTACCTCAATCTCCCCCACCTATTTCTCTCCTCCCATCCCTGCCCTCTGGCAACCACTTGTTTTTTCTCTGTATCCATGATGGTGTTTCTGTTTAGTTGAGTTTGTTAATATGTCTTTTTTTTTTTTTAGATTCCACATATAAGTGAAATCATACAGTATTTTTCTTTCTTTGTTTGACATATTTCATTTAGCATTAATACACTCTAGGACCATCCATGTTGTCACAAATGGAAATATTTCATTCAGTTTTATGGCTGATATATACATATATACATATACATATATATTATATATATATATATCTCACATCTTCTTTAACCATTTATCTATTAATGGACACTTAGATTGCTCCCATACCTTGACTATTGTAAAGAGTGATGAAATAAACATAGATGTACATATATCCTTTTGAATTAGGGTTTGTATTTTTTTTCGTAGATGCACAGAATGAAATTACTGGATTCCATGGCAATTCTATCTTTAGTTATTTGAGAAATTTTCATACTGTTTTCTATAGGCTACACCAATTTACATTCCCACCAACAGTGCATGAGTGTTCCCTTTTCTTCACATTGTCACAAAAAACTTGGTGTTTCTTGTCTTGTTGATAATAGTCATGCTGACAGATGTGAGGTGATATCTCATTGTGGTTTGTATTTGTATTTCCCTTAAGATTAGTGATGATTCAGGTCCTCTGAATAGACATTTAAATCAAATTGTTTGTTATTTTGATGTTGAGTTTTATAAATTCTTCAAATATTTTGAATATCAACCTTTTATCAAATATATTGTTTGCAAATATCTTCTTCCATTCAGAAAGTTGCCTTTTGTTGTTTTTGACAGTTTTCTTCACTGTGCAAAAGTGTTTTTATTTTTATTTTTTGCTTTGTTTTGTTTTGTTTTGTTTTTTGCAGTCCCATTTGAATCCCATTTATTTATTTTTGCTTTTGTTGTCCTTGCCTGAGACAGATCCAAGAAATTGTTGCTAAGTCTGATGTCACAGAGATTACTGTCGTGTTTTCTTCTAGGAGTTTTATGGCTTTAGGTCTTACTTTTAAGTCTTTTAATCAGTTTTGAGATTGTTTTTATATATGGTGTAAAAATGGTGCAGTTTCTTTCTTTTATTTGTAGCTGTCTAGTTTTTCCAACACCATTTATTGAAAAGACAGTCTTTTCCTCACTGTTATATTCTTGCTTCTTTGCCATAGATTAATAGACCATATAACCATGGCTTTATTTCTGGACTCTCTATTCTGTTCCATTTATTTATATGTCAGTTTTTGTGTCAGTACCATGTTATTTTGATTACTGTAACTTTGTGTTATAGCCTAAAATCAGGGACTGTGATAACTCCAGCTTTGTTCTTCTATCTCAAGATTGCTTTGGCTATTGGAGGTCTTTTGTTGTTCCATACAAATTTTATAATTATTTGTTCTGGTTATATGAAAAACGGCATTGATATTTTGATAGAGATTGCACTGAATCTGTAGATTGCTTTGGGTAATATGGAAATTTTTGCAATGTTGATTTTTAATTTAATGGATTTTTAAATCCATAAGCATTGTATATCTTTGTTTTATTTGTGTCATCTTCAATTTCTTTCATCAATTTCTTACAGTATTCAGAGTACAGGTCTTTCACGTCCTTCTTTAAACTTATTCTTGGGCGTATATTATTTTTAATGTAATTGTTAATGGGATTATTTTCCTCTCTCTTTCTGACAATTCATTATTAGTGTATAGAAATTCAACAGATTTATGCATATTAATTTTGTTTCCTGCAACTTGACTGAATTTATACTTCTAATAATTTTTTTTGGTGGAGTCTCTGGTTTTCTACAGATGGTATAATGTCTTCTGCCAATAATGGCAGTTTTATTTCTTCCTTTCCAATTGGGATGAATTTTATTTCTTATTCTTGCCTAATTGCTCTGATTAGGACTTCCAATTATATGTTAAAGAAAAGTGGTGAGAGTTGGCACCTTGTCTTGTTCCTAATCTTAGAGAAAACGAGTTCAGATTTTCACCATTGAGTATGACAGTAGCGGTGGATGTGTCATATATGGCCTTGATTATGATGAGCTACGTGACCTCTATACCCAATGTGTCAAGAGTTTTTATCATAAATGGAGGTTGACTTTTTTCAAATACAATTTTTACATTTATGATATGATCATATGATTTTTTTAAACATCTTTATTGGACTAAAATTGCTTTTCAATGGTGTGTTCGTTTCTGCCTTATAACAAAGTGAATCAGCTACACATATACATATATCCCCATATCTCATCCCTCTTGCGTCTCCCTCCTTCCCTCCCTAACCCACCCCTCTAGGTGGTCACAAAGCACTGAGCTGATCTCCCTGTGCTATTTGGCTGTTTCTCACTAGCTATCTATTTTGCATTTCATAGAGTGTATATGTCCATGCCACTGTCTCACATCGTCCCAGCTTACCCTTCCCCCTCCCCTTTTCCTCAAGTCCATTTCTGCATCTGCATCTTTATTTCTCTCCTGCACCTAATTTCTTTCATCAGTGTCTTACATTATTCTGAATACAGGTCTTTTGTCTCCTTAGGTTAGTTTATTCCTCGATATTTTATTTTTCTGTTGCAATGGTAAGTGGGAGTGTTCCCGTAATTTCTCCTTCAGATTTTTCATCGGTACTCTATAGGAATGTAAGAGATCTGTGCATTAATTTTGTATCCTGCTACTTTACCAAGTTCATTAATTAGCTCTAGCAGTTTTCTGGTAGCCTCTTTAGGATTCTCTATATGTATTATCATGTCATCTGCAAACAGTGAGAATTTTACTTCTTCTTTTTCAATTTGGATTCCTTTAATTTCTTTTTCTTCTCTGATTGCTGTGGCTAAAACTTCCAAAACTATGTTGAATAATAGTGGTGAGAGTAGCAACCTTGTTTTGTTTCTGACATTAGTGTAAATGGTTTCAGTTTTTCACCATTGAGGATGATGTTGGTGATGGGTTTGTCATACATGACCTTTATTATGTTGATGTAAGCTCCCTCTATACCTACTTTCTGGAGAATTTCTATCATAAATGGGTGTTGAATTTTGTCGAAAGCTTTTTCTGCCTCTATTGAGATGATCATATAGTTTTTCTCCTTCAATTTGTTAATATGGTTTATCACATTGTGTTATTTGTGCTTATTGAAGAATCCTTGCATTACTGGGATAAATCCCATTTGATCATGGTGTATGATTCTTTTAATGTGAGTTGGATTCTGTTTGCTAGTATTTTGTTGAAAATTTTGGATCTATGTTCATCAGTGATATTGACCTGTATCAGGATGATGGTGGCCTCGTAGAATGAGTTTGGGAGTGTTCCTCCCTCTGCTATATTTTGGGAGAGTTTGAGAAGGATAGGCATTAGCTCTTTTCTAAATGTTTGATAGAATTTGCCTGTGAAGCCATCTGGTCCTGAGCTTTTGTTTGTTGGAAGATTTTTTTTTTAATAAATTTATTTACTTATTTATTTATTTTTGGCTGCGTTGGGTCTCTGTTGCTGCGTGTGGGCTTTCTGTAGTTGTGGTGAGCGGGCCTCTCATTGCAGTGGCCTCTCCTGTTGCGGAGCACGGGCTCCAGGCACACGCGCCTCACCAGCTGTGGCATGCGGGCTCAGTAGTTGTGGCTCACAGGCTCCAGAGCACAGGCTCAGCAGTTGTGGAACACAGCCCGTGGCAGTTGTGGCACACAGTTGCTCCACGACATGTGGGATCTTCCCAGACCAGGGCTCGAACCCGTGTCCCCTGCACTGGCAGGCGGATTTCCAACCACTGGGCCACCAGGGAAGCCCCAGTTGGAAGATTTTTAATCACAGTCTCAATTTCAATGCTTCTGATTGGTCTGTTTATATTTTCTGTTTCTTCCAGATTTAGTTTCCGAAGGTTGTGTTTTTCTAAGAATTTGTCTGTTTCTTCCAGGTTGTCCATTTTATTGGCATATAGTTTCTTGTAGTAATGTCTCATGAGCCTTTGTATTTCTGCAGTATCAGTTGTTACTTCTCCTTTTTCATTTCTAGTTCTATTGATTTGGCTCTTCACCCTTTTTTCTTGATCAGTCTGGCTAATGGTTTATCAATTTTGTTTATCTTCTCGTAGAACAAGATTTGAGTTTTATTGATCTTTGCTCTTATTTCCTTCATTTCTTTTTCATTTATTTCTGATCTGATCAATATGATTTCTTTCCTTCTGCTATGTTTGTGTTTTTTTTTTCTCTTCTCATTTGTCTAATTGCTTTAGATGTGAAGTTAGGTTGTTTAGTTGAGATGTTTCTTGTTTCTTGAGGTAGGATTGTATTGCTATAAACTTCCCTCTTAGAACTGCTTTTGCTGCATCCCATAGGTTTTGGGTCATAGTGTTTTCATTGTGATTTGTTTCTAGGTATTTTTTGATTTCCTCTTTGATTTCTTCAGTGATCTCTTGGTTATTTAGTAGTGTATTGTTTAGCCTCCATGTGTTTGTAATTTTTACAGAGTTTTTCCTGTAATTGAAATGTAGTCTCATAGCATTGTGGTCAGAAAATTTACTTGATATGATTTCAGTTTTGTTAAATTTAACGAGGCTCAATTTTTGACCCAAGATATGATCTATCCTGGAGAATTTTCCATGAGCATTTGAGAAGAAAGTGTATTCTGTTGCTTTTGGATGGAATGTCCTATAAATATCAATTAAGTCCATCTTGTTTAATGTATCATTTAAAAATTGTGTTTCCTTCTTTATTTTCATTTTGGATGATCTGCCCATTGGTGAAAGTGGGGTGTTAAAGTCCCCTACTATGATTGTGTTACTGTCAATTTCCCCTTTTATGGCTGTTAGTATTTTCCTCATGTATTGGGGTGCTCCTATGTTGGGTGCATAAATATTTACAATTGTTATATCTTCTTTTTTGATTGATCCCTTGATCATTATGTAGTGTCCTTCTTTGTCTCTTGTAATAATCCTTATTTTAAATTCTGTTTTGTCTGATATGAGAATTGCTACTCCAGCTCTCTTTTTTTTTTTCCCTTTGCATGGAATACCTTTTGCCATCCTCTCACTTTCAATCTGTCTATGTCCCTAGGGCTGAAGTTGGTCTCTTTTAGACTGAATATATATGGGTCCTGCTTTGTATCCATTTAGCCAGTCTGTGTCTTTTGGTTGGGGCAATTAATCTATTTACATTTAAGGTAGTTATTGATATGTATGTTCCTATTACCATTTTCTTAATTGTTTTGGGTTTGTTTTGGTAAGACTTTTCCTTCCCTTGTTTTTCCGGCCTAGAGAAATTCCTTTAGCATTTGTTGTAAAGCTAGTTTGGTGGTGCTGAATTCTCTTAACTTTTGCTTGTCTATAAGGTTTAAATGTCTCATGATTCTGAATGAGATCCTCACTGAGTAGAGTAATCTTGGTTGTAGGTTTTTCCCCTTCATCACTTTAAATATGTCCTGCCACTCCCTTCTGGGTTGCAGAGATTCTGCTGAATGATCACCTGTTAACCTTATGGGTATTCCCTGTATGATTTTTGTTGCTTTTCCCTTGGCACTTTTAATGTTTTTTATTTGTATTTAATTTTTGGTAGTTTGATTAATACGTGTCTTGGCATGTTTCTCCTTGGATTTATCCTGTATGGGACTCTGTGCACTTCCTGGACTTTTGGATTATTTCCTTTCCCATATTAAGGAAGTTTTCAACTATAATCTCTTCAGATATTTTCTCAGTACCTTTCTTTTACTCTTCTTCTTCTGGGACCACTATAATTCGAATGTTGGTGCATTTAATGTTGTCCCAGACGTCTCTGAGACTGTCCTCAATTCTTTTCATTCTTTTTTCTTTATTCTGCCCTGCTGTAGTTATTTTTCACTCTTTTATCTTCCAGGTCACTTATTCGTTTTTCTGCCTCAGTTATTCTGCTATTGATTCCTTCTAGAGAATTTTTAATTTCATTTATTGTGTTGTTCATCACTGTTTGTTTGCTCTTTAGTTCTTCTAGTTCTTTGTTAAACGTTTCATTTATTTTCTCCATTCTATTTCCAAGATTTTGGATCATCTTTACTATCATTACTGTGAATTCTTTTTCAGGTAAACTGCCTATTTCATCTTCATCTGTTCTGTCTAATTGGTTTTTACTTTGCTCCTTCATCTGCTGCATAATTTTCTATATTCTCATTTTGCTTAACTTTGTGTTTGGGGACTCCTTTTCACAGCCTGCAGGTTGGTATTTCCCATTGGTTTTGGTGTCTGCCCCCAGTGGGTAAGGTTTGTTCAGTGGGTTGTGTATTCTTCCTGGTGGAGGGGATTGGTGCCTGTGCTCTGGTGGATGAGGCTGGATCTTGTCTTTCTGGTGGGCAGGATTGCATCTGGTGATGTGTTGTGGGGTGTTTGTAAAGTTATTATGATTTTAGGCAGCCTCTCTGTTAATGGGTGGTGTTGTGTTCCTGTGTTGCTAGTTGTTTGGCATACGGTGTCCCGCCCCGTAGTTTGCTGGTCGTTTAGTGGAGCTGGGTCTTAGCTTTGAGTTGGAGATCTCTGGGAGAGCTTTCGCTGTTTGATATTATGTGGAGCCGGGAGGTCTCTAGTTCACCAATGTCCTGAAATTGGCTCTGTCATCTCAGAGCCTCAGGCCTGACATCTGGCTGAAGCATCAAGACCCTGACTGCCAGATGGCACAGAAGAAAAGGGAGAAAAAGGAATAAAGAAAGAAAGAAGGAAAGAAAGAAAGAGAAAATAATAATATAAAGAAAATAAAATAATTAAAATATAAACTAAAAAATATGATTATAAATAAAAACTATTTAAAAAGTACTTAAAAAGAAAAGAAAGAAAGAATAGAGCAACCAAACCAAAAAACAAATCCACCAATGATAACAAGCACTAAAAACTATACTAAGAAAAAAAATTAAAATAAAAATGGACAGACAGAACCCTAAGACAAATGGTAAAAGCAAAGCTATACAGGAAAAAAATCACAGAAAGGAGCATACACATACACATTCACAAATAGAGAAAAAGGAAAAAATATATATATATATATATAAAAGGAAGAGAGCAACCAAGTCAATAAACAAATCTACCAATGATAATAAGCTCTAAATACTAAACTGAGATAAACATAAAACCAGAAATGAATTAGATTCAGAAAGCAAACCCCAAGTCTATAATTGCTCTCAAAGTCCACTGCCTCAATTTTGAGATGATTTGTTGTCTATTCAGGTTTTCCACAGATGCAGGGTACATCAAGTTGATTGTGGAGATTTAATCTGCTGCTCTTGAGGCTGCTGGGAGAAATTTCCCTTTCTCTTCTTTGTTCACACAGCTCCTGGGGTTCAGCTTTGGATTTGGCCCCACCTTTGTATGTAGGTTGCCTGAGGGGGTCTGTTTCCCACCCAGACAGGATGGCATTGAAGTAGCAACTGATTAGGGGCTCTGGCTCACTCAGGCCAGTGGGATGGAGGGGTATGGAATGTGGGGCGAGCCTGAGGCTGCAGAGGCCAACATGATGTTGCAACAGCCTGAGGCATGCCGTGTGTTCCCCAGAGGAAGTTGTCCTTGGATCATGGGACCCTGGCAGTTGCAGGCTGCACAGGCTTTTGGGAGGGGAGATTTGGATAGTGACCTGTGCTTGTGCACAGGCTTCTTGGTGGCTGCAGCAGCAGCCTTAGTGTTTCATGTCTGTCTCTGGTGTCTGTGCTGACAGCCATGGCTCGCACCCATACTGGAGCTCATTAGGCAGTGCTCTGAATCATCTCTCCTCACCCACCCCGAAACAATGGTCTCTTACCTCTTAGGAAGTTCCAGGCTTTTTCCTGGACTCCTTCCCAGCTAGCTGTGGCACACTAGCCCTCTTCAGGCTGTGTTCATGCAGCCAACCCC
Source organism: Eschrichtius robustus (assembly GCF_028021215.1). Taxonomy (NCBI): domain Eukaryota; kingdom Metazoa; phylum Chordata; class Mammalia; order Artiodactyla; family Eschrichtiidae; genus Eschrichtius; species Eschrichtius robustus. The sequence continues at coordinate 72,016,978 of NC_090845.1, read as the reverse complement.
AATCCTCTCCCTGGGATCTGACATCCACAGCTGAAACCTCAGCTCCCAACCCCCACCCACCCAGGTAGGTGAGCAGACAAGCCCCTCAGGTTGGTGCATGCTGGTTGGCACCTCTCCTCTGTGCAGGAATCTCTCTGCTTTGCCCTCTGCACCCCTGTTGCTGTGCTCTCCTCCGTGGCTCTGAAGCTTTCCCCCGCCCACCCCCCATCTCCACCTTCGAATGGGCTTCGTAGTGTGTGGAAAGTTTTCCTCTTTCACACCTCCCTCCCAGAGGTGCAGGTCCCGTCCCTATTCTTTTGTCTCTGTTTTTTGTTTTTTCTTTTGCCTTACTCAGGTTCGTGGGGAGTTTCTTTCATTTTGGGAAGTTTGAGGTCTTCTGCCAGCATTCAGTAGGGCTTCTGTAGGAGTTGTTCCACATGTAGATGTATCTCTGCTGTATTTTTGGGAGGTACATGATCTCCACGTCTTACTCCTCCGCCATCTTGAAGGTCCCTCTGATCATATGATTTTTATTCATCATTTTGTTGGTTTTGTGTATGACATTGATTGCTTTGTGGATGTTAAATCATCCTTGCATCACTGGAATAAATCCCATTGCAGAGTATGGAGTAGAGTTCCCTATGCTATATAATAGGTTCTTATTAGTTATCTATTTTATACATACTAATGTGTATATGTCAATCCCAATCTTTCAATTTATCCCTCCTTCAATTACCCCCTGTTAACCATAAGTTTGTTTCTACATCTGTAACTCTATTTCTGTTTTGTAGATATGTTCATTTGTACCTTTTTTTTTAGATTCCACATATAAATGATATCATATGATATTTGTCTTTCTCTGACTTACTTCACTCAGTATGACAATCTCTAGGTCCATCCATGTTGCTGCAAATGGCATCATTTCATTATTTTTAACGGCTGAGTAATATTCCATTGTATGTATTTACCACATCTTTTTTATCCATTTCTCTGTTGATGGAAATTTAGGTTGCTTCCATGTCCTGGCTATTATAAATAGTGTTGCAATGAACATTGGTTGGATGTGTCTTTGAATTATGGTTTTCTCCAGCTATATGCCCAAGAGTGGGATTGCTGGATTATATATTAGCCATTTTTTTTCTTTTCCAAGATTCCCTGCTTCTCTTCCTCTTTTTCCATCAAATACATGAATTTGTGCTAATCAAATGTAAACTGAGAGAAGTGATATTTCCCCCAGTTTTATTGACAAATAATTGACATACATTAATGCATAAGTTTAAAGTGTACAGCAAGAAAGTTTGATTTACATATAATGTGAAATGATGACCACAATAAGTTTAGTTACCATCTATCATCTCATACAGGTACAATAAAAAAAAAAAAAGAAAGAAAAAAAAAAAGAAAACCGTTCTCCTTTTGATGAGAACTCTTAGGATCTAGTATCTTAACAACTTTCTTATATTTCATAGAGAACTGATAAATATAATCATGTTGTACATTATATCCCTAGTACTTATTTATCTTATAACTGGAAGTTTATACCTCTTGACAACCTTCCTCCAATTCCCCCTCTTCCTACCTCTTCACCTCTGATAAGAACAAATCCGATCACTTTTTATATGAGTTTTCTGGGGTTATTTTTGGTTTTTGTTTTTTTGTTTGTTTTAGATTCTACTTACAAGTGAGATTTTACAGTGTTTGTCTTTGCTTTATTTTACTTAGCATAATATCATCAAGATTCTTCCATGTTGTTACAAATGGAAGAATTTCCTTGTTTTTTATAGTTGAATATATATATATATATATATATATGTAATCTCACAACTTCTTTTTTTCATTTATCCATCAGTGGACACTTAGGTTATTTCCATGTCTTGGTTATTGTAAAAAATGCTGCTTTAACATGGGGAGGCAGATATCTTTTCAAATGAGTGGTTTTGTTTCCTTTGGATATAGTATTCCCAGAAGTAGAATTGCTGGATCATACAGTAGTTCTAGTTTTTATTTTTTGAGGACCGTCCATACTGTTTTTCATATTGGCTATCCCAATCTACAATCCCACCAACGATGCACAAGGGTTCCCTTTTCCCCACATCCATGCCAGCATTTGTTATTACTTGTCTTTTTGACAATGACCATTCTAACAAGTGTGTGATGATACCTTACTGTGGTTCAAGTTTGCATTTCCCAAATGACTAGTGATATTGAACATCTTTTCATGTATCTGTTGGCCATTTTTATATCTTCTTGGAATTTTTTTGGAATGTTTATTCAGGCCCTTTACCCACTTAATTGGATATTTTTGCTATTGAATTGTGTGAGTTCTTTATATTTTTTGAATAACAACTCCTTATCAGACATATGGTATGCAAATATTTTTCCATTCCATAGGTTATCTTTTCATTTTGTTGATGTTTTCTTTTGCTGTGCAATCGTTTTTAGTTTGATGTACTTCCAACAGTTTATTTTTAATTTTGTTGCTTGTACTTTAGGTGTGATTTTCAGAAATGCATTACCAAGAGCCAAGTCAGGGAATTTTTTCTTCTGTTTTCTTTTAGGAATTTTATGGTCTCAGATCTTACATTTAAGTCTTCAATCCATTTTGAGTTATTTTTTGTGAGTTGTATAATTATGGGTCAAGTTTCATACTTTTACCTGTGAATATCTTACTTTCTCAGCACCATTTTTTAAAGATACTGTTATTTCTTCATTGAGCATTTTGGTTCCCTCGTCAATTATTAGTTGATTGTGAAGTGATAATTTTTTTAAAAATTTTTTTTAATTAATTAATTTATTTATTTTTTATTTTATGGCTGTGTTGGGTCTTCGTTTCTATGCGAGGGCTTTCTCTAGTTGTGGCAAGCGGGGGCCACTCTTCATCACGGTGTGCGGGCCTCTCACTATCATGGCTTCTCTTTGTTGCAGAGCACAGGCTCCAGATGCGCAGGCTCAGTAATTGTGGCTCACGGGCCCAGTTGCTCCGCTGTATGTGGGATCTTCCCAGACCAGGGCTCGAACCCGTGTCCCCTGCATTGGCAGGCAGATTCTCAACCACTGCGCCAACAGGGAAGCCCCTGAAGTGATATTTTTAAAAAATAACAAAATGAAAGAACGTGCAATCCCCTCACTCACTCAAACTTGATCAGCAGAAAGTTATTTGCGTGGACTTTATTTTCCTACCTTCTCTTAAGATAGCCTTCAATGAGCTACCATTTAAAGTTATGCTTTTGGCCTTTATCAAAGTTCTGTAAAGAAAACCTACTGGAAGATTGCTTATTCATTTGCTTTCCATCTGTTGTCAAAAAGACATTGCTCATTATATCAGTTGAAGTCTTCCATAAAATTTCCTGTGTGATAAATTAATTTGTAGTCTTAACATTGGAAATAAGTGTGTTTTGATGAAGAACTCATATACTATTTTTATCAAATTATGAGTGAAAGATGCCGAGAATTAGCAATCAGAAAGAAGGATAATTAAGAAGCTACCAGGAAGCTAAAAAGAAGGGAATTATCAGAAGGTGTAAAAGATGAGAGAAATGGATGACTTTGGGGAAAGAGCTAAAACTGTTCATCGGTAGATTTGTGATACTGGATGTAGTCCACTATCACAAATCTACCAATTTGTGATAGTGGATAATGTGATAGTGGATTTGTGATAGTGGATAGTGTGATAACCCATTTGGATGAGCCAGCATTGGATCTGTCATAGTCCCATGTTTTGGTCTTAGCTTCCCGTCCTGGTCCCTGAAGCCTATATACAGAGACTCCTTCTTTTTGTTTAACTTGGGGCAGCCATCCAGAGTTTCTAATCATTATGTTAGTACTCAACCATTGAAATTAGTATCATCTCAATAGCACAATTTTGGGGAGCAAAGTTGCAACATATCTTTACTAAATGAAGAAAAACAACTTCTTGGCAATATATCCTTTGTAACATAGCTTTTAAATTGCTGCCTTTCTTCTTTAGCTCATTCATCACTCTAATAACTGGTGAACGGGTGGGAGATTCACCCAAAGTGTCACTTCTCCAAATTTTTCAAATCACACTGCCCAAACATTTGTATATCTTGTTAAATTCCAGAGCTTAATAATCATAAAAAGACATGTCTTATTAAATACCATGTATGATAAATGTGACAGATAGCTACCATATAGGTAGTTTTTCACCCCAACCTCTTTCACACCACCAACCTCTTGATACAGTGCTTAGCACAGTGCCTTCTTTAGAGTGAGTAATGAATAAAATAGTTATAATTACAATTACATGGACATAAGACCATTACTCCTTATCATTCAATTAAATATATTTTAAGATATTTATTAACAACTCAAAAGAATTTTGAGGTGATATAGAGGGAAAAATATTGCACTTGAAACTAACTCTGCTTTCCATAGGCTTGCATTCAATACTGAGTACAATAACTTCCCCCATGTCTTTTCTGAAACCACATTCCAGAAAGTTCCAGAAATGAGAGGCATTAAATATAATGAAAGGTGGAATTAATGTAACTAAAACAGAAAGGTATGTTGATATTCTGTGAAAGGAGCATTTAAACACCCAGATGCCTTCTTACTACTTAGTTAGCCAAGCCATTATCCATCTCTCATCCCTTAAGAATTTAGATTTGTTCCTTGAAGAAATTAAGTGAAAAATTCCCCAGGATTTGGAAATGGGACACAGTAAAAGGCTGGTGGTAATATTTGGTGGTTAAAAACAAAGAGAATAATTGAAAGCTTATGTAATGAACACTAAGATATTGATTTCTTGTTCTATCTATATCCCAGCATTGTGATAGCCAGCTTGAAATATCTAAGGCAGGAGATAATTTTTTTTGAGAAAATACACTGCTCTAGAGAAAATATCTACAAATACTGATATCTTGGTGTTTCTGTGGTGAAAAAAAAAAAAAAACTTGCTTGCTAACTGATTACCTTAGAGTAGAACATACCAGTCATCAAGCTCCACCCATGTACCTAGAGCTTCCAATCAACTATTTAGAGTACTATTTCTCAGTATGAATGGATATCTAAAAATCTTCAGATATATGAAGAAAATCTAAAATATGAAAGGAGAAAAATAAATAAAATGTTGTTTGGTTTACTTAGAAAGAGTCAAAAATATGTTATATCCTTAAAACATGAGTATAAGGCTATGAAAGAAAAAAAAAAAGGACAGACTAAAAAAGTATATATATATATAGAGAGAGAGAGAGAGAGAGAGTTTAAGCATGAACATGCTCACCCTCCTTAATTTAATAAAAAGACTGAAGAATAAAATTTTTATAAAAATCTCTCAAGGATGTAGATCTGAAAACACAAAGGCTGGGATAATTTTAAAAATATACATAAAAGACTAATCTAAGAGATCCAACTAAATGGAGTTTCAGTGGATAACAGAAAATGAAATTAAGGCAAGTAGTAAAAAATTATAGAAACAAAATTTCAAGAGCTGAAGAAGTACACGTAGTTTCATAGTGACAGGGCTCATCAAATGTTCAACAAACTGAATGAATTAAAAAGATTCCTATTCAAAACAACAAGGATAAGAGAACTCCTAAGAGAAAAACAAGTTTAGAGGAAGGACAACAGGTCATAGATAAAAAATAACTCTCAGAAGGATATCAGACCTCTCATAAAGAACTCTGATGTAGAAAATAGTAGAATATTGCCTTAAAATTCTGAGGGAAATTTGTGAACCCAGATATCCAGACACAGCAAACCAATAAAATAAGTGGTGTGTCTACAGATTTTCAGATATGCAATCATAAAAACACTTCCTAAGATTTTAACTGGAAGCTCTACTTCAGTAATATGAGGGAGAGAACTGAAGAAAAGTAAAATATGAGATTGAAAAAAAGAGGGCACAACTCAAAAGAATAGTGATAGAAAGTGTCAGGATGAGATCTGGGCAGAGTTCTAGGGAGCTACTGATTCCAATTGGAACAGTAGGATAGAAGGGCACATGAAAGAGGACTGTCAGAAAAATGAAGTCCCCAGGAAACAGACAGTGTAATGAAAAGGATAAAAATATCTGGAAATACAATGGAGGCTGATTTTTTTTTCTAACAGATATTTTTAAAGTGCTGGTAGAAGCTCTTGAATTCATAAAGAGAAAAAAAGTCCAAATATTTCCAAATAATTATAAACAAAGTAAAATATTCCATGATTTTAAGCAATTAGGGAAATATAGTTGACCCTTGAACAACATGGTTTTGAACTGCACAAGTCCACTTATATGAGGATTTTATAAAAATGGTAAATACTATGGTACTACATGATCCACAGTTGGTTGAATTTGTGGATATGGAACTGTGGATAGGAGAGAACAACAGTTACCAAGGAACTGGGTTATAGAAAACAGTTATAAGCAAATTTTCTATCGCAGAGAGGGTTGGGGCCCCTAACATCCACATTCCTCAAGGGGCAATGGCCTATGAAAAATTTAATCATTTGTCTTCAATGCTTTAAACATTTATCTTTGAATGGTTGAAGGAAGAGAGCACAGTCGATCGTTTTAAATACTCCATAGCAAATAATTAAATATGAGGAGTAAAGTACACAGAATTTACTGAAAAAACGTATTTTGTCAGATTGTAAATGACTTTACATTTTTTACAAAGTATTTGAAATGGCTTTAGCAAATTCGTAGTGAGGGAAATAAGTCAATTAATGTAGACAACTCTGCCAATAACTAACTCTGATGGGGAGAGAAAATATAGAACAGAAGATAGAGCTCTGGTTGAAGTTGATTTTGCCTTTTCTTATTTTCTTTTAACTTTTAAAAAATTGACATACAGTTGATGTACAATATTATAATAGACATATACAACATTGTGATTCACAATTTTTGACAGTTATACTCTATTTTTAGTTATTATAAAATATTGGCTATGTTCCTTGTGCTGGACAATATATCCCTGTAGTTATTTATTTTGTACCTATTTTAAACCTATACCCATATTTTCCCCTCCCCCTTCCTTCTCCCCACTGGTAACCACTAAAATTTTCTCTATATCTGTGAGTCTGTTATTTTTTTTTTTAGTTATATTCACTAGTTTGCTGTATTTTTTAAATTCCAAATATAAATTATATCATACAGTATTTGTCTTTCTCCTTCTGATTTTTTTTTAAATTTTTATTTATTATTTATTTATTATGTTTATTTTTGGCTGTGTTGGGTCTTCGTTTCTGTGTGAGGGCTTTCTCCAGTTGCAGCGAGTGGGGGCCACTCTTCATCGCGGTGCGCGGGCCTCTCACTATCGCGGCCTCTCTTGTTGCGGAGCAGAGGCTCCAGAGGCTCAGGCTCAGTAGTTGTGGCTCACGGGCCCAGTTGCTCCGCGACATGTGGGATCTTCCCAGACCAGGGCTCGAACCCGTGTCCCCTGCATTTGCAGGCAGTTTCCCAACCACTGTGCCACCAGGGAAGCCCTGAATTTTTTTATTTAGCATAATATCTTCCAAGTCCATCCATGTTTTTGCAAATGGCAATATTTCTTATTTTTTATGGCTGAGAAGTATTCCATAAATAAGAATATATATGAGTATATATATATATATATATATATATATTCTTTTTCAGATTCTTTTCTCTTACAGGTTATTACAAAATACTGAGTATAGTTCCCTGTGCTATACAGTAGGTCTTTGTCGCTTATCTATTTTATATACAGTGTGTATATGTTAATCCCAACCTCCTAATTTATCCCTCTTCCACCCCTTTCACCTTTGGTAACCGTGAGTTTGTTTTCTATGTTCTGTGGGTATATTTCTGTTTTATAACTAAATTCATTTTTATTTTCTTTTTAATTCCATATATAAGTGATATCGTATGATATCTTTCCTTCTTTGTCTGGCTTACTTCACTTAGTACAATAATCTCTATGTCCATCCATGTTGTTGCAAATGGCATTATTTCATTCTTTTTTCATGGCTGAGCAATATCCCTTTATATATATATATATATATATATATATATATATATATATATATATATATATATATATATATATATATATATATATATATATACAGTCTTTTGTATGGAAACAAAAAAGACCCCACATAACCACAGCAATCTTGAGAAAGAGAAACAGAGCTGGAGGAATCAGGCTCCCTTGACTTCAGACTATACTACAAAGTGACAGTAATCAAAACAGTATCGTACTGACAACAAAACAGACATATAGATCCATGGAACAGGATAGAAAGCCCAGAAATAAACCCACACATCTGTGGTCAATTAATCTATGACATAGGAGGCAAGAATATACAATTGAGAAAAGACCATCTTTTCAATAAGTGGTGCTGGACTGGACAGCTACATGTTAGAGAGATTAACTTACCCATACACAGCTATGCATTGAAGTGTACAGAAATTTAAAACCCATGCTCTGAAGTAGAGTTTTTCAATGTATAGTGAACATGCCTCTGATTTGGAATGGTACATTTCAATATTTTTGATACTTGCAGCAGGTATTTATTAATTTTATTATATTTAAAATATATAACATGTACTTTTGTGATATTAGGTGCAGGGTTACATAAATGCCAATTAGATCAAGTAGGTTTATAGTGCTGTCCAAGTCTTCTAAATCCTCACTCATTATCTGTCTATTTAAACGTTCTATCAATTATAAAGAGGAAAGCTAAGGACTCAAACTGTAATTGTGACTTCTTTTGCTCCTTGTATTTTGAAGCTATAATTTAGATGTATACACTTTCAGGATGGTATTTTTTTTTAATAATTTGATCCCTTTATTGATATGAAAAGCCCCTCTATATTTCATGTTCTGATCTCTATCTTATCTAATACTAATATAGTTATTTCAGTTTTTATTGATTAGAGTTTTGATAGTTTATATTTTTATATCATTTAATTTTTAATAAACCTGAATATTTTATGTAAAGTAGGCTCTTTGTATACAGCAAATAATTAGGGGCTACACTTTTTCTTTCAGTTTTATTAAGATATAATTGAAATAAACGTCTGTAGAAGTTTAAGGTGTACAGCATAACAACTTAACATATATTACAAATGACTACCATAATAAGCCCCAAATGAAAGAAATCCTGCCATTTGTGACAACATGGATGGACCTTGAGGACATTGTGCTAAGTAAAATAAGTCAGACAGAGAAAGGCACATACTGTATAATTTCTTTTATATGTGGAATCTTAAAAAAAAACATAATATGCATAGAAAGAGATCAGATTTGTGGTTACCAGAGGTGGGAGGTGTGGGTGGGGGAATTGGATGAAAGTGGTCAAAAGATGTAAACTTCCAGTTTTAAGAAAAATAAGTACTAGGTTCCTACATTTTTATCTAATTTGACAATTTCTGCTTTCTAATTGGAGTGTTTTTACCATTTATGCTTAATATAATTATCAGTTTGGTTCATCTCAAATCTACTATATCTTGCTTTTTTTTTATTTTTAATTTTCCTAGCTGTAGCTGTTCACTGTCTCTTTTCTCTCTTTTCCCACCTTGTCTTGAATTAAATAATTTTAATGATGCCATTATATCACTACTATGGGCTTACTTTAAAATTTTAAAATATTATTGGTATGAATATTCCTATATCCAAGCAATGAATAATTGGAAATTGAAATTAAAACAAGATTTCATTTTACAATATTATCAAATTGAGACTATATATACAAAAAATATCAGTAAAAAATTACAGTAGACATTTTATAGAAATGGACAAGCTGATGCTAAAGTGTACATTGAAATGCCAAAGCCCTCTAATATTCAATACATTTTTGAAAATAATAAGACAATTGTGGATCTTAGATAACCTTATATCAAAACTTAACATAAAGCTACAGTAATCAAGACAGTGTGGTAATGGTGAAGGCAGATACATGGATTTATGGACTAGAATAGACACACTAAAAATAGATCCATATACATATAGTCAACTGATTGTTGATAAAGGTGGAAAAGCAATTCACTGGAGGAAAGACAGTCTTGTCAAGAAATGGTTCTGGAACAATTGTATATACATCCATATAGTAGTAACACAGATGTAGTCCTCACAACTTACACAAAAATTCACTCAGAGTGGACCATACATGTAAATGTAAAACACAAAACTCTAAAGTCTAGAAAAGAGTAGAAAATCTGTGTAAATTTAGGTTTGGTGATGAGTTTTTTTTTTTAAAATACAACATCCAAAGAATGATAAATGACATACAAAATTGATAAGTTGGGCTTTATTAAAACTAAAAAGTTCTGCTCTGCAAAAGACACTATTAAGAGAATGACAACATGAGCCACAGACTGAATTTAAGTATTTGTAGAATACATATCGTATAAAGTAGTTGTATCCAATATATTTTTTTAAATACTCTCGAAACCCAAAAGAAAAAAGAAATTTAAAAAGGGGGAAATATCTAAAAAGCCATCTCCCTAAAGAAGAATTTCATATGGCAATTAAACATAGGAAAGGATGCTGATCAATTATCATTAAAAAATGCAAATTAAAATAGCAATGAAATACCAACTCACTGATTGGAATGGATAAAATCCAAGATCTGACAATAGGAGGGGGCACCTTCAAGATGGCAGAGGAGTAAAACTTGGAGATCACCTTCCTCCCCACAAATACATCAAAAACACATCTACATGTGGGACAACTCTTACAGAACCCCTACTGAACACTGGCAGAAGACCTCAGACTTCCCAAAAGGCAAAAAACTCGCTATGTACATGGGTAGGGCAAAAGAAAAAAGAAAAAACAGAGACAAAATCATAGGGATAGGACCTACACATCTGGGAGGGAGCTGTGAAGGAGGAAAACTTTCCACACACTAGGAAACCCCTTCACTGGTGGAAATGGAGGGTGGGTGTGGGGGAAGCTTCAGAGCCACGGAGGAGAGCACAGCAACAGGGGTGCAGAGGGCAAAGCAGAGAGATTCTCGCACAGAGGATTGGTGCCAACCAACACTCAACAGCCTGAGAGGCTTGTCTGCTCACCCGCTGGGGCAGGTGAGGGCTGGGAACTGAGGATTGGGCTTCAGAGGTCAGATCCCAAGGAGAGAACTGGGATTGGCTGCATGAACACAGCCAGAAGGGGACTAGTGCACCACAGCTAGCTGGCAGGGAGTCTGGGAAAAACTCTGGACCTGCCTAAGAGGCAAGGGACCATTGTTTTGGGATGCACGAGGAGAGGGGATTCCTTCCCTGTCTGCCCACAGAAGGCAGAGCACAACCTAAATGAACTCCACAGATGGGTGTGAGCCATGGCTATCAGCTCCAGAGCCCCCTAATCAGCTGCCGCTTTAACCTCGTCCTGTCTCCGTGGGAACAGATGCCTGAGGCAACCTACATGCAGAGGTGCGGCCATAACCAAAGCTGAAGCCCAGGAGCTGTATGAACAAAGAAGAGAAAGGGAAATTTCTCCATGCAACCTCAGGAGCAGTGGATTAAATCCCCACAATCAACTCGAGGTACCCTGCATCTGTGGAATACCTGAATAGACAAAGAATCAACCCAAAATTGAGGTGGTGGACTTTAGGAGCAACTGTAGACTTGGGGTTTGCTGTTTGTAACTGACTTGATTCTGATTTTTATATTTACGTTAGTATAGTTTTTAGTGCTTGCTATCATTGGTGGATTTGTTTATTGGTTTGGTTGCTCTCTTTTTTTAATTACTTTTTAAAATTTGAATAATATTTTTATTTTAATTATTTTATTTTATTTTTTAAATTATTTATTTTTCTTTATTTTTCACCTTTAACTCCTGAGCCATGTGCCTGACAGGCTCTTGGTGCTCTGGCCTGGTGCCAGGCCTGAGCCTCTGAGGTGGGAGAGCCAAGTTCAGGACATTGGACCACCATCAAACTGTGAAAGTTCTCCCAGAGATCTCTGTCTGAACCCTAAGACTCAGCCCAGACAACAGCAACAAGCTCCATTGCTGGATGCCACATGCCAAACAACTAGCAAGACAAGAACACAACACCACCCATTAGCAGAGAGGCTACCTAAAATCACACTAAGTTCACAGACACCCCAAAACACACCATGGACACGGCCCTGCCCACCAGAAAGACAAGATCCAGGCCCACCCACCAGAACACAGGCACCAGTCCTCTCCACCAGGAAGCCTACACAACCCACTGAACCAACCTTACCCACTGGGGGCAGACACCAAAAACAATGGGAACTACAAACCTGCAGGCTGCAAAAAGGAGACTCCAAACACAGTAAGTTAAGCAAAATGAGAAGACAGAGGAATACACAGCAGATGAAGGAGCAAGGTAAAAACCCACCAGAACAAACAAAGAGGAAATAGGCAGCCTACCTGAAAAAGAATTTACAGTAATGAGTAAAGATGACCCAAAATCTTGGAAATAGAATGGAGAAATTCAAGAAATGTTTAACAAGGACCTAGAAGAACTAAAGAGCAAACAAAAAATGATGAACAGCACAATAAATGAAGTTAAAATTCTCTGGAAAGAATCGATAGCAGAATAACTGAGGCAGAAGAACGGATAAGTGACCTGGAAGACAAAATAGTGGAAATAACTACTGCAGAGCAGAATAAAGAAAAAGAATGAAAAGAATTGAGGACAGTCTCAGAGACCTCTGGGACAACATTAAATGAACCATTTGCATTATAAGAGTCCCAGAAACAGAAGAAAAAGAGAAAGGCCCTGAGAAAATATTTGCCACTTGTGAATTCTTGTTGACTATGATAAGGAAACCTCATGAAGATAATCACTAAGGTCTGAAAATTGGTTTTCTTATTTGCATGACAGTTTGCTTCTCTTTTGCCTTTCAATGTGCATAATTTTAACTCTGTAGAATTGCATTATAACATTAAAAAGTAAGACATTTTACTTATTTTACTAAGTTGTAAGCAGCTTAATGGCAGATATTTTTTCTGATATAATTTACAATATTTCACACTGGTGCACATATTGTAGTATTTAGTAAACATCTGTTGGTAAATAAAATAAAGTTTCAAAAGATCACATCTTCCAACATGTGGAGGAGATATTTTAAGTTAAAAGAAAGATTTCAGGGCTTCCCTGGTGGTGCAGTGGTTGAGAATCTGCCTGCCAGTGCAGGGGACATGGGTTTGAGCCCTGGTCTGGGAAGATCCCACATGCCGCAGAGCAACTAGGCCCGTGAGTCACAATTACTGAGCCTGCGCGTCTGGAGCCTGTGCTCCGCAACAAGAGAGGCCGTGATGATGAGAGGCCCGTGCACCGCGATGAAGAGTGGCCCCACTTGCTGCAACTAGAGAAAGCCCTCGCACAGAAACGAAGACCCAACACAGCCATAAATAAATAAATAAATAAATAAATAAATAAATAAATAAATAAACCCAAAATTTAAAAAAAAGAAAGATTTCAAAATAGGAGAATACTAAATCTTCATATTGCTTAAAATGCACAAAAGTCCTAAGTAAGGTATTAATTACCATTACTTTCGAAATATTTATCACCGTTTCTTATAAATTCACATGAAAATACTCTATGGGCAATTGTGTTGGTGACTGGGAAGGGAGATACAGAGAAAGACATGGAAAGTAGCAAAGGGAGATAATTAAAGAAAGGGAGATAATTAAAGAAAGGGAGAGGGACAAAAGGAAACAGAAACAGACCTAGAGAAACATTGAGAAAGAAAATGATGTGGAAACAAAGAGAATGGAAAGTATAGATGCAACCACAGAAAATGAGACAAGGAGAAAAAGAAAACAGAGCATGAGAACAGGTAAAAAAAAAAAGATAAAGAATGACAGGCATATTCAAGAGAGAGGAATTATGAAGGAGAAAAATAAAGTCTGAGAAAACATAGATAAAGAGATGGTTATGTTTCAGAGCAAGATAGAGTAAGTATATTCCACTTCTTTCCCACTGAATGGAAATATAAATCATTTTAATGATAAAGGAAGCAGCTATATGGGACCATAAAAAGTAAATTATAACAGGTGGATTAGGGAAGGAAGTTAGAATTTGATATACCACCGAATGGTTGGGTGGTGGTGGGTGGTGGTGATGAGTTTTCTGATCCTCACTCCTCACCCTAGTCTTGCCTTGATGGATTCAAAGACAGACCAAATTCCAGAAGTGTATGCTCAGTGCAGACAGAAAGAGTTTTAGAAGACTACTTTTCCTTTCCTAATGAGCAATAAAAAGAGCACCTAAATCAGAGAAACAGGGGAAATGCCTTTATTTTCTTTTTGTTTGTTCAATTTCACTCTAACACTCAGGTAATTCTATGGTATCCCATTGTCAGTAAAAGCTGAGCTGGTGCCTAGCACTCTGAGAGGAGATTCTTTCTCTCTGACTAGAGGAATTATGGTCCCCCAAATTTGGGGTGAATTCCCATCGCATTTTGTTTCTCTTTTCTTGTTGCTTTGCCCAGGATAGGGCCATAGTAGTGGAAGTACATAACAGAGAAGAGAAACTAAAGTCTTGGCTTTCTAGCCAGAGTAAAATGAAGCAAACCCCCAGGGAACCAAAAAGTGTTGGGTAATTCACGGAGATGAAAGAACTCAAGACCAATGCCATAGTGAGGTGTATGAACACCTGGGTTCACCTTAAAGGCCACTTACATGGATCTACCCTATATAGCTCACCAAAACTTTGAAAACTGACCTTCAGAGTTAACTACCACTAAGTTTACAGAACAACTACTGGGTGGCGCACATGCAAGGTAAATCCAAGTAACATTACAAAGGCTTTGAAAAATGAAGTGATGATATCTGTGATCACATATCACAGAAGGCATGTAGGAACTTTTGGCCAGAATAGAAACAAGTTTATTATCTATTAAAACAAACAAAAATCAGCATTCTCCTTAGGATTTAGACAGGATCTGGACAGGAGCGCCCAGTGGACAGATCTGAAGAACAGTGTAGAGACTGTGAAAACTGTAATGACATTTGAACAACAGGCCACAGAAAGTGCGTAGAAAATTGTGGCCTAAACCTACCAAGTCAATTGCCTGCTAAAAGAAACCAGAAGTTAACATTCTGCTCAAGATTTTAACAAGACAAAGCGTCTCATAAGAAAATATAGAAAGGTAAAAGAAATAATCTAAAATTACTTGGCATATGAAGAATCAGGAAAGAAAATTTACAAGGAAACTGCTAATCAACAGATGAAAATCGAAAAATGACACTGATGTTGGAATTATCAAAGACTTTAAAGCAGTTTTTATAATCATGTTCCAAGAAGTAAGGACTTACACTCTTTGAACAAATGGAAAGATAAAGAATCTTATCAAATAAATAGAACATATAAAGAACCAAACAAAAATTGGGAACTAAAAATACAATAATCAAAATTAAACTCACTAAGTGGCTTCAATAACAGGATGGAGATGACAGAGGAAAGATTTAGTGGTCTTGAAGGTAGATCAATAAAAAGTATTCAATCTAAATTAAAGAAAATGAAAAAGATTGGCAAAAATTAACTGGACCTTGGAGACCTGTGGGACTATAACAAAAACTATAGCATTCAAACATTATCAATACTTGCATTAAATGTATATGGTCTAAATATATCAATTAAAAGACAGATTGTTAGAATGGAGTTTTTAAAATGACCAAATGATTTATTGTCTATAAAATAGTTTACTGTCTATATTTATTGTCTATGTAACTCACTTTACATATAATGATAATAAATACTTTAAAGGCAATAGGATAAAAAATATTTACCATCCAACTCCAAAGAAAACTGGAGTGGCTTTATTAATATAAGGCACAGTGTATTTCAGGTATCAGGAGGAACATTACATAGGGTAAAAGTTTCAATTCACCAAGAAGGCAGAACATAATAATCCTAAAAGCACATACATTTAACAATAGAATTGTAAATTATGTAAAGCAAAAATTGATACAACTATGAGGAGAAATGGAGAATCTCTGGTATTTTTCACTGGAGCACAATTTTCAGCAATCTTCATGTATTGGATTTTCAAATAGTGTTGAAAGGTTTTCTAAATATAAATTAATCTTAGAAGCTTTCCCGACTTCTAATTAAAACAAAAATTTCATTACTATCAGTATATACAGGTAATAAGAATTTATTTTACTAATGAACTTATGTGTTCTAAAACCTCTTATGTATTTATTCCAGTTGATTTTCTAATCTTTATGGAAGAAGTGAGAATGAAGTGTTGATATGTTTCCCTCTTCAGAGTCTATAACAATATTTGGCTTATCTCTTATGAAAATCCCAACTCTGACATTTTGATAAGCATTTTTGTAAAAATTGAAAATTTTTCATCTAGGAGGGTCTTGAAATGTGAACGAATCAAATATTACTTGACCATAACTTCTAGACCTTTGAGTCAAAATTATGGAATTTCTGCATTGATTTGACTCCTAAGGGAGACAAAATCAGTTGGACACATTGCTTCTTTTTTATCAGGGAACTACTGATGGTGTTATGTTTCCATTGTACTCCCTGTCAATGAGTATGTCTTTCATGGGTATGCAGGAAGAAAAAAAATAAGTAAAGAAGTATTCTCTGAAAACAAAAACCTAGGACATTCATTTATTTATTTAGCACATAAAAATTACATGAAGGCCTACTCTGTCAGACACAAAGAATAAAGTGAACAAGGACACAATATTTGCTGGAGAACATCTTACCATCTAACAGGGTTTAGAAAATTAGTGCAAAAAAAGTAAAGTAGTAGAATTCTAATACTTATAAACGTGATATAGTATGAGTACTGTTACCATCGAAAGCAAAGTCTGAGGAAGTTATAAATTTAGTCCTGAGATGCTGCTATTGTTCAAAACATTTTGAATACTCTTCCAAACTTTGGAACTTCCTTCAGAACCATTGTCACATTCTTGGAATATTTTTGTGGGATAAACTTACAGCTTTGGAATGTGGATACGATTTTCAGAAATAGTCAAAAGCTTTCTGGAAGAAAGATGATGAAATAATGGAAATTGGAATTGGAGAGATGGAGAACAATATTGACAAATGGATTGATTTTTAAAAGAGGAAAAATGGATTCTGGCAATAGATGTCAGGAAATCTTGAAATGCATGTCTCTCTGGTAAAACTGTAGGATGAATTATTAAACTAATTGTTTGTAAACACTTAGAAATTGAGGCAGTAATCACTAGAAGGGAACTTAACAGTGAGTTTGTCAAGCTAAACTCCTAACCCTTTCTAATAGCATTATCAGACTGGCCAAATTAGGGTAATGGTAGATGTAGAAATGAAAGCTAATTAACATTTAATAAACTCCTATCTGGTACTGGGCCAGGTGCTTTATATCATTTGATCCTCACCAATATCCTACAAATTAGATAATATCACCCTCATTTTACTAATAAAGAAATTGCGGTTGAATGAATTTCAGTAATGTGGTACAGAATTGATAAGCCTCAAATTGACCTCAAGGTTACCCAATTGCAAAACACGAGTTTTATTTATTTCAGAATTGTGTAAAATTTCAAACATACAGAAAAGTATAGTGACTAATATAACCAACACCCACAGACACTGTCAAAATTAACAAATATAAATATTTTCTTTTGATTTTTAAATAAATAAACCTTACAAATACAGTTTAAGCCCTCTTTGCTTTTCATCATCTCATTGCTTTTGCTTCTCCTTCAACTACATCCATTATCTCGAAGTTAATGTGAACTGTATCTACCCACGTTATTTCAATTTTTTAAGTGTATCAATATGTCACAATATTTACTATTATTTTTGTGCTTTAAAACTTAATTCCAAGACATGGAAGCAACCTAAATGTCCATCAATAGATGAATGGATATGGAAGATGTGGTACATATATACAGTGGAATGTTACTCAGCCATAAAAAAAGAATGAAATAATGCCATTTGAGGCAACATGGATGGACCAAGAGATTATCATACTAAGTGAAGTAAGTCAGAGAAAGACAAATATCATAGGATATCACTTGTCTGTGCAATCTAAAAAGATCATACAAATGAACTTAGTTACAAACTGAAATAGACATACAGACTTAGAAAACAAACTTATGGTTACCAAAGGGAAAATGTGGTGGGTGGGAATAAATTATATATATTCTGTATATTATATAACATATACACAGTACTATATATAAAATAGATAATCAACAAGGACATACTGTATAGCACAGGGAACTCAACTCAATACTCTGTGATAACCTATATGGGAAAAGGTTCTGAAAAAGAATAGATATATGTATACAGATAACCAAATCACTTTGCTGTACACCTAAAACTAACAAAACATTGTAAATCAACTATACTCCAATAGAAAATAAAAATTTTTAAATAAAAATAAAAATAAAAGTAAGTACTATTTACAGTATACGTTATTGTGGAACTTTATTTTCTCATTCAATACTATTATTGAGATCCACTAATATTGATACATGTGGTTCTAGTTCAATTATTTTCACTGCTCTAGCATAATTCATCATATGCCTTTTAATGCATATTTTTAGTTTCCCCACACCAAAATTTCCACTCTGGGAAATAGTACTGCAATAGATATTTTTGCAAATGTTTTCATTGTACACATGTGCTGGAGTTAATATGTACCTTGGAGTGGAATTGTTAAATTGTTGACAATGCACATTTCATATTTACTAGGTATTTTCCTAATTGTCCTACATAATTGTTGACCAATTTACAATCCTTTTGCAGTTAACTTTTTTTTTAATTTCCCGTCCTATATGGTTTTTGAAAAATACCTCATTTTTATTTTAACTTGTAGTTTCCTGATTAATAATGAAGGTGATGACCCTTTCTTGCAATTACTGTTCATTCAGGTTTCCTCATCTGTTAATTGCCCATCCATATCATTTGCCAGTTTTTATATATATTTTATTTTACTTATTGGCTTATAGGAATTATGTCTTATGAATTGGAAATATTTTATCCTAGAACCTCACATAAATATTTATCTTGTTTATAGTATATTTTCACACAAATGATTCTTGTTTTAATGTAGCCAAATTTATCAATATTTTCTGTATGTTTTGTGCTAATTATGTCTTATTCAAGAAACCCTTCTTTACACTGACATATACATATCTTTATGCTTTCTATTACAATATAAAGAGTTCTAAATTTTACTTTGCTGTCTTTGATGCATATTTAATTCATTTTAAGAGATATGTGAAACCAAGATGGCGGAGTAGAAGGACGTGCTCTCACTCTCTCTTGCGAGAGCACCAGAATCACAACTGGCTGCTGGAAAATCTTTGACAGGAAGACCCTGGACTTCACCAAGGAGGACACCCCACGTCCAAGGACAGAGGAGAAGCCACAGTGAGATGGTAGGAGGGGCGCAATCAGAGTAAAATCAAATCCCATAACTGCTGGGTGGGTGACTCACAGACTGGCAAACACTTATACCACAGAAGTCCACCCACTGGAGTGAAGCTTCTGAGGCCAACGTCAGGCTTCCCAACCTGGGGGTCCGGCAACGGGAGGAGGAATTCCTAGAGAATCAGAATTTGAAGCCTAGTGGGAATTGATTGCAGGACTTTGACAGGACTGGGGGAAACAGAGACCCCACACTTGGAGGGCACACACAAAGTAGTGTGCGCATCGTGACCCAGGGGAAGGAGCAGTGACCCTGGGGGAGACTGAACCAGACATATCTGCTGGTGTTGGGGGGTCTCCTGCAGAGGTGGAGGGTGGCTCTGTTTCACCGTGGGGACAAGGACACTGGAGGCGGAGGTTCTGGGAAATACTCCTTGGCGTGAGCCCTCCCAGAGTCTGCCATTAACCCCACCAAAGAGCCCAGGTAGGCTCCAGTGTTGGGTTGCCACAGGGAAAACAACCAACAGGGAGGGAACCCAGCCCACCCATCAACAGTCAAGTGGATTAAAGTTTTACGGAGCTCTGACCGCCACAGCAACAGTCAGCTCTACCCACCACCAGAGCCTCCCATCAAGCCTCTTAGATAGCCTCAACCACCAGAGGGCAGACAGCAGAAGCAAGAAAAACTACAATCCTGCAGCCTGTGGACCAAAAACCACAGTTACAGAAAGATAGACAAGATGAAAAGGCAGAGGGCCATGTACCAGATGAAGGAAGAAGAAAAAACCCCAGAAAAACAACTAAATGAAGTGGAGATAGGCAACCTTCCAGAAAAAGAATTCAGAATAATGATAGTGAAGATGATCCAGGACCTCGGAATAACAATGGAGGCAAAGATTGAGAAGATGCAAGAAATGATTAACAAAGACCTAGAAGAATTAAAGAACAAACAAACAGAGATGACCAATACAATAACTGAAATGAAAACTACACTAGAAGGAATCAATAGCAGAATAACTGAGGCAGAAGAACGGATAAGTGACCTGGAAGACAGAATGGTGGAATTCACTGCTGCGGAACAGACTAAAGAAAAAAGAATGAAAAGAAATGAAGACAGCCTAAGAGACCTCTGGGACAACATTAAACGCAACAACATTCGCATTATAGGGGTCCCAGAAGGAGAAGAGAGAGAGAAAGGAACAGAGAAAATATTTGAAGAGATTATAGTCGAAAACTTCCCTAACATGGGAAAGGAAATAGCCACCCAAGTCCAGGAAGCGCAGAGAGTCCCATACAGGATAAACCCAAGGAGAAACACGCCGAGACACATAGTAATCAAAGTGGCAAAAATTAAAGACAAAGAAAAATTATTGAAAGCAGCAAGGGAAAAACGACAAATAACATACAAGGGAACTCCCATAAGGTTAACAGCTGATTTCTCAGCAGAAACTCTGCAAGCCAGAAGGGAGTGGCATGATATACTTAAAGTGATGAAAGGGAAGAACCTACAACCAAGATTACTCTACCCGGCAAGGATCTCATTTAGATTTGATGGAGAAATCAAAAGCTTTACAGACAAGCAAAAGCTAAGAGAATTCAGCACCACCAAACCAGCTCTACAACAAATGCTAAAGGAACTTCTCTAAGTGGGAAACACAAGAGAAGAAAAGGACCTACAAAAACAAACCCAAAACAATTAAGAAAATGGTCATAGGAACATACATATCGATAATTACCTTAAACGTGAATGGATTAAATGCCCCAACCAAAAGACATAGACGGGCTGAATGGATACAAAAACAAGACCCATATATATGCTGTCTACAAGAGACCCACTTTAGACCTAGGGACACATACAGACTGAAAGTGAGGGGATGGAAAAAGATATTCCATGCAAATGGAAATCAAAAGAAAGCTGGAGTAGCTATACTCATATCAGATAAAATAGACTTTAAAATAAAGAATGTTACAAGAGACAAGGAAAGACACTACATAATGATCCAGGGATCAATCCAAGAAGAAGATATAACAATTATAAATATATATGCACCCAACATAGGAGCACCTCAATACATAAGGCAACTGCTAACAGCTATAAAAGAGGAAATCGACAGTAACACAATAATAGTGGGGGACTTTAACACCTCACTTACACCAATGGACAGATCATCCAAAATGAAAATGAATAAGGAAACAGAAGCTTTAAATGACACAATAGACCACATAGATTTAATTGATATATATAGGACATTCCATCCAAAAACAGCAGATTACACGTTCTTCTCAAGTGCGCACGGAACATTCTCCAGGATAGATCACATCTTGGGTCACAAATCAAGCCTCAGTAAATTTAAGAAAATTGAAATCATATCAAGAATCTTTTCTGACCACAACACTATGAAATTAGAAATGAATTACAGGGAAAAAAACGTAAAAAAGACAAACACATGGAGGCTAAACAATACGTTACTAAATAACCAAGAGATCACTGAAAAAATCAAAGAGGAAATAAAAAAATACCTAGAGACAAATGACAATGAAAACACGACGACCCATAACCTATGGGATGCAGCAAAAGCAGTTCTAAGAGGGAAGTTTATAGCTATACAAGCCTACCTAGAGAAACAAGAAAAATGTCAAGTAAACAATCTAACCTTACACCTAAAGAAACTAGAGAAAGAAGAACAAGTTAGCAGAAGGAAAGAAATCATAAAGATCAGAGCAGAAATAAATGAAATAGAAACAAAGAAAACAATAGCAAAGATCAATAAAACTAAAAGTTGGTTCTTTGAGAAGATGAACAAAATTGATAAACCATTAGCCAGACTCATCAAGAAAAAGAGGGAGAGGACTCAAATCAGTAAAATCAGAAATGAAAAAGGAGAAGTTACAACAGACACCGCAGAAATACAAAGCATCCTAAGAGACTACTACAAGCAACTTTATGCCAATAAAATGGACAACCTGGAAGAAATGGACAAATTTTTAGAAAGATATAACCTTCCAAGACTGAACCAGGAAGAAACAGAAAATATGAACAGACCAATCACAAGTAATGAAATTGAAACTGTGATTAAAAATCTTCCAACAAACAAAAGTCCAGGACCAGATGGCTTCACAGGTGAATTCTATCAAACATTTAGAGAAGAGCTAACACCTATCCTTCTCAAACTCTTCCAAAAAATTGCAGAGGAAGGAACACTCCCAAACTCATTCTATGAGGCCACCATCACCCTGATACCAAAACCAGACAAAGACACTACAAAAAAAGAAAATTACAGACCAATATCACTGATGAATATAGATGTAAAAATCCTCAACAGAATACTAGCAAACAGAATCCAACAACACATTAAAAGGATCATACACCACGATCAAGTGGGATGTATCCCAGGGATGCAAGGATCCTTCAATATACGCAAATTAATCAATGTGATACACCAAATTAACAAATTGAAGAATAAAAACCATATGATCATCTCAATAGATGCAGAAAAAGCTTTTGACAAAAGTCAACACCCATTTCTGATAAAAACTGTCCAGAAAGTGGGCATAGAGGGAAACTACCTCAACATAATAAAGGCCATATATGACAAACCCACAGCAAACATCATTCTCAATGGTGAAAAACTGAAAGCATTTCCTCTAAGATCAGGAACGAGACAAGGATGTCTACTCTCACCACTATTATTCAACATAGTTCTGGAAGTCCTAGCCACGGCAATCAGAGAAGAAAAAGAAATAAAAGGAATACAAATTGGAAAAGAAGAAGTAAAACTGTCACTGTTTGCGGATGACATGATACTATACATAGAGAATCCTAAAACTGCCACCAGAAAACTGCTAGAGCTAATTAATGAATATAGTAAAGTTGCAGGATACAAAATTAATGCACAGAAATCTCTTGCATTCCTATACACTAATGATGAAAAATCTGATAGAGAAATTATGGAAACACTCCCATTTACCATTGCAACAAAAAGAATAAAATACCTAGGAATAAACCTACCTAGGGAGACAAAAGACCTGTATGCAGAAAACTATAAGACACTGATGAAAGAAATTAAAGATGATACCAACAGATGGAGAGATATACCATGTTCTTGGATTGGAAGAATCAACATTGTGAAAATGAGTATACTACCCAAAGCAATCTACAGATTCAATGCAATCCCTATCAAATTACCAATGGCATTTTTTACGGAGCTAGAACAAATCATCTTAAAATTTGTACGGAGACACAAAAGACCCCGAATAGCCAAAGCAGTCTTGAGGTAAAAAAATGGAGCTGGAGGAATCAGACTCCCTGACTTCAGACTATACTACAAAGCTACAGTAATCAAGACAATATGGTACTGGCACAAAAACAGAAACATAGATCAATGGAACAAGATAGAAAGCCCAGAGATTAACCCACACACCTATGGTCAACTAATCTATGACAAAGGAGGCAAAGATATACAATGGAGAAAAGACAGTCTCTTCAATAAGTGGTGCTGGGAAAACTGGACAGCTACATGTAAAAGAATGAAATTAGAATACTCCCTAACACCATACACAAAAATAATCTCAAAATGGATTCGAGACCTAAATGTAAGACTGGACACTGTAAAACTCTTAGAGGAAAACATAGGAAGAACACTCTTTGGCATAAATCACAGCAAGATCTTTTTGGATCCACCTCCTAGAGTAATGGAAATAAAAACAAAAATAAACAAGTGGGACTTAATGAAACTTCAACGCTTTTGCACAGCAAAGGAAACCATAAACAAGACGAAAAGACAACCCTCAGAATGGGAGAAAATATTTGCAAATGAATCAACGGACAAAGGATTAATCTCCAAAATATCTAAACAGCTCATTCAGGTCAATATCAAAGAAACAAACACCCCAATCCAAAAATGGGCAGAAGACCTAAATAGACATTTCTCCAAAGAAGACATCCAGACGGCCACGAAGCACATGAAAAGATGCTCAACATCACTAATTATTAGAGAGATGCAAATCAAAACTACAATGAGGTATCACCTCACTCCTGTTAGAATGGGCATCATCAGAAAATCTACAAACAACAAATGCTGGAGAGGGTGTGGAGAAAAGGGAACCCTCTTGCACTGTTGGTGGGAATGTAAATTGATACAGCCACTATGGAGAACAATATGGAGGTTCCTTAAAAAACTAAAAATAGAATTACCATATGACCCAGCAATCCCACTACTGGGCATATACCCAGAGAAAACCGTAATTCAAAAAGACACATGCACCCGAGTGTTCATTGCAGCACTATTTACAATAGCCAGGTCATGGAAGCAACCTAAATGCCCATCGACAGACGAATGGATAAAGAAGTTGTGGTACATATATACAATGGAATATTACTCAGCCATAAAAAGGAACGTAATTGAGTCATTTGTTGAGAAGTGGATGGATCTAGAGACTGTCATACAGAGTGAAGTAAGTCAGAAAGAGAAAAACAAATATCGTAAATTAACGCATGTATGTGGAACCTAGAATAATGGTACAGATGAGACGGTTTGCAGGGCAGAAGTTGAGACACAGAGGTAGAGAATGGACATATGGACACCAAGGGGGGAAAACTGTGGTGGGGTGGGGATGGTGGTGTGCTGAATTGGGCGATTGGGATTGACGTGTATACACTGATGTGTATAAAATTGATGCCTAGTAAGAACCTGCAGTATAAAAAAAAAAACAAAGAAAACAACTAATACTAAACTTTCATTGGGTTATTTGTATGGAAATACGTTAATATAACTGTTTCAGACATTACATGGAATTTCTAAAAATCTTATATGTTCTGGTATAATGTTATAAGTAATAATAATCCTAGTTATTACTTTAAAATGTATATCTCAGAAATAACTAATTTTCTTGTCAACTGCATTATTATGAACTTTCATCAAATCTTTAACTGTGGTCATTTTTAAGTCTTTTGTCATTTACAGACAGTTCTGGGTGTACTCTGATGCTTTTGCAAAAATGTTCCTATAAAAGGGTTTCATCTTCAAGAAATTCATGGAAAAGACTCTGACAAGTACAGGTTTCTGGTAACTGACTGTACTGCTGAACTGAATGAATAAGCGTTTTCAGAACTCTAATGAAAAACTGATGAACTCATAAAAGTGCTAAAAAAAGATCAAGATTAAAAAAAAATTAATTACATGGGACTGAGTGAACTGATGAGGATGAGTATAATTTTTGTGACTTTCTGTCTGAATTAAAAAAAAAAAATCCCACAAGGACTCAGAGGTAAAGAATATACAAATCAATTTTCACTGCAAAGTAAAGGAGCTGTTACAGTGGAGGATTACTGGACTGAATGTCAATATTATGACATAGTATGAGTGTGTTTCATGTTTGGTAATTGCAATCATTGTTGCTTTTGTTGTGGTCATCCATGTACAATGCTTGGTGTCAGTCTATTTATCTCTTGTAAAAATAAAATACAGTGTGTGTGTGTGAAAAAAAAAAAAGAGATATGTGAGGTGGGCATCTAATTTTGCTGTTTTTCATATGGAGAGTCAGTTGTTCCAAATTATGACACTGTATAAAATATTATTTCCCTACTAATCTGTAATGCCTCCTGTGTTACGTTATATATAATATATATATATATATGTGTGTATATATATATATATATATATATATATATATATATATAAATTTTCCAAATACATTTTTGAATCAATTTTCATGATAAATTTTATTGTGATTTAAATTGGAATAGCACTGGCTTTTAGATATTAATTAGTGGATGATTACCATCTTTATGAAATTAAATTTTCCCATTCAGACACATGGCATACCTCTACTTATTCAGGTATTTAAAAATGTACTTTAAACAATTTCTTTACATTTTGTGTCATTCAGCCTCAGGTTTATATGCCCATTGATAATATAAATCCATAGACAGCATAAGCCTTCTCATATATGTCATTGTGTCTTCTGCAATGTTTGTCACAGTGTTAGATATATGATTGAAGCAAAGTCACTACTATACTCTTGTAGACTTTTAATGATGGCCAATCTAACTGGTGTGAGTGATATCTCATTGTAGTTTTCCTTTGCATTTCTCTAATAATTAGTAATGTCGAGCATCTTTTCATGTGCCTGTTGGCCATCTGTATGTCTTTTTGGAGAAATGCCTATTTCGGTTTTCTGGTCACTTTTTAATGTTTTCTTTTCCTTCTTTTTTTTTTTTTGATATTGAGCTTATGAGCTGTTTGTATATTTTGGAAATTAATCCCTTTTGTCTCATCATTTGCAAATACTTTCTCCCATTCTGTAGGTTGTCTTTTCATTTTATTTATGGTTTCTTTTGATGTGCAAAAGGTCTTAAGTTTAATTAGGTCTCATTTGTTTGTTTTTGCTTTTATTTCCATTATTCTAGGACACAGATCCAAAAAATATTACTGTGATTTATGTCAAAGAGTACTCTACCTATGTTTTCCCCAAGAGTTTTATAGTATCCAGTCTTATATTTAGGTCTTTAATCCATTTTGAGTTTATTTTTGTATCTGGTGTCAGAGAAAATTCTAATTTCAGTCTTTTTCATGTAGCTGTCCAGTTTTCCCAACACCATTTATTGAAGAGACTGTCCTTTCTCCATTTTATATTCTTGCCTTTTTTGTCTTATATTAATTGACCATAAGTGAGTAGGTTTATTTCTGAGCTTTCTATCCTGTTCCATTTATCTATTAGTCTGTTTTTGTGCCAGTACTGTATTGTTTTGAATACTGTAGCTTTGTAGTATAGTCTGAAGTAACAGAGCATATGGCCGTTAGCATGTGGAACATATGGCCACCTACCAATTCATTCAGCTCGCTCCTTCTTTCTCAAGATTGTTTTGGCTATTCTGGGTCTTTTGTGTTTTCATGCAAATAATAAATGCTTATAGGGTTTAGAGAAAAAGGAACACTTGTAAACTCTTGGTGTGAATGTAAATTGTTGCAGCCACTATGGAGAACAGTGTGAAAAAAGTTCCTTACGAAACTAAAAATAGAGTTACAATATGATCCAGCAATCCCACTCCTGGGAATATATCCCAGAGTAAACCATAATCCTAAAAGATACATGTACCCCAACTTTCACTGAAGCACTATTTACAATAGCTAAGACATGCAAGCAGCATAAATGCCCATTTATAGATGAATAAAGAAGATGTGATATATATATATATATATATATATATATATATATATATACACACACACACACACACACACACAATGGAATATTATTCTGCCATAAAAAGAATGAATTAATGCCATTTGCACCAGCACAGAGGGACCTAGAGATTATTATATTAAGTGAAGTAAGTTAGACAAAGACAAATATCATATGATATCACTCACATGTGTAATCTTAAAAAATGATACAAATGAACTTATTTACAAAACAAAAATAGACTCACAGACACAGAAAACAAACTTATGATTACCAAAGGGGATGGGGTGGGAGATAAATTAGGAGTTCAGGATTAACATATACACACTACTATATACAAAATAGGTAAACAGCAAGGACGTACAGTATAAGTCCTTTCCTATAGTATAGGAAACTATACTCAATATCTTGTAATAAGATATTGTAATATATATTATCAATATCTTGTAATACATATATATATGTGTGTGTGTGTGTGAATCATTTTGCTGTACACTTGAAACTAACACATTATAAATTAACTATCCTTCAATTAAAAATATACTGTAGTCTTCATTTGAATCCACAGTATGAAAGTTAATAGCAATGTGGTTTTTATATTGCACCAACATTAAATTCTTATTATTGCATAGAAGAATATTTATTTCATGAGTAAAATGAGATGATTATGAATATCAAATACAAAATAGGAAATCAATAATATGCTGTTTAATGTTAGATTGAAAAGCCAGATCTGTGTGGTAAAGAAATTGATCATACCTACTATGGGGATATTGATGTTATGCACTTTGTTATTATTATTGTCACTGTTGTATAATTTTATAAATTATGTGCCTACTCACTTCTAATAACAAGTTTGATAATGAACCAGAGTGAAAAGTGACCCTCAAAGGTCACCAAAAGAGCTAGAGATCAAGTTGATGGACTAAGAAAATGTGGAGTGCACCACCCTCAATGAAGACATCAAAAAATTCATCTACTTTGAGAACAATTTCCACTGAAAACTTCCAGAAGGCCTCATGTACAACAAAGGCTGTAAGAAATATACACACATTATCGAGTATGACTGGAAGAAAATGATTAGATCAGCACCTGTGCCCCTGGGAGGTGACTCAGAGGAAAAGGGAGATAGCAAGGGTAGACATCCACCCTAGGGAATAAACAGGTCAAGCCACAGATTGGGTGTCCCTGTCCTGAGATCATACATGTAGGATACAAGCCACCTTGGCTGGTTGGAGAAATGCTGGGACAGATAGAATGGCTGGAGAAGCCTGGACTCCACTCATGAGGAGTGCATGAGTGCTTGCTTACTTCAAGGCAGAGTGGAGAGAGGTCTGCCCCAGTGACTGCTGGGATTCCTGTGACCTCCTTGCCCCACTCCCAAGGCTGAGCTAAGTGAATGTCCTGACCCTGCTCACTCCATTCCACACCACAACACTGGATCTAAGGCACCCAGGAAATGGGAAAAGACTCAACCTTGGGGTGCAGAAGCAACCCAGTCCTGGGATGGAGCCCAGGTAGAGCAGCAGTGGCCATTTTCGGTGCTTATTCAAGTGGCACCCCTGAAGCAGCCCAGACTTCCAGTGGGAGCATGGCTGCATGGTTTCTCACAATAATCTCAAAGTGTGCCCCAACCAAAGCAGAGCAAATAATCTAGCCCTGCTTACTCCATGCACAGCACAGCACCAGATTTGCGGCGGCCATGATGGAGGAAAAGACACAACACTGGGCTGCATTATAGTAGAGTTGCAGATATCTACACAGGCAGAGTATCAGATATCTGTAGGCACACGAGAGTCACTTGCTTCAGCACTCCGTCCTTTGGGGAAAGGTCCTGGTGTGGGTAGAAGGAAAAACACACATAAAGGGAACACATCCAGCTCCAGTTTGACCCTCAACACTTCTGCTTCAGCAACTTGGGAGAAGACCCTGCCCCTGACAGGGTGGTGATGGACACTGAGCAAAGAGGAAGGGAAGTCCTGCCTCACATCTTGCACATCCTTTGGCTCCGCTGTTTCAAGCTGTACCACCTACCAAGGTGATAGGTACCAGCACAACCTGAGGAAATACATGACTGTGAACCACATCAAATCCAGGCCTCCCATCAAAAGCACTGGGTACACAGAGTCTGCATTGGGATGTTCCCACCTAAGAACACCCCTTCAAGACCACAAAAGGTAACTGTTTCTCCTAAATTCATAGAGTCAGAAAAAGTTATGTAAATGAAAAAGCAGAGGAACTACTCTCAATTGAAACAGTAAAAGAGAACACCTGATAAAATAATGAAACATAAATAACTTAACAGATTAAAAATTCAAAACACTGGTAATAAAATGCTAACTTAATTAGGAAAAATAATTGATCTAAACACAGATCATTTTTTCAAGGAACTGGAAAAAATATAAAAAGACCAAATCAAGGAGAGATAATTCAATATCTGAAATAAAAAAAAAAAAACACTCTAGAAGGAGTAAAAAGCACACTACATGATACAGAAGAATGCATAAGTGATCTGAAAGATAATGTAAATTATCTTTAAAATAATTAAAGATAATGTAAATTATCTTTAAAATAATTAAAAAAATATAAAAAATAATGTAAATCACCAAATCGAAACAGCAGAAAGACAAGTAAAAAATGAAATCAATCTATGAGGTCTTTGGTATAACATTAAGCATGCTAACATTCACATCATAGTGGTTCCAGGAGGAGAAGAGAAAAGGGGTTCAAAATTGTATTTGAAGAAACTATGGCTGAAAACTGTCCAAACCTATATAAGGAAACATATATTCAGGTACAGGAAGCATAGAGAGTCCAAATAAAGATGAACCCAAACAGAACCAAAACCAGATACATAATTAAAATGTCAAAAGTTAAAGATAGATAATTCTAAAGGAAAAAGAGAAAAACAAAAAGTCATATAAATGGGAACCTATATAAGGCTATCTGCTAATTTCTGTGCAGAAAATTTGCAGGCCGGAAAGCAGTAGCATGATATATTCAAAGTGATGAAAGAGGAAAACTTGCAACCTAAGATACTCTACGCAACAAGTTTATCATTTAAAATAGAAGGAGAGATAAAGAACTTCTCAGAAAAGCAGAAACTAAAAGAATTCATCAATACTAAACCTACCTTAATAGAAATGTTGAAGGGTCTTCTCTAAATGGAAAAGAAGTAAGAATCTATAGGAAAGGGAAAATCCCACTAAGACAGTCAAGCATATAGTAAGGCATAAAGATTACTGAAATAGCCAGTATGTAGATTAAAAGGCAAAACAAATGTAAAAGCCAATATAACTACAATAAACAGGTAAGGGATAAGCATGACAATGTAAAATATGATATTAAAACATAAAATGTGGGGGAGGGAAGTAAAAAACGTAGATCTTTTAGAATGTGTTAGAACTTAAAAACTACCAGTTTGAAACACATAGATATAATCATGTTGAGGTTCAACATATATGAACTCATGGTACCACAAATCAAAAACTTACAATAGATACACAAAAATCAAAAGGAAAGAAACCCAAGTATAGTCCTAAAGAAAATTATCAAACAAAACAGGAGAAATAAAAAGAAGAAATGAATAGAAAATAACTACAAAAACAACTGGAGAACAAGTAATAAAATGACAATATGTCAATGGAATAAAAGCTCCAATCAAAAGACAGCATGGATGATTGGATTAAAAAACATATATGCTGCCTATTAGAGACTTACTTCAGGGTTAAAGACATACACAAACTGAAAGTGATGGGATGGAAAAAGATATTTCATACAAACAGAAATGACAAGAAAGTGGAGGTAGCAATACTCATATCAGATGAAATAGACTTCAAAACTAAGGCTCCAGGGAAAGGAGTCAAGATGGTGGAATAGGAGGACGTGGAGTTCACCTCTTCCCACAAGTACATCAAGAATACATCTACAAATGGAACAATTCTCACAGAGAACCTGCTGAACACTAACAGAGGACCTTGGACACCTAAAAGGACAAGACAAACACCTATGCAACTGGGTAGGATTAAAGAAAGCAAAGAAAAAAAAAAGGAAAAGAATAGTCAGGATAGGACCTGCAACCCTAGGGGGAAAGCTGAAGGACAAGAGAGGTTCCTGGACCCATAGAAGCCCCCTAACTGGTGGGGAGACAGGCTGGAACAGAAAGGGAGCTTCAGGGGCTTGGAGGAGTATGCAGCAAACAGTATGTGGCAGGCAAGACAGAGTAAGACCTACACAGATGGCCCATGTCACAGCCCTACACACTCCAGCCTGAAATGTGTGCCTGATGGTGCAGTTGTGGGCTGGGTCTAGATTGTGAGGTTTGGAGAGCAGACTCAGGGAAGGGACTGTTGTTGGCTGAGAAGAGACAAACTGAAGTGACAGCAGTAAGGAGCTCCACAACCAGGAATGTTCGTGGAGGAAGCCCAGACACCCATAGAAGCAGAGTGCCATTGTTGAGTGGCACATGAGGAGTGAGGCTGCCATTGCAGCCCCTTCACTACATGCTGGTCCCTGCTTCCATGGGCACTAGGAGGGGCCCCTGCCTGAGCAGGGTCATGCACCTCACCTGCTGCTGCCTCCTCTGCCCCTTCTGTTCAAACAGGCCCGTGTGCCCCACACACCACCTCCTCCTCCACCCCCACCAGCCTGAGAGGGCCCACACTCCCTGCCTGCCACCCTCTCCAATGCTCCTGCCCACCTGCATGAGTGCCTGTGCTCTGGAGCAGCCTCAGGAGCAGACACCAGTGGGAGGCCCACACACAGAGGTGAGGCTGAGACCACAACTGAATCTCAGGGGCCGTACAACTAAGGAGGAAGTGCTGAAATCTCTCCTTGCATATGCGGGAACTGCAGATTTACAGCCCTGCTGCTGGGTTTGTAAACTTAGCACCTGTGGAACATCCAAATGGACGAGTGCTCCTGTAGCTGAGATGGGTCTAGCTTTAGCAGCTGTGGGCTTTGTAGGCACATACACGCAGTGACTGGACCAGGCCAGAATCTGAGCTGCCTCCATAGCTCCCACAGCGGTTCAAGGTACATGATTACTGCAGTCCTGGAACCTGACTTCTGTTGGTCTGCACTGGTGACATGATTAAAAGAACACCCGAGAGACACCAGGGCCAACTGCTGGCATATCCACAGTTAAAGTGTGGCTGAAAGTAGTGCCAACAACAGTGTAATTTTTTAGCCAGCACAACGGGTGAAAAGTGACACAACAGAGTAGACTCATAGGTGAACAGCTCCAGAGGAGGAAAACTCAGTGCATTCTCTCCCAGTGGGAGTGATCCAATCCCACCTACCTCACACAGCAGATCAAAAACACAGCTCAGGAACATATCTGGGGGCCTCTACTCTAACAACTAGGGAACAGATCCTGCCCCTAACAGGGCAGTGACAATCACAGAACAAAGGGGAGGCTGTGCTCAATATCCAGTGAAGGCTCAGATCACCACATCAGTCACACCTCCTATCAAGGGGATAATGGCCAGCATACACCGAGGAAAGAGGTGGCAGACATCCATACTAAAAACAGCCCTTGAACCAAAAAGTATTATATTCATGCAGGCTACACGGGGACGTTTCCACATAAATAATAGCCCTCCAAGATAGTCAGAGGGCCAGGCATTAGGAGGAAGAACCCCCAGAGCATTTGGATTTGAAGACCATTAGGGTGTGAAAGCAGGAGCTTCACAGGACTGGGAGAAACACAGACTCCACACGTGGCAGGAGCACACAAGACCTCACATGCACTGGGACTCAGCACAAAGCAATAGGGACAGGGGCTAGAATTACCTGGGGTCGTGGAGGGCATCATTGGGAGGCAGGGGTTGGCTGTAGCTCACTAGGGGGACAAGGACACTGGTGCTGTAAACCCAAGGGAATATTGATCAGGGTGAGCTCTCCTGGAGGTCTTTGTATTGGCACCAAGATCCAGGTCCACCCAACAGCCTACAGGCTACAGAGCTGGAATGCATCAGGCCAAACAACTAGCAAGACAGGAAAATAGCCCAATCTATCAGCAAACAGGCAGCCTAAAGCTATAGTGAGCTCACAGTTACCTCAAAACACACCCTTTGATACAGACCTGTGCATCAAAGGGACAAGGCACAGCTCCACCCACCAGTGGGCAGGCATAAGTGCCCCCAACCAGGAAGCCTGCACAAGTCCCTCAACCAATCTCAGCCACCAGGGGCAGACACCAGAAACAAGAAGAACTACAATCTTGCGGCCTGCAGAAACAAGACCACAAACACAGACGTTAGACAAAATGAGACAATAGAGAAACATGTTGCAAACGAAGGAAGAAGATAAAAACCCACAAGAACAATTAAATGAAGAGGAGATAGGCATCGACCTCAAAAAGAAAAAAAGAAAATTCAGAGTAAAGATAGCAAATATGATCCAAAATCTAGGAAAAAGAATAGAGGCACAGATTGAGAAGATACAAGAAATGTTTAACAAGGAGCTAGAAGATTAAAGAACAAACAAAGATGATCAATAAAATAACTGCAATGAAAAATACAGTAGAAGGAATCAATAGCAGAATAACTAAGGCAGAAGAAGGAATAAGTGAGCTGGAAACAGAGTGGTGGAAGTCACTGCCACAGAACAGAATAAAGAAAAAGGAATGAAAAGAAATTAGGACAGTCTCAAAGACCTCTTGGACAACATTAAAAGCAACAACATTTGCATTACAAGAGTCCCAGAAACAGAAGAAAAAGAGAAAGGCCCTGAGAAAATATTTGAAGATATTATAGCCAAAAGCTTCCTAACATGAGAAAGGAAACACTTAAGCCCAGGTAGCACAGAGAGTCCCATACAGGATGAACCCAAGAAGGAACACACCAAGACACATGTTAAACAAACTGACAAAAATCAAAGACAAAGAAAAAATATTTAAAGCAACAAGGGAAAAGCAACAAATAATGTACAACAGAATCCCCATAAGGTTATCAGCTGATTTTCAGCAGAAACTCTGCAGGCCAGAAACGAGTGTCATGATATATTTAAAATGATGAAAGGGGAAAACCTACAACCAAGAATATTCTACACAGCAAGGTTTCCATTCACATTCAAGAAAGAATCATAAGCTTAACAGACAAGCAAAAGCTAAGAGAATTCAGCAACATCAAACCAGCTTCACAACAAATGATAAAAGAACTTCTCTAGGCGGAAAAGTGACCAGCAACTTATAACAACCTTCTGTATATATAGACTGCTATATCAAAACCTCATGGAAAATGCAAACCAAAAATCTACAGTAGATACACACACACACACACAAAAGCAAGCAAAACACAACACTAAATATAGTCATCAAATCAAAAGAAAAGAGAACAAAGAGGAAGGAAAGAAAAAAAAACCTACAAAAACAAATCCAAAACAATTAAGAAAATATCAATAGGAACATACATATCAATAATTATCTTAAGTGTAAATGGATTAAATGCTCCAACCAAAAGACATAGATTGGCTGAATGAATACAAGAGCTAGACCTGTATATATGCTGTCTACAGGAGACCCACTTCAGACCTATCAAAACACACAGACTGAAAGTGAGGGGATGGAAAAAGACATTCTACGTAAATGGAAACCAAAAGAAAGCTGGAGTAGCAATACTCATACCAGAAAAAATAGACTTTAAAATAAAGACTATTATAAGAGATAAGGAAGGACACTACATAATGATCAAGGGATCAATCCAAGAAGAAGATATAACAATTGTAAACATATATGCACCCAACACAGGAGCACTTCAATATATAAGCCTGTTTCTTTGTTTGTTTTGATATTGAGCTGCATGATCTGTTTGTATATTTTGGAGATTAATCCTTTGTTGGTCACTTTATTTGCAAATATTTTCTCCCATTCTATGGGTTGTCTTTTCGTCTTCTTTATGATTTCCTTTGCTGTGCAAAAGCTTTCAAGTTTAATTAGGTCCCATTTGTTTATTTTTGTTTTTGTTTTCATTACTCTAGGAGGTGGGTCAAAAAAGATCTTGCTGTGATGTATGTCAAAGAGTGTTCTGACTATGTTTGCCTCTAAGAGTTTTATATTACCCAGCCTTATATTTAGGTCTTTAATCCATTTTGAGTTTATTTTTGTGTATGGGGTTAGGCTGTGTTCTAATTTCATTCTTTTACATATAGCTGTCCAGTTTCCCCAGCACCACTTATTGAAGAGACTCTCTTTTCTCCATTGCATACCCTTGCCTCCTTTGTCATAGATTAGATCACCATAAGTGATGTGGGTTTATCTCTGGACTTTCTATCCTGTTCCATTAATCTATATTTCTGTTTTTATGCCAGTACCATACTGTTTTGATGATGCTAGCTTTGTAGTATAGTCTGAAGTCAGGGAGCATGATTCCTCCAGCTCCATTTTGCTTTCTCAAGACTGCTTTGGATATTTGTGGTCTTTTGTGTTTCCATACAAATTGTAAAAATTTTTCTATTTCTGTGAAAAATACCATTGGTAATTTGATAAGCATTGAAGTGAATCTGTAGATACCCTTCGGTAGTGTAGTCATTTTGACATTATTGATTCTTCCAATTCAAGAACATGGTATATTTCTCCATCTGTTTGTGTCATCTTTTATTTCTTTCATCAGTATCATAGTTTTCTGAGCACAGGTCTTTCGCCTCCTTAGGTAGGTTTATTCTTAGGTATTTTATTGTTTTTGATGTGATGGTAAATGGGATTTTTTCCTTAATCTCTCTGATTTTTCACTCAGTGTAGAGGAATGCAAGATATTTCTGTGTACTAATTTTGTATCCTGTAACTTTACCAAATTCATTGAAGAACTCTAGTAGTATTCTAATAGCATCTTTAGGATTTTTTATGTATAGTATCATATCATCTGCAAACAGTGACAATTTTACTTCTTATTTTCCAGTTTGGATTACTTTTATTTATTTTTCTTTTCTGGTAACCATGGCTAGGACTTCGAAAACTAAATTGAATAAGAGTGCTGAGAGTGGACAACCTTGTCTTGTACCTGATCTTAGAGGAAATGCTTTCAGTTTTTCACCATTGAGAATGATGTTTGCTGTGGGTTTGTCATATAGGGCCTTTATTATGTTGAAGTATGTTCCCTCTATGCCCACTTTTTGGAGAGTTTTTAGCATAAATGGATGTTGAATTTTGTCAAAAGTTTTTCTGCATCTATTGAGATCATCATATGTTTTTTTTTCTTTAATTTGTTAATATGGTGTATTACATTGATTGATTTGCATATATTGCATATATTGCATCCCTGGGATAAATCCCACTTGATCATAGTGTATGATCCTTTTAATGTGTTGTTGGATTCGGTTTGCTAGTATTTTGTTGAGGATTTTTGCCTCTATGTTCATCAGTGATATTGGTCTTTAATTTTCTTTTTTTGTGATATCTTGACTGGTTTTGGTATCAGGGTGATGGTGACCTCATAGTATGAACTTGGGAGTGTTCCTTCTTCTGCAATTTTTTGGAAGAGTTTCAGAAGTGTACGTGTTAACTCTTCTCTAAATGTTTGATAGAATTTGCTTGTGAAGCCAGCTGGTCCTGGACTTTTGTATGTTGCAAGATTTTTATTCACAGTTTCAATTTCAGTTCTTGTGTTTGGTCTGTTCATATTTTCTATTTCTTCCTGGTTCAGCCTTGAAAGGTTACATCTTTCTAAGATTTTGTCCAGTTCTTCTAGCTTGTCCATTTTATTTGTGTATAGATTCTTGTAGTAAACTCTAATGATCCTTTGTATTTATATGGTGTCCATTGCAACTTCTTTTTCATTTCTAATTTTATTGATTTGAATCCTCTCCCTTTTTTTCTCTTGATGAGTCTGGCTAAAGGTTTATCAAATTTGTTTATCTTCTCAAAGAAATAGCTTTTAGTTTCATTGATCTTTGCTACTTTTTTCTTTGTCTCTATTTCATTTATTTCTGCTCTGATTTTTATGATTTCTTTCCTTATACTAACTTTAGGTTTTGTTTGTTCTCCTTTCTCTAGTTGCTTTAGGTGTAAGGTTAGGTTGTTTATTTGAGATTTTTCTTGTTTCCTGAGGTAGGACTGTATTGCTATAAACTTCTCTCTTAGAACTGCTTTTGCTGCATCCCATAGGTTTTGGATTGTTGTGTTTTTGTTGTCATTTGTCTGTAGGTATTTTTTAATTTCCTCAGTGATCCTTTGATTATTTAGTAACGTATTGTTTAGCGTCCATGTATTTGTGTTCTTTACAATTTTTTCCCATAATTGATTTCTAATCTCATAGCATTGTGGTCGGAAAGGAGGCTTAATATGATTTCAATTTTCTTAAATTTATGGAGGCTCTATTTGTGACCCACAATGTGATGAATCCTGGAGAATATTCCATGTGCACTTGAGAAGAAAATTTATTCTGCTGCTTCCAGATAGAACGTTCTTTAAGTATCAGTTAAGTCCATCTGGTCTAATGTGTCACTTAAGGCTTGTGTTTCCTTATTGATTTTCTGTCAGGATGAGCTATCCATTGGTGTAAGTGGGATGTTAATAACACCCACTATTATTTTGTTACTGTTGATGGTTGTTAGCATTTGCCTTGTTTATTGAGGTGCTCCTGTGTTGGGTGCATATATATTTACAATTGTTTTTTCTTCTTCTTGGATTGATCCCTTGATCATTATGTAATGTCCTTTCTTGTCTCTTGTAATAGTCTTTATTATAAAGTCTATTTTGCCTGATATGAGTATTGCTACTCCAGCTTTCTTTTGATTTCCATTTGCATGGAATATCTGTTTCCATCCCCTCACTTTCCATCTGTATGTGTCCCTAGGTGTGAAGTGGGTCTCTTGTAGATAGCATATGTACAAGTTCTGGTTTTGTATCCATTCAACCAATCTGTGTCTTTTGGTTGGACCATTTAATCCACTTCATTTAATGTAATTATTGATATGTATGTTCCTATTGCCATTTTCTTTATTGACCAGGTTTGTTCTTTTAAGTCTTTTTCTTCTCTTGTGATTCCCGCTTCAAGAAGTTACTTTAGCATTTGTTGTAAAGCTGGTTTGGTTTTTCTGAATTCTTTTAGTTTTTGCTTGTCTGTAAAGGTTTTTATTTCACTGTCAAATATGAATGAGAACCTTGCTGTGTAGAATATTCTTGGTTGTAGGTTTTTCTCTTTCATGACTCCCTTCTGGCCTGAAGAGTTTCTGCTGAAAAATCCACTGATAACCTTATGGGGATTACCTTATATATTATTTGTTGCTTTTCCCTTGCTGTTTTAATTTTTTTTTATTTGTACTTAATTTTTATTAGTTTGGTTAACATGTGTTTTGGCATGCTTCTACTTGGGTTTATCCTGTTAGGGGCTCTCTGAGCTTTCTGGACTTGGGTGACTATTTTGTTTCCCATGTTAGGGAAGTTTTTGACTATAATCTCTTGAAATATTTTCTTAGACAATTTCTTCTTTCTCTTCTTCTTCTAGGACCCCTATCATTCTAATGTTGGTGTGTTTAATGTTGTCTCAGAGGTCTCTGAGACTGTTCTCTTTTCTTTTCATTCTTTTTTTCTTTATTCTGTTTTGTGGCAATTATTTCCACCTTTCTATCTTCCAGCTCACTTATCTGTTCTTCTGCCTCAGTTATTCTAGTATTGATTCCTTCTAGTGTATTTTTCATTACAGTTATTATTTTGTTCATCACTGTTTGTTCTTTAGTCTTCTAGGTCTTTGTTAAACATTTCTTGTATATTCTCGATCTGTGCCTCCATTCTTTTCCCTATATCTTGGATCATCTTTACTATCATTATTCTAAATCCTTTTTCAGGTGGATTGCCTATTTCGTCTTCATTTATTTGTTCTTTTAGTTTTTTACCTTGCTCCATATGCAACATATTCCTCTGTCATCTCATTTTGTCTAACTTGATGTGTTTGTGGTCTCCTTCCCACAGGCTGCTGGGTCGTAGTTCCTCTTGCTTCCGGTGTCTGCCCCTTGCTGGGTGAGGTTGGTCCAGGGGCTTGTGTTGGCTTACTGGTGGGGGGGGACTGGTGCCTGCCCTCTGGTGTGTGCAGCTGGGTCTTTTCCCTCTGATGTGCATAGCCACATGAGGGTTTGTGTGTGTGTGTGTGTGTGTGGTATCTGTGAGCTTAGTGCAACTATAGGCAGCTTATTTGCTGATGGGTGGGGCTCTGTCCCTGTCTTGCCTGTTGTTTGGCCTGAGGCACCCAACAGTGGAGCTTGCAGGCTGTTGGTTGGAGCCCCATCTTGCTGTTGAGATGGGGCATTCTGGGAGAGCTCATGCCAATCAGTATTCCCAGGGGACAGGAATTGTCTGGTGGTCCAGTGGCCTGGTCTCAGTGCTCCCACAATTGGGGCTCAGTTGTGACCCATGGCCAGGAAGCCAATACCCAGCAAGAGACACAGCACAGTCAATTAAAAAAAAAAAGACAAAAGCCAAGACAAATAATAAAAACAAAACTGAACAAAGACAAAAACAAACAAGACAAATGAATAATAAAAAACACAGAAAACAAAAAGCAGGAAACAATAAACCAAACAAAAAGAAAACCCAAAAGCAGAACAAATAAAAACAAAAAAACAAAACAAAAACAAAAAAACAAACTAAAAAATGCAAAGAAAACAAAAGACAAACACAGAAAAAAATGACAAGAAAAAAGAAAAACAAAACAACAAAAATCAAAAGACAAAAAAACCCTAAAACAACATCAACAACAAACAGAAAAGAAAAGATAAATAAATAAACATAGAAAAAATATATCAAAAAAGTAAAAAAAGAATAAATAATAAAAAAAACACAACAGAACAAAACATATATTCCCTGAGGTCTCCACTATCAAGGTCCTTGTCCACATGGTGAGCCACAGCTAACCCCTGCCTCCTTAGGAGGCCCTCCATGACCTCTAGGTAGGTCTCTGGACCCACTGTGTGGGCACTGTAGGGTAGCTCAGACTCTGACTTGGCCCAACTCTTGTGTGTACTTGTCCCCAAATTTCAGAGCTGCTAAAGCTATACTGGTCTTAGTTGTGAGAGCACTCATTGTTCATTCATATTTTCCACAGACCTTGGGTTTACCAAGCCAATCACAGGGGTTTAATCCGTGGCTTGTGCAGCTGCATGGAGAGATTTCAGTTCTTCTTCCTTAGTTGCACAGCCCCTGGGGCTGAGCTTTGGTTTCAGCCCCACCTCTGTGTGTGGGCCACACTTGGGCTTCTGTTCCTCACCCAGGTGAAAAGGGGTAAAGGCAGTGACTGACTGGGGCACACTTGCTTGCTTAGGTGGGAGAGGGATAAGGTGTCAATGCCTGTGGTGCATGCTTGCTCTGATGGGATCCCTCTCTAGTGCCTGCAGAGGCAGGGTCTGGCAGGAGGCAGCAACAGACAGAGGTGCACTCACTCTGGTGGGAGTCCCTCCCATTGCCCACAGAGTCAGGGGTTGGTGTGTGGGGAGAGAAGACATGATGGAGACCTTGTCCCTTGTGCTCCACTCAACAATGGCACTTCACTTCCAAGGCAATCTGTGCTTCCTCAAGGAGGAGTCCTGGCTGTGGAGCTCCTCTCTCCCATCCCCTCAGGCTGTCTTGGCACAGCTGATTGACACACTCCCGTCCCTTCAGGCCACCTCCATGCAGCCAACAGCAGTCTTCTCCCAGGGTCTGCTCTCTTAATCCCATGCTTCAGCACCCAGACCCCACCAGCCTTGGTGGACACCCTTCTCAGGCTGGGGTATGCGGTGTTGTAGCACAGACCATCCGTGCAAATCTTGCTCTGTCCTACCTGCCACAGACCATCTGCTGCACTTCCAATAACCCCCAAAGTCCCCCCTCTATTTCTTCATATCCATATCTTGTTGTTTGTGAGGGGCTCTCCCTGGGTGCAGTAACCTCTCCCCTTCTTCAGCTCCTCCCCCAGGAATGTGGGTCCCATACCATTTCCTCTTTTCTTTTTCTTCCCTTTCTGAGACTCCTTCATCCTACCCTGTTGTGCAGGGGTCTTTTCTTGTCCTTTTAGATGTCTGAGGTCCTCTGTTAGTGTTTAGCAGGTGTTCTGTGCAAATTGTTCCACTTGCAGATGTATTCTTGATGTACTTGTGAGTAGAGGTGAACCTCAGGTCTTCCTATTCTGCCATCTTGACCAGGATTCCCTTTTCTTGATGTTTTGTTTTTCTCTTGCTGCCTTTAAAAGTCTTTAACTTTTGCCAATTTAATTGTGATATGTCTTCATGTTGGTCTCTTTGAGTTTATCTTGTTTCAGACTCTCTGTGTTTCCTGTACGTGGAAATCTGTTCCTTTCTGCAGGTTTGGGTAGTTTTCTGCCATAATTTCATCAAATACATTTTCAATCTCTTTCTCTATCTTCTTATTCTTCTGGGGACCCTTTTATACAAATGTTGGTATGCTTGCTTTCCCAGAGGTCTCTTCAACTGATCTCATTTTTAAATTAAAAAAAAAAAATT
Organism: Eschrichtius robustus; assembly: GCF_028021215.1. Taxonomy (NCBI): domain Eukaryota; kingdom Metazoa; phylum Chordata; class Mammalia; order Artiodactyla; family Eschrichtiidae; genus Eschrichtius; species Eschrichtius robustus. Next base: position 71,975,110 of record NC_090845.1, on the reverse strand, counting down.
TGGCCATGCCATGTGGCATGTGGGCTCTTAGTTCCCCAATCAGGGATTGTACCCACAGCAGCTGCATTGGAAGTGTGAAGTCTTAACCACTGGGCCGCCATGGAAGTCCCAACTGTCCTCATTTTTTAAAGTTTGTTTATCTTTTTGCTGTTCTAACTGGATGATTTCCATTATCCTATCTTACAGACCTTTTTTCTGTATCACTTAGTGTGTTGTTAATTCCTTCTAGTGTGTTTTTCATTTCAGTTATTGTATTCTTCAGTTCCAACTTTTATTCTTTATATTTTCTAGTTTCTTGTAAAAATTCTCACTGTGTTCATTTATTCTTTTCCTATGTTCAGTTAGCATTCTTAATATTTATGCTTTGAACTCTTTATCTGTCAAATTATTTATTTCTATTTCATTAGGTTTTTTTAGGGTTTTTCTCTGTTCTTTTATTTGAAACAAATTCCTCTGTCTCCTCATATTTTTCAGTTTGATCTGTCTCTATGAAATTAGGTTAAACAGTTATCTATACTGCTCTTGAAGGGGTGTCCTAATGTGGGAGGATCCCTATGCAGTCTTCATGTGCCTAGTGCCTGGTGGTATAGTTGGATCTGAAGTGAGCATGGATCACCTCTCCCCCCGTGGCATGATGCTACCTATCACCGTCGTGGGATATGGGACTGGAGATGAAGTGGCTAAAGCTAGAGCCAGGTGAAAACTGGAGCTACTCCTATGCTCACTGGCTGTCACCAACCTATGGGGACAGGATCAGTAAGATCAGTGTGGAAGGTGCTGGTGCCCAAGACTTGAGTGTCAGGGCTATGGTGGTTCTTTTACCTCTAAGTGTGCACTCGTCACCCTCCTGGCAATGGTGTCTTTCTCCCAGAAAGAAGTAGCTCTGAAGCAAGAGGGGCTGGAGCCACTGCCAGGTGCAGGCTGGGGCATACGCTGGGAAGTCCCAGTATGCCAGTCACACCTCCAGACAGCTTCTGATTTGCCATCTCCATACATGCCAACTAGGTTCACCCTTGCCCCATTTGGATGTAGTGCCGGTTCCAAGCTGGCTCTGTCCCTTCCAAGTGTGCACTCTCCTTGGAAAAGGCAGGCTTTGTCAAACTGTACTGGAACATGAGGGGCTAGAGCAGACACCTGGTGCAGGCCAGGGCTTGCAGTGGTGCAGACATAGGAAACTGGTCTGAGCCCCAGGCAATTTCATTCTGCTTCTTCTACCTTGTTTCCAGGAGTAAGCAACAATGTACATTACATACATTCTTCATGAGTGGAGTCTCAGTTTCTTTCAGGCTTCCTGTAAGTTCCACTGGTTTTCAAACGAGCTAAGGGGAATCATCTGCCTGGTGTTGGACCTCAGTGCTGGGGTGCCCTATATGTGGCTTGAACCCTTCACTCCCCACAGAAGATTTCCAAGCCCATGTTTTCCCTCTCTTCTTCTATGTCCCCTTCTAGGGCCAAATGTCCCAACCTGATCACTTCTCCTCCCTTTCTACCCAACTCCACTTGGATCTTTCTGTACAACCTTGGTTGTAGAAAGATCTTTCTTCCAGTCTTCAGTTTGTTTTTATTGTGAGTTGTTCCACATGTAGACATATATTTGATGTGTTCATGGGGGGAGGTGATCTCACCATCCTCCTACTCCACCATCCTTTTCTCCTCCACCTCTTGAATTCCTTTAATCATATTTTATAGTTGAAATGATAATAACACTGTCTGATATGGAGCTCAGTGCACATAAATAAATAATTCATAAATTAAATGTTTAAATTGAGAAGACAAAGAAATCTAATGGAAGTAACGTTTCTTGAAGTTTTAATACTTTAACACCTCTAGGCTGTGATAAGTTGTGTATGTATATGTATTATAATACCTACATCAACCACAAAGCAAATAGAACAAGGCTATGTACTAAAATAGATGAATCCAAATGGAACTCTAAAAAAGATACAAGCAGCCTCCCGAGGAATGAGGAAAGGAGGGAACAAACAGAAAATAAAATAGCAGATATAGAAGCTAATATATCAATAATTACTTTACATACAAATGATCTAAATACAACAACTAAAAGACAGAAATTTTCAGAGTGGCTCAAAATCCACACAACTGACCCAACTGTATGCTACCTACAAGAAATTCACTTTAAACCTAATGCCAGAGGTAGGTTGAAAGCAAAAGAATGTAAAGAGGCATTTCATGCAAAAAGTATTGAAGAAATGGAGTGGATATATTAATATCAACTAAGCAAATACTATTATTAAGTACTTAACTAAACTAAGATCAATTCTCCAAGCACATAATTGTAATTCATTATGAGTATTTACAAAACACCAGAGCTCCAAAATACATACAGCAAAATTGTTAGAGATGAAATGAGAAATAGGCAAATCCCTAATTTCAGATGGGGACTTCTGTAGTCCACTCTCAGAAATTGATATAATTACTAGTCAGGAAATTTTCAAGGATCTAGAAGAACAGGACAATAACAAGAGCCAAAAGAATCTAATTGACATTTATAGAACATTTCATTCTACTACAGAATACACATTCTTTTCAAGCACCTGTGAAACAGTCATCAAGCTAGACTACATTTTAGGTCATATTAATATTCTTAACACATTTAAAAGAATTGGTATCATATAGAGTGTGCTCTCTGATAAAAAATGAAATCAAACTAGAAATCAATAATAGACAATGATAAAATCTCCAAACACAAGGAAATAAAGCAAAAAATGTCTAAATAGAGTCTATAGATCAAAGAGAAAATAACAAAAGATTTGAAAGAAATGAATGAAAATGAATATAAAACATAACCAAATTTGTGGGATGCAGCCAAAGCAGTAGTGAGAAAAAAGCTTGTGACACAAAATGCTTATATTAGAAAACCGTAACAATCTCAATTCTTAGTTTTTACTGCAAGAAACTGGAAGTAGAAGAGCAAAAACATCCCAAAGCAAACAGCTGGAAAGAAATAATAAATACAAAAGCACATATAAATAAAATTGAATAGAGAACAACAATGGAGAAAATTAATAAAACAAAACCTAATTCTAAAAAAATCAATAAAATTAGCAAACTTTTAGCAGCATTACAAAGATAGAAAGAGAGCACAAATCACCAATATCAAGAATGGAACAGGGCCATAAAACATATTCTACATCCATTAAACAATAATTAGGAAATAATACTTATAAATTCAATAATTCATAAGAAATGAACCAATTTCTTAAAAAACACAAACTTCCCAACTGAAATAGATCCATGTCCAGATGGTTGCATTGGAAATTTTTACCAAATATTCAAAGAATAATTAACACCAATTTTAGAAAATATCTTCCATAAAATAGAAGAGGAGGAAACATTTCCCAACTCATTTTAAGAAGGCATTATTACCCTGTGTGATTATTAATTTTATGTGTTAACTTGGCTGGGCCATGGGGTCCAGACATTTGGTCAAACATAATACTGGATGTTTCTGTGAGGGCTTTTGAGGGGGGATGAAATTAATATTTATCAGTGGAGTTTGAGTACAGTAAAATAGATTGCCCTTCATAATGTGAGTAGGTCTCATCCAGAAAACTGAAGAGAAAAAATTACCTCCCATGAACAAGAAGAAATTCTGCAGCATATGATTTTGAACCTGAATAGCAATATTGGCTCTTTTCTGGGTCTCAAGCCAGATGGCCTACCCTGCAGATTTTGGACTAGCTGGTCTATAATCATATGTGCCAATTCCTAAAAATAAATTTTTTTCTCTATATATGCACATCCTATTGTTTCTGTTTCTCAGGAGAATGCTGACCAGTATATCCTGACACCAAAATCAGGATAGGAAAAGAAAAAATGCAGACTAATATTTCTCCTGATCTTACACAAAAATTCTCAGGAAAAGTTTACCAATACAATCTAAAAATGTATAAAAGGAATAACATACTACAAACAAATTGGGTTTTTTCCATGTAAAGCCTGGATTGATATTTGAAAAAACAATCATAAGCTACAAGGATATATTGTACAACATGGGGAATATAGTTAATATTTTATAATAATTATAAATGGAATACAGCCTTTAAAAATTGTAAATCACTACATGTACACCTGTAACTTATATAATATTGTACATCAACTATATTTTGATTAAAAGTCAATCAATGTAATCATTCATATCAACAGACCGATAAAGAAAAATATCCCATGATAATTTTAAATGTTGCAGGAAAAGCATTTGACAAACTTCAATAACCATTTATGATAAAAACTCTCACTACACTATAAATAGAGAAGACCTTCTTAATCTCATATAGATCATCTACAAATAAAACAGCAGGTAACTTCAAACTTAATGGTAAAGGACTGGATGTTTCCTCTTAGAGATAAAAATCGAGGCAAAGAGAGCAACAATATATATATATTATTTCCCTTTTTCTCTTTCTGTGAGTGTGTATGTGTATGCTTCTGTGTGTGATTTTGTGTGTATAGCTTTGCTTTTACCATTTGTCCTAGGGTTCGGTCTATCTTTTTTTTTTTTTTTTTTTTTTTTTAGTATAGATTTAGCACTTGTTATCATTTGGTGGATTTGTTTTTTGGTTTGGTTGCTCTCTTCTTTCTTACTTTCTTTTTTTTAATTACTACAAAAATTTTTAAATAATTTTTTTTTATTTTAAAAACTTTTAAATTTTATTATATTTTATCTTCTTCTTTCTTTCTTTCTTTCTTTTTTTTTTCTCCCTTTTATTCTGAGCCATGTGGATGACAGGCTAATGGTGCTCCAGCCAGGCGTAAGGGCTGTGCCTCTGAGGTGGGAGAGCCAAGTTCAGGACATTGGTCCACAAGAGACCTCCCAGCTCCAGGTAATATCAAATGGCGAAAATCTCCCAGAGATCTCTATATCAATGTCAAGACCAAGCTCCACTCAATGACCAGAAAGATACAGTGCTGGACACCCTGTGCCAAACAACTAGTAAGACAGGAACACAAACCCACCCATTAGCAGAGAGGCTGCCTAAAATCACAATAAGGCCACAGACGCCCCAAAACACACCACCAGATGTGGACCTGCCCACCAGAAAGACAGATCCAGCCTCATCCACCAGAACACAGGCACTAGTCCCCTCCACCAGGAAGCTTACACAACACACTGAACCAACCTTAGCCATTGGGGGCAGACACCAAAAACAACGGGAACTACGAACCTGCAGCCTGTGAAAAGGAGACCCCAAACACAGGAAGTTAAGCAAAATGAGAAGGCTCAGAAACACACAGCAGATGAAGGAGCTAGGTAAAAACCCACCAGACCTAACAAATGAAGAGAAAATAAGCAGTCTACCTGAAAAAGAATTCAGAATAATGATAGTAAAGATGATCCAAAATCTTGGAAATAGAATGGAGAAAATACAAGAAACGTTTAGCAAGGACCTAGAAGAACTAAAGAGCAAACAAACAATCATGAACAACACAATAAATGAAATTTAAAATTCTCTAGAAGGGATCAATAACAGAATAACTGAGGCAGAAGAACGGATAAGTGACCTGGAAGATAAAAGAGTGGAAATAATTACTGCAGAGTAGAATAAAGAAAAAAGAATGAAAAGAATTGAGGACAGTCTCAGAGACCTCTGGGAAAACATTAAATGCACCAACATTTGAATTATTGGTGTCCCAGAAGAAGAAAAGAAAAAGAAAGGGACTGAGGAAATATTTGAAGAGATTATAGTTGAAAACTTCCGTAAATGGGAAAGGAAAGAGTTAATCAAGTCCAGGAAGCACAGAGAGTCCCATACAGGGTAAATGCAAGGAGAAACATGCCAAGACACATATTAATCAAACTATCAAAAATTAAATACAAAGAAAAAATATTAAAAGCAGAAAGGGAAAAATAACATACAAGGGAATCCCCATAAGGTTAAGAGCTGATCTTTCAGCAGAAACTCTGCAAGCCAGAGGGAGTGGCAGGACATATTTAAAGTGATGAAAGGGAAAAACTTACAACCAAGGTTACTCTACCCAGAAAGGATCTCATTCAGATTTGATGGAGAAATTAAAAGCTATACAGATAAGCAAAAGTTAAGAGAATTCAGCACCACCAAACCAGCTTTACAACAAATGCTAAAGGAACTTCTCTAGGCAGGAAACACAAGAGAAGGAAAAGACCTACAGTAACAAACCCAAAACAATTAAGAAAATGGTAATAAGGACATGCATATCGATAATTACCTAAAAGGTAAATGGATTAAATATTCCAACCAAAAGACATAGACTGACTGAATGGATACAAAAACAAGACCCGTATATATGCTATATACTAGAGACCCACTTCAGACCTAGAGACACATACAGACTGAAAGTAAGGGGGTGGAAAAAGATATTCCATGCAAATGGAAATCAAAAGAAAGCTGGAGTAGCAAATCTCATATCAGACAAAATAAACTTTAAACAAAGACTATTACAAGAGACAAAGAAGAACACCACATAATGATCAAAAATCAATCCAAGAAGAAGATATAAAAATTGTAACTATTTATGCACCCAACATAGGAGCACCTCAATACATAAGGCAAATACTAACAGCCATAAAAGGGGAAATCAACAGTAATGCAATCATAGTAGCGGACTTTAACACCCCACTTTCACCAATGGATAGATCATCCAAAATGAAAATAAATAAGGAAACACAAGCTTTAAATGATACATTTAAAAAGATGGACTTAATTGATATTTATAGGACATTCCATTGAAAAACAACAGAATAAACTTTCTTCTCAAGTGCTTATGGAACATTCTCCAGGATAGATCATATCTTGGGTCACAAATCAAGCCTTGGTAAAGTTACGAAAATTGAAATTGTATTAAGTATCTTTTACAACCTCAACGCTATGAGACTAGATATCAATTACAGGAAAAGATCTATAAAAAATACAAACACATGGAGGCTAAACAATGCACTACTTAATAACGAAGTGGTCACTGAAGAAATCAAAGTTGAAATCAAAATACCTAGAAACAAATGACAATGGAGACATGATGACCCAAAACTTATGGGATGCAGCAAAAGTAGTTCTAAGAGGGGAGTATATAGCAATACAATCCTACCTTAAGAAACAGGAAACATCTCGAAAAAACAACCTAACCTTGCACCTAAAGCAATTAGAGAAAGAAGAACAAAAAAACCCCAAAGTTAGCAGAGGGAAAGAAATCATAAAGATTAGATCAGAAGTAAATGAAAAAGCAATGAAGGAAACAATAGCAAAGATCAATAAAACTAAAAGCTGGTTCTTTGAGAAGATAAACAAAATTGATAAACCATTAGCTAGACTCATCAGGAAAAAAAGGGAGAAGACTGAAATCAATAGAATGAGAAATGAAAAAGGAGAAGTAACAACTGACACTGCAGAAATACAAAGTATCATGAAAGACTATTACAAGCAACTCTATGCCAATAAAATGGACAACCTGGAAAAAATGGACAAATTCTTAGAAATGCCCAACCTTATGAGACTGAACCAGGAAGAAATAGAAAATATGAACAGACCAATCACAAGCACTGAAATTGAAACTGTGATTAAAAATCTTCCAACAAACAAAAGCCCAGGACCAGATGGCTTCACAGGCGAATTCTATCAAACATTTAGAGAAGAGTTAACACCTATCCTTCTCAAACTCTTCCCAAATATAGCAGAGGGAGGAAGACTCCCAAACTCATGCTACAAGGCCACCATCACCCTGATACCAAAACCAGACAAGATGTCCCTAAGAAAGAAAACTACAGACCAATATCACTGATGAACATAGATGCAAAAATCCTCAACAAAATACTAGCAAACAGAGTCCAACAGCACATTGATAGGATCATACACCATGATCAAGTGGGGTATATCACAGGAATGCAAGGATTCTTCAATATACGCAAATCACTCAATGTGATACACCATATTAACAAACTGAAGGAGAAAAACCATGTGATCATTTCAATAGATGCAGAGAAAGCTTTCGACAAAATTCAAAACCGATTTATGATAAAAACCATCCAGAAAGTAGGCATATAAGGAACTTACCTCAACATAATAAAGGCCATATATGACAAATCCACAGCCAACATCATTCTCAATGGTGAAAAACTGAAACCATTTCCACTAAGATCAGGAACAAGACAAGGTTGCCCACTCTCACCACTATTATTAAACCTAGTTTTGGAAGTTTTAGCCACAGCAATCATAGAAGAAAAAGAAATAAAAGAAATCCAAATTGGTAAAGAAGAATGAAAGCTGTCACTTTTTGCAGATGACATGATACTCTACATAGAGAATCCTAAAGATGCTACCAGAAAACTACTTGAGTTAATCAATAAATTTGGTAAAGTAGCAGGATACAAAATTAATGCCCAGAAATCTCTGTCTGTCGTACATAGTGAAGTGGGTCAGAAAGTAAAAAACAAGTACCGTATGCTAACACATATATATGGAATCTAAAAAAACAAACAAACAAAAACGGCCATGAAGAACCTAGGGGCAAAGTGGGAATAAAGACACAGACCTACTAGAGAATGGACTTGAGGATACAGGGAGGGGAAAGGTTAAGATGGGACAAAGTGAGAGAGTGGCATGGACATTTATACACTACCAAATGTAAAATAGCTAGTGGGGAGCAGCCGCATAGCACAGGGAGATCAGCTCGGTGCTTTGTGACCACCTAGAGGGGTGGGATATGGAGGGTGGGAGGGAGGGAAATGCAAGATGGAAGAAAGATGGGGATACATGTATGTGTATAACTGATTCTTCACTTTGTTATAAAGCAGAAACTAACACACCATTGTAAAGCAGTTATACTCCAATAAAGATGTTAAAAAAAAAAAGTAAGGCAAAGATGTACAACCATTCTTAGTCAACAGTCCTGGGCGTTGTAGCCACTGTTACAAGGAAAGAAAAATAAATAAAACACCCTTGGAAAAGAATAAATAATGCCATCTCTATTTGCTGACAGCTTAATTATGTACATAGAAAATCACAAGGATTCTACAAAAAAAATTCTAAAAGTAATAAATAAATTTTGTAAGTTCACAGGATACAAGGTCAACACCCAAAAGTAATCAATTGCATTTGTGTACTGAAAATACAGAAGTAGAAAAAGAAATTTTAAAACAAAATGTCATTTGCAGTTGCACAAAAGAAAGTGAAATAATTATCTGTGAATCTAACCAAAACATGTACAGGTTCTGTATGATGAAAATTACCAAACGCTGATGAAAGAAATGAAAGAAAAACTAAATAACTTAAAAAATACTGTGTTCATAGATTAAAAGACTCAACATCGTAAAGTCAATTCTCTCTAAAGTTACCTATAGGTTAAATGCAATTCCTATAAAAATCCCAGCAAGGCATTTCATATATGAAGAGAGCTTATTCTAAAATTTAAACAAAAATGGCAAGGCAATAAAATAGTCAGAACAAGTATGAAAAAAAAGAAGAAGAATCAAATAGGAGGAATCACTCTTCCTAATATATGCCTTACTATTTACCTCCCCTAATCAAAACAATATGGCACTGGAGGAGAGATAGATATAAATAAATACCACAGGATAAAGAATCCACAAGTAGATTCATACAAATATACCTAGTTAATCTTAACAAAGAAGCAAAAGCAAACACTGAATTAGGATAAGTTTTTAAATAAATAGTGCTAGTGATTGGACATCCATAAGCCAGAGAGAAATAGTTAAATTATACAAAATTTAACTCAGAATTGATCATGGACATAAATGTAAAACAAAGAACTCTAAAACTTTTAGAAAAATTCACAGGAAATCTTCAGGATTTAGGACTAGGCAAAGAGTTCCTAGACTTTATACTAAATGCATGATTCATAAAATGAAAAATCAATAATTTGGACCTCATCAATTTTATTTTTTTTCTCTATGAGAGACTGTGTGAAGAAGTTGATTAGGGAAAGTAAATACCGTGAGAAAATATGTACAAATTACTATTTGTTTTCTATTTCTGCTGTAACAAATTGTCACAAAGTTATTAGCTTAAAAGAACACAAATGTATTATCTTACAGTTCTACATGTCAGAAGTCCAAAATGGCTCTTACTGGGCTAAAACCAAGATGTTTGCAGAACTTCTTTCCTTTCTGGAAGCTGTAGAGGAGTATCTATTTTCTTATATTTTTCAAATTCTGGAGGTGGTCCTCATTCCATCTTCAAGCCAACAGTGTCATCACTCCAACCTCTGCTTTCATAATCATGTCTTCTCCTCCAACTCTACTTCTCCTGCCTACATCTTTCATTTATAAGGCCCTTGTAATTATATTAGGCCCACCCAGACCATCCAAGATAATCTCCCCTTCTCAGAATAAAATTATTACCAACTGTAATTCAATCTGAAAACATATTTCTGTCCTACTATTTACATAACATATACTTAGGTTTGGAGGATTAATATGTGGGCATTTCTGGAGTGGGTGTCATTATTATGTCTATCAGAATCACATATCAGACAGAGGACTTGTATTTAGAATATAAAAAGAATTATAAATCTCAACATTGAAAATCAAACGATTTAACTGTGAAATGGGCTAAAGATATGCACAAACAACTCACCAAAAATATATACATATAAGAAATAAGCACATTAATGTATGTTGAACATCATTAACCATTAGGTAAATGCAAATTAAAATCACAATGAGATATTACTGCACAGCTATCAAGACTGTATATATATATATATATATATATATATACCCATATGTATACATCATGCCAAAAAACTGTCAAGAATTTGGAGAAACTAAGTCATACTTTGCTGATCAGAATGTAACATGATAAATCCACTCTAGAAAACTGTTTGACAGGCTTTTTTAAAAACTAAAAATTACATGATACAGTACATAAAAAATCCTAAAGACACTACCAGACACTAGCTCATCAATGAATTTGGTAAAGTTGTAGGTAACAAAATTACTACACAGAAATTTGTTGCATTTCTATAAACTAAAAATGAAAGATCAGAATGAGAAATTCAAAAAACAATCACATTTACCATTGCATCAAAAAGAATAAAACACATAGAAATATACCTACCTAAGGAGACAAAAGATCTGTACTCTGAAAATAATAAGACACTGATGAAAGAAATAGATGACACAAACAGATGGAAAGATATACCATGTTCTTGGATTGGAAGAATCAATATTGTCAACATGACTATACTACCCAAGGCAATCTACAGATTTAATGCAATCCCTATCAAATTACCAATGACGTTTTTCACATAACTAGAACAAAAAAATCTTAAAATTAGTATGGAGACACAAAAGACTCTGAATAGACAAAGCAATCTTATGAATGAAAAGCAGAACTGGAGGAATCAGTCTCCCTGACTTCAGACTATACTACAAAGCTATAGCCATCAAACAGTATGGTACTGGCACACAAATAGAAATATAGATCAATGAACAGGAGAGAAAGCCCAGAAATAAACCCACACACCTATGGTTGATTAATCTATGACAAAGGAGGCAAGACTATACAATGGAGGATATACAGTCTCTTCAATAAATGGCCCTGGGAAAACCAGACAGATACATGTAAAAAAAAATGAAATTAGAACATTATTTAACACCATACACAAAAATCAACTCAAAATGGATTAAAGACCTAAATGTGAGACCAGACATTATAAAACTTTTAGAGGAAAGCATAGACAGAACACTCTCTGACATAAATCACAGCAATATCTTTTTGATTCATCTCCCAGAATAATGGAAATCAAAACAAAAATAAATAAATGGGACCTAATTAAACTCAAAAGCTTTTGCACAACAAAGGAAACAATAAACAAAATGAAAAGACAACCCACAGAATGGGAGAAAATACTTGCAAATGATGTGACCAAAAAAGGATTAGTCTCAAAAATTTACAAATAGCTCATGTGGCTTAATATTATCAAAACAAACAACCCAATAAAAAAATGGGCAGAAGACTTAAATAGACATTTCTCCAAAGAAGACATGCAGATGTCCAAGAGGCACATGAAAAGATGTTGAACATCACTAATCATTAAAGAAATGCAAATTAAAACTCCAATGAGATACTACCTCACACCAGTCAGAATGACTAACACCAAAAAATCCACAAAAAATAAATACTGGAGAGGGTGTGGTGAGAAGGGAACCCTCCTACACTGTCGGTGGGAATGTAAATTGGTGCAGCCACTATGGAGAACAGTATGGAGGTTCCTTAAAAAACTGAAAATAGAGCTACCATATCATCCTGCAATCCCACTCCTGGGCATATACCTGGTTAAAAACATGGTCCAAAAGGAAACATGCACCCCAGTGCTCATTGCAGTGCTGTTTACAATAGCCAAAACATGGAAGTATCCAAAATTTCCATCAACAGAAGAATGGATAAAGAAGATGTGGTACATATATGCAATGGAATACTACTCAACCCTTAAAAAATGAAATAATGCCATTTGCGGCAACATGGATAGACCTAGAGATTGTCATACTGAGTGAAGTAAGTCAGACAGAGAAAGAGAAGTATCATGTGATATTGCTTATATGCAGAATCTAAAAAAAGATGATACAAGTGAGCATATTTACAAGACAGAAACAGACTCACAGACTTAGAGAATGAACTTATGGTTACCAGGGGGGAAGGGTGGGGGGAGGGACAGTTAGGGAGTATGGGATTAACATGTACACACTGCTATATTTAAAATCGATAACCAACAAGGACCTACTGTACAGCACAGGGAACTCTGCTCAATATTCTGTAACAACCTAATTGGGAAAAGTATTTCAAAAAGAATAGATACATATATATATATAACTGAATCACTTTGTTGTACACCTGAAATTAACACAACATTGTTAATCAACTGTACTCCAACATAAAATAAAAAGTTAAAAAAAATGAATTTACCAATAATTCTCAATTATTGCACTACTAGGCATCCATACCAGAGAAATGAAAACTTATTTTCATGCAACATTTTGTACATAAATACACACAGCAGCTTTATTTTTGATAGGTCCCAAATGTAAACTACCCAAATGTACTTCAATGGGGGAATCCTTAACCAAACTGAGGTATACTGTGAAATGCTACTCAGCAGTAAAAAGAATAAATTATTGATACATGCATCAACTTGTATATATCTTAATGAAATTATCCTGAGTGGAAAAAATTACTGAATGAATATGTACCAAATTTTTACACTTACTTAACATTTGCAAAATAATATAATTGTAGATGGATAGTAGACTTGTGGTTGTCAGTGGTTAAGGATAGGCAGGGTTTTGGTAGGTGTGAATATAAAGGGCTAGCACCAGGGAATTATGTGTTCATGGTACAGCATTGGGGTTAAGTATCTTGATTGTGGTGGAGGTTGCATGAAGCTAACATGTGTTCAATTCTTGCATAGAGCCTCACATGCACACACACATATGCACACACACATATAGATGAGTACATATATAACTAACAAAATCTCAGTAAGCTCAAAGATTGCTCCAGTGTCAATTGCCTGATTTTGATATTGTACTATAGGTGTGAAAGCTGTAGTTAGAGGAGTCTGGGTAGAGAGTTTATAGGATCTTCCTGTACATTTTCTTTCATACACATGTGAATCTATAGTTATTTCAGAATAATGCGTTTTTTTTTTTTTGTAAATTGAGTTACAATAAAAATTATCAGATAGATTTTTCCAGGGAATAAAAATGTATAAATTTCTCATGCTTTCCAAATAATTTATATGTTAGGCGATAGATGTGGCCATTTTCCTTTCACTTAAGCTTGAAGCATTAGGGGTAATCTGAATTGTTGCATCCTGCCTAAAGTTAGTGTGGATTAACTATTTTAAAAAAACTCCTTTAGTAGGGTATGATTGGCATGTAAAAAGCTATACAAATTTAATGTTTACATCTTCATTATTTTGAGGTTAAATATATACCCATGAAATCATCATCACCATCAAGGCCATAAACATTTCATCATCTCCCAAAGTTTCCTCCCAACTTCTTTATTATTATTATTTTTTTTTGTAAGAAGTAAAAACACTTAACATAAAGTCTACCCTCTTAGTAAAATTTAAGTATACACTACAGTATTGTAAGCTATGGGCAATTTGCTGTATAGGTGTTAGTTGAAATTTCTTTCACTTTAACAATCATCTCCCCAATTCCCACTCTCCCAAATCCTAGCAATTTCCATTCTAAATTCTGTCTTTGTGAGTTTGACTATTTTAGATTCCACATATAAGTGAGATAATAGAATATTTGTCTTTCTCTGTCTGGCTTATTTCACTAAGCATAATGTCCCCCAGGTAAATCCATGTTGTCGAAAATGGCAGGATTTCCTTCCATTTTTTAGGTTGAATAATATTCCACTGTATGTATGTATGTATGTATATATATATATATATATATATATATATATATATATATATATATATATATATATATATATATATATATATCTCACATTTTCTTTATCCAGTTATCTGGCAATAAACATCTAGGTTGTTTCCATATCTTCAGTATTGTGAATAATGCTGCGATAAACATGGGACTGCAAGTAACTCTTTGAGATGCTCATTTTAGCCCCTTTGGACAAATATCTAGAAGTAGAATTTATTCATGATATGTAAATTCTATTTTTTGAGGAACTTTCATACTATATTCCATAATGGTTGTGCCAATTAACATTTCCATCAACTGTATACCAGAGTTCTCTTTTCTCCACATGCTCACCAACACTTTTTTTCTTTTTTTTTAATAATGGACATCCTAACAAGTGTGAGATGAGATATCAGTGTGGTTTTAATTTTCATTTCCCTGATGATTAGTGATGTTGACACATATTCATATGCCAGTTGACCATTTGTATGTCTTCACTGGAAAAAATGTGTATTCAGGTCATTTTCCCGTTTTTTAATTGTGTTATTTATCTTGCTGCTATTCAGTTGTAGGAGCTACTTATATATTTTAGATATTAACCCCTTATCAGATATATGTTGTGTAAATATTTTATCTCATTCCATAGGTTGGCTTTCCATCCTGTAGTTTCCTTTGTTGTGCAGAAATTGTGTAGCTTGACATCATCCTACTTGCTTGTTTTTGCTTTTATTGCTTGTGCCTTTGATGTCGCATAAAAAAAAACAAAAACAAAACCATTGTCAGGATTGTATCAAGGAGACTTTCCTTCATGTTTTCTTCTGATAATTTAAGAGTTTCATTTCTTATATTTATGTCTTTAATCCATTTTGAATTGATTTTTGTGTATGGTATAACATAATAATCCAATTTCCTTCTTTTTCATGTGGATATCCAGTTTCTCAACACTATTTGTTGAGGAGACTATTCTTTGCCTACTGTTTAATTGTGGCACCCTTGTCAAAGGTCACATATATGTGGGTTCAGTTCTTGGCCCTATATTTTGTTACATCCATTTTTGAGCCTGTTTTTGTGCCAGTAACATACTGTTTTGATTATAATAGCTGTGTAATATAGTTTGAATTCAGGAAGTGTGATACCTCCAGCTTTACACTTCTTGCTCAAGATTGCTTTGACAATTTAGGGTCTTTTGTGATTTTATATGAATTTTAGGAGAGTGTTTTTTATTTTTGTGAAAAATGCCACTGGAATTTTAAGGAATTGCATTGAATCTGTAGATTGTTTTGGGTAGTATGGACATTTTAACAATATTTATTATTCTAATCCATGGACACTGAGTATCTTTGCAATTTTTGTGTCTTTTACAGTTTTTAAATCAATGTCTTGTTGCTTTCAATATAGAGATCTTTCACTTCCTTGGTTAAATATATTCCTAAGTATCTTATTCTTTTTGATGCTACTGCACAAGGGATTGTGTCCTTACTTTCTGTTTCAGTTAGTTTTTTGTTAGTGTACAGAAACTGAACTGATTTTGTAATGTTGAATTTATATCCTGCAAATTAACTGACTTTATTTATTTGTTCTAACAGTGTTTTGGTAGTCTTTAGGATTTTCTATATATGAGATTATATGATCTGAAAATAGAGACAATTTTACTCTTTGTTTTCCAATTTGGATGCATTTTATATTCTTTTTGTTGCTTAAATCTCTAACGAGGACTTCCAGTACTATATTGAATAGAAATGGTGAGAGCAGGTATGCTTGTATTGTCCCTGATCTTAGAGTAAAATCTTTAAGATTTTTCACTATTGAGTATGACGTTAGCTGTGGGCTTGCCATGCATGGCCTTTACTTTGTTGAGGTACATTCCTTTTACACCCAATTTGTTCAGAGTATTTATCATGAAAGGCTGTTGATTTTTGTCAAAAGCATTTTCTGCATCTATTGAGATGATTTTTATTCTTCCTTCTATTAATGAGGTATATTATATTTATTGATTTGCATATGTTTGTCCTTGCACCCCTGGGATAAATCCCATTTTATCATAGTGTATGATACATTTAATGTGCTGCTGAATTTGATTTGCTAGTATTTTGTTGAACATTTTTGAATCTATGTTTTTTGTGGGCTATTGGCCTGTAATTTTCTTTTCTTGTCGTGTCCTTGCCTGTCTTTGGAATCAGAGTAATACTGACCTCATAAAATATTTTAAGTGATTCTCCCTCTTCAATTTAGTAAAACAGTTCAAGAAGGATTGGCACTCTTTCTTCTTTAAATGTTTGGTATAATTCACCAGTAAAGCCTGGACTTTTTTTGTTGTTGGGAGGTTTTGGATTACTGAATCAATCTCCTTACTCTTTATTGGTCTGTTCAAAAATTCTATTTCTTCATGATTCAGTCTTGGTAGGTTGAAAGTTTCTAGGAATTTACCTATATCTTCTAGGTTGTCCAATTGCTTGGCATATAATTGTTCATAGTACTCTCTGATGATCCTTTGTATTTCTGTGGTATCACCTGTAATGTCCCCTCTTTCATTTATTATTTTATTTATTTGAGTCTTCTCTATTATTTCATAAGTATTCCAGCTAAGGGTAAGTCAATTTTACGTACCTTTACAAACACCAACTCTAATTTTGTTGATGTTTTTATTATTTTTTTCTTCTTTATTTCATTTCTTTCTGCTTTATTATTTTATTTGTCCTGCTAACTTGATATAGTTTATTCTTCTTTTACTAGGTCTTTGAGTATTAAAGTTAGAATTTTTTTGGGGGGGATTTTTTTCCCTGTTGTTGCTTTGTATTACTTTTATATTCCATATATGAATGAAGTAATATGATATTTGCCTTCTCGGTCTGACTTTATTCACTTAGCATAATACCCTCAAGTCCATCCATGTTGCAAATAGCAATATTTCATCTTTTATGGCTGAGTAGTATTCCATTGTGTGTGTGTGTGTGTGTGTGTGTGTGTGTGTGTGTGTACACATCTCAACTTCTTTACCCATTTTTCCATTACAGACACTTGGTTTATTTCTATATCTTGGCTATGGTAAATAATGCTGCAATGAATATAGGTATTCATGTATCTTTTTGAATTAGTGCTTTCATTTTCTTCAGATAAATACCCAGAAGTGGAATAGCTGGATCACGTGGCTGTTCTCTTCTTAATTATTTGAGGAATCTCCAGAGTTATCCATAGTGGCTATACCAGTTTACATTTTCAACAACAGTATATGAGGGTCCCCTTTTTTCCACATACTTTCCAACATTTGTTATTTCTTGCCTTTTTGATAATAGTGATTCTACTAAAAGGTGTGAGATAATATCTAACTGTAGTCTTGATTTGCAATTCCCTGATGATTAGTGATGTTGAACATTGTTTCATGTGTCTATTGGCCATCTGTAGGTCTTCTTTGAAAATAAATGTATTCAGATCCTCTGCCCCTTTTAAAATCTGTTTTTGTTGTTGTTATTGTTGAGCTGTATGAGTTCTTTATATATTTTTGATATTTTATAGTTTGTCTTTTCATCTTGATGTTTCCTTGGTTGTGCAGAAGCTTTCTAGTTTGATGTAGTCTCATTTGTTTATTTTTGCTTTTGTTTCCCTTGCTTGGGGATACATATCCAAAAAGATATTCCTGGGACCAATGTCAAAGAGGGTACTGCCTATGTTTTCTCCTAAGAGTCATGTTTTCAGGTGTCACATTTACTTCCTTAATCCATTTTGAGTTTATTTTTGTGTATAGTGTAATATACTGGTCTAGTTTGTATTTTTTTTTTATTTTTTTAAATTTTGCATATTGCTGTCCAGCTTTCCCAACACCATTTACTGAAGAGAATATTCTTTTTAAATTTTATGTTCTTTCCTCCTTTGTTATAAATTAATTTTCTATATATGTATCAGTTTATTTGTAGGATCTCAGTTCTGTTCTATTGATCTGTGTGTCTGCTTTTATGCCAATTCCATGCTCTTTTGATTACTATAGCTTTGTAGTATAATGTTAAATAAATGAATGTGATAACTCTAGCTTTGTTCTTTTTTCTCAGAATTGCTTTGTCTATTTGAGGTCTTTCTGGTTTCAAATAAATTTTAGGATTTTTGTTCTATTTCTTTGAAAATGCAACAATTTTTAAAGGGATCACATTGAATCTGTAGATTACTTTAGGTAATATGGACATTTTAACAATGTTAATTTTTCCAGTCCATGAGCACAGAATATTTTTCCATTTATTTACATCATCTTCAATTTCTTTAAACAGTATCTTACAATTTTCAGTGCATAGGTCTTTCACTTCCTTGGTTAAATATATTCCTACATATTTCATTATTTTGTTGCAAATATAGATGGGATTGCTTTCTTATTTTCTCTTTTTGCTAGTTTGCTGTTAGTGTATAGAAATGCAACTTATTTCTGTATATTGATTTTGTACCCTGCAAATTTACTGTGTTCATTTATTATTTCTAATACTTTTCTTGTGGAGTCTTTAGGGTTTTCTATGTATAGAATCATGTCATCTGCAAAACGTGATAGTTTAACTTCTTCCTTTCCAATTTGGTTGCCTTTATTTTTTTCTTTTTCTTGCTTAATTGCTATGGCTAGGTCTTCCAATATTATGCTGAATAAAAGTGGTGAGAGTGTGTATCCTTGTTTTCTTTCTGTTTGTAGGGGGATAGGTTTCTGACTTTTACCATTGAGTATGATGTTAGCTGTATGTTTGTCATATGTGGTTTTTATTATTTTGATGTATGCCATTCTACACATATTTTATGGAGAGTTTTAATCAAAAACGTGTGTTGCATCCTATAAAATGCTTTTTCTGCATCTATTAAAATGATTATATGATTTTTATCTTTCATTTTGTTAATGTGGTGTATCATGTTTCTTTCTTTTGGTTGCCATTTACATGGAGTATCATCTTCTATGACTTCACTTTGAGTATTTGTTTGTCTGTAGAGCTGAGATTATTCCCCTAGAGACAGGATATAGTTAGATCCTATTTTTTTTTAACCCATCCAGCTACTCTGTGTCTTTTGATTAGTGAATTCAATCCATTTACATTTTGGGTGATCATTGATAAATGAGGATTTAGTACTGCTATTTAATTTTTTGTTTCCTTTTTCCTTTATATCTCCATTGTTTCTTTTTCCTTGTGTTTCTGTCTTCTATTTGAGTTTAGTGGTTTTCTATGACATTTTTCTCAGTTTCTTTTTTTTATGTTTTATATCTCTGCTCTTGATTTATGTTTTATTGTTACCATGAGGTTTCTAAAATAAGAGACTCATAGATAATATAGTCATTTTTCTGCTGATAGCATCTTATTTTCATTTGCCTATATGTGTTCCATCCTTTTCCTCTTTTATGCTTTTGTTGACTTAAATTATCACTTTTTTGTTATGAATTTATTAGAAAATTGCAGTAGCTATAGTTATTTTTACTGTTGTTTCCCTTTAGCCTTTATAATATAATTAAGTTTTTAACAATCTATTCTGACATAGTGTTGCAATTTTCTGATTCTGTCTGTCCATTTATCACCTTAATCAGAGTTCTGTTTATTTTTGCCTTTTTTATTCCAGGTAGAAGAACTTCTTTCAACATTTCTTGCAAGGCAGGTCTAGGGGTGATGAAATCCATGAGATTTTGTTTGTCTGGGAAAGGCTTTATTTCTTCTTCATATCTGAAGGATAATTTTGCTGGATAGAGTATTCTTGGCTGAAAGTTTTCAATCTTTCAATATCTTTAGTATGCCATTCCACTCTGTCCTGGCCTGTGGATATTCTGCTGAGAAATCTGATGATAGTCCAATGGAGGTTCTTCTTTAGGTTACATCCTTTTTTCCATGGCTGCCTTTAAATTCTTTCTTTGTCATTGACTTTGACAATTTACTCTAATGTGTCATGGAGAAGGTCTTTTTGCATTGAGGTAATTAGGTGTTCTCTTAGCTTCATGGGCTTGCATATCCAGTTCATTCCCCAGATATGGCAAGTTGTCAGCTGTTATGTCTTTAAATAAACTCTCTGCTCCTTTCTCCCTCTCTTCTTCTAGGATGACCATTATCCTAATGTTTCTCTTCCTAATAGAGTTTGATAGTTCTCAAGGAAGTTTTTTTTTTTCTTTCAGATCTTAACATTCTTTCATTTTCTACCTTTATCATTTCTAGATTTCTTTCTTTGGACTTACTAATTCTCTCTTCCATATGATCTTCTCTATTTCCAATGCTTTCTAGTGCATTCTTCATCTCATTTACTGAGTTCTTTGGCTCCAGAATTTGTTCGGTTCTTCTTTTAGAGCTTCAATCTATTTGGTAAAGTTTTCCTTCTGTTCATTAATTTTATTCCTGGGCTCAGTGATCAGCCTTTATGCATTTTCTTGTAGCTCATTGTGTTTCTTCATGACAGCTATTTTGATTTCTCTATCAGATCACAATATTCCATGACTTTAAGTTTGGCTTCTGGAGAATTGTCACTTGCTTTTTGTGATACCATTTTACCTGGTTTTTCATGGTATTTAATGAGTTGCTCTTCTGCTAGTTCATTTGAGGAAGTATTGTACACATTTCTTCTTAGGCAAAACTGTTTCTTTTTTATAAGTTTAATTTTAAAGTTTCAACAAGTTCAAAATTAAATGATTTTTTGTTGTTATTTTCAGTAGGTGGTGCTATAGCACAAGTTTTTAGTTTCACTTACTTGAGCTGCCTCTGTTTATATTTGAGAATTCACACTTTCCACCCTTCACCACTTCTGCCAGAAGTGTTGCTTGGTGTCCATTTTGTTGCTGCTTGTGCCTCCAGGGTCTCCAGTCCCTTGTTGCCACTGGTGTCACTGATGCCGTCACTGTCATTTAGGGAACCAGGATGTTTGTTGCCTCTACCATGTTCATGGTCTTCTGGGTCACAGACTCTGCCACAACAGGGGGAAAGTTTGGGGGGATCCAGGGTCATGGGTGCCTCTGCCACTGCTGGGGTCATTGGGTTTGCAGGCACTAATGTTTTGGGTAGAGGGCCAGAGTTGCATACATCTTCACAGCTAGAGGGCTGTTGTCTCAGGCTCCACTGCTGCTGCTGCACAGTTCCTTGTGATCATGTACATTGCTGTGGCCAGGATGTTGAAATTGTGCACCACTTCCCCTGCTGCTACCAGGTTCTCTGGGGCTTCAGGCTCATCTGCCATGACCAGGGGTCCAAGATTGCAGACATCACCTCTGCTGTTGCTTTGGTCCCAGCTCCTCTATGTGTTCCAGTCCAACCACCTTTAGATGTACAGATGCATAGAATTCTCTAGCATCTCAGTGAGTTGGGCAGAGACACCTTGTTATGTTATGGACATTTTACTTGTTGTAGATTGAAGCAGAGAGACAAAGGAAACTTCTCACAGTGACATGATGCTGACATAGCTCTCTTTGTTTACACAATGTAGGTATTTATCACTATAAACTGCCCTCTTAGAATTGCTTTTGTAACATCTCATACATTTTGTTATGTTGTGTTTCCATTATTGTTTGTCTCAAGATTTTTTAAATTTCTTCTTTGACTTACTGGTTGTTCAGGAATATGGTCTTTAATGTCTACATATTTATGAATTTTCCACTTTTCCTTCTGTTCTTAAGTTCTAGTTTCATACCATTGTTTTCAGAAAAAAATACTTGTTATGATTTTAATTTTCTTAAATTAGTTAGAACATTTTTGTGGCCTAACATATGATTCATCTTGGAATATGTTCCATGTGCACTCGAGAAGAATGTGTATTCTACTGCTGTTTGATAGCATATTCTGATATGTGCATTATACATTTGGTCTATAGCCTTGCTGAAATCTGCTGTTTCCTTATTGATTTTCTGTCTGGATAATCTTTCCATTTTTGAAAGTGAGGTATTAGAAAAGTGAGGTATTATAATCCCTTGTAACATCATTATATTGCTGTTTATTTCCCCTTAAGTTCTATTAATATTTGCTATATATATTTAGGTGATCCTATGTTTAGTGTATGTATATATTTATATATATATATATATATATATATATATATATATATATATATATATATATAAAGTTCTTTCTCTTGATGAATTGACTCATTTATCATTATATAATAACTTTCATTGTTTCGTGGCAATTTTTGATTTAAAGTCTGTTTCATCACATGCAAATGTAGCCATTCGTACTTTCTTTAGGCTACCATTTGCATGAAATATTTTTTTCATTCTTTCACTTTCATCCTACATGTGTCTTTAAAGCTGAAGTGAGTTTCTTATAGGGAGCATATAGTTGGGTCCTGTTTATTTTTATCCATTCAACCATTGTGTGTCACTTGATTGGAGAATTTAAACCAATTACATTTAAGTAATTATTGAAAGGTAAGAACACACTATTGCCATTTTGTTGTTTTCTGACTCTTTTGCATTTTCTTTGTTCTTTTGTCCTTCTATTGCTATTTTTCTTTGTGATTTGGTTATTTTTTGTAGTGTATGCTCTGACTTCTTTCTTTTTATATTTTGTGTATCTATTATAGGCTTTTTTTCTTTGTGATTCCCAAAAGGCTTACAGAAAATATCTTATAATTGTCCAAGATGATAACAACTTAACAGCAATCATATACAAAACTCTGTATCTTGCTTCTCTTTCTTCACCATTTATATATTTTATGTTAAAATTACATTTCTTTATATTGTGTATTCCTCAACAAACTAATGAAGCAATAATTTAAATGATTTTGTGTTTAGATTTTTATACTTGAGATATATGTGATTTATGTACCATCATTACAGTATTATTCTGGACTTTAGTATATACTCACCTTTACCAGTTGGTTTTATATTTCCATAGGTGTAAATGTTGCTAAATAGTCACTTTTAAATTTCAATTTGAAAAACTGCTTTTAGCATTTCTTGTAAGATAGGTCTAATGGTGATGAACTCCCACGGATTTTCTTTGTCTGGGAAAGTCTTCAACTAACTTTAATTTCTGTAGGACAGCTTTGTCACATAAAGCATCCTTGTTGCAAGTTTTTTTTTTTTTTTTCTTTCAAGCATTTTGAATATATCATTGCACTCTCTTCTGGAATGAAAGATTTCTGCTGAGAAATCACTAGCAGTCTAATGGAGGTTACTTTGTATGTGAAAAGTCACTTTTTTCTTGGTGATTTCAATATTGTCTCTTTGTCCTTGACATTTGACAATTTGATTATAATGTGTCTTTGGGTACACTTCTTTAGATTCCTCCTATTTGGAGGTTTTTGGACTTCATGGATATATATGTTAATTTTACTCCTGAAATTTGGAAAGTTTTCTGTCATTGTTTCATTTTTTTAACATCTTTATTGAAGTATAATTGCTTTACAATGGTGTGTTAATTCCTGCTTTATAACAAAATGAATCAGTTATACATAAACATATGTTCCCATATCTCTTCCCTCTTGCATCTTCCTCCCTCCCACCCTCCTTATCCCACCCCTCTAGGTGGTCACAAAGCACAGAGCTGATCTCCCTGTGCTATGTGGTTGCTTCCCACTGGCTATCTATTTTATGTTTGGTATTGTATATATGTCCATGCCACTCTCTCACTTTGTCACATCTTACCCTTCCCCCTCCCCATATCCTCAAGTCCATTCTCTAGTAGGTTTTTGTCTTTATTCACGTCTTGCCACTAGGTTCTTCATGACCTTTTTTTTTTTTTTTCCTTAGATTCCATGTATATGTGTTAGCATACTGTATTTGTTTTTCTCTTTCTGACTTACTTCACTCTGTATGACAGACTCTAACTCCATCCACCTCACTACAAATAACTCAATTTCGTTTCTTTTTATGGCGGAGTAATATTCCATTGTATATATGTGCCACATCTTCTTTATCCATTCATCCGATCATGGACACTTAGGTTGCTTCCATGTCCTGGCTATTGTAAATAGAGCTGCAATGAATATTTTGGTACATGACTCTTTTTGAATTATGGTTTCTCAGGGTGTATGCTCAGTAGTGGGATTGCTGGGTCGTATGGTAGTTTTATTTTTAGTTTTTTGTTTTTTTGTTTTTTAAACATCTTTATTGAAGTATAATTGCCTTACAATGGTGTGTTAGCTTCTGCTTTATAACCAAGTGAATCAGTTATACATATACAATATGTTCCCATTTCTCTTCCCTCTTGCATCTCCCTCCCTCCCACCCTCCCCATCCCACCCCTCTAGGTGGTCACAAAGCACCGAGCTGATCTCCCTGTGCTATGCGGCTGCTTCCCACTAGCTATCTATTTTACATTTGGTAGTGTATATATGTCCATGACACTCTCTTATCCTGTCACATCTCACCCCACACCCTCCCCATATCCTCCAGTCCATTCTCTAGTAGGTCTGTGTCTTTATTCCCGTCTTGCCACTAGGTTCTTCATGGTCTTTTTTTTTTTTTTCCTTAGATTCCGTATATATGTTTTAGCATACTGTATTTGTTTTTCTCTTTCTGACTTACTTCACTCTGCATGACAGACTCTAACTCCATCCACCTCATTACAAATACCTCCATTTCATTTCTTTTTATGGCTGAGTAATATTCTATTGTATATATGTGCCACATCTTCTTTATCCATTCATCTGTCGATGGACATTTAGGTTGCTTCCATGTCCTGGCTACTGTAAATAGAGCTGCAATGAACATTGTGGTACATGACTCTTTTTGAATTATGGTTTTCTCAGGGTATATGCTCAGTAGTGAGATTGCTTTAAAACAAAGGCTATTACAAGAGACAAAGAAGGACACTACATAATGATCAAGGGATCAATCCAAAAAGAAGATATAAAAATTGTAAATATTTATGAACACAATATTGGAGCATCTCAATACATAAGGCAAATACTAACAGCCATAAAAGGGGAAATCAACAGTAACACAATCAGAGTAGAGAACTTTAATACCCCACTTTCACCAATGGACAGATCATCCAAAATGAAAATAAATACGGAAACACAAGCTTAAAATGATACATTAAACAAGATGGACTTAACTTATATTTATAGGACATTCCATCCAAAAACAACAGAATACACTTTCTTCTCAAGTCCTCATGGAACATTCTCCAGGATAGATCATGTCTTGGGTCACAAATGAAGCCTTGCTAAATTTAAGAAAATTGAAATCATATCAAGTGTCTTTTCCGACAGCAACACTATGAGACTAGATATCAATTAATGGAAAAAATCTGTAAAAAATACAAACACATGGAGCCTAAACAATACACTGTTTAAAAGCCAAGAGATCACTGAAGAAGTCAAAGAGGAAATCAAAAAATACCTAGAAACAAATGACAATGAAAACACGATGACCCAAAACCTATGAGATGCAGTAAAAGCTGTTGTAAGAGGGAAGTTTATAGCAATGCAATCTTACCTTAAGAAACAAGAAACATCTCAAAAAAACAACCTAAACTTAGATTTAAAGCAATTAGAGAAAGAAGAAGAAAAAAACCCCAAAGTTAGCAGAAGGAAAGAAATCATAAAGATCAGATCAGAAATAAATGAAAAAGAAATGAAGGAAATGATAACAAAGATCGATAAAACTAAAAGCTGCTTCTTTGAGAAGATAAACAAAATTGATAAAACATTAGTCAGACTCATCAAGAAAAAAAGGGAGAAGACTCAAATCAATAGAAAGAGAAATGAAAAATGAGAAGTAACAACTGACACTGCAGAAATACAAAAGATCATGAGAGAATACTACAAGCAACTATAAGCCAATAAAATGGACAACCTGGAAGAAATGGACAGATTCTTAGAAATGCACAACTTTCCGAGACTGAACCAGGAAGAAATAGAAAATATGAACAGACCAATCACAAGCACTGAAATTGAAACTGTGATTAAAAATCTTCCAACAAACAAAAGCCCAGGACCAGATGGCTTCACAGGCGAACTCTACCAAACATTCAGAGAAGAGCTAACACCTATACTTCTCAAACTCTTCCAAAATATAGCAGAGGGAGGAACACTCCCAAATGCATTCTACAAGGCCACCAACACCCTGATACCAAAACCAAACAAAGATGTCACATAAAAAGAAAACTACAGGCCAATATCATTGATGAAAATAATTGCAAATATACTCAACAAAATATCAGCAAACCGAATCCAAAGGCACATTTAAAGGATCATACAACATGATCAAGTGGGGTTTATCCCAGGAATGCAAGGATTTCTAAGTATAAGCAAATCAATCAATGTGATACACCATATTAACAAATTGAAGGAGAAAAACCATATGATCATCTCAATAGATGCAGGGAAAGCTTTTGACAAAATTCATCACCACTTATGATAAAAACCATCCAGAAAGTAGGCATAGAGGGAAATTTCCTCAACATAATAGGGGCCATATATGACAAACACAAAGCCAACGTCATCATCAGTGGTGAAAAACAGAAACAATTTCCACTAAGATCAGGAACAAGAGAAGGTTGTCCACTCTCACCACTATTATTCAACCTAGTTTTGGAAGTTTTAGCCACAGCAATCAGAGAAGAAAAGAAATAAAAGGAATCCAAATTGGAATAGAAGAAGTAAAGCTGTCACTGTTTGCAGGTGACATGCTACTATACATAGAGAATCCTAAAGATGCTACCAGAAAACTACTAGAGCTAATTAATGAATTTGGTAAAGTAGCAGGATACAAAATTAATGCACAGAAATCTCTTGCATTCCTATGCACTAAAAATCAGAAACTGAAATTAAGAAAACACTCCCATGTACCATTGCAACAAAAAGAATAAAGTATCTAGGAATAAACCTACCTAAGAGGACAAAAGACTTGGATGCAGAAAATTATAAGACACTGATGAAAGAAATTAAAGATGATATCAATAGATTGAGAGATATACCATGTTCTTGGATTGGAAGAATCAACATTGTGAAAATGTCTATACTACCCAAAGCAATCTACAGATTCAATGCAACGCTATCAAACTACCACTGGCATTTTTAACAGAACTAGAATAAAAAATTTCACAATTTGTATGGAAACACAAAAGACCCCGAATAGCCAAAGCAATCTTGAGAAAGAAAAGCTGAGCTGGAGGAATCAGGCTCCCTGACTTAAGACAATACTACAAAGCTACAGTAATCAGACAGTATGGTACTGGCACAAAAACAGAAATATAGATCAATGGAACAGGATAGAAGGCCCAGAGGTAAACCCATGCACATATGGTCACCTTATCTTTGATAAAGGAGGCAAGAGTATACAATGGAGAAAAGACAGCCTCTTCAATAAGTGGTGCTGGGAAAACTGGACAGCTGCAGGTTAAAGAATGAAATTAGAACACTCCTGAACACCATACACAAAAGTAAACTTAAAATGGATTAAAGACTTAAACGTAACCAGACACTATCAAACTCTTAGAAGAAAACATAGGCAGAACAGTCTATTATATAAATCACAGCAAGACCCTTTTTGATCCACCTCCTAGAGAAATGGAAATAAAAACAAAAATAAACAAATAGGAACTAATGGAACTTAAAAGCTTTTGCACAGCAAAGGAAACCATAAACAAGACGAAAAGACAACCCTCGGAATAAGAGAAAATATTTGCAAATGAAGCAACTGACAAATGATGAGTCTCCAAAATTTACAAGCAGCTCATGTGGTTCAATATCACAAAAACAAACAACCAAATCGAAAAATGGGCAGAAGACCTATATAAACATTTCTCCAAGGAAGATATACAGATTGCCAACAAACACATGAACGAATGCTCAACATCATTAATCATTAGAGAAATGCAAATCAAAATTTCAATGAGATATCATCTCACACTGGTCAGAATGGCCATCATCAAAAAATCTACAAACAATAAATGCTGGAGTGTGTGTGGAGAAAAGGGAACCCTCTTGTACTGTTGGTGTGGATGTAAGTTGATACAGCCACTATGGAGAACAGTTTGGATGTTCCTTAAAAAACTACAAATAGAACTACCATACGACCCAGTGATCCCACTACTGGGCATATATCCTGAGAAAACAATAATTCAAAAAGAGTCATGCACCACAATGTTCATTGCAGCTCTGTTTACAGTAGCCAGGACATGGAAGCAACCTAAGTGTCCATCAACAGATGAATGGATAAAGAAGATTGGCACATATATACAATGGAATATTACTCAGCCATAAAAAGAAACAAATTGAGTTATTTGTAGTGAGGTGGATGGACCTAGAGTCTGTCATACAGAGTGAAGTAAGTCAGAAAGAGAAAAACAAATACCGTATGCTAACGCATTTATATTGAGTCTACAAAAAAGAAAAAAGAAAAAACAACAATAGTCATGAAGAACCTAGGGGCAAAACGGGAATAAAGACGCAAACCTACTAGAAAATGGAATTGAGGACATGGGGAGGGGGACGGATAAGCTGGGACAAAGTGAGAGAGTGGCATGGACATATATACACTACCAAATGTAAAACCGATAGCTAGTGGAAAGCAGCCGCATTGCACAGGGAGATCAGCTTGGTGCTTTGTGACTGCCTAGAGTGTTGAGCTAGGGAGGGTGTGAGGAAGGGAGATGCAAGAGGGAAGTGATATGGGGACATATGTATATGTATATCTGATTCACTTTGTTATAAAGCGGAAACTAGCACACCATTTTAAAGCAATTATACTCCAATAAAGATGTTAAAAAAAACAAATAAATAAATAAATACAAAGAAAAATATTAACAGTAGCATGGGAAAAGCAACAAATAATATGCCAGGGAATCATCATAAGGTTTATAGCTGATCTTTCAGCAGAAATTCTGCAAGCCAGAAGGGATTGGCAAGACATATTTAAAGGGATGAAAGGGAAAAAGTTACAACCAGGATTGCTGTACCCTGCAAGTATGTCATTCATATTTGACAGAGAAAGTAAAACCTTTACAGACAAGCAAAATTTAAGAGAGTTCAGCACCACCAAAGCAGATTTACAAAAATTCTAAGGAAACTTCTCTAGGCAGGAACCACAAGAGAAGGAAAAGACCTATGAAAACAAGCCCAAAACCATTGAGAAAATAGTGATAAGGCATATAGAAAATAACCTTATATGTAAATGGATTAAATGTTCCAACCAAAAGACACTGACTGGTTGATTGGATACAAAAACAAGACCCGTATATAGGCTGTCTACATGAGACCCACTTCAGACATAGGGACACATACATACTGTAAGTGGGGGGATGGAAAAATATATTCCATGCAAATGTAAATCAAAAGAATGCTGGAATAGCAATACTTATATGAGATAAAATAGATTTTAAATTAAAGACGACTACAAGAGATAAAGAAGGACACTACATAATGATCAAGGTTTCAATCCATGAAAAAGTTATAACAATTGTAAATATTTATGCACCCAACAAAGGATCACCTCAATACATAAAGCAAATGCTTACAACCATAAAATGGGAAATCGACAATAACACAATAATAGTAGGGGACTTTAACATCCCAGTTTCACCAATGGACAGGTCATCAAAAATGAAAATAAATAAGGCAACAAAAGCTTTAAATAACACATTGGACCAGATGGACTTAATTGATATTTATAAGACATTCCTTCCAAAAGCAACAGAATTCAGTTACTTCTCAAGTGCTTATGGAACTTTATCCAGGATAGATCATAGTTTAGGTCACAATACAAGCCTCAGTAAATTTCATTTTGAAGATTTTGTTTTTCCATGATATTTTTTTCAAGGAGACCGAGTTTTCTTCTCAGTGGGACCTTGCAAGGCAGGGTGTGTTTCCCTCGTTTCTGTGCAGGTGGGTTGATTAAAGATGGTGTTTTCTTCTCAAATAAATAAGAAAATTGAATTCATATCAAGTATTTTTTCCAACCACAACACTTTGAGACTAGATGTCAAGTACAGGAAAAAAAATGTAAAAGATACAAACATATGGAGGCTGAACAATCCACTACTAAAAAACCAAGAGATCAAATAAGAAATCAAAGAGGATGTAAAAAAATACCTAGAAACAAATGACAATGAAAAAACGATGACCCAACACCTATGGGATGCAGCAAAAGAAGTTCTAAGACAAAAGTTTATAGCAATACAATCCTACCTCAAGAAACATCTCAAATAAGCAAACTAAACTTACACCTAAAGCAATTAGAGAAAGAAGAAGAAGAACAACAAAAAAACCCCAATGATAACTGAAGGAGAGATATCAGAAAGATCAGATCAGAAATAAATGAAAAAATAAATGAAGGAAATGATAACAAAGATCAATAAAACTAAAAGCTGGTTCTTTGAGAAGATAAACAAAATTGACAAACCATTAGCCAGACTCATCAAGAAAATAAGAGAGAAAACTCAAATCAACACAATTAGAAATGAAAAAGAAGTAATAACTGACACTGCAGAAATACAATGGATCATAAGAGATTACTACAAGCAACGATATGCCAATAAAATTGACAACCTGGAAGAAATGGACAAATTTTTAGAAATGTACAACCTTCCTGGACTGAACCAGGAAGAAATAGAAAATATGAACAGACCAATCACAAGCACTGAAATTGAAACTGTAATTCAAAGTCTTCCAACAAACAAAAGCCCAGGACCAGATGGCTTCTCAGGCAAATTCTATCAAACATTTAGAGAAGAACTAACATCTAGCTTTCTTAAAATCTTCCAAAATATAACAGAGGGAGGAACACTCCCAAATGCATTCTACGAGGCCACCATCACCCTGATACCAAAACCAGATAAAGATGTCACAAAAAAGGAAAACTACAGGCCAATATCACTGATGAACACAGATGCAAAAATTCTCAACAAAATACTAGCAAACAGAATCCAAAGCACTTTAAAGGGAACACGCACCATGATCAAGTGGGGTTTATCCCAGGAATGCAAGGGTTCTTCAATATACACAAATCAATCAATGTGATACACTATATTAAGAAATAGAAAGAAAAAAAGTATGATAATCTCAATAGATTCAGAAAAAGCTTTCAACAAAATTCAACAGCAATTTATGATAAAAACGCTCCAGAGAGTAGGTATAGATGGAACATACCGCAACATAAAAGAGGTCATAGATGACAAACTCACAGCCAATATCATTCTCAACAGTGAAAAACTGAAACCATTTACTCTAAGATCAGGAAAAAGGCAAGGTTTCCCACTCCCACCACTATTATTCAACATAGTCTGGAAGTTTTAGCCACAGCAATCAGAGAAGAAAAAGAAATAAAAGGAATCCAAATAGGAAAAGAAGTAAAATTGTCACTGTTTGCAGATGACATGATACTATATGTAGAGAAACCTAAAGATGCTACCAGAAAAATACTGGAGCTAATCAATGAACTTGGTAAAGTAGCAGGATACAAAATTAATGCACAGAAATCTCTGTATTCCTAAACACTAATGACGAAAAATCTGAAAGACAAATTAAGGAAACACTGCAATTTTCCACTGCAAGAAAAAGAATAAAATACCTAGGAATAAACCTACCTAAGTGGACAAAAGACCTGTATACAGAAGACTATAAGACATTGATGAAAAGAAATTAAAAATGATACAAACAGATGGAGAGATATTCCATGTTCTTGGATTGGAAGAAACAACATTGTGAAAATGACAATGCTACCCAAAGCAATCTACAGATTCAGTGCAATCGCTATCAAGCTACCTTATCTTTGATAAAGGAGGCAGTAACATACAATGGATAAAAGAGAGCTTCTTCAATAAGTGGTGCTGGGAAAACTGGACAGCTACATGTAAAAGAATGAAATTAGAACACTCCCTAGCACAATACACAAAAGTAAACTCAAAAAGGATTAAAGACCTAAATGTAAGGCCAGATATTTTAAAACTGTTAGAGGAAAACATAGGCAGAACACTCTATGACATAAATCATAGCAAGATCCTTTTTGACTCACCTCCTAGAGAAATGGAAATAAAAACAAAAATAAACAATTGGGACCTAATGAACTTAAAAGCTTTTGCACAGCAAAGGAAACCATTAACAAGATAAAAAGACAACCCTCAGAATGGGAGTCAATATTTGCAAACGAATCAACAGACAAAGGATTAATCTCCAAAATATATAAGCAGCTCATGCAGCTCAATATCAAGAAAACAAACAACCCAATCCAAAAATAGGCAGAAGACCTAAATAGACATTTCTCCAGAGAAGATATACAGATTGCCAACAAACACATGAAAGGATGCTCAACATCACTAATCATTAGGGAAATGCAAATCAAAACCACAATGAGATATCACCTCACACCAGTCAGAATGGCCATCATCAAAAAATCTAGAAACAATAAATGCTGGAGAGGGTGTGGAGAAAAGGGAATCCTCTTGCTCTGTTGGTTGGACTGTAAATTGATAGAGTCACTATGAAGAACAGTATGGAGTTTCCCTAAAAAAGTTAAAATAGAACTACCATACGACCCAGCAATCCCACTCCTGGACATATACACTGAGAAAACTATCATTCAATAAGAGGCATGTACCACAATGTTCATTGCAGCACTATTTACACTAGCCAGGACCTGGAAGTAACCTAAGTGTCCATCATCAGATGAATGGATAAAGAAGATGTGGCACATATATACAATGGAATTTTACTCAGCCATAAAAAGAAATGAAATTGAGTTATTTTTAGTGAGTTGGATGGATATAGAGTCTGTCATACAGAGTGAAGTATGTCAGAAAGAGAAACACAAATACCGTACACTAACACATATATATGGAGTAAAAAAAAAAAATGTTTTGATGAACCTAGGGGCTGGACAGGAGTAAAGATCCAGACGTAGAGAATGGACTTGAGGACATGAGGAGGGGGAAGTGCAAGCTTGGATGAAATGAGATAGTTGCATTGATGACATATATACACTACCAAATGTAAAATAGATAGCTAGTGGGAAGCAGCCGCATAGCACAGGGAGATTAGCTCCATGCTTTGTTACCACCTAGGGGGTGGGTGGGAGGGAGGGAGACTCAAAAGGGAAGAGATATGGGGATATATGTATATGTATAGCTGATTCACTTTGTTATAAAGCAGAAACTAACACAACATTGTAAAGCAATTATACTCCAATAAAGATGTTAAAAAAAATAAGCAAATGGGACTGGGTTAAACCCAAATACTTTTTCACAGTAAAGGAAACCATCAGCAACCAAAAAGAGAATGTACTGAATGGGAGAAAATATCAATATTTGCAAATGATATGGCCGATAATGTGTTAATATCCAAAATATAAAAAACAGCCATACAAGTCAATATGTAAACAAACAAACCTGATTAAAAATGGGCAATATCCTCAATAGACATTTTTCCAAAGAAGACATACAGATGACAAACAGGCACCTGAAAAGATGCTCAACATTGCTTATTATCAGAGTAATGCAAATCAAATTCACAGTGAGATATCACAGCACACCTGTCAGTATGGCTATCGTCAAAAACACTGGAGAGACGAAAATTTGGTGTGGAGAAAAGGGAACCCTAGTGCACTGTTGGTGAGAATGTTTATTAGTGCAGCCACTATGGAAAGCATTATGGAGGTTCCTCAAAAACTAAAGATAGAGCTACATATGATCCAGCAATCCCATCCCTGGGTATATACCTGAAGAAAACAAAATTACTTATTTTAAAAGACACATGCACCCCAATCATAGCAGCATTATTTACAATAGCCAAGATGTGGAAGCAATTTAAGTTCCATCAA
Source organism: Eschrichtius robustus (assembly GCF_028021215.1). Classification (NCBI taxonomy): domain Eukaryota; kingdom Metazoa; phylum Chordata; class Mammalia; order Artiodactyla; family Eschrichtiidae; genus Eschrichtius; species Eschrichtius robustus. The sequence goes on along the minus strand of NC_090845.1, from coordinate 71,941,034 downwards.
CAAATGAATGGATAAAGAAAAATTATATATATATATATATGTGTGTGTGTATGTATATATATATATATATATATATATATATATATATATATATATAATTAATGGATTTGGTTGTTTTTATGCTTAGTGCATTAAGTCAGAGAAAGACAGGTCCTGCAGGTTACCACTTATCTATGGAATCTAAAAATGAAACAAATGTATGAATATAACAAAACAGGAACAGGCTCACAGATGTAGAGAAAAACTAGTTGTTACTTGTGAGGAGAGTAAAGCAGGGAAGGGAAAGATAGGTTTAGGAGATTAAAAGTTGCTATGTATAAAATAATCTATAAGAATATATTGTACAGCAGAAGGAATACAGCCAATATTTTATAATAATTTTTAAAGGAGTATAATCTATAAAATAATGAATTACTATGTTGGTCACCTGAAACTAATATATTTTATTTTATTTATTTTATTTTTTAATTTTTTTGGCTGTGTTGGGTCTTCGTTGCTGTATGCAGGCTTTCTCTAGTTGCCGTGAGCAGTGGCTACTCTTTGTTGTGGTGCACGGGCTTCTCATTTCAGTGGCTTCTTTTGTTGCAGATCATGGGCTGTAGATGTGCGGGCTTCAGTAGTTGTGGCTCACAGGCTCAGTAGTCATGGCTCGTATGCTGTAGAACGCAGGCTCAGTAGTTGTGGCACACGTGTGTAGTTGCTACGTGGCATGTGGGATCCTTGCAGACCAGGGCTCGAACCCGTGTCCCCTGCATTGGCAGGTGGATTCTTTTTTTTTTTTTTAAGAGATTAGAAGTGGTCCCTGATCAGATTCAGGGCCAGTTGCTTCTCGGAATGTTTGGTGATATTCTTTTTAAAGTTTAATTTTTATTTATTTATTTATTTATTTATGGCTGTGTTGGGTCTTTGTTTCTGCGCGAGGGCCCTCCCCAGCTGCGGCAAGCGGGGGCCACTCCTCATCGCGGTGCGCAGGCCTCTCACTATCGCGGCCTCTCCTGCAGCGGAGCACAGGCTCCAGACGCGCAGGCTCAGCAATTGCGGCTCACGGACCCAGTCGCTCCACGGCACGTGGGATCCTCCCAGACCAGGGCTCGAACCCGCGTCCCCCGCATTGGCAGGCAGACTCCCAACCACTGCACCACCAGGGAAGCCCTGGCAGGTGGATTCTTAACCACTGTGCCACCAGGGAAGCCCTAACATAATATTTTAAATGTAGTATACTTTAATAAAAAATGGAAAGGAAATTATTCTATGACTCAGAAAATCTACCTCCTGGAATTTTCCCTAGAGAAAACCTTATATGTATGTACAGGGAACATACAATGGGATGTTTATTGTAATAGTTTAAAAAATGCAAATAACCTACTTGTCCATCTTTCTAGAAACGGGTATATCAATCGTGGTTTATTCACAAAAATGAATACTATACAGCTGTCTTAATGAATGAATGAATTTTCTAAGTAACAATATGGATACAACTCAAAAAAAAAACTAAGAAAGAAGCACATCAGAATGGGATGTACAGTGCATTATAAAGTTACAAAACTATGAATGGGTATAATATGGCTCAACTATGAGGTATTTTACCTCTGAGGAATAGGGGTGGAAGAGATGGGAGATGATAGTGGGGATTTAGCTGTTTTTCTAATGTTTTATCTGTTAAAAATATTAGAGAGCATCTTCAATGTAAGCATGACAAAGTTGTAGATCTATTAAATATGGTTGGTGGCTACATATCTACCATATTACTTTATGCACATTTGAGATATTTTATAAATAATTTTTAATTAAAAGAATATATATTATTCCTAATGATATAAAAAATCTTCACTTTCAACTATTGTCATTATAAAAGATTGATCATTTAAAGAAAATAGTTAATGTTTTGTTGTACAAATACATTGTTAAGGTACAAAAACTTTCATCTTTTAAATAGAAATAATGCTACATATACGGAAATAAGATTTAGCTAGATTTATAAAACAAATGGACTTTGATGAAAACTGGGATAAAAGACATGGTGTATTGCTTTCTTTTAAAGACTGTGGGCATTTGATGTAGCTTGGATAGAAGATCTTATAAGTATGGTGGTCTTTTTAACCTATAAGTAGGTGTTTGGAACTTCAGTATATACAAGAGCAATTGGCAGCAGGGGGAATGAGTGTTCACTCTTTTGGCGAGGAAAAGAACATTCAGAATACAACTGCTTGGGTGGGGGCAAAGACAGTGAACATTTGTCTGCACTATACTTGAGTATCCAGGTAAAATAGCACAGTGACTTTACTTGGATATTAAGGGAGAACCATATAATGACCAGGAGCACAAGTTCTGGGATCCTGGCTGCTATCCACTCACCAGGTTATTTCATCGCTGAAAGTCTCAGTTTCCCTAGATGTAAATGTGATTGACAAAATAGTATCTATCTCATTAGACTGATGAGATGACTGTATGAAATAATCCATATAAAATTATTAAAGCATTTTCTGACATGTAGTAAGTTCTAAGTAAATATTAGCTTTATTTTAGGGTCCATAAGACACACTGTGCCCAATTTGGGGCACTATCTGGGTCTGAGCCCTGTATAAAAGATTGAGATTAGATGGGTCCTAATGGCAGGAGTTTCAGATAGCATAAATCCCCATGAATGCATTCTCATAATAGCTGATTTGGGGCACTTTCTGGGCCAATCATCTCAGTCAGGAATGCTAGGATGACAATTGTATCCCAAACAGCAATCTTACAAATACATGAACATAAGAGAGTCATATATGAAACTCAGTTATGTTCAAAACTCATGGTAATATCTCTGGCCTTTTTTAGTGTTCTTTATCTTGGTTAAAGGCCCTGCCATCCATTCAGCTGAGTAGCTAGAAACCTAGAAGTTGTGCTAGGCACCCCTTTCTTTCACTTCCATTCCCTATTCATGAATTTATTATGTGGATTTTACTTCACAAAGAACCCTAAAATAGATCTTTCTTCCACATTTCTACTACCACTGTCACCACCAAAGCCCAAGACAACATCACCCTGACCGAGGCAACCACATTAAACTCCTGGACTAGTCTCTCCACATCTATCCTTCCTTGACACCCAATCCTTTCTTTTTACAGAAGCTACAGCTTTTTTTTTTTAATACATGACTAATGATCACTCTCTTGCTTTAAAAAGCCTTATATGGCTCCCAGTTGTTCTTAGAATACAGAATAAAATTATGCCCTGAATGGTCTGGACCCAACTTACCCTCCAACCCCATCTTACAGCAAGAACTTCCTTTCCTTCTATTCTTAACCACATTCTTTCTTTCACTTTCTCAATGGTGTCATACCCTCATCCAATGTAGGGCCTTTGCACATGTTGTTCTCTCTGCTGAAATATTCTTTCTGTTCTTGTCTTATATAGCTCCTACTTTTCTTTCAGTTTTCTGCTCCATTATCATTTCTATGACTTGTTCAGCTGCTCTTGTTATATGCTTTCCTAGAACCATCACACTTTACTTCATAGCATATATCCTTTTACATTTATTTTAGTTGCCATCCATGGTTTGTTAGTATCTCACACTAATCATAAACATATCTGTTTTTGTTCACTTTTTTTATACTCAGAACCTTAACACAGTGCCTAATAATTGTAGGAGTTCAATAACTACTTGTTCAATGCATGCAATATAATTATACATAGATGTTTATCATTATATATTTGAAAGTCTCAATTAAAATATTACCTCCTCTGAGAGGCTTTTCCAGATTGCCTTAACTAAAGATGCTCAACCTACCTACCGACTCCCTATGTTGCTCTCTACTTTATTACCCTTTTTAATTTTTTTTAATTGGCATGTATTCCTACTGGAACATATATATTTATTTATTTAGATAAAAACTCTCTTTACACCACTAGAATATGAGGTCTGTGAGAGTAAAGACTTTGATTTTCTGATTTGCTGCTGTATCACCAACAACCCTCACAATGCTTTACTCAGAGGAGACCCTAAATGTATTTGTCAAATGAATGAATGAATAAAAATATCTCACTATACTTCTACTTATTTTTAGATGTTCAGACAAATGAAAGTCTTCCCTAGAAAGAATGATTTCTAGAAAAAATGTTTATCTTTGCAAATGCTGAGATCCCCCAATACTTTAAAACTTAATAAATAAAAATAATGGCAAAAAAGTATATATCAGAAATACTAGGAAAATATTAATAATTAGATTGATGAGTCCAAGTAAGCATGGAATTTTGGTATCTCTCCTGTCTGACCCCAAGATTAAAACAACAAAAGTAACAGAACATAGAAGTTATTTGATGCCTGTAATTGTTGCAAAAAGAAATGAAGTAGTGAAATGATGTTTCTATGTATCTAGGCCTCTAAAGTATATTATCTATAATGTAGTAGGATGGTTTCAAGTCCTCCTGGGAAGAAGACTAATCTCCCTTCTGCCCCTTATCTACTCCTTCAACCCATCCACAATCCCCATTTCAAAATAATAAAATGCTTATTTATTTATGTTATACTCTCTTTGGTTTCATAAAGGATAAAAGCAGTTTTATAAAGTATGAGTGACCAATACATTTCAATGGCAAATTTTATGAAAAGGTAAAATGAGGGAACATGAACATACCAAATGACTAAGTTGATATAGTTAGAATACTTGAGCTATAATTTTAGCACTGAGAGTCATGTCAGCTACAGTTAACGAGGAATAAAATGGGTAGCCTGATAGAAGGAAATGGGCCAGCTTCCTGGGAGAGGGAACTTTTTCTCTAGAATTGAATTTTAAAAGCTAATTTTTTATGTAAATCATTAATTAGTATCAATGACTAATATAAAAGACTATGTTTTCAACAGTATGTTTTACTAAAGTGTTTGTGATTTTGGTAAGATGTGATGTGCTTCCTAGAAAATGTTCACAAAGCTTCTTGAGAGCAGCCTGTCAGGCATCGTGGTGTTTTCTAGGCTCTATATTCTAATAGTGAATTTTCAATTCCAATTTCCACTATTTCTAGCCTTGAGAAATATATACTGTATTTGTTATGATGTGGTTGACCTTTGGTTTCTCCATCATTTACATTAACCACCTATGATATTCATAATAATATCCTTTAAATTATGTCTGCAGAAGTCAACAGTGCACAGCCAAAGCACACACTGCACTTTATTTATTTACTCAGTAAAATATTCCTTGACAAGATGACCTCAGTAGCAGAACACTCATTACCATAAGGCTTCAGGATGGGAGCTGGAGAGTGAAGGTGGGAGACAACAGACTTATGTTCATCTCAGATACATTCTTCTAATCTTAATGAATGAAACACTTCAATCATAAATTTAAAAAAATGGCCAGTCTCTAACTGGCAGGAATTTTTTAATGGGGGGGGGGAGTTTTCTTCCCATGTTATTTTTTTTTTTAAATAGCAAGCAACAATATATGTATCCTGAATTGTAATTGAGAGAAAAGCCACAAGGTTTTGGAAGAGAAAGAAAAGGTCATTAAAAATTGTATTTGACTGCAACAGCAAACAGATATGCCATACATTTATTTTTAAATGTCAAGACAGAAGAACCCCTACAAACAGAAGTTGAAAGTCAATTCCATAACCATTATATGCAGTTGTTGAAATACCTTGCTCCAAGGGATTTGAGATTATACTCTAGACAGGCTGAATAGCCTGCTGTTTCTCACCTCAATGAGCAGCCAGAAATGTGCAGTGACAAAAGATTTCACAGTATACTGGGTCACAGACATAAAGTGCCATATACATGAAATGAATCTTTAAAATAACTTATGCTATAAATATTGTATCCTGACTGCACACTCAGAAAGACTGAGAACAAAAATCATAAAATAAGATACATTTGGCAAACTTTGAGTGACTTCCTTTACTCAATCTTGGAACATTTTGGCTGAAATAACTGTTTGGATGAAATCATTTTTACAATTTAATAATGACATGCACATGTTAGTACTAATCTCTGTAGTGATGATTAATTAGTGAATAAATGATGTTCAACCTGCCAATAATTGGAGCAGGAGCAATAGTAACTTTAACTGATAATGAGACTTTATTATTTGTAGGAAGAAATCTGCCTAAGTAAAGATTTTATTGAAACCATTTCATGTGGTCATTAGAAATGCCTGGTGACTTGAGACTCAGATATGACAGCCACTGAAAACAATAGACTAGGGCAAACTAAGAACTGGAAATGAGTATAATTTAAGGTAACTGATATAGCAGTATTAAGGATTTAACCTCAGCAAAACTATGAATGAGATTGTCTCTGATTCATGACTATCTCTCCTCTATTTCACCTATCTCCATCTTACTTGCTCCTGATGAATAGTTATCAATAAAGATGATAGGTATTAAGATTGTCAGTTGTACAATATTTGTTTTCTATTGCTGAATAACAAATTATCACAAGTTTAGCAACATAAACAACCCCATTTACTAGCTCAGAGTTTTATAGGTCAGAAGTCATGGCAAACTCAGCTAGATTCTCTACTTAGGTTTTCACAAGGCCAAAATCAAGGTGCTGCTTGGGTTTGATTCAACTGGAGGCTCTGAGAAGACTCTACTTCCATTTTCATTCACATTGTTGGCTGAATTAGATGCCTTGTGGTCATAGGTCTGAGGTACCCATTTCTTTGCTGACTGTTAATAAGGGGCTGCTCTTAGCTTTTATAGGGCCACCTGCTTTCCTTCTCACATGGCCTAATCCATCTTCAAGGGCAGAAATAATTCATCAAATCCTTTTCTTACGTCAAATCTCTGAATTCTTCTTCCACTGCCAGTGGGAGAAAATTCTCTGCCTTTTTTTTTTTTTTACCTTCATTGGAGTATAATTGCTTCAAAATGTTGTATTAATATCTGCTGTACAAAAAAAGTGAATCAGCTATATGTATACATATATCCCCATATCCCCTTCTTCTTGTGTCTCCCTCCCACCCTCCCTATCCCACCCCTCTAGGTGGTCACAAAGCATTGAGCTGATGTCCCTGTGCTAGGCAGCAGCTTCCCACTAGCTATCTATTTTACATTTGGTAGTATATATATGTCAAGGCTACTTTCTCACTTTGTCCCAGCTCACCCTTCCACCCCTGTGTCCTCAAGTCTGTTCTCTACATCTGCATCTTTATTCCTGCCCTGTCACTAGGTTTACCAGTACCATTTTTTAGATTCCATATATATGCATTAGCATATGGTATTTGTTTTTCTCTTTCTGACTTACTTCACTATGTATGACAGTCTCTAGGTCCATCCACCTCACTACAAATAACTCAATTTCGTTTCTTTTTAAGGCTGAGTAATATTCCATTGTATATATGTGCCACATTTTCTTTATCCATTCATCTGTCGATGGACACTTAGGTTGCTTCCATGTCCTGGCTATTGTAAATACTACTGCAATGAACATTGTGGTACATGACTATTTTTGAATTATGGTTTTCTCAGGGTATATGCCCAGTAGTGGGATTGCTGGGTCTTATGGTAGTTCTATTTTTAGTTTTTTAAGGAACTTCCATACTGTTCTCCATAGTGGCTGTATCAATTTACAGCCCCACCAACAGGGCAAGAGGATTCCCTTTTCTCCACACCCTCTCCAGCATTTATTGTTTGTAGATTTTTCGATGATGGCCCTTCTGACCAGTGTGAGGTGATACCTCATTTAAACTCTCTGCCTTTAAAGGGCTTATTATGATTAGATTAGACCCACCCAGATAGACTCTCATTGCCATGTAATGTGACAAAATCAAAAGAGTGTATCTTATCATATTCACAGGTTCTACCCTCATTCAAAGGGGAGGGTATATACAGGAGATTCACAGGGTGCCATTCTTAGAATTCTGCCTATCACATCACCTAAATCTGTTATCTGCTAAGACTTAAAACCTTCCAGTTTATTTACATTTACAGTGACCTCTTTCATGGAAAAATAAGCATTCAAAGCCCAAAGGAATGAACGTACAATTGTAAAATGCTGACACAAGAGTTGATAATCTGGGTCAGAACACTTTACTACATATTTCTTCAAATCATGCTACATAGTTATTTTGTTCAAAATTTTGGTTATAACTGAGGAATATTATTTTATCCATTTTCATATTTACTGATTTTTAATAAAATCAATACATTTATTGCTAATTTAGAGTTATATTTAAAATTTGTTGTGATATGTAAATAGTCTTGAATTTAAGAGCAGGTAAAACAGTAATTATAGTCTCAGGTCAGCCTACCGAAGCAGAAATATTTTATATTTTCAATGAAAAAAAGGAAACCAGTAATCTTACTAGAACATAAGCATTTAAACAAAACCAAAATATAGTAATAAGAACAATCATAAGGTATATGAAATAGCCTTTTACTTACCTTGAATATTGTAATTTGGGAATGGCTTATTAGATTAGAGTATGACTTTTCTATGGTGGATACACACAGCCTTAGCCCAGTTTTTGAGGTTAGTCCCTAGAAGAAGGTAGAGTGGGTAGTAGATTGTTTTTGGGCAATGTGAGATAAAGCTGGAACCAAATTCATAGGGGAAGAAGGGTAAAAGTGAGGAGATGCTAAAAGTCATGACTGAGTTTTCAGGATTGATTGTGTGTCAAAGAACACACAATTCTAGGCTGAGTCTTTAGGTTATAAATTCAGGATGAGTGAGTTAAGAGTGAAAAAAAGGCAGTTGATGAAGTTGCTAATTCAAACATCTTCTGGGGCCAGCAAAGTGACATAAATATGTGAAGAGACTGCATGTATGAGTGAAAGTAATGGGACCTGGGAATGAAAATAGAGTACTTTCCCCACATGACCTTATGGTGTGTGACCCATGAGTACAGACATGTGTGTTGGTTTTTTTTAAATGTTTTAATGGTTGAGTCTAACTGAGGTAATTTAAATACGGGATAGACTAATATTATGGATAAAAGTAAGGTGGTGGTGGTGTGATGGTGGTGATGATGATGATAGTGGTGGTTTATGATAATGTGTTGGGATTTCTCTGGTGATTCTTCTCCTGGATGGTAAACTTCGAGCCTGAAAATTTGAAGGGCTGAATGTGCTGATCTTTACTCATACTAATTCTTACTTTATCTAACAATTATGATTTCTAGAGGGAAGAGTGAAAGGAACTAATGATATGAGCAAAGGACAAGGTTGTCTCCACTTGGCAGATGATGAAACTGGAGCTCAGAGTGGTTATATGAGTTGTTCAAGCTTAAACAGCTAAGCTTAAGGGGTAAATAAGGGGTAAAGCCTGTGAACCCCTTTTCTTACATAACAGTCATAATCTCTTACTAAAAGAGAACCTCGGCTGGGGTGCCAAGGAGCTAAATCTTGCCACAGTTGTGTGTGAAGAATCTGTATATATCAGAGCTGCTTTGTGCCCTTCATCATAACGGTGTTAATGTGCTGTAACCTATGAACCTGAGTATAAAGGTACTAATCTCTGAATGTAACAAAGATAAGGAAGTAGTAGAATTCTTTGGGGAAGAATCAGATGAGAACTAGTGGCCACTTTAAGGTACTTTGGTGGTTATATATACCGGTAGATTTCACTCTCAAACACTCCTTAAGAATATGTGAAAAGCTTCTCTGATAAACATCTGAGTAAAAGCCTATAAATCATGCTTAGGGAATTTGGCTCTTTTGTTTGGTTTTAAAATGGAATGAAATATGTGTTGTAAGCAAGAGAGAACTTTTTATGTAATAAAGCAGGAAACATTTGGCAAGGAAAATAGAACTATAATTGGATTAAAGAAGATATTTTGAAAGAAATAGCCAAATGTAAAACTAACTGAAATGTGAACAGAGGGACACAGAATAAAACAGGGAAGGTAGTGTGAGCACAATCCCCTTAAGGGAGAAAATGGAGGGAATACAAAAGAAAATTTGGCTGCTTCCTATGCCAGTAAGTAGGTGATGTTGTTGTCCCAGGAAATTTCTGGCTTATTTGGCCTGGATAAAAGGTAGTATTTGACAGGCATTCTTTTTTTTTTTTTTTTTTTTAACATCTTTATTGAAGTATAATTGCCTTACAATGGTGTGTTAGCTTCTGCTTTATAACAAAGTGAATCAGTTATACAATATGTTCCCATTTCTCTTCCCTCTTGCATCTCCCTCCCTCCCACCCTCCCCATCCCACCCCTCTAGGTGGTCACAAAGCACCGAGCTGATCTCCCTGTGCTATTCTTAAAGTGAGGAGCTTTATGTCTGCTCAAATACGAAGTTACAAGATGGATATATCAGGGGTGATGTTTGCATTATGAAACAATTATTTGCTTTGCATGAAGATTCACTGCAGAGCTCCTTTAATTACGGAGTTCCCTAAATACATTTACATATCTGCTTACAGATCATTAACTACACAAAGCAGCTGGGTTGGGGGGCAGCGAAGCAGAAAACTAAAAATTTAGGAGTGTCTGCCCCTGAAAATCCATCAACTGTAGAGATAAGAGCTTCTCAAGAGCAGGAAATGTGTCATATTTATTATGTCCTATGCATACTAAGTACTCAGTAGATCTTCAATAAATCAATGGAGATTTTATGAACAATATCTAAATTTAATGAATACTTTTATAAATATACCTGCCTTGTTCCAGAAAAGACTTTGACTTGGCCTAAAAGAAAATAAACATGTCCAAATGATGACTGGTGACTGTGTAATAGGCAGAATACTGGTCCTCCAGAGATATCCATGACCTAATTCCCAGAAACTTTGAATATGTAATATTATATGGCAAAGGGGAATTGAGGTTGCAGATGGAATGAAGATTTCTAAATATTTATTTGACCTTAAAATGGAGAGATTATCCTGAATTATCCAAGTGAGCCTACCATAATTACAAAGGTTCCTAAAAGTGGAAGAAAAGGAAAAGAGTCTGTCAGAGTGCTGTCATGTGAAAAAAGACTTGATTAGTTATTGCTGTCTTTGAAGAGACAGGAAGGGAGCCACAAGCCAAGGAATATAGACAGCTTCTAGAAACTGGAAAAGGAAAGGAAATGGATTCTCCCCTAAAGCCTCCAAGGAGAATCAGCCCTGCTGACTTTGGTTTTAGTCCAGTGAAACCCATTTTGGTTGTTTGACCTCCAGAACTGTAAGATAATAAATTTGTGTTGTTTTAAGCCACTAAATTTGTGCTAATTTGTTATATCAACAGCAAGAAATCAATACACATAGAAACAGAGAAGTCAATTTTCAAGGGTCTGTTTTCAGACATTTTCAGGATGTATTCATTGCATTTAATGAAGAATGCCTACACCAAGGAATGTTTGGTAAGAAACTCTACGTCTCCTTATTTTGAAAAGTATATCTAATAGCAGCATCAATTAACATTACAAATAGTATATTTTGTTGCTGGTGCTGGAATACCCTGAAACCTTGCTTTGGAAACCATGACCTTCCTGAAGAGCCCCAGAGAGAGGGTCACTCTTTTGACAGTGAATGGCACTATTCTAAGTGATCAGGATACAACAATGAATGAAACAAATGTTTACTCTTATGGAGCTTACATCTTAGGGGAAATGCAATAAAAAATTAACAACAACTAAGTATAAAATACAATATTATGTACTATGATAGATATTATAAAGAAAGTATAAAGAAAAGTAAGAAGATAGACAGTGATGGAGTATAAGATGTGTTTTAGGTACGATGTCCAGGGAAAGACTCTCTAAGAAGGTGACATTGACCTGAACGACGTAAAGACAGAGATTAATACAAAAATGAAATTTTATTATTTTTGATGTACACTGGCTTCTTGGGAGGTGATGATATGATGTCTCAAATTCAGGTTAAAGGAATAAATATTTACAGAGGAGATTTTTGCTTGTCGCATAAGTTTAAGACCCTCCACATACCACTTCTTTTCTAGACTTTTCCTAGTTCAACCTTCTTCCAATGCCATAAAAACCCACTTCCCCACAAGAAAAATAGAGCCTTCTATCAAAAGAAAAAAGGCAACTGAGCATAAGGATGCTGCATTTGCCCCTTTGGGAAGGTGTTTGTTGTGAGGTATTCTATTTATTGGTATCTCATGACATTCATATGGACCAGCCACTTAAAACCTCCTATCTGAAACAAGGTAAGGCTGCATAAATGCTAAGAATTTATTCTAGAACTATCTATACTATGATCGCAAAAGGGACTTAAAAATTCCTCCAAAATGAAAGGAAATGAAGGACTTGTAAAGAGAAAGTAACCACGATAAAATCTCCCCACAAATCTGAAAAAAAATTAGTGGGGTAAAAAGAATGCAGGCCAAGGTGCATTTTAAATTTAGTAATCACTTTTTCTAATGTAATAATCACCCACAGATCCAACACCCAAAATTAAACCTAGGCCTTAATAATAACTTAGAATTTAGTCATATATTTCCCCTCTACCATCGTGAATATCTCATTTTCCATTTTCATTCTGTTCCTTTACTTTCTTTTAGCTTTGCTACATTTAAATATATTCTGAAGAAATATATATATATATATATATAAATATATTCAGAGCCCACTGGGCCCTGAATACCACTAGTCATCCTTCTGTGTCTATTGATACTCTTATTCTGGGTATTTCATACAAATGTAATAATATAATGTGCAATCTTTAGTGTCTTGCTTCTTTCATGTACTGTAATATTTCCAGGTTCAAGCATGTTGTAGCACGAATCAATACTTCATTACGGAGGGATTAACCAAGATGGCGGAGTAGAAGGACGTGCTCTCACTCCCTCTTGCGAGAGCACCAGAATCACAACTGGCTGCTGGACAATCATTGACAGGAAGACACTGGACTTCACCAAGGATGATACCCCACGTCCAAGGACAGAGGAGAAGCCACAGTGAGACGGTAGGAGGGGCGCAATCAGAGTAAAATCAAATCCCATAACTGCTGGGTGGGTGACTCACAGACTGGCGAACACTTATACCACCCGCTGGAGTCTACCCACTGGAGTGAAGGTTCTGAGCCCCACATCAGGCTTCGCAACCGGGGGTCTGGCAACGGGAGGAGGAATTCATAGAGAATCAGACTCTGAAGCCTAGTGGGAATTGATTGCAGGACTTTGACAGGACTGGGGGAAACAGAGACCCCACTCTTGGAGGGCGCACACGGGATAGTGTGCGCATCGGGACCCGGGGGAAGGAGCAGTGACCCTGGGGGAGACTGAACCAGACCTACCTGCTAGTGTTGGAGGGTCTCCTGCAGAGACGGGGGCTGGCTCTGTTTCACCGTGGGGACAAGGACACTGGCAGCGGAGGTTCTGGGAAGTACTCCTTGGTGTGAGCCCTCCCAGAGTCTGCCATTAGCCCCACCAAAGAGCCCAAGTAGGCTCCAGTGTTGGGTTGCCTCAGGCAAAACAACCAACAGGGAGGGAACCCAGCCCCACCCATCAACAGTCAAGTGGATTAAAGTTTTAAGGAGCTATGACCGCCACAGCAACAGTCAGCTCTACCCACCACCAGAGCCTCCCATCAAGCCTCTTAGATAGCCTCAACCACCAGAGGGCAGACAGCAGAAGCAAGAAAAACTACAATCCTGCAGCCTGTGGACCAAAAAACACATTTACAGAAAGATAGACAAGATGAAAAGGCAGAGGGCTATATACCAGATGATGGAACAAGAAAAAGCCCCAGAAAAACAACTAAATGAAGTGGAGATAGGCAACCTTCCAGAAAAAGAATTCAGAATAATGATAGTGAAGATGATCCAGGACCTCGGAATAAGAATGGAGGCAAAGATTGAGAAGATTCAAGAAATGATTAACAAATACCTAGAAGAATTAAAGAACAAACAAACAGAGGTGACCCAATACAATAACTGAAATGAAAACTACACTAGAAGGAATCAATAGCAGAATAACTGAGGCAGAAGAACGGATAAGTGACTTGGAAGACAGAATGGTGGAATTCACTGCTGCAGAACAGACTAAAGAAAAAAGAATGAAAAGAAATGAAGACAGCCTAAGAGACCTCTGGGACAACATTAAACGCAACAAAATTGGCATTATAGGGGTCCCAGAAGGAGAAGAGAGAGAGAAAGGACCAGAGAAAATATTTGAAGAGATTATAGTCGAAAACTTCCCTAACATGGGAAAGGAAATAGCCACCCAAGTCCAGGAAGCGCAGAGAGTCCCATACAGGATAAACCCAAGGAGAAACACGCCGAGACACATAGTAATCAAAGTGGCAAAAATTAAAGACAAAGAAAAATTATTGAAAGCAGCAAGGGAAAAATGACAAATAACATACAAGGGAACTCCCATAAGGTTAACAGCTGATTTATCAGCAGAAACTCTACAAGCCAGAAGGGAGTGGCATGATATACTTAAAGTGATGAAAGGGAAGAACCTACAACCAAGATAACTCTACCTGGCAAGGATCTCATTTAGATTTGATGGAGAAATCAAAAGCTTTACAGACAAGCAAAAGCGAAGAGAATTCAGCACCACCAAACCAGCTCTACAACAAATGCTAAAGGAACTTCTCTAAGTGGGAAACACAAGAGAAGAAAAGGGCCTACAAAAACAAACCCAAAATAATTAAGAAAATGGTCATAGGGACATACATATCGATAATTACCTTAAACGTGAATAGATTAAACGCTCCAACCAAAAGACACAGGCTTGCTGAATGGAAACAAACACAAGACCCATATATATGCTGTCTACAAGAGACCCACTTTAGACCTAGGGACACATACAGACTGAAAGTGAGGGGATGGAAAAAGATATTCCATGCAAATGGAAATCAAAAGAAAGCTGGAGTAGCTATACTCATATCAGATAAAATAGACTTTAAAATAAAGAATGTCACAAGAGACAAGGAAGGACACTACATAATGATCAAGGGATCAGTCCAAGAAGAAGATATAACAAATATAAATATATATGCACCCAACATAGGAGCACCTCTATACATAAGGCAACTGCTAACAGCTATAAAAGAGGAAATTGACAGTAACACGATAATAGTGGGGGACTTTACCACCTCACTTACACCAATGGACAGATCATCCAAAATGAAAATAAATAAGGAAACAGAAGCTTTAAATGACACAATAGACCAAATAGATTTAATCGATATTTATAGGACATTCCATCCAAAAACAACAGATTACAGGTTCTTCTCAAGTGCGCACGGAACAGTCTCCAGGATAGATCACATCTTGGGTCACAAATCAAGCCTCAGTAAATTTAAGAAAATTGAAATCATATCAAGAATCTTTTCTGACCACAACGCTATGAAATTAGAAATGAATTACAGGGAAAAAAACGTAAAAAAGACAAACACATGGAGGCTAAACAATACGTTACTAAATAACCAAGAGATCACTGAAAAAATCAAAGAGGAAATAAAAAAATACCTAGAGACAAATGACAATGAAAACACGACGACCCATAACCTATGGGATGCAGCAAAAGCAGTTCTAAGAGGGAAGTTTATAGCTATACAAGCCTACCTCAAGAAACAAGAAAAATCTCAAGTAAATAATGTAACCTTACACCTAAAGAAACTAGAGAAAGAAGAACAACCAAAACCCAAAGTTAGGAGAAGGAAGGAAATCATAAAGATCAGAGCAGAAATAAATGAAATAGAAACAAAGAAAACAATAGCAAAGATCAATAAAACTAAAAGCTGGTTCTTTGCGAAGATAAGCAAAATTGATAAGCCATTAACCACACTAATCAAGAAAAAGAGGGAGAGGACTCAAATCAATAAAATCAGAAATGAAAAAGAAGAAGTTACAACAGACAACACAGAAATACAAAGCATCCTAAGAGACTACTACAAGCAACTTTATGCCAATAAAATGGACAACCTGGAAGAAATGGACAAATTCTTAGGAAGGTATAACCTTCCAAGACTGAACCAGGAAGAAATAGAAAATATGAACAGACCAATCACAAGTAATGAAATTGAAACTGTGATTAAAAATCTTCCAACAAACAAAAGTCCAGGACCAGATGGCTTCACAGGTGAATTCTATCAAACATTTAGAGAAGAGCTAACACCTATCCTTCTCAAACTCTTCCAAAAAATTACAGAGGAAGGAACACTACCAAACTCATTCTATGAAGCAACCATCACCTTGATACCAAAACCAGACAAAGACACTACAAAAAAAGAAAATTACAGACCAACATCACTGATGAATATAGATGCAAAAATCCTCAACAAAATACTGGAAAACAGAATCCAACAACACATTAAAAGGATCATACACCACGATCAAGTGGGATTTATCCCAGGGATGCAAGGATTCTTCAATATACGCAAATCAATCAATGTGATACACCATATTAACAAATTGAAGAATAAAAACCATATGATCATCTCAATAGATGCAGAAAAAGCTTTTGACAAAATTCAACACCCATTTCTGATAAAAACTCTCCAGAAAGTGGGCATAGAGGGAACCTACCTCAACATAATAAAGGCCATATATGACAAACCCACAGCAAACATCATTCTCAATGGTGAAAAACTGAAAGCATTTCCTCTAAGATCAGGAACGAGACAAGTTTGTCCGCTCTCACCACTATTATTCAACATAGTTCTGGAAGTCCTAGCCACAGCAATCAGAGAAGAAAAAGAAATAAAAGGAATGCAAATTGGAAAAGAAGAAGTAAAACGGTCACTGTTTGCAGATGACATGATACTATACATAGAGAATCTTAAAACTGCCACCAGAAAACTGCTAGAACTCATTAATGAATATGGTAAAGTTGCAGGATACAAAATTAATGCACATAAATCTCTTGCATTCCTATACACTAATGATGAAAAATCTGAAAGAGAAATTATGGAAACACTCCCATTTACCATTGCAACAAAAAGAATAAAATACCTAGGAATAAACCTACCTAGGGAGACAAAAGACCTGTATGCAGAAAACTATAAGACACTGATGAAAGAAATTAAAGATGATACCAAGAGATGGAGAGATATACCATGTTCTTGGATTGGAAGAATCAACATTGTGAAAATGACTATACTACCCAAAGCAATCTACAGATTCAATGCAGTCCCTTTCAAATTACCAATGGCATTTTTTACGGAGCTAGAACAAATCATCTTAAAATTTGTATGGAGACACAAAAAACCCCAAATAGCCAAAGCATTCTTGAGGGAAAAAAACGGAGCTGGAGGAATCAGACTCCCTGACTTCAGACTATACTACAAAGCTACAGTAATCAAGACAATATGGTACTGACACAAAAACAGAAACATAGATCAATGGAACAAGATAGAAAGCCCAGAGATTAACCCACGCACCTATGGTCAACTAATCTATGACAAAGGAGGCAAAGATATACAATGGAGAAAAGACAGTCTCTTCAATAAGTGGTGCTGGGAAAACTGGACAGCTACATGTAAAAGAATGAAATTAGAATACTCCCTAACACCATACACAAAAATAAACTCAAAATGGATTCGAGACCTAAATGTAAGACTGGACACTGTAAAACTCTTAGAGGAAAACATATGAAGAACACTCTTTGACATAAATCACAGCAAGATCTTTTTGGATCCACCTCCTAGAGTAATGGAAATAAAAACAAAAATAAACAAATGGGACCTAATGAAACTTCAAAGCTTTTGCACAGCAAAGGAAACCATAAACAAGACGAAAAGACAACCCTGAGAATGGGAGAAAATATTTGCAAACGAATCAATGGACAAAGGATTAATCTCCAAAATATATAAACAGCTCATTCAGCTCAATATTAAAGAAACAAACACCCCAATCCAAAAATGGGCAGAAGACCTAAATAGACATTTCTCCAAAGAAGACATACAGACGGCCACGAAACACATGAAAAGCTGCTCAACATCACTAATTATTAGAGAAATGCAAATCAAAACTACAATGAGGTATCACCTCACACCAGTTAGAATGGGCATCATCAGAAAATCTACAAACAACAAATGCTGGAGAGGGTGTGGAGAAAAGGGAACCCTCTTGCACTGTTGGTGGGAATGTAAATTGATACAGCCACTATGGAGAAAAATATGGAGGTTCCTTAAAAAACTAAAAATAGAATTACCATATGACCCAGCAATCCCACTACTGGGCATATACCCAGAGAAAACCGTAATTCAAAAAGACACATGCACCCAAATGTTCATTGCAGCACTATTTACAATAGCCAGGCCATGGAAGCAACCTAAATTTCCATGGACAGACGAATGGATAAAGAAGTTGTGGTACATATATACAATGGAATATTACTCAGCCATAAAAAGGAACGAAATTGAGTCATTTGTTGAGACGTGGATGGATCTAGAGACTGTCATACAGAGTGAAGTAAGTCAGAAAGAGAAAAAAAAATATCAAATATTAACGCATGTATGTGGAACCTAGAAAAATGGTACAGATGAGCCGGTTTGCAGGGCAGAAGTTGAGACACAGATGTAGAGAACAGACATATGGACACCAAGGGGGGAAAACTGCGGTGGGGTGGGGATGGTGGTGTGCTGAATTGGGCGATTGGGATTGACATGTATACACTGATGTGTATAAAATTGATGACTAATAAGAACCTGCAGTATAAAAACAAACAAACAAAACAACTAATACTAAACTTTCATTGGGTTATTTGTATGGAAATATGTTAATATAAATGTTTCAGACATTACATGAAATTTCTAAAAATCTTATATGTTCTGGTATAATGTTATAAGTTATAATCCTAGTTATTACTTTAAAATGTATATCTCAGAAATAACTAATTTTCTTGTCAACTGCATTATTATGAACTTTCATCAAATCTTTAACTGTGGTCATTTTTAAGTCTTTTGTTATTTACAGACAGTTCTGGGTGTACTCTGATGCTTTTGCAAATATGTTCCTATAAAAGGGTTTCATCTTTAAGAAATTCATGGAAAAGACTGACAAGTACATGTTTCTGGTAACTGACTGTACTGTTGAACTGAATGAATAAGCATTTTCAGAACTCTAATGAAAAACTGATGAACTCATAAAAGTGCTAACAAAAGATCAAGATGAAAAAAAAAATAATTACATGGGACTGAGTGAACTGATGAGGGTGAGTATAATTTTTGTGACTTTCTGTTTGAATTAAAAAAAAAAATCCCACAAAGACTCAGAGGCAAAGAATATACAAATCAATTTTCACTGCAAAGTAAAGGAGCTGCTACAGTGGAGGATTACTGGACTGAATGTCAATATTATGACATAGTATGAGTGTGTTTCATGTTTGGTAATTGCAATCATTGTTGCTTTTGTTGTGGTCATCCATGTACAATGCTTGATGTCAGTCTATTTATCTCTTGTAAAAATAAAATACTGTGTGTGTGGGTGTGAAAAAAAATACTTCATTACTTTTTATGGATGGATAATATTTGATTGTATGGATATACCACATTTATTTATCCATTCATCAATTGATAGACATCTGAGTTGTTCTAACCATTTGGCTATTATAAATATTGTTGCTTCTATTAACACTTGTGTGTAAGTTTTTGTGTAGACATTTGTTTTTATTGATCTTGAGTATATATCTAGGAGTAGAATTGTAGGGTCATGTGGTAATGCTGTGTTTAACATTTTGAGGAACTGGCACACTCTTTTCCAAAGTGACTATACCATTTTACATTCCCATCAGGATTCATGAGACTTCAGATTTCTCCAAATCCTTATCAACATTTATTATTCTCCATGTTTTTTATTATGGCCATCCTAATGGTTGTGGAATGGTATATTGTGGCTTTGATTTGCATTTCTTTGATGAATAATGATGTTGAGCATCTTTTCATGTGCTTATAGGACAATCTAATATCGTTTTTGGAGAAATGTCTACACAGATATTATGCTCATTTTTAACTGAGTTATTTTTCTTTTCATTTTTGGGTTATAATGGTTCTTTATATATTCTGGATTCTAGCCCATTATCAAGTATGTGACTTGAAAATATTTTCTCTCATTCTGTGGCTTATATTTTAACTTTCTTGATGTTGTTCCTTGAAGCACAGAAGTTTTTAATTTTGAGGAGTCCATTTTTTCTATTTTGCTTTTGTCACTTTTGATTTTTGTGTTATATCTAAAATGGTCAGGAAAATTTACTCATATGATTTCTTCTAATAGTTTTAACTCTTACACTTGTGTCAATGATCCATTTTGATTTAAGTTTTGTATATGATGTATGGTAGAGGTACAACCTCATTCTTTGTCATGTGGACACCCCGTAATCCCAGCATCATTTGTTTAAAAGACTATGTTTTCCCTATTGAATGGTCTTGGCACCCTTGTCAAAAATCAATTGGCTATAAATGTAAGCATCTATTTCTGGAATCTCAATTATATTCTGCTTATCTATATGTTTATTCTTATGCTAGTAGTACACTGTTTGGTTACTGTAGTTTTGTAGTAAAGTTTGAAATAACAAAATATGAGTCCTCTAACTTTTGTCTTTTTCAAGACTGTTTTGACTATTCTGGGGCTCTTATTTCCATATGAATTTTAGGATCAGCTTGTCAATTTCTGCAAAAAAAAAACCCAGTTGGGATTTTGATAGGGATTGCATTGAACTTATACATCAGTTTGGGGAATACTGCCATCTTAATGATATTAATTTTTCTAATCCACAAACACCAGATGCCTTTCTATTTATTTAGGTTTTCTTTAAATTCTTTTAACAACATTTTGTACTTTTCAGTATACATGTCTTTCACTTCTTTTTAAAAAATTTATGTGCATGTATTTTACCCTTTTTGATGTTATTGTAAATGGAATTTTCTTAATTCTATGTGTGGATTATTCATTGTTCAAATGATTTTTTTATACTAACTTTTACCTGCAATCTTAGTGAACTCATTTATTAGAATTATTAGTGAATAACTAATAAGTAATAAACTCTTATTATTAAGAGTTTTAGTGAATTCTTTAGGATCTTCTATATAAAAGATTATATAATCTTTAAGTAGAAATAGTTTTACTTACTCCTTTCCAGTCTGCATGATTTTTATTTCTGAGAAACAATTTTATTTTCAAACCCAGCACACCCTGCCTCCTTTACATTCAAAAGTTTTTACTTTAGCTTAACACTTTTTTTCCCTCACATTTTACTATAACAGCAAGAAGAAGCCAGGAGTCCTTTCTATGTTCTGCCTGGAAATCTCCTTAGTTATATCATCCATTTCATTAGGTGAATTTTCTTATTTCCACATTACTATAGACAGAATTGTTGTTAAACTTTCCCCTTTCCTCTAGTTTCCAATAAGAACTACTGATTTCTCTTTAAGTCTTCACCTACAACCTACTAGAGAGCCAACAATCTGTAGCTAATAACCTCTTCACGGCCCTTACAAATTTTTCTCCTTGTCCTAAAGACTCCACAAGATTTTTAGATTTTTCTTATGACAGCACTCTACTCCCAGTACCATAATCTATTCCCAGTATCTCATGTTGTATAATAAATTACTTGAAAAGTTACTGGCTTAAAATAACAGAAATAATTTTCTATATCTTACAGTTTCTGTGGATTTGAAATTAATGTATGGCACAATAGGAAGAGCTGGTCTCTGCTCCATGATTTCCGAGCCTTTGTTTCAAGCATGGCTCATTGCAAAGAAGGCTTGGGTCTAGAATCAACTAAATCAATATTATATATATATTTGTATATATATATATATAATATATATATATAATATATATATATATACAAATATATATGTATATACACATATATATATATTGCATATATATTGGAGAGAATTTTTTGTTTCTGTTTCATGAAAACATACACACCCACAAACAGCCTAACTAAAGTAAGCTTTATATTTTTTATGGATCCTGTGTTTAAACTATTCTTCAGAGTTAAATACTCCCATCACTTTAGTTCTAAGTAGAGAAAAATGAACTATGGAGGACAAGGGAAGTTGGAAAGAAGGTGCAGCCGGCTCATTCCAAAATCAACAGCAGGCTTAAGTGGTAATTGTGAATGAATCACAGTATTTTATGACAAAGTGAGAAAAAGATATTCTAGCAATTTTAGAGAAGGTAAATTATCTTCTGTCCAAAAAAACAGTAACATACTTCATTTGCAAAAAATCATTATTACCCATGTGTAAGCCATATAATCTTGTAGTCTACTATAGTTATTTTATTGAAAACATCTTTGGTAAGCTAATGTCTGTACACTCCTGGTTTTCATTTTTGAATTTAAAAAATATTGTACATTCTAAACTTATAGTTTAAGTTGTTTCTTCTTTCATGGCAAGGACATTTATATTATCACACAATTCCTGCCCAGCATGGAAGCAGAGAACAACTTCTGTTCCCTTTACCAAACCTTTCCTTCCTCTTGAGGCAGCCAGAAATGTGAGCTGACCACTACCACAGGCATCAAAACACCCAATACTCACCAGTGTAAAACAATACCCACAGCAATGCAGTATTTGTTACACAAGACTTGAGTTCTGCCTCTGTCTCTGTGAGTGATACACTTCATCTTTTTTTAACTTTTTCCACTGTTTTTTACAATTTCTTTACTTGTAAAACAAGGTTAATAATATCACAACAATTTATACTTTAAGCATCACTGTGTTGCATTTGCTGGCTTACTTGTATCCATCCTCCTCTCCACACGCCCAACATAACTCTACCACAAAGTGAATGAAGGAACAATGCTTGTATTCCTCATCATTATTTTTCAAGTGCCAAAAATAGTTCCTGGCACATAGTAGGTGCTCTAAATTGTTTGTTTGAATAAACAAACAGAAAATTTCCTGTTGCATTTCAGCTTGCTTTGATTTTAATATTCTGACAGATGGTATAGCAAAGTAATTTGACTTACAAAAATTTCAGTTTTATTTTATTTTATACTATAAAATTTTATTATTATGTTCTTTATTAGCAGTACATTTGTTCACAACTACCTTTCGAGATTTTTGTTTAGGTTGCATATGCTGAGTTTAATAGGAAACTACAATTATAGAGATTTAGGAAATTTTCAGAAAGATATGGTAATTCTATTGCTTATTCACATCCTATATAATCAAAATGTAAATATGGACATATGACTATGATTTGTAGTATGACATCCACATGATCTAACCTTTGGTATATTTTTAGTTTTATTACCACACAGAAAATGGAAAAAATCAACATGGCCAGAAGTTTGAGATTAGTTTATTCTCCCATATGAAGTTCATTTGTTGTAGAGGGATGATGAATCACTAACACGTGTAAAAGAGGGAAATTTTAATGTAAAATTATAAAACAACTTTAGCTGTTTTCTTTTTATCAACTTATTGAGACGATTTCTCTTAAACAATATGCCTACTGTACAGTTTTTATTCCCACTAGCTAGCTTTGAGGATTCCATGTTATAATAATAAAAATAACTACAATAATAATAATGGTAATAATAATCACTGAATAAAATGGAAGAATTAGTTGTACATTAGGATGAGTGATGGCTTGAAAAAAGCAGTGCCCTGTTCTAATTGCTATGTAATATGGTACTAGTTCCATGCGTTCTATAGCTTTATAAGACTCACATGTTTTGTACTCCTTTAGTAGCACAATTTTAGGTTTGATTTGGAGAGGTAACTCACAGAGGCTTGTTTCTAACCATATCTTCATGCCCCAAGGGTAGCACAAATAACTTCTTGAATATAGAAGAGACTTCATCAGACATGAAGTTCTAATTCGATTAGTGTTTCGATTTCCTTGAAATTCTATATTCCTGTGCAGTGGTTTTATCCAGTGGAATGCTGTGAAGAGAGTAGCCTTGGCAAAATTGTAAGATAAGTTTGTCCTGGGCTTTTTTATTCCCCTTCTACCTGCTTCCCTCCCTATGTCCTCTTCTGCCTTTACATGCTCTCCTACTATCACAAGCAATAAAGTGGTCCCATACTGCTCCTTTACTGCCAAGGTCCCACAGTGTAAAGTCCTAAACAAACCAAATCTCGATAAGCATATAGTACTGCTCTGGTTCTTCTGTTGTTTCTACCATCAAAATTTACTTTGCTTAGGCTTTAGTTGCTAGAGCCTCATTTTGTGGCTGGCTAGCACCTTAGCAAAGCTATTCACCAAATTCAATATTAGGCATAAGAAAATAACAGTGTAGAGAATGAGATCCACAGTTCCCTGGCATTGGTAGTCTACATTTTTGGCGCCTAGACCTTAGTGTCTTCTTATCCTCACTGTTTTAATGACTTTCCCTAGACCAAGGACCCCCAGAATTTTGGCAGTTAAAACTTCACTGACATCTGACTGAAATGATACCCATGTGTTTCTCTTCCTCTCCAAACTGTTGTTCCATTTCTTTCTACTTATAATTTGGTATAAATCCATTGTGTCACCAATTAGCTAATTTTCTCTCATATCATAATTCACTTCTTGGAAAAAACATCTATTGAACATAGACTACATGACCAACACTATGCTATGTATCAAAAGGATACTCCTAAAGATCATGTAATAATAATATGATTGTGATAAAAATAATAGTCATACTTGAATTATATTCAACATTTCACAGTGTAAAAGAGTTTTCGTATTCATTATATTATTTTATTTATCTATTAGACAAATATTTATTGACTATCTTACTATATTCCAGTCACTGTGCACGATGTTGAAGGATATAATGGTGGACAAAACAGGTTTTTATAAATCTTACAGTTTAGTGGGTGACATAAACATTAATCAAATAATTATAGAAGTAAATATATAATTATAAACTGTGATAAGTGCTATTATAGAAAATTAGTGTATTATGATACTATATAATAGGAGTCCAAATTAATTTTTATTTATGGGGCATTAGGGAAGGCTTTTTTGAAAACTTGACCTGTGAACTGATGTCTAAGGGTTAAGCTATTTGACTATCTGGAGTGCAGGTAATGGAAGGGAAGGAAAAAAGGGACTAGTACATACAAATATCCTGTAGTGAGGAGGGGCATGCTATAAGATAAGAACTTCATAGACTGCTACAGTGTTTTGTCTTTATACTAAAAGAAATAGAAGGCTTTGAAAGGATTTAGGCAGGAAAGTAGTATATTAGACCTACAGTTTGAAAATATCACTCTGTATTAAACTTGAATGAGAGATAATGGTGAAAAATGGAAGACTAGAAGGCTACTATTACCATAGTACTAGTGAGATATGTTGGTGGTATGAACTAAGGTGGTGTGGTGAAAATGGAGAGAAATTATAAATTTGTGAGCTTTTAGAGAGTACTCACTATTATTCTTTGAGGTAGACAGGGAAAGAATCATAATTCACATTGTGAGAATTAGAGAATGAAGTTTAGGAGACATTCAGTTACTTGTTCAGTGTCTTATCAATAGCTCTTAAATGGTGAATGTGGGTCTTAAACCCATGTCTTCTGAATGTCTTCCCAAACAACTTTCAATTTGCAAAGTAATATAGGATATGTCCACAAGTAATGTGTGGATTTTTACCTCTACACAGCATAAAATATTGGGAATGATCTATGTTAGATTCAAGATAAAAAAAGAGAAAACAGAAAAATCATATAGAATTGATTAGACTATGAATAACCAGTCTTGGCCTCCATGTTTAAGCTGTGAGACCTTATTCAAGGTAGTTAACTACTCTGGGCCACACTTCTATTGTCTACTAACATAAACATAAAACTGATTTTGCAAAAGAGTACCATTTTTAAGAATAAATTTAGGATATATCCAAATATTTGGTGGTTGTAGCGAAACTGCCTTTATAAGCTAAGATTGGTGTTCAGATACCAGGTTTAGTTAGCAATTCAAATAGATTAAAAGAGTTTTAGAATTGAAGATATTTAAAGAGCATAGGACAGATTAAAATATTGGCAAATAGATTTAGTGTCCATTGAAGGAGAAAAGGAAAACTATATACCTTTCCCAAAGCAATTGCATAACTTGCCTAACTATAGAACCCAACACTATCTTTATGGAAAAGACTGACAGAGAGAGGGAGATCAAGATGGTAGATTAGGAGAATACAAAGACCACCACCTCCATAAACACATCAAAAAAACTTCAACATGTAGAGCAATTATCAATGAAAAGAAAACAAAAATGGACACTGGAAGAAATATTTTTATACAACAAAGGTTGTAAGAAAGATCCACACAGAATCAGGTAGGAAGGGAAGAGAAACAATCAGGTCAAGACCTGCACCCATGGGGGGGACACAGAAGAAAAGGGAGATTGCATGGTCTTGGAGACCCTCTGGGAAGTGAGCAGTTCTAACCACATACTGGGTGTCCCAGCCCTGGGGTCACACATAAGGAAGATGAGTTCCCTTAGCTGGTTTGAAACCAGTGAGACTGACAAAAGGATTATAAGAAACAAGGCTCTGCTTGTGAAGAGTGTGCACATGCTTGCTCACTCCCCCCAAAAAGGTGGAGGAATCAGATTGAAATTGCCTAGGACTCTGGCCAGTTTCCCACAAACACACCAGTGCCTCTGTCTCAGCTCTAACTGAGTACACAATCCTGCCTGGCTTGCTCTGCAGTGCAGCTCAACACTAGGGCAAAGGCTGCCATGGCAAGGGGAGTATGCAGTTGTGCGGAACAGAGCCAGCTCAAACTTGGCATGGTGTGTAAACAAGGTGATGGTGGCCATTGTTGGTGCTCATGGAGGCAGTGAATTGGAGTGGTACATGATTCTGACCCCGAGTGCTAGGAACCATACATCTTGTACCCTGAACTATGATGAGTGCCCACTCCAGCCCCTCTTGCTCCAGCACTTCTCCCCACCAGGATGAGGTTGCTGATGATAGAATGAGGGAAAGCACACACTCAGTGGAAATGGAGGCAACTCAGACCCAACCCTCAGGGTTTATGCTCCAGCAACTTGACACCTGACTCCACCACCCAATAAGGTGGAGTTGGCCAGTGAGCAGAGGAGAAGCCTAGGCTCACACCTAACTGTAACCCTAGCCCTTCAATCTCCATCCCCACTTCCCACCAAGACAATAGCTGCCAGCAAACTCTGAGGGAACAGGTGATTCATGCTCACTTCAGATCCAGCTCTCCAACCAAAGCCAACAGGCACATGCAGACTGCAAAGGGATGCTCCCACATAAGCACACCCTTTCAAGACCTGGATATGTAACTGTTTCACCTAATTTCATAGAGACAGAGAACGTTAAGCAAAATGAAAGACAGAGGAGTATGTTTTAAATGAAAGAACAAGGGAAACCCTCCCAAAAAATTAATGCAACAGAGATAAATAAGTAACCAGATAAAGAGTTCAAAGCATTAGTAATAAGAATGCTAACTGAATTAGGGAAAATAATAGATTAACAAAGTGAGAATTTTAACAAGGAACTAGAAAATATAAAAAGGAACCAGTCAGAGAATACAGACTGGAAACAGAAAAATAAATAACTGAAATGAAAAACACACTACAAGGAATTAAGAGCAGACTAGGTGATACAGAAGGACACATAGTGATCAGTAAGATAGAATAATGGAAATCCTTCAATTAGAGCAGGAAAAAGAAAAACAAATGAAAAATTAAAACACTTTAAGGGAACTCTGGAACAACATCAAGTGTACCAATATTCCCATTATAAGGGTCCTAGAAGAAGAGAGAGAGAAAGGGGTTGATGATGTATTTGATGAAATTTTGGCTGAAAAATTTCTGAACTTGAAGAAGGAAATTGATACCCTGGTACAGGAAGCACAGAGGGTCCCAGACAAGATGAACCCAAACAGACCCAGAGCAAGACATATCATAATTAAAATGGCAAATTTTAAGATAAAGAAAGAATTCTAAAGGCTGGAAGGGAAAAACAAAGAGTCATACACAAGGGAACCCACGTAAGGATATCAGCTGGTTTTTCTCCAGAAAATTTGCAGGCCAGAAGTGCGTGTCATGGTATATTTAAAGTGCTGAAAGGGAAAAAAAAATCCATGACCTATGATACTTTACCAGCAAGATTATAATTTAGAATTGAAAGAGAGATAAAGAACTTCTCAGACAAACAAAAACTAAAAGAGTTCATCAATACTAAACCTACACTAAATTTTTTTAAAGAGTCTTCTCTAAGTGGAAATGGAAAGGCTACATCAAGAACTAAAAATCTATAGTAACAGAAAGATCTCACTAGTCAAGGAAAATATACAGTAACAGCTGTAGATCAACCATTTAAATAAGTTAGTACAAAGACTAAAAGACAGAAATTGTAAAATCAAATATAACTGCCATAAACCTTTAAGGGATAACCATGAAGATGTAAAATATGACATCAAAAACCCAAAACATGGAAGACCGGAGTAAAAAAAAAAGTGGAACTTTCAGAATATGTTTGGCATTAAATGGTTACCCATTTAAAAAAACTGGATATATTTATAGGTCAACATATGTGACCCCCTGGTAACAACAAAATAAAAGAACTATAAGAGATACACAAAAATGAGAGAGAAAGGGGCAAAAGCATTACACTCAAGAAAGCATCAAACCACAAGAGAAGAAATTAAAAGAAAAATAAAAGAACTACAACACACACACACACACACACACACACACACACACACACAGAAAGCAAGTAACAAAATGGTAATAAGTGCATACCTCTATCCATAATCACTTAAGACATCAATGGACTAAATGCTCCAATCAAGAGACAGAGAGTGGCTCACTGGATAAAAAAAAAAAAAAATTAAAAATATAAAAAAATAAAAACTATACATATGCTTCTTACAAAAGATTTATTTCAGAGCTAAAGAGACACATAGACAATAAAGGGGAAGGAAAGAGATATTTCATGCAAATGGAAATGACAGAAAAGCTGGGAGCTAACAATACTCATATCAGACAAAAAGATTAAAAGTCTATAACAAAAGACAAAGAAACATGTTATGTAATGATAAAGAGATCAATATAAGAAGAGAATATAACACTTGTTTACATAAACACACCTTATATAAGGCCACTCAAATAAGTAAAGTAAATAATAACAGACAAAAAGAGAGAAATTGACAATAACACAATAATACTATGGGACATTAACACCCCTACATCAATGGACAGATGATCCAGACAGAAAATCAAGAAGGAAACAGGAGTCTTAAGTGACACATTAGACCAGTTGAATTTAATAAATATCTATAAGATATTTGATTCCCAAACAGTAGAGTATGTATTCTTTTCAAGTTCATGTGAAACATTCTCAAGAATAGATCACATGGTAGGCCACAAAGAAAGTCTCACCAACATAAGAGGATAGAAATTATATGAAGCATTTTTTTCTGAACAAAATGGTATGAAGCTAGAAATCAGTTACAGGTAATAAAATGAGAAAAACACAAACATGTGGAGACTTATCAAAATGCTACTAAAAAACCAATGGGTCAATGAAGAAATCAAAGAGGAAACTAGAAAATACCTCATGGCAAGTGAAAATATAAACATAATTTTCCAAAATCTATGGGATTCAGGAAAAGCAGTTCTAAGAGGAAAGCTTATAGCAATAGAGACCCACCTCAAGGAACAAGAAAAATTTTAAATATACAACTTAATTGATCATCTAAAGGAATTAGAAAAAGAACAAACGAAGCCCAACATCAGTAGAAAGAAGGAAATAATAAAGATCAGAGAGGAAATAAGTAAAATAGAGATGCTCCCTCCCCCAAACAGAAAAGATCAACAAAGCCAAGAGCTGGTTTTTTGAAAAGATAAACAAAATTGATAAGTCTTTAGCCAGGCTCATCAAGGAAAAAAAAAGAAAAAGAAAAAGAAAGAAAGAAAAAAACAGAGAGGACGAAAATAAATAAAATAAGAAATGAAAAAAAGAAATTTCAATCAATATCACACAGATACAAAAAATCATAAGAGAATACTGCAAACAGCTATATGCTAATAAATTCAACAACTTAGAAGAAATGGATCAATTTCTAGAAACATACAATCCACCAAGACTGAACCAGGAAGAAACAGAAAATCTGAACAGATTGATGACTACAAGTGAAATTCGATTTGTAATTTAAAAAAAAACCTCCCAGCAAACAGAAGTCCAGGATTGGGCAGCTTCAACTGGGAATGCTTGTGACAGAAGCCCAGACCACAACAGAAGTGAAGTGCCATTGATGAGTGATACACAGAGGGCAGGGCCACCTTTGCAGCTTCTCTCCTCAGACACCAGCCCCTGCCTCCAAGGGCACTAGAGAGGGATTCCACCAGAGCCAGCTCAGGTGCCCCTGTAATCACCTCCTCCACCACCCGACTGCCTGGGTGGCCTGCTCCTCCCGACAGCAGTCTCATGGTCTCTCATATTCCAATCGCTACCCCAGCACCTTCCTGCCTGAGTAGCCTGCTCGCCCTGACAGCCACCTCGGCTCCTTCCTGCCTGATGGGCTCCTGTGCTCCAGCAACCTCTGGAGCAGATTCTGGTGGGAGGAACACATGCAGAGGTGGGGATAAAACCACAGCTGCGTCCCAAGAGCTCTGTGACTAAGAAAGAAGAGCTGAAATATCTTCTCACAGCTGTGGGAAATATGGAGTTACAACTCTGCAGAAGGCTTCCTAAATTCAGCACCTGCAAAATATCCAAAAGGACTACAAGTGCTCCTGCAGCTGGGTCAGGTCTGGTTTTGGCAGCTGTGGGCTTTGTGGGCATGTACACACAGGTGTTGGGCCAAGCCAGAGTCTGAGTGGCCTCCGTACCTCCCACAGCAGGTCCAGGTGCATGACTACTGCAGTCCTGGGAACTGACCTCAGTGGATCTGCACCAGTGGCCTGATGAAAACAATGCTTGAGAGACACCAGGGCCAATATCCATCATACTCACCATTAAGGTGGGACTGGGAGCAGAGCCTAAAACAGTGTACTTTGTGAGCCCACACAATGGGTGAAAAGAGAAACGACAGAACACATTCACAAGTGAACAGCTCCAGAACAGGAATACTCAGTGGCTTCTCTCCCAGTGGAAGTGCTCCAGTTCTGCCTAACTTACACTGCAGATCAGAGACACAGCTAAAAACAGATCTGAGGGCCTCTATTCCAACAACTAGGGAGCAGATCCTGCCCCTGACACGGCTGTGACAACCACAGAACAAAGGAGAGACCCTGCTCAATATCCAGGGTAGGCTCTGGTCTCCACAAGACCAATCAAACCACCTACCAAAGGGATAATGGCATGAGTCTCTGGACCAATCTCATCCAGCAGGGGGCAGACACCAGAAGCAAGAGGAACTACAGTCCTGCAGCCTGAAGAAAGGAGACCACAAACGCAGTAAGTTTGACAAAATGAGAAGACAAGGAATTATGTTGCAGATGGAGGATCAAGATAAAAACCTACAAGAACAACTAAATGAAGAGGAGATAGGAAAACTACCTGAAAAGGAATTCAGAGTAATGATAGTAAAGATGATTCAAGATCTCGGAAAAAGAATGGAGGAACGAATCGAGAAGATACAAGAAATGATTAACAAAGACCTAGAAGAACTAAAGAACAAACAAACAGAGATGAAGAATACAATAACTGAAATGAAAAATACACTAGAAGGAATCAATAGCAGAATAACTGAGGCAGAAGAATGGATAAGTGACCTGGAGGACAGAATGGTGGAAATCTCTGCTGTGGAACAGAACAAAGAAAAAAGAATGAAAAGAAGTGAGGACAGTCTCAGAGGTGTGGGGGACAATATTAAACACACTAACATTTGAATTATAGGAGTCCCAGAAGAGGAAGAAAAAAAGAAAGGGACTGAGAAAATATTTGAAGAGATTATAGTCTAAAACTTCCCTAATGAGGGAAAGGAAATAGTCACCAAGTCCAGGAAGCACAGAGAGTCTCATACAGGATAAAATCCAAGGAGGAACATGCCAAGACACATATTAATCAAATTCACAAAAATTAAATACAAAGAAAAAATAATAAAAGCAACAAGGGAAAAGTAACATATAACATACAAGATAATCCCCATAAGGTTATCAGCTGATATTTCAGCAGAAACTCTGCAGGTCAGAAGGGAATTGCATTATATATTTAAAGTGATGAAAGGGAAAAACCTACAACCAGGATTACTCTACACAACAAGGTTCTCATTCAGATTCAATGGATAAATCAAAAGCTTTACAGACAAACAAAAGCTAAGAGAATTCAGCACCACAAAAGCAGCTTTACAACAAATAATAAAGGAAGTTCTCTAGGCAGAAAACACAAGAGAAGAGAATAAAAGAGGAAGGGAAGAAAAAAGACCTACAAAAACAAACCCAAAACAATTAAGAAAATGGCAATAGGAATATACATATGGATAATTACCTTAAATGAAAATGGATAAAATGCTCCAACCAAAAGACATAGATTGGCTGAATGGATAAAAAACAAGACCTGTATATATGCTGTCTACAGTGGAACCATTTCAGGCATAGAGAAACATACAGTCTGAAAGTGAGGGGATGGGAAAAGATACTACATACAAATGGAAATCAAAAGAAAACTAGAAATACTCATATCAGACAAAATATGCTTGAAAATACAGATTGTAACAAGAGACAAGGAAGGAAACTACATAATGATCAAGGGATCAATCCAAGAAGAAGATATAACAATTATAAATATATATGAACCCAATATAGGAGCACTTCAACATATAAGGCAAAGCTAAGAGCCGTAAAAGGGGAAAACAACAATAACACAAAAATTGTGGGGGACATTAACACCCCAATTACACCAATGGACAGATCATCCTGACAGAAAATTAATAAGGAAACACAAGCGTTAAATGACACATTAGACCAGATAGATTTAATTGATATTTATAGGATTTTTGAACCGAAAGCAGCAGAATGCACTTTCTTTTCAAGTGCACACAGAATATTCTCCAGGACAGATCACTTTTTGGGTCAGAAATCAAGGCTCAGAAATTTAAGAAAATTGAAAACATATAAAGCATCTTTTCCAACCACAATGCTATGAGATTAGAAATCAATTACAGGAAACAGTGTCTATAAAACACATACATATGGAGGCTAAGGAATATGTTACTAAATACCCAATGTATCACTGAATAAATTAAAAAATCAAAGGAAAAATAAATGAAATAGAGACAAAGAAAACAAGAGCAAAGATCAATGAATATAAAAGCTATTTTTTTGAGAAGATAAACAAAATTGATAAACCTTTAGCCAGACTCTTCAAGGAAAAAAGAAAGGAGAGGACTGAAATAAATAAAATTAGAAATAAAAAAGAAGTTACAATGGACACCACAAAAATGAAATGGATCTTTGTGACTACTACAAGCAAATATACACAAATAAAATGGACAACCTAAAGAAATGAACAAAATCATAGAAAGGTACAACCTTCTAAGACTGAACCAGGAAGAAACAAAAAATATGAACAGACACATCACAAGTACTGAAATTGAAACTGTGATTAAAACTCTTCCAAAAAACAAAAGTCCAAGACCAGATGGCTTCACAGGTGAATTCTATCAAACATTTAGGGAAGAGTTAAGTCGTACCCTTCTGAAACTCTTCCAAAAAATTGCAGAGGAAGGAACAATCCCAAGTTCATTCTATGAGGTCACCATCACCCTGATACCAAAACCAAAGATATCACAAAAAAAGAAAATTAAAGGCCAATATCACTGATGAACGTAGACAAAAAATCCTCAACAAACTACTAGCAAACCGAATCCAACAACACATTAAGAGGATCATACACCATGATCAAGTGGAATTTATCCCAGGGATGTAAAGATTCTTCAATATAGACAAATCAATCAGTGTGATACACCACATCAACAAATTGAAGAATAAAAACCATATGATCATCTCAATAGATGCAGAAAAAGCTTTTGAAAAAATTGAACACCGTTTATGATAAAAAAAACAAAACAAAACTCCAGAAAGTGAGCATACAGGGAACCTATCTCAACATAATAAAGGCCATGTACGACAAACACACAGCAAACATCATTCTCAATGCTGAAAAAATGAAAGCGTTTTCACTAAGATCAGGAACAAGACAAGGATGTCCACTCTCATCACTTTTATTCAACATAGTTTTGGAAGTCCTAGCCATGGCAATCAGAGAAGAAAAAGAAATCAAATGAATCAAAATTGGAAAGATGTAAAAATGTAAATGTTTGCAAATAACATGATACTATACATAGCAAATCCTAAAGATGCTACCAGAAAACTACTAGAACTAATCAATGAATTTGGTAAAGTTGCAGGATACAAAATTAATACACAGAAATCACTTGCATTCCTATACACTAATGATGAAAAATCTGAAAGAGAGATAAAGGAAACAATCCCATTTACCATCACATTAAAAAGAATAAAGTACATAGGAATAAGCCTATCTAAGGAAGCAAAAGACCTGTACTCAGAAAACTATAAGATACTGATGAAAGAAATAAAGGTGACAAAAACAGGTGGAGAAGTATGCCAGGTCCTTGGATTGGAAGAGTTAATATTGTTAAAATAACTATACTACCCAAAATAATCTACAGATTCAATGCAATCTATATCAAATTCTCAATGGCATTCTTCACAGCATTAGAACAAAATTTTAGAATTTGTATGGAAACACAAAAGACCACAAATAGCCAAAGCAATCTTGAGAAAGAAAAAGGAAGATGGAGTAATCAGGCTCCCTGATTTTAGACTACACTACAAAACTACAGTCATCGAAAGACTATGGCACTGGCACAAAAACAGAAATATAGATCAATGGAACAGGATAGAAAACCCAGAGATAAACCCACGCACCTATGGTCAACTAATCAATGACAAAGGAGGCAAGGATATACAATAGAGAAAAGACAGTCTCTTCAATAAGTGGTGCTGCGAAAACTGCACAGCTACATGTAAAAGAATGAAATTAGAACACTCACTAACACCATACACAAAAATAAACTCAAAATGGATTAAAGACATAAATTCAAGGCAGGATACTATAAAATTCTAGGAGGAAAGCATAGGTAGAAACCTTACTGACATAAATTGTGGCCAAGTATTTTTTAGTCTACCTCCTAGAGTAATGAAAATAAAAACAAAATAAACAAACTGGACCTAATGAAACTTAAAACTTTTGCACAGCAAAGGAAACCATAAACAAAATGAAAAGACAACTCACAGTATGAGAGAAAGTATCTGCAAAAGAAGCAACTGACAAGTGATTAATCTCCAAAATACACAAACAGCTCATGCAGCTCAATATCAAAAAAACAACACAATCAAAAAAATGGGCAGACAAGCAACTATATGCCAATAAAATGGACAGCCTCAAAGAAATGGACAAGTTATTGGAAAGGTACAATTTTCCAAAACTGAACCAGGAAGAATTAGAAAATATAAACAGACTTATCACAAGTAATGAAATTGAAACTATTATTAAAAATCTTCCAATAAACAAAAGTCCAGGACCTGATGGCTTCACAGGTGAATTCTATCAAACATTTAGAGAAGAGCTAACACCTGCACTTCTGAAACTCTTCCAAAAAAATTGCAGAGGAAAGAACACTCCCAAGCTCATGCTATGAGGCCACCATCATACTGTAAGCAAAACCAGAGAAAGATATCATACACACAAAATTAGAGACCAATATTAATGATGAACATTGATGCAGAAATCCTCAACAAAATACTAAAAAACAGAATCCAATAACGCATTAAAAGTATCATACACCATGATCAAGTGGGATTTATCCCAGGGATGCAAGGATTCTTCAACATATGTAAATCAATCAATGTGATACACTACATTAACAAACTGAATAATAAAAATCATATGATCATCTCAATACATGCAGAAAAAGCTTTTGAAAAAATTCAACACCATTTATGATAAAAATTCTCCAGAAAGTGGGCATAGAGTGAACATAACTCAACATAATAAAGGCAAACACACAGCAAACATGATTCTCAATGGTGAAAAACTGAAAGCATCTCCTCTAAGATCAGAAACAAGAAAAGGATGTCTACTCTTGCCACTTTTATGCAACAGTTTTGGAAGCCCTAGCCTCAGCTATCAGAGAAGAAAAAGAAATAAAGGAATCCAATTTGGAAAAGACAAAGTAAAACTGTCACTGTTTGCAGATGACATGATACTATACATAGAAAATCTTAAAGATGATACCAGAAAACTACTAGAGCTCATCAATAAATTTGGTAAAGTTGCAGGATACAAAATTAATACACAGAAATCGGTTGGATTCCTATACACTAACAATGAAAGATCAGAAAGAGAAATTAAGGAAACAATCCCATTTACCATCGCATCAAAAAGAATAAAATACCTAGGAATAAACCTACCTAAGGAAGCAAAAGACCTGTACTCAGAAAACTACAAGACACTGGTGAAGGAAATCAAAGATGACATAAACAGATGGAGAAATATACCATGTTCTTGGATTGGAAAAATCAGTTTTGTGAAAATGACTATACTACCCAAAGTAATCTACAGATTCAATGCAATCCCTGTCAAATTACCAATAGCATTCTTCACAGAATTAGAACAAAAATTTTACAACTTATGTGGAAACACAAAAGAACCCAAATAGCCAAAGCAATCTTGAGAAAGAAAAATGGAGCTGGAGGAATCAGGCTCCCTGACTTCAAACTATACTACAAAGCTACAGTCATCAAGACAG
Source organism: Eschrichtius robustus (assembly GCF_028021215.1). Taxonomy (NCBI): domain Eukaryota; kingdom Metazoa; phylum Chordata; class Mammalia; order Artiodactyla; family Eschrichtiidae; genus Eschrichtius; species Eschrichtius robustus. The sequence goes on along the minus strand of NC_090845.1, from coordinate 71,904,459 downwards.
CATAGTACTGGCACAAAAATAGAAATATAGATCAATGGTATAGGATAGAAAGCCTAGAGATATACCCACGCCCATATGGTCACCTAATTTATGACAAAGGAGACAAAGACATACAATGGAGAAAACACAGGCTCTTCAATAAGTGGTGCTGGGAAAACTGGACAGCTCATGTAAAAGAATGAAATTAGAACACTCCTTAACACCATACACAAAAATAAACTCAAAATGGATTAAAGACCTAAATGTAAGGCCAGACACTATCAAACTCTTAGAGGAAAACATAGGAAAAACACTCTTTGACATAAACTACAGCAAGATCTTTTTGACCCCCCTCCTAGAGTAATGAAAATAAAAACAAAAATAAACAAATGGGACCTAATGAAACTTAAAAGCTTTTGCACAGCAAAGGAAACCATAAACAAGATGAAAAGAAAACCCTCAGAATGGGAGAAAACATTTGCAAATGAATCAACGGACAAAGGATTAATCTCCAAAATATACACAGGGCATACAGCTCAATATGAAAAAAACAAACAGCGCAATCAAAAATGGGTGGAAGAGCTAAATAGACATCTCTCTAAGGAGGACATACAGATGGCCCAGGGGCACATAAAAGGATGCTCAACATCACTAATTATTAGAGAAGTGCAAATCAAAACTACAATGAGGTATAACCATATACTTGTCAGAATGGCCATCATCAAAAACTCTACAGTCAATAAATCCTAGAGAGGGTGTGGATAAAAGCAAACCCTCCTACATTCCTTGTGGGAATGTATATTGGTACATCCACTATGGAGAACAGTATGGCAGTTCCTTAGAAAACTAACAGAGCTACCATATGATCTAGCAATCCAACTCTGGGGCATATATCTGGAGAAAACCAATCAAAAAGATACCTGCATCCCACTGTTCATTGCAGCACTATTTACAATAGCCAGGACATGGCATTAACCTAAATCTCCATCAACAGAGGAATGGATAAAGAACATGTGGTACGTATATACAATGGAGTATTACTCAGCCTTAAAAATGAACCAAATAATGCCATTTACAGCAACATAGAAGGTCCTAGAGATTGTCATATTGAGGTAAATCAGACAGAGAAAGACAAATATGAGATGGCATTGCTTATATGTGGAATCTAAAAAAGGGGGTACAAGTGAACTTATCAAAAAACAATTAGAGTTACATATGTAGAAAACAGACATTTTTACCAAGGGGTAGAGTGGGAAAGATAAATTGGGTGATTGGGATTGACATATACATACTACTATATATATATAATAGATATATAATAGATAGCTAATAAGAACCTACTGTACAGCACAAGGAACTCTACTCAATGCTCTGTAATGGCCTAAATGGAAAAAGTATCTAAAATAGTAAATATAGGTATATGTATAACTGATTCATTTTGCTGTACACCTGAAACTAACACATTATAAATCAACTATACTTCAATAATTTTTTTTAAAAAGAGAGGCCAGCCATAAACCCATGTACCTATGCTCAATTAATCTATGACAAAGGAGGCAAGTATATACAATGGAGATAAGACAATGTCTTCAATATGGTGCTGGGAAACTGCACAGCTCCATGTTAAAGAAGGGAACTAGAACATTTTCTCACACTGCATACAAAAGTAAGCTCAAAATGGATTAAATACCTAAATGTAAGGCCAGAAACTAAAACTCCTAGAAGAAAACATAGTTGGAACACTCTTTGACATAAATCATAGCAATATTTTCTTGACTCTGTCTCCTAAGGCAAAGGATACAAAATGAAAAATAAACAAATGGGACTTAATTAAACTTAAAACCTTTTGTACAGCAAAGGAAACCATAAAAATAAGGAAAAGACAACCCTCAGAATGGGAGACAATATTTGCAAATGATATGCCTGGTAAGGGGTTAATATCCAAAATATATAAAGAACTCATCAACTCAATACCCCACCCCCCAGAAATAAGCAACCTAATTAAAAAAGTGGGCAGAATACCTGAAGAGACATTTTTCCAAAGAAGTTATATAGATGACCAACAGGCATATGAAATGATGCTCAACATTGCTGATCATTAGAGAAATGTAAATCAAAACCACAGTGAGATATTCCCTCAAGCCAGTCAGAATGACTACTGTTGTAATGTCTACAATAAAAAACAATGGTGAGGATGTGGGGAAAAGGGAACATTAGTTCACTGTTGGTGGGAGTGTACATTGGTGTACCCACTATGGCAAATTGTAAGGAGGTTCCTCAAAAAACTAAAAATAAAATTACCATATGATTCAGCAATTCCAATCCTGGGTACGTACCCAAAGAAAACAAAAATGCTAATTCAAAAAGATACATGCTCCACAATGTTCATAGCAGCATTATTTACAATAGCCAAAATATAGAAGCAACCTAAATGTCCATCAAGAAATGATTTGATAAAGAAGATGTAGTAAATAAATATATATATAATCTATATTTATATCAATCTATCTTCTATCTATATTAGCCATAAAAAGGGAAATTTTGCCATTTGCAACCACATGGAAAGTATTATGCTTAATGGGAAAAGTCAGAGAAAGAGAAATACTCTATTTTATCACTTATATGTGGAATCTAAAAAATAAAACAAATGAACAACTATAACAAAACAGAGAAAAATTCACAGATATAGAGAACAAACTAGTGGGTACCAGTTAGGAGAGGGAAGGTTGGAGGGGCAAGGTAGGGAAAAGTTGGAGGTACAAAAGACCATGTGTAACATAAATGAGCTATAAGAATATATTGTACAGTACAGGGAATATAGCCAGTATTTTATAATAACTTTAAATAGAGTATAATTTATAAAAATAGTGAATCACTATGTTGTACATCTGAAACTAATATAATATTTTAAATCAACTATACCTCATTAAAAACACAGATAACTGCCTATAAATATCCATTCTCACCTTCTTCTTTAGTAACAGAACCCTAGATTGGGAGCTGATACTGTAGAAAAACTACATTTTCAGCTTTCTTGTAGATAGCATTGGCTATGAGATGTAAGCAGGCATTCTGTGATAGTTCCTTAAAACATGGATGTCTTATTCAGCTAAAAGATGTTTACCTTTTGCCCTAACCTTTTTTGCTACCTGGAACGTGACTAAGTTGTCCTGACCAACAGAAACCATGTAGTGAGCGTGACACAAATTTGAAGGTTGAAGTTACTTACATGTTAAGTGTAAGAAAGAAGCAAAATAAAAAGAGCTAATGATATCATGGAACCAATCAATGAGCCCTAGATTGGCTACCTCCTGAATACATTTTTTTTGTGTGTGAGAAAAGCAACAACAACAAAAACCCTACAACTTCCTTAAGCCTATATTTTTTTTCAGGTATTTTTTTTTTACTGACTATAAATGCAATTCCTAGGCAATTGAGTCTTGGAAGTTAAAGAATCTGGTTCTAGGTAAATGCCCATTAACCTGGAAAATGGAAGTTACAAGAAACAAATCTGTCATGTGTTTCCTTTACTGGGACCACACACATCGTTACATGTCTTCCCAGGTCCTGCCTAATAACCCAAACAACTTTAAATACCAAGAGCAGGGGATGGGTAAAATATGTCTCAAACTCAAAACTGTCTCAGTTCTCTCTTCAAGTATGCTAAAATTTTGTCAAGGTTTTATCATCAATCATCCATTTAGGAGATTAGGTCTACATTGGCACATTAATGCCTCTGCCCTTAGGTTTGATATGCTGAACTCCATAGTAGAAGAGACAAATAAACTAAAGAGGGTATAAAAAGCTCATCTTTTAGAACAAAAGAGTAAATACATGTATACTTTATCAATTTTTCAACCTTCCCAAACACTTAGCAGCTTTCAATTAGCAACAAATATATTACCCAACCATAATAAAGGTAGAGATCATATGATCACAGCAAAACAAACTTACTAGATTGAGCATTGTGATGTCACACAGGGAATATATACTAATTTTGATTGCCCACAGACTGTGGACAATAGTGAAATAAATGTAAACGAAAATTTCAGCTGAACAATTTATTTCATGCCACAGAGGAAAAATAAAAATGGATTACAAATGGTAGTAAGTTACAGTCGAATTATATTGTAACCATTGTTGCTTTTAAGGCTAAATTGAGAATTAAAACTACTTACAGGCGTCTTATAGGAAAATAGAAATCAAATCATCTGTGAAGTACTGAGCCACTGGTTTATTGTAGTGTGAATCACCAACAGCTATGAAGGACTAAGAACTGAGAAGCTTGAGTAAAGGAGAGATGGTAATCTTCCAGCTTGCAGAGATTGTGGAATTGTCAAGAACAGAGAGAACGAGAAAAGAGTTACTTTGCAAATTCAGGAAAAATACCAAATAAACAGTGAGCTATGAGGAAGGGATTGGGAAAATGCGAGGCAGGCTGGCCAGGCATAAACATGAAAGGGAATAAGACAAAATGGTTAAAAGAGAAAAGTGAAAAAAAAAATCAGATGTTAGCTAGCAAGGAAAAATGTGATGGAAATATTACAGGCATGTTGGGCAATAGGGTGCTAAACACTGTTCTCTATTTTTATACCTCTACCTGTCACATTTAATGTTTTAGAGTTGAGCATTCCCAGCATTGTTATGTATATTCACTTAGATCAAAGCATCAGGCAAAGTCTTGTAGAATAAAATCCATAGAGAAAAGGATCTATTCATCAATATAGGACATTAGAGAAAATATTAAAGCTCTCAAAACCAAGAGAGTGAAGTAATCACTGAGTAGCCAGATAGACACAAATTCCTTTGCCAGAAGTGTTTAAAAATAATTTGAGGAGGGAAGTGGCTTATTAGAGTGGCAACAAGGGTGATAAAAGGAAAAACTTGGAAGTACATATTATAGGAAATAATGAAAGATTAAAGCATAAACAATAAAATTTCCAAATTCCTGAGTCAGCAAAGGGTTGCAGGTTATGATTGCATAATTGAAGAATTCTGAAAGAAAGTTCTTAAATTGTGCATTAATCAGGTATTTACCATTTGCAAATGATGGAAAACTATAATCAGACTGGCTTTAGCAAAAAATATAAAATAAAGGGCCTCTCCCTCTCTCTCTCTCTCTCTCTCTCTCTCTCTGTCTGTCTCTCTCTCTCTCTCTCTCTCTGTCTCTCTGTCTCTCTCTCTCCCCTCTACGCTGTACTCTGTGCTTCTTTCACAGTCAAATTCTCCCCAAGTGTCTCTCCTCGGAAGCTTCGGTCTTACTTCCTACTGGGTTGGTAACCTCCAGTAGATAAATAAATGTTATCACCTTCTGTGACCAAAACAGATTTCTGAGCCTAATGTCTTCCAATCTTTGACTACTCTCAAACTATTCTGGATCTTGTTTTCTCAAGACATAAGGATTTGAAAATAAGCAGTGGGAAATGGAGCTGAGAAACTTGTGAAGATATAATAAGTAGAGCTCAGAAACTAGGCTGGGATTTCTAGATTTCTAATTGAGAATAATTATTATATACCTTTCTCTTAGAGATCATCCATACTGCAATAAGGATATCCTGCATTCCAGACAGCTGACAGTGTGTGAAAATTTAGACTTGCTAGAGAGGAAAGGGGACTGAATGATGTAGTCTAGGCTGTAACTGAAATAGAAGGTATCCCCTTCCTTCCTTGACTGGTGGTGGAAGGCAGTAGTAGAAGATTTATTTGAAGTCCTTGATACCTTGTTACAATACACATGATAGAAGAGAGGCCCAGTCTCTTTCTTTTGGTCTATAAAGTCCAGCAAAGAAAGGCATAGAAATGTAAATAACATAAAATTTGGGACCAGATAGTGGGGAATAGGAAGGGAGAACGTTTAAAAAGTCTTCTGTATCTAGAGAAGAGGGCCATAACAAGATGTATTTCGCAGAAGGAAACAAGAAGAAACTAGAATGTGAAAGGAATTTTATGTCATGAAGACAGAGGAAGATCACCACAAAAGGCCAGTCAAAGGCAAATAGTGGAACTTTAAGGTCAGTCAATTTTATTTTCATTGCTGGATAATCTTTTAATGCCAACTTAAAGTGTAGCTGAAATGAAGAGGGCACATCCCTCCTGGTTTATGAAATGGTGGTAAAGGTGTAGAAATCTCATTGGAAAATATGACCTTTGTTCAGCAACCACTATGTTGTATTCACCTGCTGTCATCTTCTGCATTCACAGTTTTTGAAGTTGAATCTTTTTAAAGGAATAAATTCTCTCACCAGGCAAAAGGATAGATTTGATTACAAGTCTACATCTTTCCTGCATCTAGCACTTAGAGGTCTGCCCAGCAAATGGGAGGGCAGTAAAACCTTTACATTTAAATCTTACAACATTAGTCCCTAATGAACTATATTCTTCTTCCTTGGAAGATGTGTGTGTGTGTGTGTGTATGTGTATGTGTGTGTGTGTTGATATAGAAAATTGTTGCCCTTCTAGGTTAAGATAGGGATAGGGGCAAGGAAAGAAGCGATGCTTAGGGAGACAAAGAGCCTGACTTTGGCTAGGGCTATGAGATGAAATGCAAGACGTTCAATTAAATTTGAATTTCAGATAAATAATAAATGATTTTTAGTATAAGTGAGTCCCAAATATCTCAAATATTGCATATTAAATAATATTTGTTGTTTTACTGAAATTCAAATATAGCTTGAAATTCTGTATTTTTATTGCTTAATCTGGCAACCTTAGTCTCAAAATGGTAAATCTAGAGGTGAGAAGCTGTCAGTCTCCTATGGTATCTGTAGAAAGATATTTGAGTGATATATTTTCACGACCTACACAATCCACCCCATACAACATATAGATCTACTTACCCATACAGGTTTTAGAAGTAGCTTCTCCATGGTTCCCATGTATAACATATTGAAATTTGGGGGGATAGATGAATGTATTTTGCATGTTGGATAGACATAAATCTCTGGTGCCCAGATGGTAGACTGTGGAAGACAGAATAATGCCACCTCCCAAAATATCCACATCCTAATCTCCAAAAACTGAATATGTTACCTTTCACAGAAAAAAGGACCTTTTAAAAGTGATTAAGTTAAGGATCTTGAGATGGGGAGATTATTCTGGATTATCCATAGGGGCCCAGTATTACCATAGAGATCCTTATAAGAGGGAGTCAGGAGGGTCAGAGTCAGAGATGGAAGCAGAGGGTGAATAGGCAATGTGATGTTAAAAGAGAGATAGAGAACATGTGACAAAAGAGCCAGAGGTAAGAGTCAGAGAGAGACTTAAAGTTGCTACACTGCTAGTTTTGAAGATGGAGTATGAGACTATGAGCCAGGTAATCAGGCAATATCTATAAGCTGGAAAAGACAATAAAACAGGTTCTCCACTAGATCCTCTAGAAGGAACAATCCCGCTAACACTTTGACTTTAGCCCAATGTGACCTATTTTGTACTACGGACTTCCAGAAGTTTTAGAAAATAAATGTGTGATGTTTTAAGCCACTATGTGGTAATTTGTTAAAATAACAATAGGATACTACTACAGCGTTAGACTCACTTCCTGAGGGTAAACCTAAAGGGACAAGGCCAGTAAAATAAACTATAACACTTATCACTGCATTTGGTCTAGGAGTACACAAATTGTACTCCTCCTTCTTCTCCTCCACTATTATAATTTCCCTTCTCTTTCATCTATTACTTCTTGCAGGTTTTGATGGCTTTTCTGGGTGCTCTAAAACCTTTATCTTTTTAGAGGTCTGCTTCCTTGGTAATTATGCCTTTCTCAGGTGGGGGATATTACACATGTCTTTCCATAATTACAATTGAACAGAAGAATTCCATGTGTTCCCAGGTAGGTCACCTGGGCTCTACATGTATTCTTTTCTATCCCTATTGTATAAAAACATCCTTACCTCTTCGTGCTGATCAGATTCAGTTACCTCTGCCAAAATAGCAACTCCTTTTCTTACCTGCTAGTCTCTAGACATGAGGAGTTCAACATGCCAAGGCAGAAGCTGTGGCTTATAGTTCAATGGGACTTTTGCTTTCTCATGACAAGAGTGTGCCCCTTTTTGGCAACCTGGATCATCAATTTTATACACTTTGTATTTGTAAGAATGGGAAAGCACAAAATCTTCCAGTGGGTCGTTGAGAATGATAGTGAGTGGAGTCATTCTCGTTTCCACCTTTTGATCCTATTGGAGACACAGCAGCATAGAGATTTCTGATTAAGTGAGCATTCACCTTGAGTAATCCAGGATGATAACCCATCTTTTCAAAGTACTTCCTCTGACCTGACAATCCAACTGTTCCTTCAGCAAAATACCCCAGTTACTCTATTAGGCAAGATTCTTCTGTATGGTTTGGTATATAATACATTTGATGGATTTTGTGATCATAGGTCCATTCCTTTTTCTCCTTCACTGTGCAGGATGTCCCGTAGTAGGATGATATGTTGTGTGGGATTCTATGACTATGGATTAAACATTTAATAAGCCCCCCCAGATAGTGATACTAGTTGAAGGACTGTCAGCAGGAGATGCAAAGATATCCATCCTGTGAGAATAAATTGCTGTTCCTCCCAAGATACACAGAACCAAGACCATTGCATGTTTTAGATTATTAATATTAGCAATAATCTCAGTCATTATAATATAGTTTTATGAATGCTATCTTGCATCAGTTCTGAGTTCCTGTCCTGGGGCTAGTCAGTTAGCCTTCTTGAGCAGCTGATTAAATCCACACCCCTAACCAGCTCCCTTATTGTGCTTTCACACTTTGAGCCACAGTACACACACACTAACTATCCCAGGGCCTAGTAATAGACAACCAGGGACATCCTAATTCAGAGCCTGCTGAAATTGTTCAAACTAATCAATCCTAAAGCTGCTTGCCTTGCCTCTCCCATTTCTTCCTACAAAAACCACAGTAAGGTCCTCACCAGCAGTTTTTCTCTCTCCCTCTGCCTCCTGACCAACACTGGTGTTTCCCTTGAGAGGCCCTGCATGACATCAGTATTCTCCTCAGGAACTAAGTATAGTCAGTCCTGCATATCTGCGGATTCCACATCCTCAGATATGAAGGGCTGACTGTACTACACCATTTTCTATGAGGAACTTGAGCACCTGTGGATTTTGATGTGCAAGGGGAATCCTGGAACAAATTTCCCGTGACTACCTAGGGATAACTGTATACCACAACAAGACTCTTATTTCTCTCTTTTGATATGCATCTGGCCTCACCATACCTCATCCAAAGTAATATAGTTAAAACAGTCTTCTCCCATGGGAAGTGAGATTGTTTTTAAGTCTGTGATCACGACAAATGGAGTTTCAGAGGTTTCTACTTGGCCTTCCCCACCAGATAAATTTTATTCTACATGCTAAAGACTCAACGTGGAGGTTACTTCAGTTGGAAGTATATTGATTCAAGTTATACATTTGGAGACACATTGGGAAAATGACTACTAGGTGGGCCCTTGGACCCTGATGGCCCACTTTGAGCTGGACTTCAGGTAGGACACCTTTTGTTAACTGACTCTTTTATGCCTCTACTCTAGCAAGGTGGCTGTGATTATCCATTGGATCTCTAGGCATCAATGTCAATCTAGTCCTTTGTCTAATAGTCATTGAAATATCAAAGTATTCCGTTTTCTTCGAACTTCTAGTAGCTGTGTGTTTTCCCTATTTCGACTAGTCCTTTCAGCTAATGCTAGAGAAGTGTTAGCTCATAATAGAAAGAGGTGGTAAATATCAGGAAGCTCAGAGGGTCCAGGAGAGTCTACAGAGTCAAAATATTCCAGGGCAACCATCCAGATGCACCCATTCCACATTTCAAAGCCCCAAATAGGGGACTGGAATTACCATAACAGACTTGCCTTGCTGAGAAATTAAATGTGTCTGAAGCTCGGCCTTACTATTAAATTCAGTGTCTGCACCTTAGCTATGTCCACTCTTTCAATAAAGAAAATGTGTCTTTTTGTAAGTTACCAAAGAGGTCCACTGGTTTTCACACTTAGTCTTTTTCTTTAATTTTTATTTTATATTTGAATATATTAATTTACAACGTTGTGTTAGTTTCAGGTGTACAGCAAAGTGACTCAGTTATGCATAAGCATATATCTATTCTTTTTCAGATATTTTTTCCATATAGGTTATTACAGAGTATTAAGTAGAGGTTCCTGTGCTATACAGTATGTCCTTGTTGATTATCTATTTTATATATAGTAGTGTGTATCCGTTAATCCCAACCTCCTAATTTATCCCGCCCCCCCTCCCCCACATTTCCCCTTTGGTAATCATAAGTTTCTTTTTGAAGTCTGTTTCTGTTTTGTAAATAAGTTCAGCTGATTCATATTTTTAGATTCCATACATAAGAAATATCATATGGGCTTCCCTGGTGGCGCAGTGGTTGAGAATCTGCCTGCCAATGCAGGGGACACGGGTTCGAGCCCTGGTCTGGGAAGATCCCACATGCCGCGGAGCAACTGGGCCCGTGAGCCACAACTACTGAGCCTGAGCGTCTGGAGCCTCTGCTCCGCAACAAGAGAGGCCATGATAGTGAGAGGCCCGCGCACCGCGATGAAGAGTGGCCCCCACTCGTCGCAACTGGAGAAAGCCCTCACACAGAAACGAAGACCCAACACAGCCAAAAATAAACATAATAAATAAATAATAAATAAATAAATTAAAAAAAAAAGAAATATCATATGATATATATCTTTGTCTGACTTACTTCACTTAGTATGATAATCTCTAAATTCATCCATGTTGCTTCAGATGGCATTAGTTCATTCTTTTTTATGGTTGAGTAATATTCCATTGTATATATGTACCACATCTCCCATATCCATTCATCTGTTGATGGACACTTAGGTTGCTTCCACGTCTTGGCTATTGTAAATAGTGCTGCAATGAACATTGGGGTGCATGTATCTTTTTTGAATTATGGTTTTCTCCAGATATATGTCCAGTAGTGGGATTGCTGGGTCATATGGTAGTTCTAGCTTTAGTTTTTTAAAGGAACCTCTATACTATCCTCCATAGTGGCTGTACCAATTTACATTCCCACCAAGAGTGTAGGAGAGTTCCCTTTTCTCCACACCCTCTCCAGCATTTATTATTCGTAGACTTTTTGATGATGACCATTCTGACCAGTGTGAGGTGATACCTCATTGTAGTTTTGAGTTACATTCTCTAATAATTAATGAAGTTGAGCATCCTTTTATGTATTTTTTTGGCCATCTGCATGTCTTCTTTGGAGAAATGTCTATTTAGATCTTCTGCCCAGTTTTTGATTGGGTTGTTTGTTTTTTTGATAGTGAGCTGCATGAAGTGTTTGTATATTTTGGATATTAATCTCTTGCTGTCACATTGTTTGCAAATATTTTCTCTCGTTCTGTGGGTTGTCTTTTTGTTTTGTTGATGGTTTCCTTTGCTGTGTGAAAGTTTTTGTTTACTTAGGTCCCATTTGTTTATTTTTGTTTCTATTTTCATTATGCTAGGAGGTGGATCCAAAAAGATATTGCTATGATTTATGTCAAAAAGTATTCTGCCTATGATTTCGTCTAAGATTTTTATAGTATCTATCTTTACATTTAGATCTTTAAGACATTTTGTGTTTATTTTTGTGTATGTGGTTTGAGAATATTCACACTTAGAATTTAATAGTTTGTTAACTGCCCTCAGTTTCTCATGATGCCTATGGAGGCTATCAGTTCCACTTAGCAATAAACAAAAAACTCCACTGTCCTTACAGATATTGTCTTTCTCAATTATTTCAAACCCTTTAATTTTTGCAAATGTAAGGATATTCTACACTGGAAAAGTGTCAGTACAAGTGAAATCATTGGCAATTGTACTGCCACGTTTTCCCAAAGACATTCATTTCCCCACATACCAGTGAGAATGGGGTTCTTTTGCTAGCTGAGATATGAGTGACTCAAACTCTTTCTTACTGGTACTATTTACATCCACTTGGTTCCTCTGAGAAGCAGATTCCAAGGTGGGATTAGATGTGCAAGAGACTTACTGGTGAGAGGGATAAGGACTTATGTTGGAAAAAGGTAAGGATAGCTTTCACGCTGTGATGTGTATCTGACACTTGTGAAAAGAGAAAAGAAATGAAGGACGATTAGATAGGAGGAGTTTCAGCACTCTTCTAAAGAAAGTGCTGGAGCACTGCAGCACTCTTCTAAAGAAAGTTCTGGGTTAGCTGATGAGACTACCTCAAGTTAATGTTGCCTGATAGAAGATTCCAGAGAAATGGGCCTGTCCTAGTACTCTTACTGTGCTCAGTCATTGGCTGGGAAGAAACCTATAGATGTGTGGACATAATGTGAATGTAGCAGTATTCCAAAGAAATGACAGGGTTGTCAGTCAAATATACTTACCACAATCTAAGAACTGAATGGTGCATTTTGATTGCCGTCGTATGTGATTAGAACATTTTTTTCAGACATATTGTGGTCCAAGTTCTCTTATCAGCTATTGAACTTTATTTGACCTCTCTGAACCTTATTTTACTGCCCAGTTTCATTAAACAAATGTGAAAATTTCATTCTAATAGGGCTACTGTAAGTGCATGATAAAGTATAAGTAAAGGATCTTGGGAAATTTTCAGATACTAGACAGATATGAGGACATTTATTATCATACAAAATTAGGTAAGTTAAAGGAAGACTTCTCTTCTATGCATATTTAATTTTAAATCACTGAATTGAAACAAGAAATTATATTTCAGGTATAGCTTCCATGTACAAATGAACTACTCTGTAGCTCAATTAATTAATTTTATTCAAATGATACATTCAGTCTGTTCTGTCCCAGGTATTTTCCCAGACTTCTCTCAGGCTCACCCATTTCAATTGGCTCTTTCTTGCTCTCAATTCCTTAACTAACCCTCCTATCCTTTGGCTTCATGTCTTACTTCCAATTATTTGCCTCTTGTCCTCTTTGTTTTGGATAGGGTTTTCTGGCTCTGAAAAGTGTACTAATCCTTGATCTCCATTTGTGTTCACCCACTGGCTAAACATATCAACAGATTTGTAATGAGGTGTGCTTCCCACTTCTGCCCTGGTTCTGCATAGTTCATGCTATCTAGGCTGTCTCCACCTATCCTCCAATGAGGATGTTGGAATCAGACACTTATTAGATTCTAATTTCTGACTGTTTAACACCGCAATCTATTTCTAACACCTAATACTTTTGGTGCTCATTGATGGTTTGTTAAATACATTAATGAATGATCAATCATTATTCTCATATTTTGGGTCCTAGGCACATTAATGGCCTTCCCAGTTTCTTCCCCAGTCTTTTCTCACTCTTATTTCTGCCAGCTCTGATTATGGCATTGCTTGCTCAAAAACTTTTAGTTAATATCTACTGCCTTAAAAATTCAATAAAGAGTCCTTTGTACTCAAAATTCTCTTTTTGAGAGATGCTTCCTAGTTCTAAGTCTGTGCTAATGCTTACTCATTGACGTAGAACAGCCTTTGAAATATGTAAAGCTGTTTTGCTCACATGCTAAGACCTATGCCAAATGCTATATCTCCCTTGATTAATTGTTCTTAATCAAGGGACAAACAAATATTCTTGAGAATCTCCCCCTTTCCATGGAGGCCATTATTCCTAAGAATATATTTGTTTTCTAAACAGTGTGGATAATGGATATGGGAAATCCAAGATTATAAGAATCCGGACAGAGCTTTTGCTCTACATAAGGAAAGGAAATATTTGTATAGATATACCTAGAGGGAAGGTCCAAGGACCTTGAGGTACAGAGGGGGCTGAATAGGAGATATTTGAGGCTTTTCTGGAAAGCAATTATAAGTAGGAAGCCTGGTTAGGTGGCAGTTGAAAAGGAAGTGATTCTGATGTAAACATATCTAATTTGGAATTATTAAAACATACTGTTATGAAATATAAACTATTTGTCCTTTATTTTCACAAAATATGCAGCAAAATATCCATTATGCACCCTTACTGTGTAGAATAAATTTTCTTGGAAGAGTTGGTTGAAGGGTGATATAGGATGGGTGGAATAAAACCAAGTATGGAGTTCTTGGGTTGGCCAACAGGATTAGCTAACACTGAAATCAGTGTCTACCACATGTGGGTTAAATAACATTATCCAAACAAATGTGATTTCTCCCCTTTTGAACACCCCAAACATTTTGTCTATACATCTATTTGTCATATTCTGCCATGTGTTTAAACCTTGTTTACTTGTCTTAGACTCTTTTCTTGACTACTTGATTAAAAGTACCTTGAAGGTAGGAACTATATGTAGTCTCTCTGTATCCCTTAAAGGGGTAATTTTTACATAAAGTACCACTTATTCTCATTGATGTTGCTTGAGAAACTCATAGGTGTGCTGTAATAGTTGAGATTTTTTTTTCAAAATTATCCAATTTCTGTTATTGAAACAAATGCAAGGTAGCATTTTTAAAATGTGTATTTCACATGATTAAATTACTTTATGTAGATATTTCTGTGTATTTTACTTTTTGGCAATATTTGTTTACATTTTTGGAGGGGTAGAATATTTTAATTTTTCCCCAACAATGAATTGTTTAATATTCTGTGCTAGTTTAGACCATGACTTGGCAGTCAGCATGGTTTGATTCCTACTTCTGCCACATTCTAAATGTGTGACTCTGAGAAAATTTTTGAGCTTTAGTGTTCAACCTGTACAATTGAAATGCTAGAAACACCTAACTCATAGGAAAGCTGTAATGATTAGATGAGCTAGCCTTTAAAAAGAGATTTATAAATGGCAACTGTATTAGTCAGCTCTTACTACTGTAAAGGAATATTCTAGCCTGGGTGGCTTAAACAAGAGTAATTTATTTCCCCATGGTTCTGGAGTCTGGAAAGTCAAAGATCAAGGTTCCTGCAAGGTTTGATTTCAGGTGAGAGCTCTCTTTCTGGCTTGCAGATGGTCATCTTCTCACTGTGCCCTCAAATGGTTGAAAGAGAGAGGGTGAGCTCTCTGGAGTCTATCCTTATAAAGACATTAATCCTATCAAATCAAAGTCCCACATGTGAATCTATATGCTACATTATTTCAATGTCTATGTTAAGGGTAGTTGAATCAGACCTCATTTAACCTTAATTAACTCTTTCTAGGCCCTATCTCCAAATACAGCTGCATAGGTGTTAGGACTTCAACACATGAATTTTAGAGGGATATAATTCAGTCCATTGTAGCAATCCAACTAGTATTTTTAAATGTTGCATATCTGTACAATGTACCAGGTTTTGTATTCAGTAGATATACAGTAAACATTTGTAAGTTAATTTTGTGGGGGAAGGCAAAAAGTGAGAGGAATATCCCTCTTCTTCATCTGCTCTTTCCTTTAAAATCTCTCTCCATCTTACTCTTTCTCTTTTCCATTCATTTACACTATCCTTTCTTACCAAAGTTGAAGCAGCATATGAGGGAGGGAGCCAGGCAGTTCTAGGAGATATGGTCAGGATTGGGGGATTGAATCAGGCTTAGGAGAATCATTTCAAATTACTCGCCTTCAAGTCTTCCTTAATTGACTACATTATAATCATTAAATGATCCTAGTTACCTGACATATGTGTAATTGAGTATGTAACATAATAAGAAGTGTATATGTTTCCTCAAAGCACATGTCTCATCACTAAAAAATATTTCAATGAAAGTGAATACAGAGCTTGAAGAAGAAAAACTTCATTTATATTGTGAAGGTGTTTTATTTCGTAAAGTTACAGACAAATATCCAACACTGTGTGGCACAGTTCTACTTTACCTCAATACATGTGCTTAAGAAATGTAATTACTTTTTATTTATTTATTTCTCCAAGCTACATAAAAGCCTCACAAAGCTAGGAGGAGAAAAATACTGATACACATCATCTCATTCCAGCCCTGAGGAATACCTAGGGTCCAATGGAAGGTCTTGAGAGGATGGAGAGTATGTGCCCATATGGAATTCTTTCACAGGCTCTAGTGAAATCATCTCAACTAGGGAAACATGTTATTTACAGCATTAAAGCAAAGCAGAAAATATTTACCTAAAGGATAAGCAGGAATTCATACTGTCAAGTAGATGTTGGTATTTGGGGCAAGATTTTATTTGAGGATAAGGACAATCACTATTGCTGCTTCATGTCTTGGAAATATAATAGAAAATCCTTAAGCTGCATCACATGACCATGGAACAGAATGAAGCAACTAATACTAACTGGGGTAACTGCAGCCATGGTCTTAGTATCTAGTATTAACCCAATGGATCTCAAAATTGAGCATGCATGAGAATCACCTCAAGGGGTTTTAAAAACACATATGCTGGACCCCACTTCCAATATTACTAAATCAGTAGGTATGAGATAGGGCCTGATCACTTGAATTTATAAAGAATTTGGTGGTGATATTGATGCTGTCTGTCTAGACACCACACTTTATGTTAACCAACTGAGCTTAAGACTAGCCCCATCGCCTTCTAGGAGGCGCATTTTATAAATATTTGCTAAACTCTGGTGCCAAACTTTTTAGTTGAGAGATGTTCACAGCACAGATTCTGCAGGCCTCTGTCGCCACTAAAAGTATTCCTTATGAGATAAGGAATTAGATACCTTATATAGAGGTATAAAGTATACCTCTATAACCTCTATAGTATACCAATATAACCTATTGTAAGTCTGTCCATTTTAGGAGCAGGAGAAATCTAGAAAACATAGAGACCATGGATTCTGAAGCCATCTCTTCAACAGCTGAGGAAAATGAAGTCCTAAGAATGGAGTGGACTCTCATAAGGGCATAGTGATGGAACTGGCATTTAAATCTCCTGATTCCTGATGTACATTTTTTTCATCTGTCATTTTTACCCTTACAGTATGACATTTTAAGATGTGGGGTGCAGAACACCTCTGTCACAATCAATTGGAGACTTTGTTAAATGTACATTCATGGGCTCTGTATCAGCCTACTGAATCAGAATGTGTGAAGATGGAAGCCTGGCACGTGCATGTCTATTAATTTCTGATACTTATCCTTAAAATCACTAGTTAAAAAACAAACACACTAATTTTCTACATGTGAATCTAAATGCTACATCATTTTGTTGTTGAACCATAGTTGATTTATAATATAGTGTTAGTTTCAGATGTACAGCATAGTGATATAGTTACATATTTTTTCAGATTATTTTACATGCTAGATTATTACAGGATATTGAATATAGTTCCCTGTGCTATACAGTAAATCCTTGTTGCTTATCTATTTTATATAACGTATTGTGTATCTATTAATTCTATATTCCTAATTAATCCCTCCATCCCTTCCATTTTCCCTTGGGTAACCGTAAGTTTGTTTTCTATGTCTGTGAGTTCATTTCTGTTTTGTAAATAAATTCATTTGGATTAATTTTTAGGTTTGATATCACATAAAATTTTCTTTCTCTGTCTGAGTTACTTCACTTAGTATCATATTCTCTAGGTCCATCCATGTTGCTACAAATGGCAATAATTCATTCTTTTTATGGATGAGTAATATTCTGTGGTGTGTGTACATATATATATATATATATATATATATATATATATATATGTCTCCTGATTCTTGATGTATTTTTTTTTTCATTTGTCAATTTTACCCTTATTGTATGGCATTTTGATGTGTGGGGCACAGAACACCTCCATTACAATCAATTGGAGACTTTGTTAAATGTAGATTCTTGGGATCCGTATCAGCTATACTGAATCAGAATGTGTGAAGATGGAAGCCTGGCATGTGATATATATACATATATATATATATATCACATCTTCTTTATCCATTCATCTGTTGATGGACACTTAGGTCGCTTCCATGTCTTGGCTATTGTAAATAGTGGTGCTATGAACATTGGGGTGCATGTATCTTTTTGAATTAGAGTTTTCATCTTTTCTGGAGTAAGTCTGCTACATATGAATGAGTTCCATTTTGAGAGCATGTTCGTAAGTCCAATTTGTTCGTAACTCCAAAAAAGTTAGCCTAGGTACCCAAATAACAAAATCAGCTATTTAGTACTGTACAGTAATAGGTTTATAATACTTTTCACAGAAATAATACATACAAAACAAACACAAAAAATAAATAAAACATTTTTAATCTTGCAGTACACTACCTTGAAAAGTACAGTAGTACAGTACAACAGCTGGCATACAGGGGCACATTCGTATCTTTGAAAGTTCGCAACTTGAAGGTTCTTATGTAGGGGACTTACTGTATATGCCCAGGGTGGGATTGCTGAATCATATGGTAGCTCCATTTTTAGTTTATTAAGGGACCTCCATACTGTTTTGCATAGTGGCTGCACCAGTTTACATTCCCACCAATAGTATATGAAAGTTCCCTTTACTCCACACCTTTTCCAGCATTTATTTATTGTAGACTTTTTGATGATAACCATTCTGATCCATGTGAGGTGATACCTCACTGTGGTTTTAATTTTAATTTCTCTAAAGTTAGCGATTTTGAATATCTTTTCATGTGCCTCTTGGCCATCTGTATGTCTTCTCTGGAGAAATATCTATTTATGTTTTCTGCCCATTTTCTGATTGGGTTATTAGCTTTTTTGATATTGAGTTGTTTGAGCTGTTTATACATTTTGGAAATTAACATCTTGTCAATCTCATCGTTTACAAATATTTTCTCCCATTCCGTAAGTTTTCCCTTCATTTTGTCTATTGTTTCCTTTGTCATGCAAAAGCTTTTAAGTTTGATTTGGTCCTATTTGTTAATTTTTGTTGTTACTTATTTTGCCTTGGGAAAATGACCTAAGAAAATATTGCTACAATTTATGTCAGAGAATGTTTGCCTATGTTCTTTTCTAGGAGTTTTATGGTGTTATGTTTCATATTAAGGTTTTTAAACAATTTTGAATTTATTTTTATATATGATGTGAGGTAGTTTTCTAATTTCATTGATTTACATGAGGCTGTCCAGCTTTCCCAACATTACTTGCTGAAAAGACTGTCTTTTTCCCACTGTACACTTTGCCTCCTTTGTCGAAGATTAATCAACCGTAGGTGTATGGGTTTAGTTCCAGGCTCTCTATTCTATTCCATTGATCTATATAACTGTTCTTGTGCCAGTAGCATGCTCTTTTGATTACTGTAGCATTGTAGTACTGTCTCAAATCTGGGAGGGTTATGTCTCCAGCTTTGTTCTTTTTCCTCAGGATTCATTTGATGATTCTAGGTCTTTTGTGGTTTCACATAAGTTTTAGGGTTATTTGCTCTACTTCTGTGAAAAATGTCCTGAGTATTTTGATAGGGCTCACATTAAATCTGTAGATTACTTTGGGTAGTATGGCCACTTTAACAATATTAATTTGATCCAAAAACATGGGATATCTGTAGATTTCTATTAATCACCTTCAATTTCTTTTATCAATGTAGTTCTCAGTGTATAGATTTGTCACCTACTTCGATAGGTTTATTCCTGGGCATCTTATTTTTATTAACATGGTTTTAAATGGGATTTTCTTAAACTCTCTCTTCCTGATATTTCATTGTTAGTGTAAAGAAATGTAACAGATTTCTGTACATTTATTTTGTATCTTGCCACCTTGCTGAATTTAATCATTAGTTCTAATAGTTTTTGTAAGGGGTCTTTACGGTATTTGTATATAGAGTATTCTGTCATCTGCACATAATGACAGATTTAACTCTTCAATTTGGATACCTTTTATTTATTTTTTATTCCTGAATGCTGAGGCTAGGACTTCCAATATTATGTTGAATAGAAGTGGTAAGAGTGGGCATCCTTGTTTTGTTCCAGAATTTATCAGGAAGGCTTTCAGCTTTTCATCGGTGAGTACTTGAGGACAAAGTTTGCTGTGGGTTTGTCATAACTGACTTTTATTCTGCTGAGGTATGTTCCTTCTATGTGCATGTTGGTGAGCGTTTTTGTCATGAATGGATGTTAAATATTATCAAATGCTTTTTTTGCATCTATTGAGATGATAATGTGGATTTTCTCTTCTATTTTGTTAATGTGGTGTATCACATTGATTTATTTCTTTATGTTGAACCATACTTGCAACCCTGGAATTAATCCAACTTCATCATGTTGTATGGTCTTTTTTATGTATTGTTGTATTTGGTTTACTAATATTTTGTTGATGATTTTACATGTATATTCATCAAATATATTGGCTTGTAATAATTTTCTTTGTAGTGTCTTTGGTTTTGATATAAGGGTGATGGTGGCTTCACAGAATGACTTTGAGAGTATTCCCTCCTACTCAATCTTTTGGAATAGTTTGAGAAAGTTAGATATAACTTATTATTTGTATGTTTGGTAGAATTCCTGAGTGAAGCCATCCAGTCCTGGACTTTGGTTTGCAGGAAGATTTTTTTTTCTTAAATTACAGATTCTATTTCAGTTCTAGTGATCAGTCTGTTCAAATTGTCTGTTTCTTCTTGACTCGGTTTTGGAAGGTTGTATGTTTCTAGAAACTTTTCCATTTCTTCTATGTTGTCCAATTTGTTATTGTGTAACTGTTCAAAGTGTTTCTTAGGATTTTTTTTTGTATTTCTGTGGTATCAGTTGTTATTTCTCCTCCTTTATTTCTTATTTATTTCTTTGGGTCCTCTCCCTTTCCTTCTTGGTAACTCTGACTTGAAGTTTCTTGATTTTGTTTATCATTTCAAAAAACCAGCCCTTGGTTTTATTGATATTTTGTATTGTTTTTTTAATCCCTATTTTATTTATTTCCTCTCTGATCTTTATTATTTCCTTCCATCTGCTGACTTTGAGTTTTGTTTGTTCTTTTCTTTAGCTATTTTAGCTGGTAGTTTAGGTTTTTCATTTGAGGTCATTCTTGTTTCTTGAGGAATGCCTGTATCATTATGAACTTCCCTCTTAGAACTGCTTTTGCTGCATACCATAGATTTTGTAATGTTCTGTTTTTATTGTCATTTATTGTCAAGATATTTTCTGATTTCCTCTTGGATTTAATTGTTGAACTCCTGTTTTTTTTTTTTTAATAGCATGTTGTTTCGGGGGCATGTAACCACTTTTTTCTCATTTTTCTTTATGTGGTTAATTTCTAGTTTCATACCATTGTGGTCAGAAAAAATGCTTGAAATATTTTTTTTTCCTCTTAAATTTGTTAAAGCTTGTTTTGTGCCCTAGTATGTGTGGTCAGTCATAGAGAATGTTTCATGCATGTTTGTTGATTTTTGGTCTGGAAGATCTGTCTGAAAGATCTGTCTATTGATGTTAGTATAATGTTAAAGTCTTTTATTGTATTCCTGTCAAATTCTCCCTTTATATCTATCAGTCTTTCTTTTGTATATTTAGGTGCTACTATATTGGGTGCATATATGTTAAGGAGTGTAATATCCTCCTCTTGTATTCATCCCTTTATCATTATATAGTGTCCTTCTTTGTCTTTATTTATAAATTTTGTTTTAAAGTCTATTTTGTCTGAGTACTGCTAACCTTGCTTTCTCGTCATTTCCATTTGCATGAAAATCTTTTTCTGTTCCCTCACCTTCAATGTATGTGTCTTTTGCCCTAAAGTGAGTCTCTTGGAGGCAGCATATTGTAGGTTCATTTTTTTTAGACAATCTGCCACTCTATGTCTTTTGATTAGAGCATTTAGTCCATTGACATTTAAAATAATTATTGATAAGTGTGTATTTATTGGATTTAAACATTGTTTCCCAGTTGATTTTGTATCAATAGTTCTTATGTGTTCCTTGCTTCTTTTGTGTGTGTGTGTGTGTGTGTGTGTTATGATGGTTTTCTTTTTTATTATGCTTGAGTTCCTTTTTGTTTTTTGTGACTCTATTGTATGGTTTTGATTTATGGTTATCCTGATTTTCAAGTATGTTAGCCCAGAACTATATCTACTTGTTTCAGACTGATAGTCATGTAAGTTCAAACACATTTTAAAAGTTGTACTTTTTTTACTCCCCTCTCCCACAGTTTGTGATTTTCTTGTCCTATTTTATATATTCATGTTTATCCTTTTGCTGCTAATTGTAGTTGTAATTGCTTTTACAAAAATTTTTGATGGTTTCTTCATCTATGTTCTGGCTTATTTAAATGATCTTCAATTCTTACTACATGTTCGCCCTTTCTATTTCGTTATTCCCTTTCCTCTAGATTCTTGCTTCTTTCCTATTTAGAGAAGCCCTTTCAAGATTTCTTTTAGGTTAGATTTAGTATTAATGTATTCTCTTAATTTTTGCTGGTGGTAGTCTTGCTGGATAGAGTATCCTAGGTTGCAGGTCGTTCCCTTTCAGGATTTTGAATATATCACACTACTCCCTTCTGGCCTATAAATTTTCTGTAGAGAAATCAGCTGATAGCCTTATGGGAGTTCACTTGTAACTGACTTTTTGTTTATCTCTTGCTGCCTTTAGAATCCTCTTTTAAAAAAAATTGTGAGGATTTTATAGTTTTAAGCTTTTACACTTAAGTCTTGGGTTCATTTTGAGTTAACTTTTGTATATGGTGTAAGGGAATGACCCAAAAATTTTTTTTTTTAAAGTAGATATGCGGTTTTCACAGCAACATTTTATTTTTCCATGAAATGGCCTTGGTTCCCTGGTTAGAAAATCATTTAAACATATAGTTGAGAGTTAATTTTTGGACTATCTATTCTATTTCATTGGTTATTGTGTCTGTATTTATGCCACTCCACACTGCCATAATTTCTGTAGCTGTTAAGTAAGTTTAAAATCAGGAAGTGAAAATCCTCCAACTTTATTCTTTCTATTTTCAAATGTGTAATTGTTACTTAGGGGTCCTTGAGATTTTCTATTTCTGCAAAAACATCATTGAGATTTTGATTAGGATTACATAGAATCTGTAGGTCAATTTGAGTACTATTGACACCTTAAAAACTTTGTTGTTCAAGCCATGAACAAAGGATGTTTTTCCTCTTATATGTTTTCTTTAATACTTTCAGCAATATTTTGTACATTTTAGCCTACAAGTCTATTGACTACTTGGTAAATTATTCCTCAAGTTTTATTTTTTTTGATGCTATTGTAAATGGAATAGATTTCATAATTTATTTTAAATTACTAGCATATAAAGTAAAACTGATATCTGTGCATTGATTTTATGTCATGCATTTTTTTTTCTTTATTCTCTAAATGAAATATATTGCATTGATTGATTTTATTTTCTTTCCAGGTTTATTGAGCTATAAATAACAAATAAAATGGTATACATTGAAATTTATAATTTGATGATTTGATACACATATATATTGTGAAATACTTGCAAAATCAAGTTATTTAACACATCTATCATATCATATAGATGCATTTTTTAAAATTTATTTTATTGAAGTATAGTTGATTTTAGATGTCTAAATTTTTTGTGGTGAAAATGCTTAAGATTTATTCTCTTAGCAAATTTCAAGTATACAATACAGTATTATTAACTAAAGTAACCATACTGTACATTGGATCCATAGAACATATTAGTCTTGTAACTAAAATTTGTACCCTTTTAAAATTATCTCTCCATTTTCTCCACCACCCAGTCCCTTGTGACCACTATACTTACTATTCCTTGATTCTACTAGTTTATAGATATAGTTTCCACATATAAGTGATATCATACAGTATTTGTCTTTGCCTGGCTGGCTTATCTCACTTAGCATAATGCCTTCCAGAATCACAAAGATCACAAATGGCAGGATTTTCTTTATTACAGCTGAATAATTCTCCATGGTGTATATACACATCATGTTTTCTTTATCCATTAATTAATCAATGATGGACACAGGTTGTTTCCATATCTTAGCTATTGTGGATAAAGCTGAAATGAACACAGGAATGCAGACATTTCTTTATGAGAGTAATTTTATTTCCTTTGGATTTATACTCAAAATGGATTGCTGGATCATAAGGTAATTCTATTTTCAATTTTTCAGGAATCTCTACAACGTTTTCCATACTGGCTACACCAATTTACACTTCCATCAATAATACACAAAGTTTCCTTTTTGTCAACATCCGTGCCAACACTAGTTGTCTCTTGTCTTTTGCTACTAGCCATCTGAACAGGTGTGAGACAGCTTTGATTTGCATTTTCCTGATGATTAGTGATGTTGTTGAACAACATTTCATGCACTGTAGGCCATTTGTACATCTTCTTTAGAAAGAGTTATTTTGCCTGTTTTTTTCAACATCATTATTGCAGTATAATTGCTTTACATTGTTGTGTTAGTTTCTGCTGTATAACAAACTGAATCAGCTATACATATACTTATATCTCCATACCCCCTCCCTCTTGCGTCTCACTCTCACTCTCCCCATCCCACCCCTCTAGGTGGTCACAAAGCACCAAGCTGATCTCCCTGTGCCATGAGGCTGCTTCCCACTAGCTATCTATTTTACATTTGGTAGTATATATATGTACATGCCACTCTCTCACTTTGTCCCAGCTTACCCATTGTCCTACCAGAGTCCTTAAGTCCATGTTCTACATCTGCATCCTTATTCCTGTCCTGCCCTTAGGTTCATCAGAACCACTTTTTTTTTTTTAATCCATATATATGTGTTAGCATACAGTATTTGTTTTTCTCTTTCTGACATACTTCACTCTGTTTGACAGATTCTAGGTCCATCCACCTCACCACAAATAACTGAATTTCATTTCTTTTTATGTCTGAGTAATATTCCATTGTATACATGGGCCACATCTTTATCCATTCATCTGTCGATGGACACTTAGGTTGTTTCCATGTCCTGGCTATTGTAAATAGTGCTGCAGTGAACACTGTGGTACATGCCTCTTTTTGAATTATGGTTTTCTCAGGGTATATGCCCAGGAGTGGGATTGCTGCGTCATATGGTAGTTCTATTTTTAGTTTTTTAAGGAACCTCCATACTGTTCTCCATAGTGGCTGTATCAGTTTACATTCCCACGAACAGTGCAAGAGGGTTCCCTTTTCTCCACACCCTCTCCAACATTTATTGATTGTAGATTTTTTGATGATGGCCATTCTGACCGGTGGGAGGTGATACCTCATTGTAGTTTTGATTTGCATTTCTCTAATGATTAGTGATGTTGAGCATACTTGCATGTGATTGTTGGCAGTCTGTATATCGTCTCTGGAGAAATGTCTATTTAGGTCTTCTGCCCATTTTAGGATTGGGCTGTTTGTTTTTAGATATTGAGCTGCAAGATCTGCTGGTATATTTTGGAGACTAAGCCTTTGTTTGCAATTATTTTCTCCCATTCTAAGGGTTGTCTTCTCTTCTTGTTTATGGTTTCTTTTGCTGTGCAAAAGCTTTTAAGTTTCATTAGGTCCTATGTGTTTATTTTTGCCTTTATTTCCATTTCTTTAGGAAATGAGTTTAAAAAGATCTTGCTGTGATTTATGTCATAGAGAGTTCTGCATATGTTTTCCTCTAAGAGATTTATAGTGTCTGGCCTTACATTTAGGTCTTTAATCCATTTTGAGTTTATTTTTGTGTATGGTGTTAAGAAGTGTTCTAATTTCATTCTTTTACATGTAGCTGTCCAGTTTTCCCAGCACCACTTATTGAAGAGGCTCTCTTTTCTCCATTGTGTATTCTTGTCTCCTTTATCAAAGATAAGGTGACCATATGTACATGGATTTAACTCTGGGCTTTCTATCCTGTTCCATTGATCTATATTTCTGTTTTTGTGCCAGTACCATACTGTCTTGATTACTGTAGCTTTGTAGTATAGTCTGAAGTCATGGAGCCTGATTCCTCCAGCTCCGTTTTTCTTTCTCATGTTTGCTTTGCTTATTCGGGGTCTTTTGTGTTTCCTTACAAATTGTGAAATTTTTTATTCTAGTTCGTGAAAAATGCCATTGGTAGTTTGATAGGGATTGCAGTGAATCTGTAGATTGCCTTAGGTTGTATAGTCATTTTCACAATGTTTATTCTTCCAATCCAAGAACATGGTATATCTCTCCATCTGTTTGTATTGTCTTTAATTTCTTTCAACAGTGTCTTATACTTTTCTGCATACAGGTCTTTTGTCTCCTTAGGTAGGTTTATTCCTAAGTATTTTATTCTTTTTGTTGCAGTGGTTAATGGGAGTGTTTCCTTAATTTTTCATTCAGATTTTTCATCATTAGTATATAGGAAAGCAAGAGATTTCTGATCGTTAATTTTGTATTCTGCTACTTTACCAATTTCATTGATTAGCTCTAGTAGTTTTCTAGTGGCATCTTTAGGATTCTCTATATATAGTATCATGTCATCTGCAAACAGTGACAGCCTTACTTCTTCTTTTCCGATTTGGATTCCTTTTATTTCTTTTTCTTCTCTTATTTCTGTGGCTAAAACTTCCAAAACTATGTTGAATAATAGTGATGAGAATGGGCAACCTTGTCTTGTTCCTGAACTTAGTGGAAATGGTTTCAGTTTTTCAACATTGAGAACGTTGTTGGCTGTGTGTTTGTCGTATATGGCCTTTATTATGTTGAGGAAGATTCCCTTCTATGCCTACTTTCTGGAGAGTTTTTTTTTTTTATCATAAATGGGTTTTGAATTTTGAGGACATTGATTTTTTGTCTAATATTTTTCTGCATCTCTTTGAGACAATCATATATGTTTTAGGTGTCAGTCTGTTATTTTGTTGTATCACATTTTTTGATTTGCATATTTTGAACCATTCTAGAACCCCTGGATAAATCCTATTTGATCAAGCTATATGATCTTTTTATAAGCTTTTGAGTTCAGTTTATTAGTATTTTGTTAAGAATTTTTGCGTGTATCTTTATTAGGGTTATTGGCCTGTGTTTTCATTTTCTTTTATTTTCCTTGTCTGTCTTTGGTAGCAGGGGAATACTGGCTTCACAGAATAATTCCGAAACTATTTCCTCCTCCTCAATTTTTTCAAGGAGTTGAGAAATATTGATGTTATCTATTTTTTAAATGTTTGTTTCAATTCACCCAATAATTCATCTGGTCCGAGTAATTTATTTATTTATTTATTTATTTATTTATTTATTTATTTATTTATTTATTTATTTATTTATGGCTGTGTTGGGTCTTCATTTCTCTGCAAGGGCTTTCTCCAGTTGCGGCAAGTGGGGGCCACTCCTCATCGCGATGCGCGGGCCTCTCATTATCGTGGCCTCTCTTGTTGCGGAGCACAGGCTCTAGACATGCAGGCTCAGCAACTGTGGCACAGAGGATTAGTTGCTCCGCGGCATGTGGGATCCTCCCAGACCAGGGCTCGAACCCGTGTCCCCTGCATTGGCAGGCAGATTCCCAACCACTGCACCACCCAGGAAGCCCTGAGTAATTTTTTTCTTGGGAGGTTTTTGACTACTGAGTCAACCTACTTACTAGTTATAGGTATATTCAGATTTTCTATTTCTTCATCATTTCAGTCTTGGTAGATTGTATCCTTTTTTTAAAACTTTACCCAATTCCTTAATGTACAATTGTTCATAGAAGGTTTCTTATGATCTTTTGTATCAGTTGTTATGTTTCCTCTTGCATTTCTGATTTTATTTATTTGAGTCTTATTTTTTATTAATGGAGTTAAATGTTTGTCAATTTTGTTTATCTTTTCAGAAACTGCTATATTTTTTTATCTTTTTCTAGTCTTTATTTCATTTATTTCTGCTCATATCTTTGTTATTTCTTTCCTTCTACTAATTTTGGACTTTGATTTTTCTTCTTTATGTAGTTCCTTGAGGTATAAAGTTAGGTTGTTTCATTGAGAGCTTTCTTTTTGTCTTAATTTAGGGATTTATTGCTGTAAACATTTCCTCTTATAACTGCTTTTGCTGTGTCCCATAAAATTTGATATGTTGTGTTTCCAGTTTCGTTTGTCTGAAGATATTTTTCAATTCTCTTTTTAATTTCTTATTTGACCCATTCAAGAATGTGTTGTTTTGTTTTCAGATATTGTGAAGTTTCCAGTTTTCCTACAGTTTTTGATCTCTATTTTCACATGATTTTGGTCAGAAAATGTTCTTCTTATAAGTTCAATGTTTTAAATTTGTTAAGATTTGTTCTGTGATTTAACATATGATTGATCCTGGAGAATGTTCCATGGGCACTTGGGAGAATGTATATTCTACTGCTGTTTGACAGAATGTTCTATATATGTCTTAGATCACTTTGCTCTAAAGTGTAGTCCGAATCCATTTTATCCTTATTAATTTTCTGTGTGCATGACCTATCTATTGTTGAAAGCAGGCTATTTAAGTCTATTATTATTATTAAATTGCTGTCTATTTCTCTCTTCAGAGCCATTAACATTTGCTTAATATATTTAAGTGCTTCAATGTTGGGTACACATATATTTACAAGTGTTATATCTTTTTCATAAATTGATCCCTTTACTATTATTCAATGACATCCTTTGTCTTTTTTTTTAAATTAATTAATTAATTAATTAATTTGTTTTTTGGCTGTGTTGGGTCTTCGTTTCTGTGCGAGGGCCCTCTCCAGCTGTGGCGAGCGGGGACCACTCCTCATCGTGGTGCACGGGCCTCTCACCGTCACGGCCTCTCCTGCTGTGGAGCACAGGCTCCAGACGTGCAGGCTCAGCAGTTGTGGCCCATGGGCCCAGCCGCTCTGCGGCATGTGGGATCCTCCCAGACCGTGGCACAAACCCATGTCCCGTGCTTTGGCAGGCAGACTCCCAACCACTGCTCCACCAGGGAAGCCCCTTCCTTTGTCTTTTGTTATAGTTTTTTACTTAAATATTTTCTCTCATATATTTATAATTACCCATGTTCTTTTTTGCTTGTTTCCATTTATGTGAAATCTTTTTCCATCCCTTAACTTTTTCACATTTTGTCTATTTGTTCCCTTAAAGCTGGAGTGAGTCTCATTTAAGCAGCATAGAGTTGGGTATTTTTTTATCCATTCAACCACTCTGTGTCTTTTGATTGATAAATTTATTTTTGTACATTTAAAAGTAATTATTGATAAGTTATGTACTTACTGTTGCCATATTATTGTTTTCTGTCTGTTTTGTAGTTCATTTCTTCCTCTCTGCCTTCCCTTGTGATTTATTGATTTTCCATAGTGGTATGTCAAAAAAAATGTTTTTGACAAATTCCGTCACCTGTGACAACATCTTTAGCACTGATGAGGTGAAGACAGGCTCTTCACATCTTTCTCCTTTGGAGCTGCCAGAGAGGTCAAAACAATAGTGACAATTCTTTGTGAATGAAGTCTGTTCTACAACTTTCAGAACCAGAAATGTGGACTGTTATTTTCAAGGCTATTTTTGCACTGGGTATTGGGAAATGACACTGGGATAATTTAAAATGCCACAAAGCTAATTTTTCTTACTGAGATTTATCCATTTTCTTGAATAAGCAATCCCTGTGTTTCTGCAACACTTTGGTTAATTTCCACGATTCTGAAAAAGTTAATTCTTTTTCTTTTTTTACTTTTTTTAAGTTTTTTTGAAAACATCTTTATTGGAGTATAATTGCTTTACAATGTTGTGCTAGTTTCTGCTGTATAACAAAGTGAATCAGCTATATGTGTATATTAATTCTTAAAAATTATGGAGTGGCAGAAATTCAGAGTTTCTTCTACACTGTTTTCTCTGAAATGTTCCAGTGAATTTTGTAATTTACATATTGTAATTTTTAGTTACAAATTTAAATTTAGTTCTGTTTTATATTTCTTATCTTGAGTTGAGATTTTCTATTTTTAATTTTTTTCAAGAGCCTGTATTTCTTGTAGTATTTTTTTTTAAATGATAGCTGCTTTAAAGTCTTTTTCCTGCAGTTCTGACATGTGTGCTTTTACAGTGTTTGTGTGTGCAGATTGTCTTTCTCTTGGTAAACTGACATTTTCCTTGTTCTTATTATGTACAGTGATTTTAGATTATATTCTGAAATCTTTGAATATTGCATTATTGGATATTCTGTTTTATTTAAGTTCTGTTTTAACATGCAGTGGACCTTTGGGTTCAAGCCTCAAGTTCTGTGGGTGGCAGTTTCAATATCAATTCCATTTTAAAGTCATTTGCAGTGCTATTTAGAACCGTCCCATGTATATGCCATTCAGTGATAAGTCTGGACCACTGGGAGGCAATCTATCACAAAGCTATTACTATGTTCTCAATGCCTTTGTTATGTTGAATAGAATGAAATACAAGCAGTGAGCCTAGGAATCTATGCACGTCTTTATATGGTTGGTTTCAGAACTCTCCTTTCTCCATGATATTGCTAGTACTTTATGGTTCCCAGGGCCTCCCCATTTTGATTTTCCAGACAGAAAGCAGGGACTTTATTTACACTGTGTGCTTTCTATGTCTGTGCTAACATTCAGCGCCAAGCAATAATAGGACAGATGGTAAAATATCAGTTGGGCTCTGCCCCACGCTTTTGGGTCCACGACTACTCCAGTACAAAAATAAAATCCACCTCTCTGAGGTTGTTAGGCTTCCATTGGCCCCTATTTTTGCTATTCTGACCATCATAGGATTAATTAGGAGAGGATCAAGAGTATCAAGAAAAGAAAAATAAAATCAAGTTATTCTTCTCTACTTTTACTGAGCATTAGGAAATACTCTCTCCAATATTTGAGCCAGAGTTAGAATGTTTATTCTGAAGCTCTGTCTGTTGGTGCCAACTCTGACTTCCAGGTTTTGAGCTGTGGTGGATTTTGGCCAGGCCAAAAGAAACAAAAAAACAAACAAAAAAGGTAAACTAATGACAATTTTGGTACTACTTCAAATTCTTTTCTTCTTCCCTAATCCATTTGTAACTATTTAATATCGATGTTTTCAAATAACTGTACCATGCATTCTGTCAAGGTTTTATAGCTACTTTCTGTAGGAGAGATTGGATGGGAATGTATTTACTACACCATACTCAGAAGAGGAGCATGTAGGTATTATTGTAATCCATGTTTTAGGGGTGAAAAAACCAAGGCTCTTATAAATGTGAAAACATGTCAACGATCAACAGCAAAGAAGTGGCACAGCCAGAATATATACCTCAATTTATGTTGCTGCAGAGTCCTGACATTGAGACACAATACCATTCTACCTCTTACCATGAAGATGCTCCAAAACAAATATATGTTTTGTTCTTGACTGTCCAGCTGACATTCTTTCCAACATGTCTAAGAATTCTTAGATACAATATCTGGTAGCTCATGCCAATTCCTAGAAAAGCAGTCTTATGTATGGTTCAACCACATTCCTCCATTCCCATCCACCATTCCACAGCTCTCTCATCTCTAAATCTCAACTCACAGTGCACTGACAAAGCCTCTACCTATACTGTGAATTTATTCCTTTCTGCCCTCTCTACCTAGCCCTATCTCCTGACACCTCTCACTCTGAATACTTGTATAATGGCTATAGTTTTCTATAAATGTTCTCATTTATTACATTTGTCTGTTTTCATGTCCACTCTCTATCTTCCTTTATTTTAGATATCTCTGGAGCCTGTTTGCATTTAAAAAATTTGTATCCTGTGACATTAGTACCAGGAAATTATTTTACACAGTAGTTTTTTTTTTTTTTTTCATTTAATTTATCAACAAACATGTTCCTCTATGTACCAAGTACTTTGAGAAATGTTGGGAACTCAGAGATTTAAAAATCAAACAAACAAACAAAAATACACTTGCTTTCTTCAAGAGACTCAAAATTTCTTCCTTCATTTCCTTCTTTCTTTCCATCTTTCTCTTTCTTTCTTTCCTTCTTTCCTTCTCTTTCTTTCTTTCTTTCTTTCTTTCTTTCTTTCTTTCTTTCTTTCTTTCTTTCTTTCTTCTCTCTCTCTCTCTTTCTTTCTTTCTTTCTTTCTTTCTTTCTTTCTTTCTTTCTTTCTTTCTTTCTTTCTTTCTTTCTTTCTTTCTTTCTTTCTTTCTTTCTTTCTTTAAGGGGACAAAGAGAACAACTTATAAAAGTTATCAAAAACAGAATGGTTAAGTTATGGGAACATAGAAGAGGATTCCCAATGTACATTTGAGGTGGGGAGTATAACAGAAGGATTCTGGTTAGATACTTGGCACCTAACTGCTCAACCTGTTTCACAGAAATTAATGTATATACTTAGTTCTGCCAATCTCTTCTGTATCTTTTCCACAAACATTCAGTGGCCAATGGAAACAGTTGGATCAATGTCACTGTGTCACTGTGACTATATCACTGGGCCTATGCCATTGCAGTATCTACGCTTCAGCCCTAAAAGATGAAACTTTTTTATCAGCTGCTCCAACATGGAGAATCCATCTTTTTACTCATCCCTCATGCAGTCTATCCTAGACTTCTTGACACTATTGAGTGGGCAAAGCCAGAAGAGTCAGTTCCTTACACTGCAGTTTAGATAAGGCATTTTCCTTTCAGTTCTGTTTTTTTGATTCTGAGAGTTGCTTCTTCCTTGATGTATATTTGACACCAAGAATTGCCTCACATTAAAAAGTGAAATTTGCCTGTACATAAAAGCCCAATAATTTAACAGCATATTAAACTTATAACAACCCTAACATACATTTATTTATTTATTTATTTTTAACATCTTTATTGGAGTATAATTGCTTTACAATAGTGTGTTAGTTTCTGCTTTATAACAAAGTGAATAAGCTATACATATATATATATCTCCATATCTCTTCCCTCTTGCGTCTCCCTGCCTCCCACCCTCCCTATCCCACCCCTCTAGGTGGTCACAAAGCACCATGCTGATCTCCCGGTGCTGTGCAGACCCTTCCCACTAGCTATTGATTTTATATTTGGTAGTGTATATATGTCCATGCCACTCTCTCACTTTGTCCCAGCTTACACTTCCCTAACCCTGTGTTCTCAAGTCAATTCTCAAGTAGGTCTGAGTCTTTATTCCCGTCCTGCCCTTAGGTTCTTAATAACGTTTTTTGTTTTTTTTTTTTTTTTTTAGATTTCATATACATGTGTTAGCATATGGTATATGTTTTTCTCTTTCTGACTTACTTCACTCTGTATGACAGACTCTAGGTCTATCCACCTCACTAGGAATAACTCAGTTTTGTTCCATTTACTGGCTGAGTAATATTCCATTGTATATATATGCTACATCTTCTTTATCCATTCATCTGTTGATGGACACTTAGGTTGCTTCCATGTCCTGGCTATTGTAAATAGAGATGCAATGAACATTGTGGTACATGACACTTTTTGAATTACGGTTTTCACAGGGTATATACCCAGTAGTGGGATTGCTGGGTTCTTTGTAGTTCCATTTTTAGTTTTTTAAGGAATATCCATACTGTTCTCCATAGTGGCTGTATCAATTTACTTTCCCACCGACAGTGCTAGAGGGTTCTCTTTCCTCCACACCCTCTCCAGGATTTATTGTTCATAGATTTTTAATGATGGCCATTCTGATGGGTGTGAGGTGATAACTCATTGTAGCTTTGATTTGCACTTCTATAACAATTAGTGATGTTGAGCATCCTTTCATGTGTTTGTTGGCAATCGGTATAACTTATTTGGAGAAATGTTTATTTAGGTCTTCTGCCCATTTTTGGATTGGGTTCTTTCTTTTTTTGATACTGAGCTACATGAGCTGCTTGTATATTTTGGTGATAAATCCTCTGTCACTTGCTTCATTTGCAAATATTTTCTCCCATTCTGAGGGTTGTCTTTGCATCTTGTTTACAGTTCCCTTTGCTGTGCAAAAGCTTTTAAGTTTCACTAGGTCCCATTTGTTTATTTTTGTTTTTATTTCCATTTCTATAGGAAGTGGGTTAAAAAGATCTTGCTGTGATTTATGTCAGAATGTTCTGCCTATGTCTTCCTCTAAGAGTTTTATAGTGTCTGGCCTTACATTTAGGTCTTTAATCAATTTTGAGTTTATTCTTGTGTATGGTGTGAGGGGGTGTTCTAATTTCATGCTTTTACATGAAGCTGTCAAATTTTCCCAGCACCATTTATTGAAGAAGCTATCTTTTCTCCATTGTATATTCTTGTCCCTTTATCAAAAATAAAGTGACCATATGTGTGTGGGTTTATCTCTGGGCTTTCTATCTTGTTCCATTGATCTATATTTCAGTTTTGTACCAGTATTGTACTGTCTTGATTACTGTAGCTTTGTAACATACTCTGAAGTCAGGGACCCTGATTCCTCCAGCTCTGTATTTCTTTCTCAAGACTGCTTGGGCTATTCGGGGCCTTCTGTGTTTCCATACAAATTGTGGAATTTTTTTTTCTAGTTCTGTGAAAAATGTCATTGGTAGTTTGATAGGGATTGCATTGAATCTGTAGATTGCTTTGCTTATTATAGTCATTTTCACAATGTTGATTCTTCCAATCCAAGAACATGGTATATCTCTCCATCTGTTTGTATCATCTTTAATTTCTTTCATCAGTGTCTTATAGTTTTCTGTTTACCAAATTAATTGATTAGCTCTAGTAGTTTTCTGGTAACATCTTTAGGTTCCTCTATGTATAGTATCATGTCATCTGCAAACAGTGACAGATTTATTTCTTCTTTTCTGATTTGGATTCCTTTTATTTCTTTTTCTTCTCTGATTGTTGTAGCTAACACTTCCAAAACTATGTTGAATGATAGTGGTAAGAGTGGGCAAGCTTGTCTTGTTCCTGAACTTAGTGGAAATGGTTTCAGTTTTCCATCATTAAGGGCAATGTTGGCTGTGGGTTTGTCACATTTGGACTTTATTATGTTCAGATAAGTTCCCTCTATGCCTACTTTCTGCAGGGCTTTTATCATAATTCCATGTTGAATTTTGTCAAAAGCTTTTTCTGCATCTATTGAGATGAGCATATGGTTTTTCTCCTTCAATTTGTTAATATGGTGTATCACATTGATTGATTTGTGTATATTGAAGAATATTTGCATTCATGGGATAAACCCCACTTGATCATGGTGTATGACCCTTTCAATGTGCTGCTGGATTCTGTTTGCTGATATTTTGTTGAGAATTTTTGCATCTATGTTCATCAGTGATATTGGCCTGTAGTTTACTTTCTTTGTGACATCTTTGTCTGGTTTTGGTATCAGGGTGATGGTGGCCATGTAGAATGAGTTTAGGAGTGTTCCTCCCTCTGCTATATTTTGGAAGAGTTTGAGAAGGGTAGGTGTTAGCTCTTCTCTAAATATTTGATAGAATTCACCTGTGAAGCCATCTGGTCCTGGGCTTTTGTTAGTTGGAAGATTTTTAATCAAAGTTTCAATTTGAGTCCTTGTGAAAGGTCTGTTCATATTTTCTATTTCTTCCTGTTTCAGTCTGGGAAGGTTGTACATTTCTAAGAATTTGTCCATTTCTTCCAGGTTGCCCATTTTATTGGCATATAGTTGCTTTTAGTAATCTCTCATGATCCTCTGTATTTCTGCAGGTTCCATTTTTACTTCTCCTTTTTCATATCTATTTCTATTGATTTGAGTCCTCTCCCTTTTTTTCTTGATGAGTCTGGCAAATGGTTTATCAATTTTGTTTATCTTCTCAAAGAACCAGCTTTTAGTTTCACTGATCTTTGTGATTGTTTCCTTCATTTAGTTTTCATTTATTTCTGATCTGACCATTAAGATTTCTTTCCCTCTGCTAATTTTAGGGTTTTTTTGTTCTTCTTTCTCTAATTGCTTTAGGTGTAAGTTTAGGTTGTTTATTTGAGATGTTTCTTGTTTCTTAAGGTAGGTTTGTATTGCTATAAACTTCCCTCTTAGAACTTCTTTTGCTGCATGCCATAGGTGTTGCATCATTGTGTTTTCATTGTCATTTGTTTCTAGATTTTTTAAATTTCCATTTTGATTTCTTCAGTGATCTCTTGGTAATTAAGTATTGTATTGTTTAGCTTCCATGTTTTGTATTTTTTACAAGTTTTTTCCTGTAATTGATATGTAGTCTCATAGCCTTGTGGTCGGAAAAGATACTTGATATGATTTCAGTTTTCTTAAATTTACCAAAGCTTGATTTGTGACCCAAGATATTATGTATCCTGGAGAATGTTCCATGAGCACTTGAGAAGAAAGTGTATTCTGTTGTTTTTGGAAGGAATGTCCTATAAATATCTATTAAGTCCATACTTTTTAATGTATCATTTAAAGCTTGTGTTTCCTTATTTATTTTCATTTTGGATGATCTGTCCATTGGTGAAAGTGGGGTGTTCAAGTCCCCTACAATGATTGTGTTACTGCCGATTTCCCCTTTTATGGCTGTTAGCAATTGCCTTATGTATTGAGGTGCTCCTATATTGTGTGTATAAATATTTACAATTGTTATATCTTCTTCTTGGATTGATCCCTTGATCATTATGTAGTGTCCCTTTATCTCTTGTAGTAATCTTTATTTTAAGTCTATTTTTTTTCTGATATGAGAAATGCTACTCCAGCTTTCTTTTGATTTCCATTTGCATGGAATACCTTTTCCTTCTCCTCACTTTCAGTCTGTATGTGTCCCTATGTCTGAGGTGGTTCTCCTGTAGACAGCATATGTCCAGGTCTTGTTTTTGTATCCATTCAGCCAGTCTAGGCTTTCTGGTTGGAACATTTAATCCATTTCCATTTAAGGTAATTATTGATATGTATGCTCCTATTACCATTTTCTTAATTGATTTGTGTTTGCTATTGTAGTTCTTTCTCTTCTCTTGTGTTTCCAGCCTAGAGAACTTCCTTTAGCATTTGTAGTAATGCTGGTTTGGTGGTGCTGAATTCTCTTAGCTTTTGCTTGTCTGTAAAGTTTTTAATTTCTCCATCGAATCTAAATGAGATCCTTGCTGGTTAGAGTAATCTTCATTTTTCCCTTTCATCAGTTTAAATATGTCCTGTCACTCCCTTCTGGCTTGCAGAGTTTCTGCTGAAGTTCAGCTGTTAACCTTATGAGGATTCCCTTGTGTTACTTGTTGTTTTCCCTTGATGCTTTTAATATTTTTTCTTTATATTTAATTTTTGATAGTTTGATTAATATGTATTTTGGTGTGTTTCTCATTGGATTCATCCTATATGGGACTCTCTGTGCTTCCTGGACTTGAATAACTATTTCCTTTCACATATTAGGAAAATTTTCAACTATAATCTCTTCAAATATTTTCTCAGTCCCTTTCTTTTTCTCTTCTTCTTCTGGGACACCTACAATTTGAATGTTTGTGTGTTTAATGTTGTCCCCAAGGTCTCTGAGACTGTCCTCAGTTCTTTTCTTTCTTTTTCCTTTATTCTGCTCTGCAGTAGTTTTTTCCACTATTTTATCTTCCAGGTCACTTCTCTGTTCTTCTGCCTCAGTTATTCTGCTATTGATTCCTTCCAGAGAATTTTTAATTTCTTTTATTGTGGTGTTCGTCATTGTTTGTTTGCTCTTTAGTTCTTCAAGGTCCTTGTTAAACGTTTTTTGTATTTTCTCCATTCTATTTCCAAGATTTTGTATCCTCTTTACTATCCTTACTCTGAATTCATTTTCAGTTAGACTGGCTATTTCCTCTTCATTTTTTTGGTCTGGTGAGCTTTTACCTTGCTCCTTCATCTGCTCTGTGTTTCTCTGTCTTCTCATTTTGCTTAACTTACTGTGTTTGGGGCTCCTTTTTGCAGGCTGCATGTTCGTAGTTCCCTTTGATTTTGGTGTCTGCCCCCAGTGGCTAAAGTTGGTTCAGTGAGTTGTGTAGGCTTCCTGGTGGAGGGGACTAGTGCTTGTGTTCTGGTGGATGAGTCTGGATCTTGTCTTTCTGGTGGACAGATCTTCGTCTGGTGGTGTGTTTTGGAGTGTCTGTGAGCTTATTATGATTTTAAGCAGTCTTTCTGCTAGTGGGTGGAGTTGTGTTCCTTTCTTGCTAGTTGTTTTGCATTGGGTGTCCGATACTGTAGCTTGCTGGTCATTGAGTAGAGCTGGGTCTTGACATTGAGATGGAGATCTCTCGGAGATTTTTGCTCTTTGATATTTTGTGGAGCTGGGAGGTCTCTGTTGGACCAATATCCTGAACTCGTGACTCCCACCTAAGAGGCACATGCCTGACACCCAGCTGGAACACCAGGATCCTGTCATCCACATGGCTCAGAATAAAAGGGAGAAAAAAAGAAAGAAAGAAAAATAATAAAATAAAGTTATTAAAATAAAAAATAATTATTAAATATAAAAAATTAAAAAGTAATAAAGAAAGAAACATTAAAGAAAGAAGAGACCAACCAAATCAAAAACCAAATCCACCAAAAATAAGAAGCTCTAAAAACTATACCAAAAAACAAAAACAAAAAACCAAAAACTGGCCAACAGAACCCTAGGAGAAATGATAAAAGCAAAGCTATACAGACAAAATTACACACCAAAGCATACACATACACACTCACAAAAAGAGAAAAAGGAAATATATATATATATATATATATATATATATATATATATATATATATATATATATATATATATATATATATATATATATATATATATATATATCGTTGCTCCCAAAGTCCACCACCTCAATTTTGGGATGATTCGTTGTCTATTCAGGTATTCCACAGATGCAGGGTACATCAAATTGATTGTGGAGATTTAATCCACTGCTCCTGAGGCTGCTGCGAGAGATTTCCCTTTCTTTTCTCTGTTCGCTCAGCTCCTGGAGTTCAGCTTTGTATTCGGTCCCACCTTTGCCTGTAGGTTGCCTAGGGGCATCTGTTCTTTGCTGAGACATGACGTGGTTAAAGTAGCAGCTGATTAGGGGGCTCTGGCTCACTCATACCAGGGGGAGGGAGCGTCGCGGGGTTACACTGAGGTGGCAGAGGCCGTCGTGACATTGCAACAGCCTGAGGCGTGCCATGTGTTCTCCCAGGGAATTTGTCCCTGGATCATGGGACTGTGGCAGTGGCTGGTTTCACAGGCTCCCAGGAGGGGAGGTGTGGATAGTGACCTGTGCTTGCACAGAGGTTTCTTGGTGGCTGCAGTAGCAACCTTAGCATCTCATTCCTGTCTCTGTGGTCTGCGCTGATAGCCGGGTCTCGTGCCCCTCTCTGGAGGTCATTTAGGCAGTGCTCTTAATCCCCTCTCCTCGTGCAACATGAAACAAAGAGGCAAGGAAATGTCTCTTGCCTCTTTGGCATTTCCAGACTTTTTCCTGGACTCTTACCAGCTAGCTGTGGCACACTAGCCCCCTTCAGGCTGTGTTCATGCAGCCAACCCCAGTTCTCTCCCCGGGATCTGATTTCCAAAACCGGAGCCTCAACTCCCAGCCCCCATGCACCCCGGGGGGTGAGCAGACAGGCCTCTCTGGCTGGTGGGTGCTGGTCAACACCAATCCTCTGTGCGGGAATTTCTCCACTTTGCCCTCTGCACCCCTGTTGCTGCGCTCTCCTCCGTGGCTCCAAAGCTTACCCCTGCCCACCCCCCATCTCTGCCAGCGAAGGGGCTTCTTAGTGTGTGGAAACCTTTCCTCCTTCACAGCTCCCTCCCACTGGTGCAGGTCCCGTCCCTATACTTTTGTCTCTGTGTTTTTTTTTTTTCTTTTGCCCTATCCAGGTATGTGGGGAGTTTCTTGACTTTTGGGAGGTCTGAGGTCTTCTGCCAGTGTTCAGTAGGTGTTCTGTAGGAGTTGTTCCACATGTAGATGTATTTCTGATGTATTTGTGGGGAGGGAGGTGAACTCCACGTCTTACTCTTCTGCCATCTTTAATGTCTCCTAACATACTTTTTTTTTTTTTTAAGCTTTGGGGCCACTTGTTTGTTTGTTTGTTTGTTTTTAATAAGTTATATATTCTAATTTTTATTTATTTTTGGCTGTGTTGGGTCTTCGTTTCTGTGCGAGGGCTTTCTCCAGTTGCGGCAAGTGGGGGCCACTCTTCATCGCGGTGTGCGGGCCTCTTACCATCGCGGCCTCTCTTGTTGCGGAGCACA
The DNA here is from genome assembly GCF_028021215.1 of Eschrichtius robustus. Taxonomy (NCBI): domain Eukaryota; kingdom Metazoa; phylum Chordata; class Mammalia; order Artiodactyla; family Eschrichtiidae; genus Eschrichtius; species Eschrichtius robustus. The sequence continues at coordinate 71,864,734 of NC_090845.1, read as the reverse complement.
GGCTCCAGACGTGCAGGCTCAGCAATTGTGGCTCACGGGCCCAGTCGCTCCACGGCATGTGGGATCCTCCCAGACCAGGGCTCGAACCCGTGTCCCCTGCATTGGCAGGCAGACTCTCAACCACTGCGCCACCAGGGAAGCCCCTAACATCCATTTTAAATGAATCTATTACATGTATAAACAGAAGGCATTTCCAGTATGTTTTCAGGTATACCAAATTTAGAATTAATATTTTTTTATTTTATCATTTAATAACAAAATTCTTATACTTCTATTATGGTTCTAATTTCTCTATGCCTTGTACTCCGGGTACAGATATATCACTCTAATAGATTGCAAAGTCCTTCAGGGCAGACTATGTGTCTTTGTTGTTTGTTTTTTTTCTCTTCCTCTACAACAGCACTTTACATGAAGTCAGAATTCAAAAAATGGGTGTTTAATAAATTGGTTTTAATGCACTTTTAATGTAGGAAGTAAATATAATTAACTTCACTGTGGAAAATATTTTGTTAAAATACATCTAGAGAAAAAGATGTAGAAATTGATTTTTTAACTAAAATAATGCTTTGTCTTCAAAATATACTTTTCTAAACCAGATTACAATTTCAGTTTCCCCAGGTGTCTCTGTAGGATTTGAAAAGGTTCTAAAAAGGTAATAATCAATTTTAATAGTTTCTTAAGAAAATTGTATTTCCTTATATGTTTAATGTGTCCATGCTGTGAGAAATAGATAAATTACTGGACAAAATTATTCCTTCCTGTGAGAATATCTGTGTTCAGATAATCATGAACATTAAAAATCCTTTGGTTTAATTTCCTAATTTTAAAGAAAGGAAAATTATAACAAATAAATGAAGTGACTAAACCAAAGTTACAGGCTTAGGTTGATGGAGAATTTGTAGTATTATCCATAGTTTAAACAGTCACAGTTTTAAGAGGTCTTTCATATATATGTAGAGCAATGTAAATTAGAGTTAGTTGGTAAACTAATAGTGTAAAATCTAGGTAATAGAGTCAGCCTGCATAGCATATGAAAAAATCTACTTTGGATGGTAGTTCCCTGAGAACAGCATGTAGCCTGATTTCCTAATCCCATCTCAGGATCCTCAGTCACCTAGGGTGAGGTGTGGAGTGGTGGTCTGTGTTGGTGTATGATGGCTCTAGGCTAACTTCTACACAAGTTCTCACTTGATATCCTAATTTTATCACATTTATAGGCTTAATGCAGACAGAAATTCTGAATTCTCACCTACGACTCTGAACAAGCTGGCATTACCAATAGAGGATATTTACCATATTCAAGGTGTTATATGAGTCCACACAGATTGTGTGTGGATTCACTTCAGTTCTTTGATGGTGATTTCTTGCCAATAATTTTGCCTAAGGCATGTCAAACGGTTCCATTTTATTTAGCTATTTTTATAGTTCTCAGTTATGTGTAATTCTTTATTATTTTTTAATTCTCAAGTGAAGGAAGCCAGATAAGGTCCCAAGATTGGTGTACTTGCTTCTAAACCAAAAACTCACATAATTTTTGCTTGGGATTTTCCTTTAAGTATTTCATTGATTTATTCAAATACTGTTTAATGTAAATTTAATACCCACTGTGCTGCTTGACTCTAAGTGATGTTATGTTCTGAGGTATACTAAGATATAGTCTTTGCCTCTAAGGAACTTGCAGCCTAGTGGGCTGCAGTTGGGGGGTAGAAGGACTACAAGAATTATAAATATCTATGCAAAAGGAAAAATTCTGCAAGTAACATACAAATGGTGCAAAATGGAATGGGGATTTGGAAAGATAAGAGCTTGCATTTTATTCAGGAAGTCTTTGCTCATTCCCAAAAGTGATCTTTCTTCCCTGAGAGTTTCCCACAACACTTTCTCAACATTTTTCTTATGCAATTTCTCATATTCTACCTTATATGTATTTATATACTTATGTTTCTTCTATAAGAAACACATAGGTAGAAAAGTAGAGTTCTTTATTTGAGTGGGGTTCTTCTCAAATGGATTTATTTTAATTGGGATAATATTAAGAAGAATGAATAAAGTGAGTTCTAAAGTCAATCACGGACAGCTCCTATAAACTTAATTTGGAGGTGATGCCAATGAAATGGTACAGTATAAATCTTGGACAAGAAATGTGAAAATAGGCTACAATTGTAAAAATCAACATTTTCAGAATTCTAGAAATTAATCTAAGGCTTGCAGCAATCGAAAAAGCTTTTATTTTAGAGAAAAAGGTTATTACTTGGTAATATCAGTGAGCTTTTACACATTTTAACTTGACCTATTCCTATATCTTCCTCTACAGCTCCATGGTAGTGTTCAAATTCTACAGCCCATGATTCACAATTAAATATAGCAACCTGGCATCAACTAGGGGAAAAACAAGGTTAGAGCTCCTTCAAAACCTCATTTTCAGGGATTTGTCAATTATATGGCCTGCCTCGTGGTTCCCTGAAAGACACAACTTGAAAGGCTTTTTTTTTCACATGACTTGGAGTTTGTCAACTGTGAAGTCTTTTCCATGTGGGCATATTTTGAAAATATTTACAGGCAATTGTTTAACTTTAAGACTGTCTGAGATAGTGGATAGGAGCTGGGACCAACAATAGGCTAACCAAAAAGCTTAACAAGGAAAATATGGAGAATTAGCCCCCATTGGGGCCTTGAAAATTTTTAGCATATTCTTGCTAATGTAGAAGGAGATGTATTCATAGGACTATGTGCATATTAAAACTAAGAAGCCTCTAAGCTCTTGCTGTGGCTGAACTCAAGGCTCTGTACAAGCAGGAAAGGAAGGCTAAGCCAGTTATAAACTACTTTAGTGAGTGTTGAAGATGTGTCCTCACACACAGAGAACCTAGGAAATGACTGTGAGACTTTTTGGTTCCAGACATTTGAGGAATTATATGTGCAATCACTAGCTGATTGCTGACATAACTGAGAAGGTATTTCATTGGCTAAACAAGCCAAAGAATAAAGACTTTACAAAATAAGATAAGAAATGTCACTAAGCAAGCAAACAATGCCACAAACAACAAACAATGAAAGCAAACACTGTACAGGGACAATCTGATTTATAGGGCTAACACATTTTTTATTTAAAATATCCAGTTTTCAACAACAAAATCAATCATGCCATTCAAAGAAGCGTGAAAGATTGGCTCAAACATGAATAAAAAGGCGATCATTAAAAACTTTCCCTGAGTGAGCACCCAAAGAATTTATATTGGTTTTAAATTGGCTACAGAATATATTTTCAAGGAACTAAAGAAAAACATTTGATAGAATTAAAGGAAATACGAGAACAACATCTTACCAAATAAAATATCAATATAGAGATAAAATGATAAAAAATTGAATAGAAACTCTGCAGTTGAAAGTAAAATAATTGAAATAAAAAAAACATTCTAGAGAGACTCAAATGCAGATTTTAGTAGGCAAAAGAAAAAAATCAGTGAATTTGATGACAGGGCAATTGAGAGTGTCTAGTCTGAAGAAATGACAGGGGAAAAAAAAAGAAAATAAACAGTCAGAAAACTCTGAGACATCATCTTGCTTACCAACATACAATAAAATAAATTCCAAAGGATAGGAGAGAGTAAATGGTGCAGAAATAATATGTGAAAAAATAATAACTGAAAAGTTCAACTTTATGAAAACCATTGATCTAGACATCCAAGACACTCAGTGAACACAAATAGTACAAACTCAGAGATCCAAAACTAGACAGATTTTAATAAAATCATTTGCGATGGTTAATTTTATGGGTCAACTTGGCTGTGGTAAGAAATGTTCAGATAGCTGGTAAAACATTATTTCTGGGTATGTCTGTGAGGTTGTTTCTGGAAGAGGTTAATATTTTAATTGGTAGACTGAGGAAAAATAATCACCTTCACCAATGCAAGGGAACGTCATCTAATCTGTTGAGGGCCTGTACAAAATAAAAAGACAGAAGAAGAGTGAATTTTCTCTCTGCTTACTCTGGACATCCATCTTTTCCTGTGCATGGACGTTAGTGCTCTTTGTTCTCAGGTCTTTAGACTCAGACTGAGACTAACACCATTGACTTCTTTGCTTCTTAGACCTTTGGGTTTGAACTGAAACTACACCACGGGCTTTCTTGGGTCCGCAGCTTGCAGACAGCAGATCATGGGACTTCTCAGTCTCCACAATCCCTTAAGCCAATTTCTCATATTAAATATCTTTGTATATATATTTATATATCCTATTGGTGCTATTTCTCTGGATAACTCTTGCCTTTGAAAGCAAGAGACAAAGAAAAAATCTTGAAAGTAACAAGAGAGATAACTACACTGGATCCTCAATAAAAGCAGAGGTAAATATAAATACATAGACAACTTTTAAGAGGATTCATGTGCTTTTGTTTGTAAAACTTTTTTCTTTCTACCTAATTAAAAAAACTTATAATTATATAAGTATGATGGGTATAAAACATATAAATATATAATTGGTATGTCAATAACAGCACAATGCAGCAGGGGATGGAACTGAGCTATAGGGAAGAAATTATTTTGTAAACTATTCAAGTTAAGTTTGTACTAATCTAAATTTTTATAAATTAAGATGTTAATTCCAATATACTGTGAAACTAAGAAAACAACTCCAAAAATATACTAAAAGAAATGACAAAGGCATTAAAATGGTATGAGAGAAAGTATCTATTTTATACAAAAACAGAACTGAAGGAATTAAGAAACAAAAAAGACATAAGACCTATAGAAAACATAAGCAAAATGCACACATACATTCTACTTCAACAGGAATTACATTAAAAATGGATTAGAGAGTGACATCTTCAAGTTAATGACAGGTTATTCCAGACTTTGCTCCACTTCACAAGAACAACTAACAACCATTCATGTACAAGACTTCACTGAGAAAATCCTAGAACATGGGGATGAGGATGAGGCAGTCCACTGAACCACAGAGACCAAGATAGACTGCATTAAAAGGTTAAGAGGAGTGGCTCCTGACTTGCCCCTCCACAAAGACAGTATAGCAGGACACCCAAAGTTCTCCCTTTAGTGTATGGTTCCTCCAGTGAGAAAAGAGAGCTCAGGATAAACATTCAGCTCCCCCAGCATTGTATATTTCTTCTTAAGAGTTCCCACTCTGGTCTCACCTCACAAGGAAGGTGGGGGAATCTGTGGGGCTTGACCACTAAGAATCTGATTGTGATGGAGAAGGGGAGGGGCTTGTGACAAGCAACTCTCAGATCTTGGCACACCAATCCTACATGCAGCACCAAAGTAATAGTTTCAACCCATAACTTTGCTTACCAGCAGAGCCAAGACAGTGATGCAATCTGACCAGGGACTTCAGCAGGGTGCAGGTCTTCCTGATTTGTGTCTTTAAATGAAGAGTTTGCCAGCACTGAGCCTGGTTTATCATCACCCTTCCTCCTGTTCAGGCAGAGAAACTGAGCATAGTCCATTGCTGAGTGTAAATCTTGTTGCTGCCTGAACAGAAATCCTGGTTGAAACACCCAGAGGCTATGTAGCTCAGTAACACTTGAGCAGAGGGTACAGCGAGCAAATCTGGTCTTCCACAGGGAAAAGCCCATGTCACCTTTCAGCCAGGAACTTAGAGTGTGAGTCAGTTTGAGTCAAGACCACAGGCAAAGAGCCTTTCTGAGCTTGGAACTAGTTTCTCCCACTACCACTACACCCAGGCAAGGGAGGTGATTCATAACCTTATCCACTACTGAATGTAGCTCCCAGCACCTCCCAACCAGAAAGGCTGACTGGGAATAACTGGAAGTTTGCATGGAAGTAGATTTTCTCTTTTGCCCAGAGAAGGGAGCAAATTTATAGTCATACCCATTGCTTATTGCAGGTCCTGATCCTTTTCAACCAGAAAGCCTGACTGGGAACACTTGGGGGACTGCTTGGACCTGGCTTTACTGTTTGACCCAGGCAGTGGAGCTAATACATAGCCCCACCCACTGCTGAGTGTAGATTTTGGTCCTGTCCCCCAGAAATCTTGGCCAAAACACTTGAAAATCTGCATAACTCAGCAACACTTGAGTGGAGAGTCGAGTAGGTAGGGCTTATTGTCTATAGAGAAAAAACTAGTGGCCCTGTTCAGTCAGAAAACTTGGGGTGTGGGTTGGCTTGAGACAAGACCACAATCAGAGAGCCTTTTCATCCTTGGAATTAATCTTTCCACTCCATCTGGGCAGAGAACCTTATTCATAGCCCAATCAGTTGCTGAGTATAACCTTCAGTCAGTGACCAGGGAACCTAACCAGAGCACATGGGAAGTTGCATAGCCCACCCTTGCTTATAGTGGCACTTGAACAGAGAACATTGTTCATGGCTTGCCCTATCTGCTGAGTAAATCAGGTGGCTTTCCCTGGCCAGAAAATTTTGTACCAAGTCTTGCCTAATTTGGGTCCCCAAACAATGAGCTATGCAGGCCTTGGGGCTCATTCTGATGTCCTGCCAGGCAAAGGAGGCTAATTCATATCCATACATACCTTTGAGTATAGTACCCAGTGATGACACTTTAGAAAGCCTGGCCAGAGAACACAGGCAAACTGAAGTCTATTCTACAGCCTTTAATGGACAGGGATCCAAGCCAGCTGTTCTATCCAACTGTTCTCAGCCAGTGATACCCTTCCCTACACTAGAGCTTAGGCAGTGGCCTTGACCAAAAATAGAACTTAATAGCCAGCCACACCTACCCAAGGACATTACCAGCTGACACATCCAGAAACCCAAACTGAGCTGACTAGTGAAGTACTGTCTATGCCAAGTCAAATCTGTAAAGTCTGGAAGAGGAGACTGCTTACACAAATGCCAGCTATGAATGTAATAAATCAAGAATCTTGAAAAATCAGATAAGCATAACTCTACCAAAGGAAACTAATAAAGCTCCAATAATTTATCTTAAAGAAATGGAGTTCTGTGAACTGTCAGACAAATAATTCAAAATAACCCTTTTAAAGAAGTTTAGTGAACTACAACACACACAGATTAGAAGTTGAACAAAGAAATAAAAACCATTAAAGCAAAACAGTAATGCTAGAGCTGAAAAATATAATGACTGAACTGAAAAGTTTAATATAGAGCTTCAAAAGCAGACTCAAACATGCAGAAGAAAAAATAATTGATTTACAAGGTGAGACATTTCAAATTATTGAGTCAGAGGAACAAAAAGAAAAATAAATAATTAAATAAGAGTGAAGAGCACCTACAGTATTTATGGAATATAATCCAAAGAAACAATATCCTCATTATGAGAATTCCAGAAGCAGAATAGAAAGGGACAGAAGGTGTATTTAAAGCAATAATGGCTGAAAACTTTCCAAACCAAGGGAGAGAATTGGACATCCAGATCCTGAAGCCCAAAGTATCCCAAATAGATTGAACTTAAATAGGGCTACAATGAAACAGATTATAATTGTCAAAAGTCAAAGACAAAGAAAGAATTTTGAAAGCAGCAAGAGAAAAGAGAGAAGTTACATATAAGGGAACCCCCAAAAGACTACAGATGGATTTGTCAACAAAAACTTTTCAGGTCAGAAGAGAATAAATAATATATTCAAAATATTGATAAAAAAATAAACTGTCTACCAAGAATTCTATACCTGAAAAAGCTGTTCTTCAGAAATGAAGGATAGATAAAGACTTTCTCAAAAAAGTACAGAGGATAACACTGTCTTAGATCTGCCATACAAGAAATAATAAAGGGAGTTCTTTGGGTGGAAGTAAACGTATGCTAACTTTATTTTATGCTAATTTTATGCTAATTTTATGATGCTAACATCATAAAAACATAAGAATGTAGCATAAAATTACAGTTGAAAGACACAGAATGGCTGAATGGGTAATAAAACAAGATCCTGTGTTATTCTGCTTACAAGAGAGTCACTTTAGCCTTAATGACATACATAGACTAAGAGTGAAGGGATAGAAAATTATTTCAAGCAAAGAGTAACCCCCAGAAAGCAGGAATAGCTATACCTATAACAGACAAAAGAGACTTTGAATTAAAAATAGTAACAAGAGACAAAAAAAGTCATTATATAATGACAAAGTCAATGTATCAAGAAGATATATCAATCATAGATTTTTAGGAACCCAACATTAGAGCACCTAAATACATTATAAAAAAATAAACAGAGCTAAAGCAATACAATAATAGTTGGGGGACATCAATATCCAATTCTCAACACTGAGTAGATTATCCAGAGAATCAACAAGGAAACAAGAGATATGAACAACACTGTAGACCAAACAGACCTCATGTATACCCACCATTCTATCTGAGAACAGCAGAACACATTGTCCTTGAGTGCACATGGAACATTTTTCTAGGAAATATCCTATGTTAGGCCACAAAACAAGTCTTAAAATTTCAAGAAGATTTAAGTCATACCAAATATTTTCTCTGACTACTATGGTATGAAACTAGAAATCAAGATGAAGAAAACTGGAAAACTCATGAATACATAGAAATTAAATTACACTCTCCTGAACAGCAAAAGGATCAAAGAAGAAATTAAAGGAGAATATAAAAAGTATCCTGAGACAAATAAAAATGGAAACATAACATACCAAAACTTATACGATGCAGCAAAAACAGTTCTAAGAGGCAAGTTCAAAGCCATAAATGCCTACATTAAGAAACAAGGAAAATCTTAAACAATCTAACTCTATGCCTCAAGGAACTAGAAAAAAGAAGAACAAAGTAAGCTCAAAGTTAGCAGAAGAAAGGAAATAATAAAGATTAGAACAGTAATAAATGAGAAACAATAAAATTATTAACAAAATATTTGGTTATTTGAAAAAAATAAATAAAATTTACAAAACTTTAACTAGGAGAAGCAAGGAAAAATTAGAAGACCAAATCAACAAAACTATAAATGAAAGAGGAGACATTACAACTGATAACACAGAAATACAAAGCATTATAAGAAGCTACTATTAACAACTGTAACCAATACACTGGACAACCTAGAAGAAATAGAAAAATTCTTAGAAACATAGAACCTACCTAGACTGACTCAGGAAGAAATAGAAAATCTGAGCAGACCAATTAATAGTAAGGATATTGAATCAGTAATGAAACCTATCCCAGGGGAACAAAGCCTAGGACTAGATAGCTTCACTGATAAATTTTATCAAACATTTAAAGAAGTAAAACCAATCCTCAAAATCTTCCAAAAAATCAAAGAGGAGAGAACACTCCCAAACTCATTTTACAAGTCCAACATTATCCTAACCTCAAAGCCAGAAAAGAATACTGAAAGATAAAAAAAAAAGTACAGATCACTATCCCCAATGCACATAATGCATATAGATGCAAAAATTCTCAATAAAATACTAGAAAACCAAAATCAGCAACACAGTAAAGGATCTTTCACAATGATCAGGCAGAATTTGTTAGTGAGAAGCAAGAATAGTCTAACAATCAGAAAAGAAAATGTGATACATCACATTAATTGCATGAAAGATAAGAAGCATATGATCATCTACATTGATGCAGGGAAAACACTTGAAAAAATTCAACATCTATTCATGAAAAACTCTTAACAAAAGAGGTATAAAAAGAACAAATCTCAACATATTAAAGTTCATACATGGCAAGCCCAAAGCTAACATCATACTCAATGGTGAAAGTTTGAAAGCTTTCCTCTAAGATCAAGAACAATACAAGGGTGCTCTATCTCACCAGTCCTATTCAACATTCTGCAGGCATTCTTAGCCAAACATATATATATATATATATATATATATATATATATATATGTATTACTTAGTCATGGGAAAGAAGAAAATCCTGTAATTTATGACAACATGTATGGACATTGAGAGCATTATGATAAATTAAATAAGTCAGATAAAGACAAATACTATATAATATGTGCAATCTAAAAAAATCATAGAAAAAGAGATCAGATTTGTGATTAGCAGAACAGGGGTGAGCAGTGTGGTAAATGGATGAAAATGGTCAAAAGGTACAAACATCCAGTTATAAGATAAATAAGTACCGAAGCTGTAATGCACAACATGATGACTATATTTAACACTGCAGTATGGTATATTTGAAAGTTGTAAAGAGTGTAGATCCTAAGAATTCTCATCAGAAGAAAATTATTTTTCTTTTTTATATCTAAATGAGATGATATATCAACTAAATTTATGGTGGCAATAATTTCAAAATATATGTAAGTCAAATCAGTGTCTTGTACACCTTAAACTTACACAGTGTATGTCAATTACTTTGCAATAAAGCTAAGAAAAAAAACAAATACATAAAGACAAAATGTGATACATAAAATTGATTAAATGCTGCAATGAAAAGGCAGAAATTGGCAGAATGAATTAAAAAAATGATTCTACTGTATGCCTTCCACAAGATACATGTAGATATAAATAGATTCAAAGATACAAATAGATTGAAAGTAAAATGATGGAAAAAGTATTCCATTCAAACAGTAACTAGAAAAGAGATGGAGTGGCTATACTAATATTAGACAAAACAGATTTTACAACAAGAATTTTTGTTAAAGACAAAGGATATTTTATAATAATAAAAGTGTCAATCCATCAAGAAAATATAACAATTATAAACATGTATGCACCAAACAACAAAACCTTGAAATAAATGATTTAAAAATTACAGAATTGAAAGGAGAAATACAGAATACAACAGAAATAGTACAATACAATACTCCCCCTTCTGTAATGGATAGGACAACAAGATAAATACTATCTTATGAAAATAGAAGATTTGAACATCTGTATAAAGCAACTTGATCAAATTATAGAGCACTATGCAACAGTAAGAGAATGTACATGAAAAAATCTACAAGATATACCATATATTAGGCCATAAAGAATTCTCAATACATTTAAAAGAACTGAGATCATGGTACCGAGTCCAAGCTCACTCTGCATGCCACACGACAGGCCAATAAATTGGGAGACGGGGTGTTGAGGCAAGGAATACAACTTCATTGAAAAGCCAGCAGACTGAGAAGATGGCAGACTAATGTCTCAAAAAAAAACATCTTATCAGGGTCGGGATGCCAGCTTCTTCTATAGAATCAGAGAGGGAGAAGGAGTGAGGAAGTAAAGTAAAAAGGGCCATCAGTCTTGCAAAACAACTCCTGGAATGGCCAGCCTCGGGGAGGGGCTGTGTTAATTTCTTCATTCTTGCTGCCGTTCACTGGTGGGCAAGGTCAGATTTTCTCCCTGTGAGCTGAACAAAGGCACTTTAGTTTAACATTCAGGCAGACGGGCAGAGTTCCCTGAGGCAGGCCATTATGTATGATTGTAATAACAAAAGCAACTAAAAGCCAATGTTAAAGTCAAAGAAACAGATCCAACATGGAGTCCAATTTAGCTCTTCTCTCTTATAATCACACTAAGTATATTCTCTAAACACAATGAGACAATATTAGAAATCAATAACTGAATGAAATTTGGAAAATTCAAAAATATAGGGAAATTTTATAAAGCTCTACTTAATAATCAATGGGTCAAAAAAATAAGTCATAATATAAATTAGAAAATACTTTGAAATTAGTTGAAATGAAAACACAACAAACCGAAATATGGGACACAGCTATGACAGTGTCTAGAAAGAAATTTCTAACTGTAAATGCCTTATTGAGAAAGAAAAAAGTTATGAAATCAATAATCTCACCTACCACCTTAAAACTTATGAAATAGAAAAGACTAAACCCATAATCATCATAATAAAGGAAATAATAAAAATTTAATATAACAAAACAGAAACTAACAGATACAGAAAACAAACTAGTGGTTACCAGGGGGAAGAAGGGTGGGATTAAGGACAAAAGAGGGGAAAGGGATTAAGAGGTACAAACTACTAGGTAATAAAATAAATAAGATATAAAGATGTACTATAGAGCAAAGGGAATATAGCCAATATTTTATAACTTTAAATGGAATATAATCTATAAAAATATTGAATTACTATGTTGTACACTTGAAACTAAAAAATATTGCAAATCAAATATACATCAATTAAAAAGATTACAGTGCAAAATACTAAAATAGAGAATAAAGAAATAAGAAAACTAATGAAATCAAAAGTTGTTTTTTTTTTTTTTGAAAAGACAATGAGACTGAAACATTTTAGCTAGATGGACAAAGAAAAAAATTAAATTACTAAAATCAGAAAAGAATGAGGGTATACTACTGTCATTCTTAGAGAAATAAACAAAAGTATTATAAGGCAATACTATGCATGATTGTATGAAAACAAATTAGATTACCTAAATGAAATTAAAAAATCCCTTGAAAGACACAAATTATGAAAATAGACTTATGAAGAAATAGAAATTATGAATATACATATAACAAGATACTGACTTAGTAATGAAAATGTTCCCATTTTTTTAAAAGCCCAGGAACATTTGGCTCTTCTTCATAATTATGCCAAATATTTGAAGTAGAATTATTACCAATTCTTCACAAACTCTACCAAAAAATAAAAGAATGAGTTCCCAAATTATTCCAGCATGCTAGCATTATCCGGATACCAAAATCAAAGAAAGAAATAAGAAAATTATCTACACGGACATTTCCTTATAAATATAGATACAAAAATTCTAAAAGAATACATGCAATCTGAATCCAGTGACATATAAAAAGCATCATAAACCATGACCAATTGAGATTTATTGTCTGGAATACAAGGTTAGCTTAATATGTTATACAGCTAAAATCAATAAATGTAATATTCCATACCAATTGAATAAAAGTCAAACACCAAATGGTCATCCTAATAGATGGATAAAAAGCATTTGACATAATTTAACAACCTTTCATGATACAAACACTCAATAAACTAGGAATAGAAGGGAACATTCTCAAACTGATAAAATCACTTGTGAAAAACACACAGCTACATCATAACAGTGAGAGACTGATTGCTTTCACCTTTAGATAAGAAACAAGATAAAACTGTCTTCCTTTGCCACTATTATTTAACCTTCTACTGGAGGTTCTAACAATGACAACTAGGCAAGAGAAATAAATAAAAATCATACAGATGAGAAATAAAGGAATAAAACTACTTTGCAGATGGCATAATCTGTTTATAGGAAATCCCAAGGAATCAACAAAAAATTATTAGAGCTAATAACAAATTCAGTTCATTTTCAGGATACAAAGTCAATAGAAAAAAATTATATTTCTATACACTAGCAGCAAACAACCTGAAAATGAAAACAGTTACATTTAAAACAGCATAAAGAATAAATTACAGATAAATACAAAGAAGTGGAAGACTTGAACACTGTAAACTTCAAAACATCATTGAAAGACATTAAAGAAAATCTAGAAAATGAAATAGCATACTGCTTACTAGGATTGGAAGTCCTAATATTTTTAAGATTATAATATTCCCCAATCTGACCTACAGATTCAGTGAGATATCTATCAAAATCCCAACTGCATTTTTTTTTCAGTAATTGACAGGTTGGCATTAAAATTCTTATGTAAACTCAAAAATCCAGAATAACCAAAACAAACTTGAAGAACAATAGAGTTGGAGGATTTACACTTCCTAATCTCAAAACTTGCTACAAAACTACAGTAATCAAAAAAGTGTAGTACTGTCATAAGAATAGATATATAGACCAATGAAATGGAATTGAGAGCTCAGAAATAAACCTATGCATTATCATCAATTGATTATCAACATAGGTGACAAGACATTTAATAGGAAAGGAATAGTCTTTTCAACAAATGGTGCTGAAACAATTGGACCTCCACATGGAAAAGAATGAAGTTAGCCACATACCTCAGAAATAACCCCAAATGGATCAAATACTCAAATGTAAGAGATAAACTATAAAAATCTTAGCAGAAAAATGAGGTGCAAATCTTCTTGACCTTGGATTAGGTAGCAGTTTCTTAGATAAGACACCATAAGCAACAGCAACTTATATGGAATGGATGATTGTGTCTTCTCAAAATTTATGTGTTGAAGGCCTTATCCTCAGTGTGGTGGTATTTGGTGGTGGGCCTTTGGGAGATAATTAGCTATAGATGAGGTCATGAGAATGGGATGGGATTAGTGTCCTCATGTGAAGAGGAAGAGACCAAAGTTTTTAACCTTCCTGCCATGTGAAGAGACAATGAGAAGGCAGCAATCTACAAATCAGGAAGAAGGTTCTCACCAGGAACCAAATCTCCCAGCACCTTGATCTTGGACTGCTTAGTCTCCAGGACTATGAGAAATAAATGTACATTGTTAAAGCTATACAGCCCATGGTATTTTGTTACGGTAGCCAGTGGTGGCTAAGACAGCAACCAAAGAAAATACACATAAATTGGACTTTGTCAAAATTGAAAAATTTTGTGCTTCAAAGGACAACATCAGAAAGTAAAAAGAAAACCTACAGAATGGGAAAAATCATTTGCAAATCATATGTATGATAATCGGCCTGTTTTCAAAAATACATATACACACACACACACACACACACACACACACATATATATATATATATATATAAATTTTTATTGAACTGTAGTTGATTTACAATGTTGTGTTAGTTTCAGGTGTACAGCAAAGTGGTTCAGTTATACATACATATATATCAATTTTTTCAGATAATTTTCCCTATAGATTATTACAAAATACTAAATATAGTTCCCTGTGCTATGCAGTAGGTCCTTGTTTATCTATTTTATATATAGTAGTGTATATGTACTAATTCAAAGCTCCTAATTTATCCCTCCCCACCTTGCCCTTTTGGTAACCATAAGTTTGTTTTCTATGTCTGCTGATCTGTTTCTGTTTTGAATATAAGTTCATTTGTATCACCTTATTTTAGATTCCACATGTAAGTAATATCATATGTCTGTCTTTGTCTGGCTTACTTCACTTAGTATAATAATCTCTAGGTCCAACCATGTTGCTGCAAAAGGCATTATTTCATTATTTTTTTTGGCTGAGTAATATTCCATTGTATAAATATACCACATCTTCTTTATCCAGTCATCTGTCAATTAACGTTTAGGTTGCTTCCATGTCCTGGCTACTATAAATTGTGCTGCAATGAATATTTGGGTGTGTGTATCTTTTAGAATTATGGTTTTCTCAGGATATATGCCCAGGAGTGGGACTACAGGATCATGTGTAGCTCTAGTTTTAGTTTTTTAAGGACACTCCATATTGTTTTCCATAGTGGCTGCACAAATTTACAATCCCCCCCCCCAAAAGTGTAGGAAGGTTCATTTTTCTGCACACCCTCTCCGGCATTTATTATTTGTAGACTTTTTCATGATGGCCATTCTGACAAGTGTGAAGTAGTTTGAAGTTTTGATTTGCATTTCTCTAATAATTAGCAATATTGAGCATGTTTTCATGTGCCTGTTGTCCATGGCATGTCTTCTTTGGAGAAATGTCTATTTAGATCTTCTGCCCATTTTTGAATTGGGTTGTTTAGTTTTTTGGGTTTTTTAATAAATTTATTTATTTTATTTATTTTATGTTTGGCTCCATTGGGTCTTCTTTGTTGCGGGCTTTGCGGGCTTTCTCTAGTTGTGGCAAGCTGTGGTTACTCTTCATTGCAGTGTGCAAGCTTCTCATTGAGGTGGCTTCTCTTGTTGCAGAGCATGGGCCCTAGGTGTGCAGGCTTCAGCAGTTGCGGTGTATGGGCTCAGTAGTTGTGGCTCACGGGCTCTAGAGCACAGGTTCAGTAGTTTTGGTGCACGGACTTAGTTGCTTCACAGCATGTGGGATCTTCCTGGACAGGGATTGAACCCGTGTCCCCTGCATTGGCAGGTGAATTCTTAACCAGTGCACCACCAGGGAATTCCCAGGTTGTTTGTTTTTTTGATATTGAGCTGTATGAGCTGTTTGTGTATTTTGGAGATTAATCCCTTGTGAGTTACACTGTTTGCAAATATTTTCTCTCATTCTGAGTGTTATCTTTTCGTTTTGTTTATGGCTTTAAGTTTAATTAGGTCCTATTTATTTATTTTTGTTTTAATTTCCATTACTCTAGGAGAGGGTTCCAAGAAGATCTTGCTGCAATTTATGTCAAAGAGTGTTCTGTGTTTCCTCTAAGAGTTTTATAGTATCTGGTCTTAGATTTAGGTCTTTAATCCATTTTGAGTTTATTTTTTGTGTATGGTGTTAGGAAGTGTTCTAATTTCATTATTTTACATGTAGCTTTCCAGTTTTCCCGGCACCACTTATTGAAGAGACTGTCTTTTCTCCATTGTATATTCTTGCCTCCTTTATTACAGACTAATTGACCATAGGTGAGTGAGTTTATTTCTGGGCTTTCTATCCTGTTCCATTGATCTATATTTATGTTTTTGCCCCAGTACCATACTCTTCTGATTACTGTAGTTTTGTACTATAGTCTGAAGTCAGGGAGCCTGATTCCTCCAGCTCCGTTTTTTGTTCTCAAGATTGCTTTGGCTATTCGGGGTCTTTTGTGTTTCCACACAAATTTTACAATTTTTTTTCTTGTTCTGTGAAAAATACCACTGTTAATTTGTAGGGATTGCATTGAATCTGTAGATTGTCTTGGGTAGTATAGTCATTTTGACAATATTGTTTCTTCCAATCCAAGAACATGGTATATCTTTCCACCCATTTGTGTCATCTTTGATTTTTTTCATCAGCATCTTATATTTTTCAGGGTACAGGTCGTTTTCCTCCTTAGATCAATATATTCCTAGCTATTTTATTCCTTTTGATGCAATTGTAAATGGGATTGTTTCCTTAGTTTCTTTTTCTGATCTTTCAATGTTAGTGTATAGAAATGCAACAGATTTCTGTGAATTAATTTTGTATCCTGCAACTTTACATAATTCATTGATGAGCTCTAGTAGTTTTCTGGTAGCATTTTTAAGATTTTCTATGTATAGTATCATGTCATCTGCACACAGTGACAGTTTTACTTCTTCTTTTCCAATTTGGATTCTTTTTATTTCTTTTTCTTCTCTGATTGCTGTGGCTAGGACTTCAAGACTGTGTTGAATAAAAGTGGTGAGAATGGACATCCTTGTCTTTTTCCTGATCTTAGAGGAAACACTTTCAGCTATTCACTGTTGAGTATGGTGTTAGCTTTGGGTTTTTCATATATGGGCTTTATTCTGTTGAGGTAGATTCCCTCTATGTACATTTTCTGGAGAGTTTTTTTTATCATAATTGGATGTTGAATTTTATTGAAAGCTCTTTCTGCATCTATTGAGATGATTGTATTGTTCCTTTTCAATTTATTAATTTGGTGTATCACAATGTTTGATTTGCCGATATTGAAAAATCCTTGCATCCCTGGGATACATCCCACTTGTTCATGGTGTATAATCCTTTTAATATATTCTTGGATTAGGTTTGTTAGTATTTTGCTGAGAATTTTTTGTGTCTATATTCATGAGTGTTTTTGGCCTGTAAATTTTTTGTGTGTGGTATCTTTGTCTGCTTTTGGTATCAGGGTGATAGTGGCCTCATAGGATGAGTATGGAAGGGGTAATGTGAAGTGAGTAATGACTGCTATTGAGTATATGGAATTTCTTCTGCGGTGATGGAAATGTTCTGGAATTAGGTACTGGTGATGGTTGGACAATTTAGAATGTAAATGAATTTGAATACAATAAAAAAAATCCACTGAATTATATAGTTTAAAAGAGTAAATTTTATGGTATGTGAATTATATCTCAATTTTAACAAAACTTTGTCATCAACATGCATATTTATATAACCCAACTTCTTGGGAATACTATAGAGAGTAGATTTTTGGAGAGCCTGTTTCAAGTCTTGAGGAATACCTACAGTTTATGGCCTCTGCTCTTTATTTGGTTCATTCTTAAGAGTAGCTGTTATTAAAGTCTTCTCACATCCTCCAGGGTTCCAAAATTTTCCATGAGAGAGCTTAAAACACTTTACTTATTTGAACTTAGCAAGTGGTTATGTTGAAGCCACATCATAAAAGTGGTAACTGACTCATTTCTCCTCATTCCCCGGGCAAAGAAAAATCCAATGGGTTTTAGGTGTTTGACACTAAGCAAGTCATATAGTCTTTCTGTGGCATAAGTTTCTTTTCTGTAGAATGGAGGTGAAGTTTGACCCCTGCATACTTCTCGTGGATGCTCTACTAATTGAGAAAATCTCTGCAATGAAGACATTAGAACTTCTCAGTGCTCAGGTACAATTTTAAAATGATTTTGTTTTTACTTTTGCTTTATGAGGGAGTTGGAAAAAAATTATTCTTCATAAGCATATAAAATATTTTACATGTAAACTTTAAAAGATTATTGGGAAATTCTGGAAATTGAGGCTAATTATACTGCTTTGATTGGATGCACCATGTATAATAATACAGCAGAGAAACAACTGAACATAAACAATGCTCTTTAAACTTTATTGTGCCAGTATTGATTGGTATTAGAATATATACTATGTAAACATGTGTCAAAACAGTAAGAGAAGGGTTATTCCTCCAGAATTTATTCCAGTTAGGCAAAATCAGAGAAGAAATTTTTTGTGGCTTCTTTTGTTTTGGTACATGTCTCTGAAGAAATATCAATATTAATTGCTGTTATTGGGTTCGTACTATGTTCCAAGGTGTTTTCTATGTTCTTTAGATGCATTAATTTGTCAGCCCTCACAAAAATCTCATTATCATTTTAGTTAGGCACTACTAGTGTCATCTTGTTTCAGAAATGAGGCAATTAAGTTTGAAAAAACCTAATTAATTTGTTGAAAGTGAAATATGTGATAAGTGGTAGAATCAGGATTTGAACTCTGGAAGTGTGTCTCCAGAGCATGAGCTCTTAATCAGTATGCTTTACTGCCTCCATAAATAAGGTTTAAGTTGTCTGTGTAAATGTGGTATAAGGGATATGGGAAGGGGAGTACTAATGATGTGGGATGGTATTGTGCCATTTTATTGAGAATATAAATCCATTTTTACTTCCCAAAAATTATGCCTTTGTGTCCATTATTGAAAAGT